>NC_069780.1:97402500-98027500 GCF_027406575.1 Nycticebus coucang
TCACCATTTGCGTAAACCAAGAGAAAATCTGATCATCATTGATTTCACCCTCTGGTTTCCTCTGCAAACTAGATTGTTGTACTACAAGAATCATTTGTGTTCCCTCCTTACTCATGTGTATGAGGGATAGATAGATTCTCTGCTTTTCAACTGGGGCAGGGCACTACTGAATAGTAAACATGACTCAGCTCAGAAAAAGGCTGATACAATCTCTTTCTTTCTTCCAGTAGTCACATTGAGACTATTTCAAGCATGTACAAGATCAAGGATCCATTAGACCCCTTTATTGGTAACTTCTATAGGTTACCATAGAACTCTAGAAGCGCTGTGCCCTCCTTTAAAAATTAAATTAAATGAACTGAAAGGGGAAAGAAACAGAGCCTGCATTTGCTGGAGTTTCCCCAGAGGCTCTTTATCTGTTTAAACTAACCAGGGATTTTTCACATATTGACACAAGCATTCATTTGCTAATTTGTTGGACATTAAACTGCACAGGAGCCTTCCCTGGAATCTGGAATGAAGCTGAACTGCTTGGGTCCTTAAGGCTGCTCAAGCCCTGCATCCGCCCCTGGGCACATACGGCTTTTCCTTTTCCTCGTCAATCTCCCTGGATAAAAGTCAGCGCTGATCGCCTTAAGGAAAGAAGGAGTTAAATGGAGCAATATTCTAGGCCTGGATCTAAAAACCAGGGTCTTTTCAGAGGCTCCTTAGCACCTGCAGCAGCAAGGTCATTTGCACATACATAAATAAATAAATTAACAATGAATAAATAATTTAATCCCAGCCACACAATGCCACCTTGCAGATCTGATCCTCTGCAGCTCCCAGTGATTTTGTCCATTTCTAATGCGTTTTGATAAAGTCCTCAGATACTTGCTGACCGACTGTCAGGCTCATTTTCTTATTGTTTTCGCTTGATTAGTTCTGTATGACCTAAGGTCGCCCTTAAAATCCACATCTCTCGTGAAGACTCCCAAAGAGCCTTCTTTTCAGCACCCCCTAAAAAGAGATGGAAAGTGCCCACCATTTCTCTCCACACAAAAGCCTGGAACGTTCTCACTAACCTCCTGAAGCAGCCCTTCTTTCGGTCAAGCGCAAAAATAACTCATTAAGGCCTACCATGTTTTTGTCCCTTCTTTATCCAGTAATACATTTGGGTGTGGCTGTGTCAGGTCTCCTGGGTCCTAGAGGGCCTGGGCCACCTCCCCTTTAACCCTTCTGGGCAGCACCACCAATGACAGCCCTAGGCAGGCAACTGCTCCACCCAGGCTGAGTGCCTGAGGCTATTCTAGTATCTCCAGAAAAGAGGCTGGTATTCCTCAGTGCAGAGGAGTGAAGGGAGATTGCTGCCCTTCCCTCATTTTCCGGCTGTATACCCAGTTTAGGTGGTGGACCCAGGGTCAGGAATCCTATCTAACTCTCTGGATGTCTGTGGTCCCCAGTTCTGGGCTGGGTCTCACCCTTATGTTGGGGAGGCCCTGCTCACTCACTGGTTGTTTTCTTCCTTACCAAAAAGTTCTAGCTCAGCACCCATAGCTCAGTGAGTAGGGCGCCAGACACATACACTGAAGGTGGCAGGTTCAAGCCCGGCCCAGGCCTGCTAAACACCGATGACAACTGCAACCAAAAAATAGCCAGGCGTTGTGGCAGGCGCCTGTAGTCCCAGCTACTTGGGAGGCAGAGGCAGGAGAATCGCTTAAGCCCAAGAGTTTGAGGTTGCTGTGATGCCACGGCACTCTACCAAGGGTGACATAGCAAGATTCTGTCTCAAAAAAAAATTTTTTTTTTAAATGTATTTTGATGCATTTCAGCAATTTTCCAGAAGGACAAATTAACAAAGCAAAATTGCCAACGCCTTCCAAGAATTTGGTTCCATCATCTGAATTCTAAAATGGTGAATAGTCTTTACTCCTGATAAAGGTCAAGGTTTACTTGTCAATGGGACACCATAAGGTTGGGTGGGGTGGCTCACGCCTGCAATCCTAGCTCTCTGGGAGGCCAAGGTGGGTGGATTACTTGAGATCAGGAGTTGGAGACCGGCCTGAGCTAGCCCGGCATTGTGGTAGGCCCCTGTAGTCCCAGCTACATGGGAAGCGGAGGCAAGAGGATTGTTTGTGCCCAGGAGTTTGAAGTTGCTGTGAACTTGCATTACCATTTTGCATCCATTGATTTTTGTTCTCCCACAGTTACACTAGGCACTCTGCAAGACTCTGAGGCCCCGGGGTAATCCATGTTTTATGTTACTGAGGAAGAAGAGAGACTTTTTGAAATGATTGTACCTTTCTTTTCAGGAGAGGACTATCGGGTATTTTTGATGAGAAATCTCTATGAGATAATTTAGAATTTTGTAGAAAGCAATTTATGAAAAAGCAGAAATGTCTTGTGTATACTCCCAGAGAAAGGACAGCAGCAGAGAACCCCACAAAAGATAAAACTTCTATAAATGCAGCACACACTGTTATTCCAACAATTCCAACTTTTCCTTATTTTGAAAATTATAAAACATTTCAAATTTACAGAAAATTTGACTGAAACAGTGACACTCGTTTGCCTACTACACAGACTCCATACTGGCCTTAGTACACACACTCTTGTGCTCTCTCTCTCTCTTTCCCTGTCTCTCTTTTTTAAAAAGAAATCAGACTTTGGTTCGGCACCTGTAGCTCAGCAGCTAGGGCACCAGCCACATAAAACGAAGCTGGCAGATTTGAATCCAGCCCAGGCCCACCAAAAAACAGTGACAACTACAACCAAAAAATAGCCAGGCGTTGTGGTGGGCACCTGTAGTCCCAGCTATTTGGGAGGCTGAGGCAAGAGAATTGCTTAAGCCCAAGAGTTTGAGGTTGCTGTGAGCTGTGATGCCACAGCAGTCTACCGAGGGTGACATAGTGAGACTCTGTCTTAAAAAAAAAAAGGAAAAGAAATCAAACTTTACACTTGCAGCTGAACCTGAAAGACTTGGGGCAGGACCCCCCACTCTGCCCTGAGCTCTGACGACCCCAATCAACCGCAAGAGACGGCGCTTGATGCAAATAGCAAGAGGATTTTATTCCAGCATGCTGGGGCTTGACTCACAACTCTTTTAGGAGCCAAGGAGTCAAGCCCTGAACAGCAGTTTTTACAAGCTTATAAAGGCAAAAACTAAGTAGGGAGGAGTAGCAGACATAGCAGGGGCTTTAGGGAGGGGTAGCAGACATAGCAGGGGCTTTAGGGAGGAGTAGCAGACATAGCAGGGGCTTTAGGGAGGGGTAGCAGACAGAGGGGCTTTTCCAGATAAGAAGAACTCTGGTTCATTACTCATCTGTCTTAAGACAAGATCAGCAGTTAAACATTTGCTTAGCTTTTTTTCTTTCAGAACCAGTTACCGGTTATCTGCTTCAGCTCAGGGCTATTTCCTAGGACAGTTACAAAAGGTCACATTCTTATGGTAGGGGGCGAGGGGTGCTGCTACATATCTGGTCCCCCCCCCCTTTTTGGATTTGGTAGTACTTTCCTTCAAACCCTCCTTATCCCCAGCCTGATCACATGCTCTCTGGACCTCCCCAAGATAATTCCCAAGATCACTATCATTCTTAGGGAGCCTTTACTTTCATTTATCCTTGTGTCCATAATTTACCTACCAGAATGAAAATATAATCCCTATTTTAAAAATGCATCGAACATTCACGCGCACTCCCACATATATACACTAGAAATGGAGCACGGAGTAAAGAAAGTGTGTGAGAAGGTTAATAGTTGATCTTTATGAAATGTGGGGTTTTTCTTCTTTGTTTTTGCATATATTAATATTTTCTAAATGTTCTTATTGAGCATACATTTAAGTAAGGATGAGTAATGATAAAGTAGCAAATAATCTTTCAGTAGTGATAACAATGTTATTAATTACTAATATCTTCTCCTATTTGCACAAGTAAAAGTGTTAGGTTGCATTCCCATCATGATCAGTATAAATCGGGTCCTACACTTAACTTCCTGGTAGTTTCCTCAGCCAGAAGGCAAAAATCAGTAAGAAAACAATCAGACGTAGATAGAAACCAAGAACGGGGCAGCAAACTAATTCCTAGGAGATTAACATCATTAGCTTTGAGATACTATAGGCCTGTTCCATCAGCAGATTGAATCAGGAGTAGGGAAACCTGTATTTTCTGATGAAGAGCAGCACCTCGCTGTCATCTGTGCCTTGGGCCTAGTGCCCCTGTGCTGTGTACACATCAGCCCCGAGGTCCAGCTTCTTTCCCACTCCTTTGGTCCCATTTCCCCTTTTCTCTGGTTTTCAGAAATGGCCCCATATTCTGTGGTCTTTTCCACTGCAATACAGATCCGAGGCGAGGTGGGAGCTCTGGAGAGGCAGGGCGAACTGCTCTCAGGACCTGCGTTGGTTCTGCTGTTAACATGGCTCACATGAGGTGAAAGGAGACTCAGTACATTCAGTCCGGCTCTTGCAGCTCTGCCGTGGTGGTGAGGACTGATCATTCCACCTGTTAGAAGTGATTACCTGCTTCATCCACACCTCCTTCAGAAGAATCTCTTGAAACCGGGTGCTCTCGAGGATTAGGGTATTCTTTTTGTTGTTGTTATTGTTGAGACAGGCTCTCACTCTGTCACCCTGAGCCATGGCATCGTAGTTCACAGAAACCTCAAACTCCTGGACTAAAGTGATCCTCCTGCCTCAGCCTCCTGAGTAGCTGGGACTAGGTGCCCAACACCTACCTGGCTAGTTTTTTATTTTTAGGAGAGATGGGGTCTCGCTCTTGCTCAGGCTGGTCTTGAACTCCTGAGCTCAGGCAAATCCACCCGCTTCAGCCTCCCAGAATGATAAGATTTCAGGCGTGAGCCACTGGCGCCCGGCCAAGGAACAGGATATTCTTATTTCTCATACTGTTTCATAGCCACACCCCAACATCTCAACTTTGTCAAAGTCAGTGAACAACCAGTTGGATATAACTGATGTCAAGATCTTTTAACTCAACAGAAGTAATATTTTATCTACTCTTAAAGGGAACAATAATAAAATGATTTGTCCTTGGTGGAGGTTGAGGTAGCTGAGTCAAAGGCAATGTCCTTGCCTATCCCTCCCAAAGGGGGGTAGAGAAAGACCCTGACTCCTCCAGAGGCCAACAACTTTGTTTGAACTTAAAAGGCGGTTTCTGAACCTCATCTCCATAGAGACAAGGAACAGTAAACTTGTCTTTGAACCAGAATCTGCAGGGGAAGGTCCTTCTTTAGGGGCTTCTTACCTGTGTTTGGGGATAGTCAGCAATAAGGAAATGAACATCTAGGATAACTATGGGCTTGTTATTCAACTGATGGTTGACATGGTCAATAGTTAGGACTTTTATTTTGGCTTGGTGCCTGTGGCACAGTGGTTAAGGTGACAGCCACATGCACCGAGGCTGGTGGCTTCGAACCTGGTGGGGCCAGCTAAACAACAATGACAACTGCAACAAAAAAATAGCCAGGTGTTCCTATGTACTCAATTTTGATATGAGGACAATTAATGACAATTAAGGTTATGGGGTGGGGGAGGAAAAGCAGAAAGAGGGACGGAGGAAGGGGGGGTGGGGCCTTGGTGTGTGTCACACTTTATGGGAGCAAGACATGATTGCAAGAGGGACTTTACCTAACAATTGCAATCAGTGTAACCTGGCTTATTGTACCCTCAATGAATCCCCAACAATAAAAAAAAAAAAAGAAGAAAATAAAAAAATAGCCAGGCATTGTGACAGGCACCTGTAGTCCCAGCTATTTGGAAGGCTGAGGCAAGAGAATTACTTAAGCCCAAGAGTTTGAGGTTGCTGTGAGCTGTGACACTACAGCACTCTACTGAGGGCAAAAAGAAAAGAAAAAAATAGGACTTTCTTTTAGTTTATGAGAGAGCTTGACAGAGGCCATCTTTATCAGATAGTGTATAAATTACTGAGCAAGAAGAAAGAGCTCGTAACCCACCCCACCCAGGGAGTGTGGGACTTGATGAACTTGTAAATCTGGGGGCTGCTGTTCCTTCCTTAACAAACTACTTGTTTTGTTAAGTTCTTGTTTATGTTGCTCTCAAATGAGTTCCTGTCACCAAGGGATATTTCTTTCTTTCTTTTTTTTTTTTTTTGTAGAGACAGAGTCTCACTTTATTGCCCTCGGTAGAGTGCCGTGGCCTCACACAGCTCACAGCAACCTCCAACTCCTGGGCTTAAGCGATTCTCTTGCCTCAGCCTCCCGAGCAGCTGGGACTACAGGCGCCCGCCACAACGCCCGGCTATTTTTTTGGTTGCAGTTTGGCCGGGGCCGGGTTTAAACCCGCCACCCTCAGTATATGGGGCCGGCGCCCTACCATCTGAGCCACAGGCGCCGCCCACCAAGGGATATTTCAAATTCCATCAGCTCTCCCTTCACTTCTGCAATTTCTTCAAAGACTTAGCCACACTAGTGTGATCCATCCAGTTCCAAAATTAAGTAGCAATTTACTCTGCATAAGCAAGTAAATCTTTTATGTTTCTTGTAGTTTAATAGAACTACTGGAGGTGGATTCTTGTGTTGTCAAGAGTCCTAGGGTGTTAGATCCTAAAAGAGACCTAAGAATCATCTCATCTAAATCTCTAATTCTACTGAAGGGAAAACCAAGTCCCATACAGTTGCATGACTTAGTCCATGAGAAATACAGTAGGATCTCTGTAAGTTGACAGTCCCCCTGCCCCGCGGAGACTGTCACAAACTGGTCAACATACAGAAGTGGTCAACATAAGGAACTAGGCTTGTTCTACTGATACATACAGGTGGGGCACCTCTACTCTTCAAAAATTAGGTCAACTTCAGGAGGTGGGCATCGCAGGGAGGGGGTCAACTATGGAGGTTCTATTGTATTGCAGAAAAAAGAGCATGTTGGGCGGCGCCTATGGCTCAGTCAGTAAGGCGCCGGCTCCATACACCGAGGGTGGCGGGTTCAAACCCAGTCCCAGCCAAACTGCAACCAAAAAATAGCCGGGCGTTGTGGCAGGTGCCTGTAGTCCCAGCTACTCGGGAGGCTGAGGCAAGAGAATCGCCTTAAGCCCAGGAGTTGGAGGTTGCTGTGAGCTGTGTGAGGCCACGGCACTCTACCGAGGGCCATAAAGTGAGACTCTGTCTCTACAGAAAAAAAAAAAAAAAAAAAGAAAGAGCATGTAATATCTTATTTTATGTTTGATATATTGATATGAAATTCATCCTACAGCTTTGTTGACTCAGGATATAGCTCCTGGCTTCCCTCACTCTTTTGAGAAAAGAAGAGCTATATTTCATGTATTTATCCTGTGGTTTAAAACCTAATATTTTTACATTTTTTAAAATTGTAACCCCAGAAAGAATTTCACAGGATATTTCTAAAACACATCTAGAAAATCTAAGCACAGTAGTTTTTTTCCATTTACTCCTTTGTTTTGTTTTTTGAGAGGAGGGGGTCTCTGTTACCCTGTGTAGGTGCTGTGATGTCATAGCTCACAGTAACTTCAAACTCCTGGGCTCAAGCAATCTTCCTGTCTCAGCCACCAAAGTAGCTAGGACTTCAGGCGACCGCCCATGATGCCCAGCTAGTTTTTCTATTTGTAGTAGAGATGGGGTCTCACTCTTGCTCAGGCTGATCTTGAACTCCTGGGCTCAAGGCATCCTCCCACCTTGGCCTCCCTAAGTGTTCCGATTATAGGTGTGACCCACCAAGCTCAGCCCCTAAGGATGGTAGTTTTCTAGCCAGTAACTTAGTGGTGACACAGGAAGGAGATGGTCAAGCATCAGCAGCAGTCATGGATCTGGGCTCCCGGAGGTGTGTGGGGTTGAGAGGGTGTAGTAAGGGTGTCCTAGAGGGAGTCTGTAGGTCTGGAGTGCACATCAGTCCTCTATTATGAAATTCATTTTGGCATTTTTTTGCCTCTCATTGGAAGATTCGTTTGTTTTGTTTTTGCTTCCTTTTCACTTTACGTGGGTCTCTCGGTGCTGTTAAGTTTATCCTTAGAGCAGTGTTGTTTTTTGAAGGGGAAAGCGTGGCTAGTAATAGCTGCCTAAAACGCCTCGTGGGCTCCCCCTGGTGTTCAGCATCTGACAATACGAGTCCCTTCCATTTTAATCACCAAGACCACATAACATGAAAGAGCATCTTGCGGGGTTGCTACATGTAAGAGGCAGATTAATATATGCGAGCTTTCTCCTGGGGGGTTGCAAAATCAGAAAGCAAAGGAAGGATATTTCAGCATTTTATCTGGGTTATTACTTAGGCGAGGACAAGAGAGCTGTGCCACTCATTTGACCTAAGAAGCAGATGTACACTACTTGTAAAAACCTGCCAGTGAAGAATAAAACAACATGAAGTTGTATCAGACCTGAAATGAAATGAATAAAACCTGAAAGATGTGTCTTTTCACATTTCATGGTTGTGAATGATGTGTCATTTCACTGTTGTTCTGTAAAGGTTTGGAAAAATTAATATGTTTTAAAAATATGCCACCAATCCAATTTCTGTTGTGTTTCATTTTTTCCCCAACATTTCTTGAAACTTGACATGTGGCTTGATTTAAATTCACATGCCTTAATTTAGTGTGAATTTCCGGAAAGAATTAAATACCATGCAGAAATCACCTTTATTAGTCAATATTTTTCATCTAGATAGGCAAATTAGTCGGGTACTATACAACATCACAAATTAAAAACATCAGAAGATATGCATTTATCAGATTACAAACACATGTATGTACAACAGTGACTAAACAGAATTTCAGCCTTGTGTATCTTTTAGTTTACTAAAACATCCACGTAAATATACAATTTTAAATTATTAATTTTTTTGATACGATGCCAACAACACAAGCAAGAAAAAAAGATAAAATGGACTTTATCAAAATTAAAAACTTTTGTTTGTAAAAGGACACTATTAACAGAATGAAAAAGCAACCTGAGGAATAGGAGAAAATATTTGCAAGTCATATATCTGAGAAAGGTCGATATTCACCATATATGAAGAACCCCTACAAGTCATCCACAAAAAAGCCAACAACCCAATTTAAAAATAGACAAGGAAATGTAATAGACATTTATGCAAAAATATGCAAATGGACTGTAAGCACATTAAAAGATGTCCAACATGAATGGAATATTTGATTTGCAGAGGGAAATATAAGTCAAAACCACAATGACCCACCACTTCATACCTGTTAGAATAGCTATTATTTTTTTAAAAGAGAGCAGAAAATAACAAGTATTGGTCAGGAGATGGAGAAATTAGAACACTTGGGCACTATAGTGGGAACTTGAAATGGTATAGCTCTGTGGAAAATTAAACATAGGATTACCATATGATCCAGCAATCCCACTTCAAGGTATATACCCCAAAGAATTGAAAGCAGATACTCAAATAGTTATTAACGTTTGTACACCTGTGTTCATAACAACATTATTCACAATAGCCAGAAGATGGAAACAACTCAAGTATCCATCGATGGATGAATTGATAAACAAAATGTATATAAATACAACAGAATATCATTCAGGCTTAAAAAGGAAGCAAATCCTGGCATATGCTACCACAGTGCATGAAACTTGATGACATTATGCTAGATGAAATAAGCCGGTTACAAACGGACACATTCATAGACACAGAAAGTAGAATGATGGTTTTCAAGGGATGGGGCAAGAGGAGGAGAGGGAGCTAGAGTTTAGCCAGGTCAGAGGTTCAGCTAAGGAGGGTGGGAAGTTCTGGAGATGAATAGGTTGATGGCTGCACAGCAGTGTAAGGCCACTGAATTATAGCTTCATAGTGGTTAAAATGATACATTTTATATGTTGCTACAATTTAAAACTATTATGCTAAGCAATGTGATAGCGAAAAAAGCAATGGATTTCTACCACCTACTATTCGGTGAGTGAGGGGCCTCACTTAGAACAGGGGGCCCACAAGGGCATTGGGGAGACCTGTAATGAAAGGGTAATGATGGAGGGGCACAAGCATTGGAAAGCCCTGTGCTGATGAGGCCTGGGGCACTTCTGAGGAGCCCAGGGGGACCAGAGCAGAGAGTACACCCTGGAGAGTGGGGAGCAGAGGCTAGACAGAGGGCACCAGTGGGAGCAGAAGTTCCTCCTCTGTGGTGAGGAGCTTGGGTTTTACTCCAATGCAACAACAAGAGGAGAAAATGAGCTGAATTCCATTAAAGCAGGCACATTGCTGTGTGGGAAATAGATTCTACTGCGCCTAAGGAGGAGGAAACTTAACAAGGGGGAGGGTGTTAGCACTCTGGGAGGCTGAGGCAGGAGGATCAGATATGGAGGCCAGGAGTTATGATGACATCACTGTACTCTAGCCTTGGGAGACAGACAGAGACCCTGTCTCGAAAAAACAAAACAACCAAAAATCCAAGGAAAGAATTACTATAAAAATTGGGATAGTGGTTAATTTGTTGGGGAGAAAGGGGTTTTGGCTGGGACGAGGCTACGTGGAAGTGATGAAGTTCTATTTCTTGGACTGGGTAGTGGTCTATTAAGCTGATATTTATGCTTTATGCTTTATGTTTTATATGGTTTCCTGTATTTTTGTTTTATTTTATAATAAGAAAGAGTTTTTAAAGGGTTTAGTTCTTCTTGGGCATTTTGTTATCTTTATTCTCTTCCCTAACATTCCCACTTTGTCCCTGTAACTTAGCAGTGCAATTTGGCCCTGTTTACAGCAGGCTGCAATATAATTCGTGTTCCTGCAATCAGTGCTATCCTTTTCCGTGTGAAGCCCAGCCTAAAAACCACTCACCTGTGGTTTTTCGTACTCTGACTACTATAGGAAATACCCGTCATTTGTTTCCAAGTTTGGAAATTGATTTATTTAATAAAGATGTTATTGTTTTATTAAAAAGTATGTTTTGGCCAGGTACAGGGGCTCATACCTGTAATCCCAGCACTTTGGGAAGCCAAAGTGGGAAATGTGAGCCCAGGAGTTCAAGGCTGCAGTGAGCTGTGATTGTGCTTTGCAGTCCAGCCTGGGTGACAGTGTAAGACTGAATTATAGCTGTATTAAAAAGAAAAACTATATTTTAACAGACATAGCAAGAGACTCCATTTTGTCTTCCATTTTTGCCATTCTCAATTTAACCAAAACAAGAGCCTAATCTTGGAGACTAAGCTTTTCTAAGGAGGTGCTGCATCTGTCTTTCATAGATAGTTCTCCAGCCCCTGTTCTGTGCCAAACTCTATACTAGGTTTTGGGGCATCAAGGAAAATATAATCTTGTCAGTTTTTTCTTAGACAGTTTTATCTTGCTGTGTTGTCAAGGCTGAAGTGCAGTGGCATGATCATAGCTCACTGTAATCTTAAACTCCTGGCATCAAGGGATCCTTCCACCTCAGCCTTCTGAGTGTAGTTGATACCGCAGGAAAGTGCCACTGTGCCTGGCTAAGTTTAAAAAAAAAAAATTTGTAGAGACAGAGACCATGTTGTCCAGGTTGTTCTTGAACTCCTGACCTCAAGTGATCTTCCTGCCTCAGCCTCCCAAAATGCTGGGTTTATAGGCATAAGCCACTGCACTTGCCTTTTTGTGCTTTTACAAAGCTCAGAGAGGCCAGGTGCAGTGGTTCACATCTGTAATACCAGCACTTTGGGAGGCCAAAGCAGGTGAACCACCTGAGCTCATGAGTTCGAGACCAGCCAGAGTAAGAACGATACCCCGTCTCTGCTAAAAATAGAAAAGTTAGCCATGTGATGCAGAGGGCACCACGCTCAGCTGCATGGAACGATTTTTTCATTTTTAATATTTAATTATTTTATTTTATTATTATTTTTTATTTTTTGCAGTTTTGGTCCAGGGCTGGGTTTTGCAGTTTTTGGGCCAGTGCCCTACTCCTTTGAGCCACAGGCTCTGCCCCATGGAAAGATTTTTAAGGATGCATGTCAAGAAATGGTGAAATTGTGGTTGATTTTTGTATCCTCTTTATGTTTCCAACTTCCTACCATGAGCATATATTGCTTTTGTAATTAGTTTTAAAAAGTTACGGTTTGTTAAAACTTGGGATTTTAGAGACTGTACATTGGGACATCACATTCACCTGCCCCCTTTTGATGTTGTGGAGGATTACAACACAAGGAAAGAAGAGTATTCCTAAATTTCACCCAGACCCTACTGTCCTAAGAAAGTGTGCAAATGTCCCTGATTGTGGCAGCTCCTGCACAGAAGAAAGAGCACTGGACCGGGAAGCAAGCACATTGTCATTGGAACCCCAGCCCTTGCCACCAATGGCTTTAGACAAACTCCACTTGTGCAAAGGGCACTGTGGAGTAACCGAGTGCAGAAGCCCCTACCACTGCATAGGCTAGGGGCCTCCTGACATCCGCCAGGTCCACTCAGCTGCCCCGCAGTCTACTGTGTAAATGTGGCTCTAAGGCGAGTCCCACAGCCCCACTCCAGCCAGCTGTCTCTCTGAGCTCACACTACTGGTACCCAACACTTAGCAGGTCCTAAAAAAGATCTCTTCCTTTCTTCTACTCTTGCCATCTTCCCAGATGCAGAGAGGAAAACACTAAAATTAACACTGCTTCAACAAAAAAGCAATGAACTGGCAAGGTAAACTATTATTTTAAAACTTTAATATTGGAAACGGGTCACCAATTTCAAAGTGAACAGTTTTAGTCCATATTGCAACCTCATGTGATCTCATTAGTAATGGCTAACAGTTATCGGGTACAGAGATGAGACTGAAGTGCCTTTTCCCTTATATGTGTATAGCATATCATGGTTTTGCCTCAAAAGAAACCTCAAGGTGGCCGGTTGCAGTGGCTCACGCCTATAATCCCAGCACTCTGGGCAGCGAACAGGGGAGGATCACTTGAGCTTAGGAGTTCGAGACCAGCCTGAGCAAGAGCAAGACCCTGTCTCTACTAAAAATAAAAAGACTAGCCAGGCACCTGTAGTCCCAGCTACTTGGGAGGCTGAGGCAGGAGGATCACTTGAGCCTAGGAGTTTGACATTGCTGTGAGCTATGATGTCATGGCATACTACCTAGGGTGACAGGGTGAGACTCTGCCTCAAAAAAGAAAGAAGAGTTTAATGAATATATTTTTATTGGCTCTTGCTTTCCATCCATGTGCACACTTGTGTACATGGGCGTACATCCTGTGCACACACGTGTGGCTCTCCTGTACCACTCAATGCACACGTGTGTATCTCCACTTCTGGCTGCACACATATTTCACTGAGGTGCTGGAATTTTAAAATAAGCAACAATGAAAGTTTTAGTCCATATATTTTTTCCTCCTACATATGCTCAGAACTATTTGAGATACAGATGTAGGTGTTAGGTGGAAATAAAAATGTCTATTTTGTGACTAATTAGAGGATATGACTTCAATGCACAGAGACAGTGGCCTTGCATCATTTCACCTTAGAATTTTTATCCCCCAAAAGCACAGGAAGAGGCCAGCTCTGTGGTTCACACCTATAATCCTTGCACTCTGGGAGGCTGAGGTGAGGCAGGTGGATTGCTTGAGCTCAGGAGATTGAGACCAGCATGAGCAAAAAATAGCCAGGTGTTGTGGCAGGCACCTGTAGTCCCAGCTACTCAGAAGGCTGAGGCAGGAGAATCACTTGAGCCCAGGAGTTTGAGGTTGCTGTGAGCTATGATATCATAGCACTAGACTGGGCAACAGAGTGAGATTATATCTCAAAAAAACAAAAGCCCAGGAGAAGCTGGGAACCTTACCAGCAGCGGAGTTGGCAATGCTTGCTTGCCTCCCACGGCAGGTTGGCACTAAAAGGGAAAGGGGCTAAGCAGAGCAGGCCTGGGTCCTTCCAGACACTCCAGCCAGTAACTGGGGACTATGAATGAAGTGGAGGGATGTCAAGAGTATTACTCTAGTGACCTGCCACACACAGAGCCACAAGGCATGAGAAATGAAAGACGTCTGTGCAATGTATACAGGCACGCACACACTCATGCACACACACGCAGATTAATACTTTCACCAGGCCATGGTACTGGGAGATAGATGTCAGGACCCAGGCAACCGGGAAGCCTCCTTCACTGCCAGGCCCAGTGAGAAAGGGAGTCCGAGGACAGCGTCAAGGGCACTGGGATCTGTGGCAGGGCCATGACCTGACCAGGGTTGATTCCTGAAGCCCAGAATGGGGCAGCTGCTGATGAACAGGATAGATGAAAGGAAAAAAAATGGAATGGAAAATCGAGAAGAGCATCAAACTGCCACAGAAACTGTACTGAAGGCATATTGAATTAGTATATCTGCCTCAGGTTCCAAAAAGAATTTGCAGTGGCCAAGATGTGTGTTAACAGGCAGTAGACTGTGCGATCAGAAAGGGCATGTGGGAATGTGGGTATAAGAGATGTTGTACAATAACATAGGCCGTAAGAGAATGTGAGCACAGCATCCCCAGTTCCTTAGAGTGGGCCTGACTTCCAGGCACAGCTTGACCTCACATGGGTTGGCATTAGGGATGCCTAATCCCACCTACCCTAAATTGCCTTGTTCTAGAGCAACCCCGGGAGTTTAAGAGAAAGTACTGAGGTAAAGACTTGTTTCACGAGTTGCCCTGACAATTTGATTTTTTAGTTTGACGTGGCGGTCGGGATCTTACTCTTTGGAAGGTGGATATAGATTAAAATATGTGATTATAATAGCTTATTATAACAGCTAAGTGGACACTCACTATGGGCCAGCAGAGTCTGGGGAGCTTTGAGTGTACCAACTCACTTCATCCTCAGGGTGACCCTGTGACAGAAGCACTTTTGATGCATCTGTCTCATACGGGATGAAATAGACTCCAAGAGGATGAGCCACCCAAAGTCACACAGTCAGGAGGCAGCAGAGCCAGAATGCAAATCCAGGCAGGCTGGCTGGAGAAGCCACACTCTGCATAACTAATAGGGTGGAAAGGAGGCTGCAATCTGACTCAGCTCAGCCTTGGATCTTTTCCACATGAAAGAAGTAAACCCTATCAGGCTATCCAAAACCTGGACTTAGGGGTCTGCATTTAGCTGCATGGTTAACTGCCTTGAGCAAGCAGGCTAGGCATTCTCTCCTGTTGCCAGGGCCCAAAGTAGACTTTTCAGGCAAAGGCAAGACCATTGCTCCTTCTGATAATGCTCAGAATTTGTGTGGATTACTCCCCAGGTTTCTGGGTGTCTGTACAATTACTTGCTGGTCTCTGGTGAGGACTGGGGTGGACCTGATGCAGAAAGGACTCAGCGCTGAGAGGCAGTTCATTCAGTCACTCCCATAGGTAAATCACAGAGCTGCTACTCTGTGCCCCACGTGGCCTGCCTTTCCTTGGTGTGCCACTTCATGCAGACTCCCATAACCAGGCTCCTGGGAGTTCCCTACCTTTGTGGGCTCAGGCACTCCCATGGCACCCCCCATTCCTCTCCCAGCTTGGAGGGTCTCCCACTGACACACAGGGCTATCTTTGTTCAACAATGCTTGGAAGCACAAGTGAGCTCTGTTACTGCCCTTTCCGCAGGAGCAGCTAGAGTGCCTGCAAGCTACTAGCTCTAGGCCTGCAGAGCCACGGGGACCAGCCCAAAGCACCAGTCCTCTGCTTTGTTCCTCAAACTTTTGGAGAAAACCTTTGATTTCATGGGGATGATTATTTTTATTCTTGCCCACTCAAGGATGAAGCCCAAGAAACAAGAGGTTGCCCCTTTCAGAAGTATCACAATGGGTTACCTCCAGCCAAACCCACTGTTTTTTGTTTTTCGTTATTTCTGGGTTTGGTTGGGGCCTCTCTTGGAAACCATCACTATACAACTCACTTAAAGAAAGAGTGAAGGGACTGGGCATAAGAGACTCCGGCGGGATTGGGGAGGGCTAAGTAGGAGCGGGTCTGAGGCAGGGAGGCTGGAGGTAACGTGTTGTCAGACACAGTGCAGGAAGAACACGTTAAAGTCACAATCTGATTTGAATCAATTCTATTTTGTAGCAACATTTTTAATCTTTTGCAAAGTCAAAAGCTTCCAAGTTTGACTTTTGGCCAAGCCTGGAGAATTGGGACTTTGGAGGAAGGTTTCAGAAAAAGACACAAAACACACAGAGATACACACACAAACAGAAAAGGGGAAGGAGAGAGAGGGGAGGGAGACTTTTATCCTAAAGTCATTGTAAATCCAAAGCAGGGTTTTATCCTCCACAGTTAAATGAGAAAGGAAAAAAAAAATCAAGACTACCAACATTTGAGGTACAAAGACTGTCATGGACCAGTGGAAGTTTGCAAAATTATATGTAAATGACCAAAGTTTTTACTGTGGTGGCCCTATGCATTCCCAAAGCTAATCCCAAAGAGAAAATCTACTTAGCAAAAGAAAGTTTTGTCTAATTTGGTTAACAGTTGAGAAGTGACAAAAATGCTGAATATATTAATAATTTATATTTCCAGGGTAACACTATATCTTTAATGCTTCACTGCCAAAAGAAATTCAGATTGGCTTAAGGCTCAGAGGAAAAAAAAAACAAACCCTGAAAGGCCTTCTTCATATTCTGTATCCAGAGCTGATGAAAATGGGTGTAAGACATGTGTTTCAATAATAGGCACCATCCTTTCTCTCATTTCTGCATAATTTGTTTTTATCCCATATTGCTCAATGTATATTTGTTATCTGGGAAGGCTGCCTGTTCTCAACTCACTTCAATACTCCAACTCTATCAATTCATAAAAAAAGGGGGCAGTATCTTACATTTTATAGATAAATATATCTCACATTTTATAGAGAAGTAACCTCAAGACCTTTTATAAAGTTTACAGATTTTTTTCACAAAAAATATATATACATAGTAGAACACAACTATAAGAAAGACTTTACCTAACAAATGGGAGCAGTGTAACCTAATTTTCTGTGTCCTCAATGAACCCTAAATAATAAGAAAATTAAAATATACATACATATATCAATTTCACTTTATGGGGAACATAATGAGGGATTTTTTTTTTTTTACCTGTTTCTGTATAATGAAGTTTGACCGTTTACAAATTGCCGGTCATCCCATTCTGTGACCTCAGTAAACAGTCTAGGTCAGAGCTCTCCTAAACTCTGTCCAGAAAAACGGAATAAGTTAATTTATTGTCCCCTGGCTAATCTGAGAGAAGGAAAATCACACAATGTCACCTAAATGGCCTCTGGAATCAAGGAAGAAAACGTGCCACGTAGCTTCAAATTATTTATTTAAGAAGCATCAAAATTAATGGAGACAAAAGTCCAAGGGGAAAAAAAAATAAATGGTGGAAAAAATTTAAATCCCCAGAAAACACACTTTTAGCCTGTTGGATATCTTGTTTATTTTACCTATTTACATTAAAAAAAAAAAAAACAGGCAGTCTCATTTTGCTGTTTGGTCTTAGAAAAACATCATTTTTATCTTGTTATTTTAAATGTATCGCTATTTTGTGGAGAAGGCACAGATGCGCTGAGTCATAGTCTCCTAAAAGATCACTGGCCAAGTCTCTCTTAGACCCCAATCTTCCCTCATCACAGGGATGGACCGAGATTAAAAAGGGGAAAAAATCGGCCAGGCAGCGTGGCTCAGGCCTGTGATTCCAGCATTCTGGGATGCTTAGGCTCTGGAGCTCAAGAACAACCGGAGCAAGACCAAGACCCCAACTCTACTAAAAATGGAAAAACTAGCTGGATGTCGTGATGGGCACCTGTAGTCCCAGCTACTAGGAAGGCTCAGGCAGGAGGATCATTTGAGCCCAGGTGTTTGAGGTTGCTGTGAGCTAGGCTGAGACCATGGCACTCTAGCCTGGGCAACAAACAGGGCTGCAAACTTGAACAGAGAACCTAGCATCCCTACTCTGGGAATGATAGAGTCCGCCGAACAATGCCCTGGAAGAGCGATGTCTCTCCACCCGACCCGCCCAGCACGCCCGAAGCTGGGCCTATCTGTGTGCAAAAGGCCAGCTTTCCTGAACCCTCCAGCGCCGAGTACTTGTCATCCGGAGACAGACAGAAAAGGTCAACTAATGCAGTTTTCGAGCCATACCTCAGAAGTGTTACTGGCTTCTCATATTTTTTACAGGGGCGCTTTAGGCTCTTAACTCAGTCACGCGTCCCTGCCGGCCTGGGCTCTGCCACGCTCCAGACCTGCGCGCAGTTCGGGGCAGGAAGGGTGTCCAGGTCCCAGCTGGCATCTTTCCGCTGAAGCCAGTTTGGGGTGATCCTTCCATTTTCATTTTCAGAGCGCCAGGGCACTGTTGCTCACCTCCCCTGTTCCCCCAGGCCAACGTCCTAGATGCGCTGGGGCGGAGGCGATCTGAGCGCCTGGGAAAGCCACGGATCCCGCCTCCAAGTTACGCCTGGAATGTCCGCTTAAGCCTACATAGAGCCTCCTCCTCCCCCACGCTCCGCAGCGTTCCCCGCTCCAAATTCCCGAGGGCCGCCACCTTGGCCTTTACCCTCGGGCCCTAGGCACTTGGAAGGCCTGGGCTGTCGATGAGTAGACGGTAACAGAGACATCCATTTCTTTGGGTCTTTATCAGAAAATTTTTATTGCCGGGGAGATCTTTCAGAAGACTAACTCGCTCTTGGCCTTCCCCACGCCTAGTTTTTTGAGGTCACAGTATTCACACTTGTACGATATATACAGTTTTTTCTCCTAAGCTGCGCACGATGCGCAGGGAAACCTGGCGGGCCAGCGGGCGTCAGAGCACCGAGGGGTGCTGGGGCGTGTGCAGGTTGAGGGCGTTGGGGTGCGTGTGGCCGATCAGGTTGAGGTAATGCCGGTCCAGTCCCTGCACCGGCGCCAAGAAGGGGCTATGCTGCTGCGCCGGGCTCTGCAGCGGCACCGGCGCGCTGGGCAGGTAGGGCAGCGCCGGGCTGCGGGCGGCACCCGACGGCCAGGGGAAGGGCCCTGGGGTCGCTCCCTGCGGGAACACGGCAGCCTCGCCGGGGCTGTGGCCGGCGAACTCGGTCCCCGCTGGGTGCAGCTGATAGTTGAAATCCGGCTCCGGGAGCAAAGCCAGCGGCGGGAAGGCGGGCTCCGCGCCCAGGCGGGCCTTGGACTGCAGGAAAGCGAGGATGCGCGCGTACTTGGTGTCCTTGGTCTCCATCCGCTCGACGGTGGTGAGGTAGTGTACCAAGTTCTTCATGCACTCGTGGTAGCCGTAGTGGAAGTAGTTGGCAAACTCCGCTAGGAGTTCTGGAGGGGCGAGAGAGACCATGGGAATGAGAAACCCCAGAGCGCTCCTTCCCCACGCACGGAGTGCCCGAGGAGAGCGCAGGGCGCTCCCTCCAGGCTATCTTCTGACCAAAGTCTCCACGTAAGGCTGTCGCTCTCCTCTCTGCAGGTCTAAGGACTGCCAAAGCACGGGCACCCACTCCTTTTTCTCCGACAGCCTAACCCCACCCACCCCACCCGAGAGGAGGCAACCTCAACAAGAGCCCTAGAAACCAGTCTCCATAGCCGTTTTGCCGTCGCCGGGACAGGCGAAGCGCTTTTGCAGGCTCCCAGGCCTCGCGCTCTGGCAGCTCCCTGCGTGGCGGTCTTTAGTAGACCTGTCCGGAACGCCCCTCCTAGCCCGCAATCTGTGGGTGACGCACGCTCCCAGCGCAGGCTTCCCTGTCTCTAACCCGGACCCACCTTTTTCCCTTCCCCGGGGAAAATCAGCAGAGTGCAGGGCTCTCAGGTACTGGACGGTCATCTCGAGGATCTCCGCTTTCTCCAGCTTCCCAGAACTCTGCAAAAGAAGGGCCGGCTTTTCGCAGCGGCAGCACACGCTCAGGCCAACGCCCGCAGGCTGGGCGGGCGCAGCGTACCTGGAGAGCACCCGGGGGCCGGCCCCCGCTGCGCCCTGCGCGAGAGCCGCCTGGGGCTCGCTTGGCGCTCAGGGCCCCAAGGCAGGGAGGCCCTTCGCAAGACCCTCTGCGCCCGCCGACTCTGGCGTCTCCGCCGAAAGTGGCAGCCAAGGGTTCCCAGCGCTTGGCACCCGGATCTAGGCTGCCAACTTTACCTGCTTCGCTAGGGCCATGGGGACTGTCTTGCCCAACTCGTTCAAGCAGCGGTTGATCCGGTCCCTCCTCCGCTTTTCTATCACTTTATGAGAAACAGGGGTTCTCTGCAAACAGAGGGTGGTACATTTTAGGTAGGCTTTGCCCGAGTCGTCATCAAAGGATCAGTGTAGTAGCTGCAAGCTAAACCCGTCTTCCCAGCCGCTCACGCAGCTCAGTTCTCCCCAGGAAGGGATCCCCTGCCCCGCCACACTCGGTGCAATTGAACTCTGCCCTCTCACGCCCGCGCTGGCGCGCTCTCCTTCCAGCCACCCTGCCCTGTTGGGCCACTCCGCCTAGCTGAGCTCCAGGGCTTTGGTGAGGCGGCCACCCGCCTCTGGGCGTGGGCTTCTCCCGGTTTGAGGACTCTTCCTCTCTCTATCCCCATCTCCTTTCCAAACCACTAGAGATTTCTGTATCCTCAAAGTCCCATGTGGCCATGTCCCTGCCATCCGTCTAGCCAGACGGCAGCTGGGTGAGTCAGACGCTTCTATCACCAGGGCGCAAACGCCCCTTAGGCTCAGCGGACTCACTTTGCGTTCCTTGAGCTTGTCTGACATCCTGGTCAATACGCGCCCTCGGGAGAGGCGATGGTGCGAGGCACCTGTCCACTTTCCGCCTCGTGTGCCTCCTCGAATGTCCCAGGTAGACTGCAGCCTCCCAACTCGGAGGGGCTGCCTTATAAAGTGGCTACCTAGGGCTCCAAGTGCATTCACGAGCTGAATTATTCCATAGGATTAGAGGAACTGCGTTTGGAAGATGCATGCATTCAGGATCAGTTTTAAAGAAGTTAAGAAGAAAAAAAAATTAGCAGCCGAGGGGGGCGAGTTGGGGGCAGATCAGCTTTGTTAATCCACGTGGCCCTTCAAAGGACACGTGATGGGCCCGGGAATAACATTTGCATGGCAACAGCCCCCGCGCCAAAGGCAGGCGGTAAACTGCGGCCGGCGGGTGAGAGAGCGCCTGCAGCAGTCTCGGGCAGCGGCGCAGGGGCGCAGCAGCCGCGGGCACCGGGGGGCGAGGACCCTCACAAAACAATGTCGCCTCCTTTAGTCCCACCGCTGAGTCTCACACGATCTCCTGTTTACAAATCCCAGCAAGCCCGCCGTCCCAGCGCCTGTGCGTTTTAAAGCCTGTCCAGAGTCATTAGAGTAATTAAGTAAGCCTTTAATAGGCTGTTCCGCCGGGTTCAAGGGAGAGCTCTTGGAGACGGAGGAGCCCCGTTTGTTCCCAGGCTTTTCTCACACGACTTGGTGACACGTCCTTCTCCCCCCTTTTTGTTTACACCGCTTTATTTGTACGGACATCCTGGCAGGTGTGGCCTGCGGCTGGCACACGAAGCTCACTCCTAGCCTCGCCACCCACCCCCCGCCGGTCTTTGGCACGCGACTCTCCCCCCAACCCCCTGAGCACGTCGCCTGCCTTCTTTTCTCCCCCCTCGGCTCTCTCTTCGCGGGGGGAAGAGGCTCAATTTGTAGCCTATTATCCTATACGAAAATGTCCATTGAAACGTATGAATGGTTTCATTGGGCTAAATTTTAATAATGCCAGAGGGTGGGGGAAGAGAGACGGGCAGGCGTGAGTGTGTGTGTGGTGGGGAGGGGGGTGGGAGGATTGGGGGCATCACGGAGAGGCGTGGGCCGAGAAGAAAAGGGGGATGCAGCTGGCCCGGGCGAGCATTATGCGACGTCACCTGGGAGAGGGGGCGCCTACAGACCCCTATTCATTTGCCTAATTTTGGTCAATTTAACAAACTTCAGGAGAAATTATTGTGGCTTTGTCAGGGAGGGTGAAGCCTTCTGATCGAATTAACAGCATGTTTTGATCCGGTAAATGTCATTAGAAAGGGAGAAACAATCGCGCTTAGAGGGCTCTGAGTAATGCGCCCAAGTGGAGACGCCAAAGCGCACGGCTCACAAAGGGAGCAAGTAGCTGCCACAGGGAACTTTTGTACCCGCCCATCGCCCAAGTTTTGACACAAAAAGGCATTATTTCATACTTGAATACGTTTAATCCAACGATTGTCTATTTTCTGCAAACATATTTTCACAGCATTGTTAACTTTTTATGTCGTCCATTCGCGGGCGCCTTTTCTCAACGTTTGGGGGCGGGAGAGCGCGGACACTTTGGGCATCAATATTTGTCACTGAAAAGGGCCCCGTGAAGTTAGGGAAGTTGATCTCTTTTTTATGGTTTTAGAAAACGAAAATATCGGGGGAGGAGGAGGGAGGGAAGGCACGAACTGAAACGGGGGAGGAAATTTGTTAGACGGGCCCAGGGAGGAGGAGGGGGGCCTCGGCGGCTGGGAACTCTGCTGGCCGCCTGCGCCTCTGCCGGCAGCCCGGCCCTGAGGCCTCCTCCCCCACCCGCAGGCCTCGCTCACGTTTGCTGCCTTGGATCCCACACTCTGGGGGCTCTGGGTTTTCGGGGTTCGGGTGGGAGCGTGAGCTTTCTTGCAGATGGAAACGATAAAAATCGTTTTTGTTTTACGGCCCACTCCCTAGCCACCGAACTCTCACCTTTTTTTCTAATCTTTTCCATCTGGGAACAGCCGAGACTTCGCTTTGGATATCTTTCCCTTCTTTTCTGTCCACCACTTCCCCCTAAATTCTCTCTGCTGGACAATGGCAGGGCCTGGGCTCTCCCTTTGGGCTGTTGTCAGTTCTCGGCAGAGGTAGGTAGGTTGGAGCCCCTGATGGGACCTGGGGAGGGACCTCTAGGGCGCAGAGCCAGGCCTGGGGTGGGGGGGCCTCAAGGAAGCCACCGGCCCACCTGCCGGGCCCGGGGGGGGGCTCGGTCTGCACCACGCACCCCCTGGAGTGCCCCTCCCTGCCTTGATTCCAGTCTCCTCACGACGCTTTCTTTTCTACTTCACGCCGGATTGGACACGACCCGCACCCTCCGCAGGTTGCTCTGCCAGCCGGGTGCCCTCTCAGGGGTTGTCAATTTCAGTATATTCACTCGCATACAATGGGATTAAACAGAACTCTTATAATCCAAATTAACTACGTGAATGGGTAAAAGGGGGCGCGCACACTTCGCACCCCAACCCCCATTTTTAAGCCAGCGGGCCAGGAGTTGATCCTCTTACTGCCGGTGTTAACCGCCAGCTGCAGGCACCTTCCACAGGACAAACTCCCTTCCATGCAAACTGTTTAAGGTCCGGAGTTTGATCTCCCACAGCGTTGCTGGGCTCAAGCCTTGCCCAGGGCTGAGAGTGGCCGCGGGCGGGGTGAGGGGCGGGCAAGTGAAGCTGGGTAGTGGCAACCGGGGGCAATGCGCGCATCCTGGTCCTTTCCCCGCTGCCTCTGTGGTTCAAGTTTGGTATATGAAGGATTTCATTTCTCCCTTCCCAGCCTGAAGGTCTGAATCACACTGCCCCAAAGTGGGGTACCCAATAGGGGTCTTTACTCCTTATCCTCAGGGTTAGCAGCAAACATTCCCTGAACTTGACCTAGTTTCCACAAAAAAAAAAAAAAAAAATTAAAAAAAAATCCAGGGGAGTAGTGGCCACTGGAGCCAGCCAGCCATTGAAGTTCCAGCTCCAACCACCTACCCACCTAGCAGGACTTCCTGCCTCAGTGTGTCCACCAGGTCCCTGGGTAACCCCCTCCATAATGTAAGTAAATATAAACAAAATCTCCTAAAAGGAAGCCTAACCACTCAATTAGTGGTTTTATTTTGCCTGCAAATTCTTCTGCAATGGCTCTAGTGCATTTTAGGAGGGTATTGTGGAGTGTCTGCTGTTATATGATTTTTTTACTCATTTCATATTTTTTTCTCATCCCTGAGAAAAAGCCATTGTCGTTTCTCCTGAAGTTTGTTAAGGTGACCAAAATTAGGCAAATGAATGGGGACCTTTGGGGGCCCCCTCTCACAGGTGACATCACCTGGCACTCGCTGGCTGGCTGTGTTCTCCCAACATGTGTGAGGCTGAAAAGGGCTGGCACTGCAGAAGCCCCTCAACATCATAGTTACACTCAAATGTCATCATCAAAGGCAAGACGGAGCTCAGAAATTAAGACAATGCTCGTTCAACATTACTCTGCCTGTAGTCTCCTAGCATTTAAGAGAGGCTATTAAAGACTACAGCAGTCACAAGCTGAATGTGCTTATTATTTTTATTTCTACTGCTATTTCTTTTTTTTTTCTTTTGTGACAGAGTGTCACTATGTCGCTCTTGGTAAAGTGCCGTGGAGTCACAACTCACAGCAACCTCAAACTCTTGGGCTTAAGCGATTCTCTTGCCTCAGCCTCCCAAATAGCTGGGACTATAGGTGCCTTCCACAATGCCCGGCTATTTTTTTGTTGTAGTTGTCATTGTTGTTATGCAGGCCCAGACTGGGTTTGAACCTGCCAGCCCCAGTGTATGTGGCCAGTGCCCTAACCACTGAGCTACAGGCACTAAGCCTCTACTGCTGTTTCTTTAGCACCATAAGGTTGACATGTGGCTTCCAAATGCTGAAAGATGGAGTCTTGCCTTGGGAGGCTGAGGCAGGAGGATCACTTGAGCACAGGAGTATGAGGTTGCTGTGAGCTATGACGTCACGGTATTCTACCCAGGGAGACAGTGAGAAAAAAAGAAAAGGTAGATTCTTGCATGTTTTTTTTTCTATTTTTTAGAAACGGAGGATTTGTGGGGTTTGAGAGGGTAAAAAAGGAAATGAATGGAAAGAAAAGAACACAGTATTTTCAGCTAAATTGCTCTAAGACAAAGTCTTCTGGATGACCTCAAATCCCTTCCTGCACCCCCCACCTTGAAAACACAGAGCAGGCATCTTGAAGCCCTTGGCAGCACGGGGACTTCAACCTTCAAGTGGGAACCCCTGAGGAGTCTTGTCAAACTAGGCCTGGCCTGCAGGATGACTCTGAACTCTGGAGGGAACTGAACCCCTGGGCCAATGGCCAAGTGAGTGGGATCCCAGGCTGTGCCCTGTGAAAGGACTCCTCAAGAGCACTGACTCCAACATGCCGCTCGGTGGTAATGGAATCTGAGGAACCCCGGGACACACACGGGGAATGCTCAGTGGCTTACAGCCAGCCACTGCCACCACAGGGCCTGTCACTAAGTATTGCTGATTTGCTGTGTGGCCTTCAGGGCCCACGGCCTGGCTTATTACTCTGTTCCTGCGGCAGGAGGGTCCAGTCAGACTCCTTGAGGTTTAGGGCAGGCAGACATTCTATGAGTCATCTGCAGCCCTCCGCATGTGTGGTCATTGTCATGAGGTGTCAACAGCATCCTCTGCCCTGTTCCTCCTCTCCACAGATCCAGGGATGACAGCATGGTGTGAGCACCCCCACTGACCAGAGCTGGCAATACTAACCAGAAAGGGACACAGCCTTGTCCTCTAAGACAGAAGAAAACGCCTTCACTGACAGCCCCAGGCCAGTAGCCTCCACACACAGTCATTCTTAGTGGTCATTCTGGAAGCGTGGGGGGGGTACTGCTATCCTGTTGAGTTGGCAACTTTGCTGGACTTTTTCTTACTTAGCACCCCAATTCCTCTGTTCTCTCTGGTCACCAACAGTGTTGTCAGTGTGACAGTGTCATCAACTGGAAGCATTGGCCAGGAGATGCTTGTTAGGGCAGTCAGCTGAATAGGAGAGGAGCTCTGGGGACAAATTGCAAACTCTCCAAACATGAGGTCACACAGTGAAGGTGAATCCCAAATCTGAAGGGAACCTGGAATATGAGAGACCTGTATCCCTACTAAGGTGTTTCCTCAGGGCTTTTTTTCTCATCCCCCCGTGTTCTGCTCTGGGAAGCAGAACCTCACAGTTTTTGCTGAGCAAGATAGAAGCATCGAGGGCGGCGCCTGTGGCTCAGTGAGTAGGGCGCCGGCCCCATATGCCGAGGGTGGCAGGTTCAAACCCAGCCCGGGCCAAACTGCAACAAAAAAATAGCCAGGCGTTGTGGCGGGCGCCTGTAGTCCCAGCTGCTCGGGAGGCTGAGGCAAGAGAATCGCGTAAGCCCAAGAGTTAGAGGTTGCTGTGAGCCGTGTGACGCCACGGCACTCTACCAAGGGCGGTACGGTGAGACTCTGTCTCTACAAAAAAAAAAAGATAGAAGCATCAAAGCCACAGGTGTCCACTGTTGTGACAACTGTCTCAGGTGACAGGGAGGGCTCTACACACAGGTCAGTAGAGTCTCATTTATGCCTCATTTATGCTTTAAGTAAAAACAAAGCACTTTAGCTCAGCGCCCGTAGCTCAGTGGTTAGGGCGCCGGCCACATGCACCAGGCTGGTGGGTACAAACATGGTCTGGGCCTATTAAAGAAACAACAGCAACAAAAATAGCCAGGCGTTGGGCAGTGCCTGTGGCTCAGTCGGTAGGGCGCCGGCCCCATATACCGAGGGTGGCAGGTTCAAACCTGGCCCCGGCTGAACTGCAAGCTAAAAAAAAAAAAAAAAAAAAAATAGCCGGGCGTTGTGGTGGGCGCCTGTAGTCCCAGCTACTTGGGAGGCTGAGGCAAGAGAATCACTTAAGCCTAGGAGTTGGAGGTTGCTGTGAGCTGTGTGATGCCATGGCACTCTACCGAGGGCCATAAAGTGAGACTCTGTCTCTACAAAAAAAAAAAAAAAAAAATAGCCAGGCGTTGTGTCAGGCACTTATAGTCCCAGCTACTTGGGAGGCTGAGGCAAGAAAATCACTTAACCCAAGAGTTTGAGGTTGCTGTGAGCTATGATGCCACAGCACTTTACCGAGGGCAACATAATGAGACTCGGTCTCAAAAAATAAATAAATAAATAAATAAATAGCGCTCTAATTCCTTGCAATGGAAAATGTGGCCCCCAGACCAGGGGGATTGTCACCACCCAGAAGCTCATTAGAAATGCAGATTTGAGACCTCCAGGAAGGAGCAGGGGAGCTTGTTCCCCTCCTGGGTTCTCTCTGCCAGGAGGTTTGGTTTTTATAGTTGTTGTAATTTTTGTTTCTGTGAATAAATCCTGACTTACCACTGAAAAAAAAACAAACAAACAAAAAAGAAATGCAGATTTGAGGGCTCCTTCCCTGACCGAGTGGATTCAGGATCTGCAGTTTGAACAACATTCCCAGTTGGAGTGTGTGCCTGTGGGAATGGCCGCCCCAGAAGGACAGACGGAGACCAAAGGTGGAGGCAACTTTCAGGCCGACCTAACTGGGACTAATTTACTGCACAAAGTGAAAGCCTTCCCGCACACAGGTGGGTTTTGCTCCAAGCACCGCTGGTTCAAATATTCCATAGGGCATTTGCAGGAATTTCCTGTACTTCTATATGCAGGAATTTCATTCCTGAGAGTCTCTCCAAGGTTTGGAAGTAGTAGATGCTCAGTACAGTTTTGTTGAATGAAGGCAAACCTGGGAAGGAGCTTTGAGGATTATTTTGCCATCAGTGCTGGAGCTAATCCTACAGGCAGTCTCTCATTTGCTCATATTCTGCAATTTAGTTATGAACTTTGCTTTCAGGTTAGTATGAGGGTACAAATGATTAGGTTACAATGTTTGCATTTGTTAGATTCGGACCCTTCCTGTTGTAGTTGTGTCCCAGGCCCAGGAGGTGTGCCCACAGACTCTTACACTGTGCCCAGTAGGGGGAGCTCACCCACCCCCTTCCCTCCACTAGTCTCCCCACCTGCCCTGACCTTGAACTGAATTGAGTTTGTCTTTCGTGTGGTCATGTCTTAGATTGTCTACTGGCTTCATATTAGTATTGAGTACTATTTTTGGACTTTCAAAAGCACCAAGTGGAGGAGTATAAACAAAACTGCTGAGAATACTAAAAGAATACTTTTAGGAAAGTGGCAGGATATACGGAGCAGCGCTTCCATATTTTGATATTAATACAACTTAGAATGTATGTTACAGATGCTGTGATTTGCGGCATTAAGGACCTTGGTGATTCTGGGCAATTGGCTTTTCTTTTGGGGCTGACGATTACAGCTTCTCACTCTGTGTTAACCTGAGCAGCCATCCAGAAGTTACTTCTGTGGAGCTTTGGCTTAGAGTTCTTTCCAGAGGTCTCGCGGAAGTTAGCACTGCACAGAATGAGTTCATCTGCTTTACAGGGCTAATTTTCACAGAGAACTGGAGGTATATGTTGCTTAAAATAAGAAATTATAGGCTGGGTGCAGTGGGTTACACCTATAATCCCAGCACTCTGGGAGGCCCAGGCAGGTGGGCTCCTTGAGCTCAGGAGTTCAAGACCAGCCTGAGTAAGAGCAAGACTCAGTCTCTACTAAAAATAGAAAAACTAGCTGGGCATTGTGGTAGGTGTCTGTAGTCTCAGCTACTTGGGAAGCTGAGGCAAGAGGATCACTTAACTCAAGAGTTTCAGGTTGCTGTGAGCTATGATCCCATAACACTCTACCCAGGGTGACAGAGTAAGACTCTGTCTCAAAAATAAAAAGAAGAACTTATTACAAATTGCATAGACTTTGGGGAAACTTGGGGGGGAAGATTCAGGTTTAGGAGACATGTCAGTGATTTTTCAACTGATGTGCCGAGTGTCGTGAGAGACTTACTTTGATGTACTGCAAAAAATTTTAAGGATTGGGCTGCACCTGTGGCTCAAAGGAGTAGGGCACTGGCCCCATGTGTGTGAGGTGGTGGGTTCAAACCCAGCCCCAGCCAAACCCTGCAAAAAAAAAAGATTTAAGGATCATTAATTAAATCATTGGCAAAAAAAGTTCAAAGCACAGTAAGAATATTTCTGTTTCTTTATTCTTTTGGGGGGATCAACATAATTTAATGTGTGCCCTGCAGGTTTAACTATAGGTTCAAAGATTAAAAAAAAAAAAGGCTGAAAAAACTGCTGTGAGTTGCAGTAACGTGGATAAGGGGTTCCAGTTTATGGGCAGGAATTAGGCTGCAGAGGTTTGACTGTCTGCCAACCTGTGCAAGCAGGTGACAGACTTATGCCAGGGACTCCACCCTCCTCTCTGACAGTCAGAGTGCTGCCATCAGCACTCATTCCCCATCAGGACCCAGGATTTACTGTAGGCCAGGAGCTGGCTGGGTGACACTGAGCCACTCAGAGCAAACACAGAGTTTCTAGAGCACCTGTAAGTCCCTTTGTGTGACAAGAAGACCCAGACTAAGGAGGTAACTCTTGAGAGCACATCCCCACTCTGGAGTGGGGCCAGTGTGCCCAGAGCTAGTTTGCTGCCCTGACTGCTCCCTGATGCTGGCAGCTTCAGTTCACTTCCTTTCTTTATATTAAGCCAACCAATCAGAGGTTAATTTGAGCAGTTGAAATCCCTTCCTTTAAAAACTTAATTGCCCCTGAGAGCACAAAGGGGCGTCATTAGAGTGCATTGAGTTAACTAAATTTTATTCCTCCCTAGCACCAAACTAAAGGAAGCTGTTGAGAAAACAAGTTTTGATTGGGGTGAAGGTTGTTTTAGAAGGCCTGGTGTCCCGGTTAGGTGTGGGGCTAGGAACAAATGCACACAGACTTGGTGTCTTAAAGCAAGAGCCATATTCTCTCATAGCCTGGAGTTTGAAAGTCTGGGATCAGGGGCATGGGGCTGGAAGCCTGGTGTCAGCAGGGCCACCCTCCCTGTGGGGTGGCACAAGGGCCATCAGTCTTTTCATGCCTCTTTGGCTTCCTGGATGTTGGCACTCATGGCGAGACTGCTGCTGCCTGCTCCGCTCTCTGATCCCATGGGCACCTTTCTTCTCTTCTGTGAGCATTAAGCCTCCCTTGGCCCCTCAGTGAGGACACTATGGCTGTGGAGGACCCGTCTAGACAGCCTGCATCTTAATCATACCTGCAAAGCTCTTTTTTGCCATTTAAGGTAACATTCACTGCTCCCAGGACTTGAACCTGGATATCTTTTGGGGTTGTTATTTAGCCTTCTATGCTTGGTGAAGTGTCATTGTGGAAACTGAGATGACATTTATGCTGTGAGACCCCAAGGGCAAGACCACCATTTGCACCTTTCAGGAGTTCACAGGATGAGAAGGGCAAGGGAGGGAGCTGAGCTGGTGACAGTGGAGGAGCAAAAGGAAGCCTTCCTGGATGAGATAGCACAGGAGCTGAGGCCCCAGGAGGGAGTGTGTTAGTTTTCCAGAGCAGCCACAGCAACTTACCACAAACAAAGAGACTTAAAAAAATGGAAAATTATACTCTCACAGCTTTGGAGGCCCCAAGTCAAAACCACAGTGTTGGCAGGCAGGGCCACGCTCAGTCTGAAGGCTCCAGGGGAGCTGGTTCCTTGCCTCTCCAGCCTCTGGTGGCTCCAGGTGTCCGGGGTTTACGGCACCATCACTCCCGTTCCCCTTGCTCCTTCACGGTCTTCACATGGCTCCCTCTCTGAGTGTCTCCTGCTCTGTGTCATCTTCTCTTCTTATAAGGATGCTTGTCATTGGATTTCAGTCTGCCTGGGGACGTCAGAATGATCTCAGGATCCTTGACATCTGCAAAGATCCCCCCTTGCCCCCAGAGTGTGAGGAATCCAAGCAGCAGCAAGGGGGATCTCGAGCCCAAGTGGGATCTGTGGCACACACTGGAGCCCAAGGGCGCGAGTAGCTTCCTGGTCCTGGGAAAACGCAGTGTTGTTCCTCTAGGTCATGAATCGTGAGGAAGAGTGTGTCACCGGGCACGTGGACCCGGCACCAAAGAGTTTAACTTCCTTACATTGCAGTGGTTCGCGCGGAGATGATGAGGTAACCGGTGGGTTGGGTGTGTTGGAGATGAAATCAGCAGGGCTCGGGGAAGGAGTAACTATGGTGAGAGAAGAACCGGAAAGATGACTGCTGGATTTCTGGTCTGGGAATGGGCTTGGTAGTGACGCTGTTCCTTGAGATTGCCAATAAAGAGGAAGAGAATCATCTTCCCTGCATTCCCTGCCCCTAGATACATACCCCTCCCCAGTGGATGTGTGTGGGGTATGTAGAAGTGTGAAGATGCTCATTTAATTTTAGACGTGCTGACTTTAAAGTCACCCCGTAATGGACAGACACCAAGAAGATGAATGAGATAGGAAACCGGAGGTCAGGAATAAAAGGGCAGCGTCACCTCCAGGGGCTGACAGGTAGAGGTGGAAGAAATCACTAAGGAGGATTGCATCAGCCTAGGAGTTTGAGGTTGCTGTGAGTTATGACACCAAGGCACTCTACGTGGGGGACAGAGTGAGTGAGACTTTGTTTAAAAATAAAACATAAATAAAAATAAATCCCTCAAGAAGAGCTCAGAGGAGAGGGATGGGGCCCGGAATCCCTGGGGAGCCCTGACGGTCAGGCAGTGGGAGGGGGCATCCGCCAGGAAGGCTGATGGGGGAAGGGAAGTGGAGAGCTCAGAGGGCTCTAGGAGTGCCAGCAGTCGAGGTGCTTCCAGGACTGAGAGGTCAGTGGAATCTGACATAGCCGAGCCCCAGGAAATGCTCGCAGGTCTCTAAGGGCCATTGTGTTGAACATGGAGGTCATCATCAAATGCTGCAAGTTTTTGAAGCTTAGTAGAAACAGAAAAGCTCAGACTCTCTCTTCTGTCTTTCCTTGACCTAGACTTTGCAGATGTGAGCACGTTGAAGGTGGAGAATTCAGACTTCGAGCTAGAAAAGAGAGCCCCCTGCATCTGCCAGCTGGAGACTCATGGTACCGATCCGAGATAGCCCTGGGCACTGGGGCTTGGCAGGGGCAGTGGTTGCACTATCCTGCTCTTCTTTCTCTGGCCAGTGGTGACACGCATAGATACACCATGTACCTCCCAGGCACCGAACTCCTAGGCACTGAGTGCTCTGCTGATCCTGGCTCTCTGAGTCCCCACAATGCTAGGATGAGTATTGTGTTTATTTTGCAGATAAGAAAACTGAGACGTGGGGGAACTCAAGGGCACACAAAGGCACATGACCCTTAGGTGTCGGAGCTGGATATACATTGAGCCTGATGGAACAGGATACCTGGCCCTGCTATAACTCAATCCCATTGGGATTAGAAATCCTGGAAGAGACTTAGCCAAGACACTTGCACTCACCTCAGCAAAGCTGGGGGCATAATCTCAATATGTCCCATGACCTTTAGATTTGTTCTCCCTCTTACAGCCCTCAAGGCTGCAAGTTACCCCAAACTCATCAGATACTTGAATTCATTTCTGTCCCTCTCACTCTCCGCATTTCTTACAGTCTAATTATATAGCAATGACTTCCAAACTCGTTCAAACACCAGAAGCCTTTTGACAACCCACATTTCTGGGTCTCATCCCAAACCCAGGGTTAGTAAACAGAATCTCCGTGGGGGGGACCCTGGAATCTGTATTTTTTCCATTTCCTTTTTTTGGTTGTTTAATTTCTTAAAAAATGTTTTTAAATTTTTACTTTTTAAAAAATTTAAATTAATATGAGGGTACAACAAATGTTTAGGTTACAATGTTTTCAATTCTAAGACAAAGTTTAAGTTGTAATTGAGCCCTTCACTGAGGGGTCATGCTGAACACCCTCACATTGTGCACATTAGGTGAGATAAAAAAAAAAAATTAGGTAAGATCTTGCCAGTTGCCCTCCCTCCCCTGTCCTCTTTCCCTTGCTAGACTATATTTGCACTTTTTCTTTCCTGTGGGTGTGTAGTTGTCTGTATATTAGTTTCACATTAGAATTGAGTACACTAGATACTTTTTTTCCATTCTTGACATACTTTACATCTACACCAGCACCTGCAGATTTGGGCCTTTGTTTACTAAACAGAATGTGTTTCAACCCATGCAGGTAAACACAAAGAATATAAAGTCTCCATCTTTTCTTATGGCTGAGTAGTAATCCATGATATACGTATACCACAGTTTGTTAATCTATTCATGGTTGATGGGCACTTGGGTTGCTTCCATGTCTTGGCAATTGTGACTTGAGCTGCAATAAACATTCTGGTGCAAATGTCTTTGTGGTAAAATGATTTTTGTTCTTTTGGGTAGATACCTAGCAATGGGGTTGTGAGATCAAATAGAAGGTCAACTTTTTGTCCTTTGAGGATTCTCCATATTTCTTTCCATAGAGGTTGTATTAGTTTGTAGTCCCACCAGCAAGGCAGAAGTGTTCCCTTCTCTCCACAGCTACACCAGCACCTGCAGATTTGGGATTTTGTGATGTAAGCTAATCTCACTGGAGTTAGGTGATGTCTCAGAGTGGTTTTGATTTGCATTTCTCCGATGATTAGGGACAATGAGCATTTTTTCATGTGTTTATTGGCCATTCATCTGTCATCTTCAGAGAAGTTTCTGTCCAAGTCTCTTGCCCACTTACAAATGAGGTTGTTTTCTCTTTTATTGTTGATTAATTTGAGTTTTCTGTAGATTCTAGTTATTAATCCTTTATCTAGTTTTCTGTAGATTCTAATTATTTGCATGCTGCAAATATCTTTCCCCATTCCAAAGGCTGTCTGTTTGCTTCAGTTGTGGTACCTTTGCTGTGCAGAAGGTTCTTAGCTTGATCAGGACTCATTCATTTATTTTTGGTGTTGCTGCAGTTGCCAAGAGGGGTCTTCATAAAATCTTTTCCCAGGCCAATATGTCAAATGTTTTCCCCACACTCTCTTCTAGAATTTTTATTGTTTCATGTCCTACATTTAAATCTTTAATCCAGAGAGAGTCAATTTTTGTCAGTGGTGAGCGGTGAGGGTACTAGAATCTGTATCTTAAAAAAAAAATTTTTTTTTAATTTTTTTTTTTTTTTTTTGCAGTTTTTGGCCGGGGCTGGGCTTGAACCCACCACCTCCAGCATATGGGGCCAGCGCCCTACCCCTTTGAGCCACAGGTGCCGCCCCCCCCAATTTTTTTTTAATAAAGAGAAATCCCTTAGGTGACCATTGGTCCTGTGTTTATTTGATACCACTGCTATATGGTGTCTTATCAATAATGCAAGGTTATGTTGTGGTTATGTATTGACAGTAGATGTTGGCAGATGGTTACAATAATGAGCAAAGGTTTAAAAAATCTTTCTTGTCATCGGTTCTGACATTTATTTAGAAGTCACTCTTTGGCTTTTTTCTTTGTATTAGGACAGTTTGACTCCCTCATCTGTTAACTTCTCAGAGTCGCAAGAGTAAAGTCTGTGCAGCTAATGTAACGTTTGCCTCAATTGTGGGGCTCGTTTTTTGAGAGGGGAGGATTAGCGCCATCCCAGACAGACCCGGGAGCAGAGCCACCCAGCGCTGAGGCTGTACGTCCAGATGTGGGAGGTTGGTGTCAATGGAGGGTGGGTTGGCGCCCTCTAGTGGTTGATCTGCTTACCGACTCCAAGGAAAGGGCTGAGCCCGTGTGAGAGGCTTAAAGAGGAAGCTGGATTTGGCCTTGGACACGCTGTTTGGAGACACGGTTGTGGCTTGGCAGGACACCTCGCCCCTCTAGTGCAGTATTTCTAGGCATAAACTGCAAGGGTCGGATGAAGGTATCAGTGAATAGGGAATCAGCACATCCGCAGGGCTGCCCAGGAGACTGGGCCCAGGTGAAGTTTAGGTTAGAGGATGATGATCCCTGTCGCTGCCTGGCTGTGCCACACTGGGATGTTCCCTCCACTGGATGTGAGTGCCTTGGCTTACTCATCTCTGTATCCTTAACGTCAGCACAGTGCCCTGCGTGGGGAACCCGTACTCTATAAATACTTGTCACAGGAGGCAGGCAGGAGGAGAGAGCAAGGCTGGGTTGCTTATGATTGCTCAGGAGGCAGTGGGGCAGGGTGAGTCTCGTGAAATGGAGCTCAGATCTGCACCCCTTTACAGCATAGATAGCTGTTGAGAGTGGGGCTCGCACACAGTCCCCTGGGGATGAGTACCCTCCTGACCCTTGGTGCCTTCTGGACTCCCCGAGTCTCTGCCCAAGCGGGCGCAGCCTGGGTCAGTGCGTGTGGGCACTGGGAAGGGCAGGAGGTCGGGGCGAGCGCTCCTGCCAGGCCCTTTTGTTCTTTCTCAGCCTTCCCACTCGCATGTCTGGCCCAGTTAGTGTAAAGAGCCAGGCCTGCCGGAGACCTGGGAGCCGACTTTCCACTGAGGCAGTGATGCCCCTGCCCAAAGAGGAGAAATTCTTCAGGGGCCGGCGTGGTCACAATCGGGGTTTTTCTGCTTCACCTCGCCCCTTATGTGTCTCTGCAGTTGTGGGGCCTAGATGAAACCACGGGGAGAGAGAGACACACACACAAGGGAAAGAAAGCAAGGTTGAATAGAAGGAAGCGGAGGGAAGGAGAGAGTCAGGCAGAGGAGGGAGGAAAGGAAGAGAGAGGATAAGACAGACACGAGGTGACGGATTTCATTCATTCATTCCAGCACATTCAGTAAGCACCTGTTTTCACCTGGTGTGAAGGTTGATGGGCTGTGCTCACATGGTGCTAGTACCCCAGCATTTGGTCAAACATCAGGGTTGACTTGGCTGTGAAGGTGTTTTTCAGATGAGATTAACATTTAAATCAGCAGACTTTGAGTAAAGCAGATTGACCTCTGGAAGGTGCTTGGGCCTCGCTCAACTGGTTGGAGGGCTTGAGAGGAAAAGGCTCACGCTTGTGAGGACAGAGAATGCCACCTCCAGGTCACCATGTGGACTCCTCCCTGGGTCTTGAGGCTGCCCACGCACCCCAAAGAGTTTGGATTCACCAATCCCCAGAATCATGTGAGCCCATTCCTTAAAGTAAGTGAATCTCCCCCTCTCTGGTGTTTTGTTAGCTGCTGGCACAGCAGTAAGCGACCTGCCTGCTGACCCTCCAACGCAGGGGCTTGTCCACGTAAGTCTCTGGTCCTAAAGGGTAGAGGTGTGGCCCCATATACCAGAGGTGGCAGGTTCAAACCCCGCCCCAGCCAAAAACTGCAACAAACAAAAGGGGGGAAAAAAAGGGTAGAGGTGTGATAATGGGCCAGTGAGATGGCAGAGACACAGGGAGGGAGCAAGGGGCAGTCCGGGGAAACCCCCAGGAGAATGACAGCTGCTGGAGCACTGCTCTCAGTGTGGACACATCACACTGCCGTCCGTGTATTGTGCCAACTGCTGTGTAAGGGTCAGGGACACCCACCCTGAGTGCACACAGACAGGTGTTATTTTGCTCATTACACATTAGGACATCCCTATTTCCCTTTTTGTTAAGCAGGAAGCCTGCTTTCTTTTGGGGAATGCAGGCCAAGAGTCTGCCCTTCCTCAGACGCGGTCCTCTAGTGACTCCTCACACTTGTCTGGTTTGTAGTCTGTGCCAGGAGCGGTGGCGGGCACTTTTCACGTGTTACCTTATTTATTTATTTAGACAGGCTCACAGCAACCTCACACTCTTGGGCTCAAGCAATTCTGTTGCCTCCGTTTTTCTATTTTTAGTAGAGAGGGCGTCTCACTCTTGCTCAATCTGGTCTTGAGCTCCTGAGCTCAAGGGACCCACCTGCCTTGGCCTCCCAGAGTGCTGGGATGATGGGAGTGGGCCTCCGGTCAGGCTGATCTGTATCTTATTATATTCATGATTCAAGTATCCTGACTTGTACTCCTTACCCTAAGATCCGAGGCCTCCCCTGTGGCATTGTTTCAGGTAACCTGTGGTCTAGTATTAGAGTACTGGTGGTTCTCCCGCTGAGCACGAAACATCCTCATGCTGACCTGCCTCTGCACAGGCAGTTCTTTACACCTACAATGCCCTTCATTTCCTGGACAGGTTTAATTTTCCTTCAATATCCCGTGTGCAGGTACCCTCCTGCAGGAGCCACGTAGAGGTGTCCCATGTAGAGGTGTCCCATGTAGAGGTACCCTCTTGCAGGAGCCTCCTTAGATCGCCTCTGCCCACCAGGAGGGCTTAGGTGCCCTTTCTACTCTTTCTATGTGCCACAGTTGAGCACCGCGTGTTGTGTTTTCCTGTTTGGTTGCCTGTCTCCTCCATTGGATGGAGAGGCCGTTGATATTAGGCTTCGTCTTCCTCGTGTTTGCATCCCCTGACTCCAAGCACATTGTGCTACATGACACGGTCACACAGCCCATGTTTGCCAAATCAGGAAGAGCCAAGAGGTGACACAAGGCATGAATTCTGGGACAGAATGCCAGAGGGTTTGGTTTGGATGATACGCTGGATGGCTCGGAACAAGGAGAAGGAAGAGATAGGGAGCCTTCAGAAGAGGTTCTAGTGTCCTGGACCAGAAATCGTAAGCCTGGACTAAGAACTTAAGATCTAGAAACACGGGTCTGGGCATGGTGGCTCACACCTGTAATCCCAGCACTCTGGGAGGCCAAGGTGGGAGGATCCCTGGAGCTCAGGAGTTCAAGATCAGCCTGAGCAAGATTGAGACCTCATCTCTACTAAAAATAGAAAAACTAGCTGGGTACTGGGGCACCTGTAGTCCCAGCTACTTGAGAAGCTGAGGCAGGAGGATCACTTGGGGCTAGGAATTTGAGGTTGCTGTGAGCTATGATGATGACCCAGCACTCTAGCGTGGGTGACAGAGTAAGACTCTGTCTCAAAAAACAATCTAGAAAGAGGGAAGAAGATATAATTCTAAGGGAAACAAGAAAGGAAAGACAAAACTGGTGATCCCATATTATTTTCCAGTCAAGGTAGAAACATTTTTAAAGAATCTCCCTGCATGCATTCTAATATCCCTAAAACAACTACGTAAATAATCGTATCAGGGGAATATCAGGTCATACATTTAGATTCCTGAACTATTTTTAGTTAAGAGCTAAATTTCTAGATGTGAAACTTCAGTAACACTATTGGAAAAGGCATTCATCATTTTTGTGACAAATATGGCAGTGGTCTTATTTCAAGCCTCCTGACTCCCATTTTTTCCCCCTTCATGCCAACCTTTAAAAAGAGTCCAAACGGGATGGCAAGGTGGCTCACACCCATAATCCCAGCAGTCTGGGAGACTGAGGTGGGTGGATCCATTGAGCTCAGGAGTTCAAAACCAGCCTGAGCAAGATCAAGACCCTGTCTCTACTAAAAATAGAAAAACTAGCCAGGAGTTGTGGTGTGCACCTATAGTCCCAGCTATTCAGGAGCCTGAGACAGGAGGATTGCTTTGGCCCAGGAGTTCGAGTTTGTTGTGAGCTAGGCTGAGTTCATAGCGCTCTAGCCTGGGCAACAGGGTGAGACTATCTCAAAAAAAAAAAAAGGAAAATCTGGCTCGGTGCCTGTGGCTTAAGCAGCTAAGGCACCAGCCACATACACCTGAGCTGGTGGGTTTGAATCCAGCCCTGGCCCGCCAAACAACAATGATGGCTGCAACCAAAAAATAGCCGGGCATTGTGGCGGGTGCCTGTAGTCCCAGCTACTTGGGAGGCAGAAGCAGGAGAATCATTAGAGCCCAAGAATTGGAGGTTGCTGTGAGCTGCGATGCCATGGCACTCTACCCAGGGCGACAGCTTGAGGCTCTGTCTCAAAATAAATAAATAAATAAATAAATAAATAAATAAAAGGAAAATTTGTCCAAACAGATCTTTGTGTCCCACAGATGGGATAATGCTGCTTTCCTCCCCAGAGCTTGTCACATGGACTCCCCATGGGCTCCATATGAAGCCCAACATCCTTTCCCTGGTGCCAAAGCCCTTCATGGAGATCCCTCCTGTGCCACCGTTGGTCCCACTGGGTCCCAGCAGCAGGGACCTTTGGGCTACACTGTCTGCTGAGGACACCCTTCCTCTGTCTGACCTTCTAGCAAACGCTTCCTCTTCTATAGGGACTCAGCTGCAGTGTGGCTTTTGAGAGGCTCCCCACAGATGTTCGGCATCCTTTCCCCAAGTCCTTTGATCGTGATTCCGCTATAGCCATCATTTTGCAGTGCCGTCACTTACTTGCAAGTCTGACAACGACCGTCTAGGACACTCATCTGTAGCCAAGTCCCTAACGCAATGCCAGGTGCCCGGCTAATGCCCAGTAGCTATCTGCTGGGACTGTCTTGATGCCCCGCACTCTGGCAGCTGTTCTCTTTGTCTCTACAGCTTCCATTCAGGGTCCCTGAGGGTCAGCCCCGTATCACAGATCTTCCCCTTTCTTCATCACTGAGGTGTCCTTCCTCCAAGCTCCCTGAAGAGAAACTTGTCCTCTCTTGAGTTATATCCTGAATTTTTCCTCCTCCCTGGGCAAGTTCTCTGGCCTATGTTTACCCTTCCTGCTGCTGCACCTCAGCCTTCTGTTAGCCAGTGCCAGGTCTCGGGCTATTGCCCTTTCTAGACTTGGTTTCACGTTTCTTCTTCTTACATTTCGTTACCAGGAAAAAAGAGGGAGGGACACGTTTTCTATGAGAACTAAATTATGAAACCATCGTGCTCTTTCTTGTCAGTGGCGTGGCATCCACAAGAGATCAGTTGTTCGGCCCCCTAGTCCGCTCCTGCTTTCTGCTCCTCCACCTCAGCCTTCCCTCTGGAGATTAGCGCCCCCAGCACAACCTCCTGCCAAATATTTCACTAGCTTCCTACTTTTGATCTCTATCAGTTAGTGGGGAAAAAAAATTTTTTTTTTTTTTGAGACAGAGTCTAATTCAGTCGCCCTGGAGTTGAGTGCTCTAGCATCACAGCTCACAGCAACCTCAAATTCCTGGGCTCAAGAGATTCTCTTGCCTCAGCCTCCTGAGTAGCAAGGACTACAGGCGCCTGCCACAACACTCAGCTTTTCTTCCCCCTCCTTTTTAATGGGTTCTCACCTTTGCTCAGCCTGGTCTCGAACTCTTGAGCTCAGGTAATCCACCCACCTCGGCTAGGATTACAGGGATGAGGTACCAGGCCTGGCCTATATTGTTTGTTTGTTTGTTTATTTATTTATTTGAGACAGAGTCTCACTGTATTGCCCTTGGTAGAGGGCTGTGGTGTCACAGCTCACAGCAACCTCAAACTCTTAGGCTTAAGTGATTCTCTTGCTCCCAAGTAGCTGGGACTATAGGCACCCATCACAATGCCTGGTTATTTTTATTATTATTATTATTATTTTGGTTGTAGTTGTCATTGTTGTTTTTCAGCAGGCCTGGGCTGGGTTCAAACCCACCAGCCCCAGTGTATGTGGCCGGCACCCTAGCCACTGAGCTATGGGTGCCGCACATATTTTTTATTTTTAGTATTTATTTATTTATTTTTAAAACTGAGTCGCATTCTGGGTCACCTTGGGTAGAGTGCCATTGTGTCACAGCTCACAGCAACCATGAACTTTTGGGTTCAAGTTATCCTCAGCCTCCTGAGTAATTGGGACTACAGATATCCTTCACCACTCCCTAGTAGTTTTTCTGTTTTTAGTAGAGATGGGCTCTCACTCTTGCTCAAGCTGATCTTGAACTCCTGAGTTCAAGAAATCCATCCACCTCGGCCTCCCAGAATGCTGGGATTGCAGGCATGAGCCATTGCATTTGGCCTTTTAAGTTTTATTTTTATTTTATTGATTTTTTTTTAATTTATTTATTTTTATTGTTAAATCATAGCTGTGTACATTAGTGCAATCAAGGGGTACAATGTGCGGGTTTCATATACAATCTGAAATATTCTCAGCAAACTGTTCAACGTGGCCTTCATGGCATTTTCTTAATTGCTGTATGTAGACATTTGTATTCTGCATTTAGTAAGTTTCGCCTGTACCCATTCTAAGATGCACCGTAGGTGTAGCCTCACCCATCACCCTCCCTCCGTCAATACCTCCCCCCTCCCTTCCCCTTCCTTGGTCCTTTCCCCATAGTCTTGTGCTATAGTTGGGTTATAGCCTTCATGTGAAAGCTATAATTAGCTTCATAGTAGAGCTGAGTACATTGGATACTTTTTCTTCTATTCCTGACATACTTTGCTAGGAAGAATATGTTCCAGCTCCATCCATGTAAACATGAAAGAGGTAAAGTCTCCATCTTTCTTTAAGGCTGCATAATATTCCATGGTATACATGTACCACAATTTGCTAGTTAAGTTTTCTTTTTTGAGACAGAGTCTCACTCTGTCACCCAGGATAGAGTGCTGTGGCTTTAGCTTTGCTCACAGCAATCTCAAACTCCTGAGCTCAAGTGATCCTCCTGCCTCAGTCTCTTGAGTGGCTGGGACTACAAGCACCCAGCACAACACCCTACTAATTTTCTATTTTTAGTAGAGATGGAGTCTTTCTCTTGCTCAGGCTGGTTTTGAACTCCTGAGCTCAAGCGATCCTCCCCACTTGGTCTCCCAGAGTGGTAGGATTACAGGTGTGAGGCACTGTGCCCGACCTAGTGAAAAATTTTCTGATCCCCAGATTGAACACTCAACAAAAGCAATTTTCTTATTTGTGAATACCCATAGTAAGCCTTAAAAATTTGCAATTATGTTGCATTTAAGGTATCTCTATAACAATTTTACTGGAAAAGAATAAAATTAGAGTTGTTAAGAAGCTGTGGACCGTACGGTTGCTTAGGCAAGTGTAGTCACTGCAGAGAAATAAAAAGATTTAAAAAGGGGGGGTGAAATAATTTACTCTATTTTAGCCAGATTTTTCAGTAAGAGATTTTCCAAAGCTTAATTCAACCCAAATTGCTCTTGAATTAGTCAAGCGTGTTGTACATATGAAATATCATTTAAAAATGGTTTTCAAATAAATTAGAAAATGAGGCATAACAAGGTACGTCGGAGAGAATTAAAGTGACAGTCATGATTCATAATGCACCTGGGAAGTCCAGGCGAGGGCCATGTGAGAGGTAAATTACATCATCCAAATGGGTGTGCTGGGCTCCTGGTCCCCAGTACTAGTGACGTTTAGAAATTGGGTGGTTATGGGTGTGGTTTGTTGGCATGAGGTAGTACTGGATAGTAGGTGGCTGCCTAATTCACAATGATTCAAAATGAATGTCTTACAAGAAGATAATGTGAAGACACAGAGAGGACCCCACGGGACGCAAAGGCAGAAGGCAGAGACTGGAGTTACACAACTGCAAGCCAAGGGATGGCAAGGACCGTCTGCCACAGAGCCACTGAGCGAGGCAGGGAGCCGGCTGGAGCGCGGCCCTGCCCATTGCTCCATTTTGGATTTCTGGGCTCCAGAACTGAGAGAGAGCAGATTTCTGTTGTTTTGCTCCTTTCGTGGTAACATGTTATAGCATTCCTGAGAAACTAACATAAGTAGGAAGTTAATATTCAAGGCTGTTTCTTCTAATAAGGACAAAACACCGAGTGTCCATTTTTTATGAGTTTCACAATTCAGGTTCTGCCAGTCCTCCTCTTTGCCATAAAATGCCAGCACAGTATGCATCGGGGGGAATATTTCAACAAATCGAATCCCAAGAAATAAAAGGACAGTGGATTTGAGTTGAAAACATGTCATTGGAAAAAAAGAAATAAGACTTGTTGTTTATAACTCTGTCGTCACTCCCACATAGCCTGCTCTGATCTAACGCATAGTATTTCACTATCCAATCTGAGCCCGGGGATTTATTTCACCTGAAACTGTGACAATGCATTCTGAAGTCAGAATGAATTTTTTATAGGTAAAGGCATTTGAAGATAGTGTCTCCAGCTTACTTGCTCTTTGGTTTAAGATTTGATTAGGATTATGCAGCAAACCCCAGCCCCGTGATGCCATTGCTCTGCCACACTCTGTTGGGGCCTCCCCACGGAGGGGCTGGAGAAGAGGGCATGGCCTCCGAGGGGACCCACAGTGGTAGCCCTCAGGGAATGAAAGAACTGAGACCCAAGTTGAGTTACCCAAGCGCTGGACAGAGCAACAACGCTAATTAAATTGGTTCCAGGTGTTCCAGAACATGTGGGAGAAAATACACCCTTGGAAATGCTGAAATGTTGTATAAGCAAGTAGATCTGGTTCCCAAGCAGCTCCAACCTGCTTGGCTCAAGTTTTACCCAACAGCTCCGCAGTGATGCTGCCAAGGAAAACAATCACTGAGAGCCACACAGGTGAGGCGGGGTATCCCAGGTTAGCCACTGCCTGCTTCTTGCAACGGGAACGAATTGACGATGCTGCTGGAGGTGTAGACGTCCTTAATTCTGAACAGGAATCGTGGCTCAGCCCAACTCCTTCTCTATGAGGCTACCAGAGGACAAGGCTCCGAGGAGAACTCTGGGTGTTCCAGCAGTGTGGGGTGACCGAGCTGCACACACGAGCCTGTCACACCACCCCAGGCTTGTCGCCACCAGCACTCACCTTATCTGGGTGGCACAACCTCCTGATAGTGAACTGGGTCGTTCTCATTATACCAAATGTATTAATTTTCTTTCTTTTTTTTCCTCATAAGAATATGTTTATTTTGTAAGTGATCGTTAATTCTCTCTTTTTTTCTTCTTCTTTTTTCTTTTTTTTTTTTTTTGAGACAGTCTTACTTTGTCGCCCTTGGTAGAGTGCCTTGCCAGCATAGATCACGGCAACCTCCAACAGTTGGGGTCAAGCGATCCTCTTGTCTCAGCCTCCTGAGCAGCTGAGACTACACCCATGGTGTCTGGGCACCATGCCCAGCTAATTTTTCTATTTTTAGTAGAGATGGCGTCTCACTCTTGCTCAGGCTGGTCTCAAACTCCTGAGCTCAGGTGATTCCCCCTGCCTCAACCTCCTAGAGTTCTGGGATTACAGGCATGAGCCACCACAGCTGGTCTCTATAATTTCTAAACACTAGATACAGAATTTGTAAAAAGTTAAAAGGAATAGCCAGGCATTGTGGCAGGTGCCTGTAGTCCTAGCTACTAGGGAGGCTGAGGCAAGAGAATCACTTAAACCCAAGAGTTCGAGGTTGCTGTCAGCTGTGATGTCACAACACTCTACAGAGGGTAACACACTGAGACTTTGTCTCAAAAAAAAAAAGTTAAAAGGAAAAAAGCACATAAGGCGGCACCTGTGGCTCAAAAGAGTAGGGCACCAGCCCCATATGCTAGATATGGTGAGTTCAAACCCAGCCCTGGCCAAAAGCTCTAAAAAAAAAAAGCACCTTCTTTCCACTGAATAATATATTTAACTTAAAGACTATTAATCTTCTGAATATAAAAAATTGAAGTTGCTGGGCGTCACATTTGTTTGTAGGTCCCCAAAATAGCCTTGAGGTCCAAATAAGAAAATACCTTTTATAAACCACAACAAAACTCTCACCTGAAAATAAAACACTGCGAAATGCACACATTTATATCTATATTCAATGCATTAATTGTCTTATTGCTTCTCTAACAAATTACCTGAAACTCAGTGGCTTCAAACAACACAACTTTTTCAGAAGTTCAAAATCCACGTCAGTGGGTAAAGTTGAAGTGTTGGCCGGGCTGGTTTCTTCGGAAGACTCTAGGGAAGCATCTATTTTTCCTTTTTCAGCTTGGAGCAGCCACTTGTTTTCCTTGATTTGTGGCCCCTTCAAAGCACATCCCTCTAATCTCTGCACCATTGGTCCACACGTTCTCCACTTCTGTAGTCAAATCTTTCTCTGCTGTCCCCTTACGAGGACACCTGGACTTATGCTGGACCCACCTGGGTAATCTGGGAGAATCTTCCCATCCTTAATCCTTCATTTAATCACCTCTGTCTTTGCTACATACAGTGACATGATAACATGAACACGTGGGTTCTGGGGCTTAGGACATGGATAGCTCTGGGGGCCATATTCTCTCTGTCGCACTGGGCCTGGGTGGGCTGCCTTCCCATTGGTGAGAGCTCAGTTTATTACTCACTGTTCACAGGAAGATAGAAAGCCAGGAGATAGCTAGGGAGAGACGCTCCTTTGCCTGGGGAGTGTTTTGCAGAGACCACGAGGCCCTCTTGGGTGGGAATACATTGCCTCCCGCTGTTGCTGCGGCGCCTATAATCCCCTTATGTCCAATGGGCACACTCAGTCACGTGCCCAGGTTCATGTTTTAGATCTTGAAAAGCTATCTTGTCGGTTACCTTTCTTCTTTTTTTAAGACAGAGCCTCACAGTCACCTTGGGTAGAGGGCCATAGTGTCATCATAGCTCATAGCAATCTCAAACTCTTGAGCTCATGTGATCCTCTTGCCTCAGTTTTCCTATTTTTAGTAGAGATGGGGGTCTCGCTCTGGCTCAGGCTGGTCTCCAACACCTGAGCTCAAGCAATCCACTCCCTGGGCCTCCTGGAGTGCCGATTACAGGTGTGAGCCACCTTGTGGGGCCTGGTTGGTTACATTTCACGCCAGTTTACTTTCTGGAGTGAAAACAGCAGGTTCTCTTCCTAGAGCTGGTCTGATTCGAAGGCCTTCATTAACCTCAATGCCTCCTAGAGGGATCAGCATCAGAAAACACTCCAGGGCACTAGATTCTAGCCCTGGTTCTGACCTTGACTAAGACCCTATTTTCTCCAAGCTCAGCTTTTTAGCCCCCATGTTGAGGCTACAATGTGACATTGTAAGACAGCTTAAAGAGCTGCTCTGTGGAAAGACAGAGTACCTGGACCGTGGGAAAATGAGTGTGTACACCTCTTGAAGAGATAGCCATATGCACATAAGAACAACAAACGTAAATGCAGTTGGGTAACCCAGTATTTTGTGAACTGTCTTTAAATCACAAAAACCTCCAGAGCTCATGTCTATTAGAGTTGCTATTTTTATTTATTTTTTATTTATTTCTTTATTTTTTGAGACAGATTTTTACTGTCACCCTGGGTAGAGTGTTGTGGCGTCATAGATCACAGCAACCTCCTGGGTTCAAGCCATTCTCCTGCCTCAGCCTCCCGAGTCGCTGGGATTACAGGTGCCCCCCACAATGCCTGGCTATTTTTATTTTATTTTATTTTTTGAGACAGAGCCTCAAGCTGTCACCCTGGGTAGAGTGCTGTGGCATCATAGCTCACAGCAACCTTCCACTCCTGGGCTCAAGCGATCCTCCTGCCTCTGCCTCCCAAGTAGTAGCTGGGACTACAGGCGCCCGCCACAACGCCTGGCTATTTTTTGGTTGCAGCCGTCATTGTTGTTTGGTGGGCCTGGGCTGGATTCTAACCCGCCAGCTCAGGTGTATGTGGCTGGTGCCTTAGCCACTTGAACCACAGGCGCCGAGCCTAGTTTTTCTGTTTTTAATAGAGATGAGGTCTTGCTCTTGCTCAGGCTGGTCTCAAATTCCCGAGATCAAGCAATCCTCCCATGTCGGCCTCCCAGAGTGCTAGGATTACAGGCGTGAGCCATCTCACCTGGCAAGAATTGGTATTTTTTAAAAAAATTTTTCTATGAAGATTTAGACCTCACATCCCCTGGAAACAAAAACAACCCTTTCACTTGAAAACTTCCACTATCTACCTAACTCTATTATTTTCATCCTTATCATTGGATGTAATTCCCCCATGGCGATCAATGACTATGTGTCTTTGTCCTTTTTATTCATACCCCCACTTCCATGTGTTGACGAAGTCCATGTATTTATTATTTTAATGGCCTTATATTCTTTCAAATGAATGTATAACAACAGTCCAAAGGTGGAGCATTGGGATTGTTAATATTTTCTTTTGCCGTTAGGCCAAGCATAACTTGCCAAAATTTAAAAAGTTGGGCTTGTTCCCTTTGGGGGGCAGTAGTAATGATATTCTTTTAAAAGTTATTTTATTTAATTAATTTATTTTTTTGAGACAGAGTCTCACAACGTCACCCTCGTAAGAGTGCTGTGGCATCTTAGCTCACAGCAACCTCTAACTCTTGGGCCTAAGTGATTCTCTTGCCTCAGCCTCCCAAGTAGCTGGGACTACAGGTGCCTGTCACAACAGCTATCGTTGTTGTTGTTGTTGTCATTGTTGTTTAGCAGGCCCTAGCCGGGTTCGAACCCACTAGCCCCAGTGTATATGGCTGGTGCCCTAACCACTGAGCATGAGCAACGAGCCTAAAAGTTATTTTAATATCTTTACTTTTACCAAACTACAGCATGTTTATTGTAAAAGTGTTAGAAAATATAAGCTATGTTATGTGTTTGCTTATGACCTATCTGGGGCGTAATTACAGACTCTTTGAGTTTTCAGGTAATTGAGACTTTGCTCACAGCAGTTGAAGTTTCCTTTATCCTAACTTGTCTAATAATCTTGGGGACCTGGAGGGTGAGCTCTTACTCCAAATGCAAGATGCGGAGGGTGCTGGAGAGTCTAGGGGCCTGGTTGAGCTGCTGTCCTTACTCTTGAAATCCATACAAGTCAAGGTGACACTACAACCAGGCTTCCACACTACTAATTTGGGGGAGGGGAGGTTTCCTTTTGAAGCTTACTTAGCCATTGCTTGCAAAAGAGGGTGCTAAGAGTGGAAGGGAGTCCTGCCTGAGCCACGCCCCAGGAGTCAGCACACTCCCTGGAAGTGTTGGATCCATTTGCTGAGCCCAAGTCCTGACTTCTTCCCTGTGGAACTGAAACAATCCCGATTCATCTAGAATGTTCTCCTAATGTTTATCCTTTAAAAGAAGCCTCAGTTTCAAGACCAGCCTGAGCAAGAGCAACACCCCATTCCTACTATAAACAGAAAATGAGCCAGGCATCATGATGTGCACCTGTGCTCCCAGCTGCTTGAGAGACTGAGGCAGGAGGATCACTTGAGCCCAGGAGATTGAGGCTGCAGTACGTTATGATGACACCACTGTACTCCAGCTTGGATGACAGAGATTGCCTCAAAAAAAAAAAATAATAATAATAATAAGAGAGACTAAGGCTCGGCGCCTGTAGCTTAGTGAGTAGGGCGCCAGCCTCATACACCGAGGCTGGCAGGTTCAAGCCTGGCCCAGGCCAGCTAATAACAATGACAACTGCAACCAAAAAATAGCCAGGTGTTGTGACAGGTGCCTGTAGTCCCAGCTACTTGGGAGGTTGAAGCAAGAGAATTGCTTAGGCCCAAGAGATTGAAGTTGCTAGGAGCTGTGACGCCGCGGCACTCTACCAAGGGTGACACAATAAGACTTTGTTTCAAAAAAAAAAAAAACCCTCAGCGGCCTCTAGGCAGATGTTTCTTTTTTCCTACACTGCACCCTAGAGCTTCACACACCTTAAACTCACCTTAAGCTCACCACTTCCCAGTGATTCAGCAAGAGCTGTAAAGAGGAGCTGTCTCTAACCCATGAGGCATCAGAGAAAGTTTTTTCTGTGAAGATTTCTGGGGAAGTTTTTCTTTCTTGATAAAAAGAGACAGAAGATATAATCTTTCTTACCCCATCTTACTGCCTAAAACATAGGCATAATGTCTATGGAGCTGCGGTAGCCGTTTTGTGCCATGAGGAGATAGGTGCGAGAGGACAGCGAGAGATTTTCAGAGAGCCATTGAACCAAAGTCAAAATCAACCTGTATTTGAACTTCTTGTTATGTTTAAGACACTCTGAGTTGGGTTTTCTGTTAATTGCAGCTGACAGCATTCTTTTTTTTTTTTTTTGTAGAGACAGAGTCTCACTGTACCGCCCTCGGGTAGAGTGCCGTGGCGTCACACGGCTCACAGCAACCTCTAACTCTTGGGCTTACGCGATTCTCTTGCCTCAGCCTCCCAAGCAGCTGGGACTACAGGCACCTGCCATAACGCCCGGCTATTTTTTGTTGCAGTTTGGCTGGGGCTGGGTTTGAACCCACCACCCTCGGCATATGGGGCCGGCGCCCTACTCGCTGAGCCACAGGCGCCGCCCACTGACAGCATTCTTAATTTGATATTTTTATTGTTACAAGTAACACTGCAATGAAAACTTACGGTGAAATTTTTGCACATATTCTTAGTTTTGTTTTTTTTTTTTTGTAGAGACAGAGTCTCACTTTATGGCCCTCGGTAGAGTGCCATAGCATCACACAGCTCACAGCAACCTCCAACTCCTGGGCTTAAGCGATTCTCTTGCCTCAGCCTCCCGAGCAGCTGGGACTACAGGCGCCCACCACAACGCCCGGCTATTTTTTGGTTGCAGTTTGGCCGGGGCCGGGTTTGAACCCGTCATCCTCGGTATATGGGGCCGGCGCCCTACCGACTGAGCCACAGGCGCCGCCCAGCATTCTTAGTTTTTTAAAGGATAAATTCACATAAGAAAAATTGGTCAGTGTGTGGCACACCTCCTGGGGGGAGGACACAATTATGACAGGGACTTTATCTAACAAATGCAATCAGTGTAACCTAATTCTTTGTACCCTCCATGAATTCCAAACAATAGAAAAAAAGAAAAAAGAAAGAAAAATTGAGGGATGTTATGGGCTGATTTGCATCCCCACCATATTTACATGTTGATGCCCTAACCCCCAGTACTTCAGAATGTAACCATATTTGCAGATAAATTCTTTCAAGAGGTAACTAAGTTAAAATAAGGTGTTTATTGTGGCCCTTATCCAATATGGATGGTGCCCTTTAAAGAAGAGGAAATTTAGGCTCGGCACCTGTGGCTCAAGGGGCTAAGGCGCCAGCCACATACACCTGAGCTGGTGGGTTCGAAGCCAGCCCGGGCCAGCCAAACAACAATGACGGCTACAACCAAAAAATAGCCAGGTGTTGTGGCGGGTGCCTGAGGTGGAAGCAGGAGAATTGCTTGAGTCCAGGAATTGGAGGTTGCTGTGAGCTGTGATGCCACAGCACTCTACCCAGGGGGACAGCTTGGGGTTCTGTCTCAAAAAAAAAAAAAAAAAAGAGGAAATTTAGACAAATATGCACACAGACAGGAAAGACCATTTGAAGACATAGCAAAAAAGTGGCCCTCTACAAGTCAGAGGAGGCCTCAGAAGAAACTAGCCCTGCTGATAAGATATTTTGACCTCAGACTTCCAGCCTCCAGAACTGTGAGAAAATAAATGTCTGTTGTTTAAGCCACACAGCTTGCAGTATTTTCCTTAAATGGCGGCCCTAGCAAACTAAAGCAGGAAACCAAAAGTCTTATCTGTAAAATAAGAATAATCATATTATAAAGCAGTTAGGTGGGTTTTGTGAAATGATGGCATGCAAAACACTCAGATTGCTATCTGCTGTGCAGTAAGATTTAGGAAATGATGGCCATTATTATCAGGAAGCTTGACAGCAGAATTTTCTGGGTAGATTTCTCCCATAAATTCTGTAGGGAATTAACTGAACACCTGATTGGTCTCCAAGACAACCATGGGTGTATGTAATGCGGTTTCAGCAGAGTCAGTGCTGTGGGACCATCGGACCACTTCTCCTGTGAACACAGACTCTCCAGTTGCAGCTCAGCAGTGCCACAGGAGTCCTTGTCACCAGTGGAATATGAATGGAAGTGAAATGTCATTTCCAGTCTCCGGCTGTGTAGATCAGGCGTCTTCCCTGCTTTCTCTTTCCTGCTCATATGACTGGAAGGAAAGAATTGCAAGGTGGTGGCATCCTGAAAAGGAAGGAGACCCTGAGTTACCCTTTGGAGGAGTGCCAGGCACCAGAGCCATCTGACCTGCGGGGGCAAGAATTGATCCTTGGTTGAATTATGCCATTGAGATTTCAGGATTGATCCCTAGGGCAGTTACCTTTGCTTCCTCTGACTAATGCAATCAAATGTTCTCCTTTATTAACACATGAAAACAACACTATTACTAATAAATGATTAGTGATGGAGGTGCAAATTAATGGCTAGATTTCAGTCAGCTGGAAATTGATACAGCTTGAGGGCATCAATTGTTGTCATTAGTGTTGTTGGGTGTCAAATGCTTGAGACTCTTCTTCAGGGTAAAGAGCAAGCTCATACTCACCTGTGAAGGATGGGCAGGCAGGAGATTCCATACTCTCCTTTGCATGTTAGTCCCTTCTAAGTCCTATTCCTGTGGCATCGGGTCTGAGTACTGATGTTGGTGTTACATGTGTCTGAGAATAGAGGTGCCTGTGAGCTCAGTACCACACTGAGGTAGGAGAGAGGCTGAAGGTTATGCTGAACCAACCAGTCTTAGGGCAGGAAGAGGCTGATGACCCAAGACTGGGTCGGACCTCTCTCCATGCGTGACCTCCTTAGAGTCTTTCTTCCTAAATTCTATGGTAAGTATATTTAACTACAATAACAACTTTTTTAGTGACAGAGTCTCACTCTGTGGCCCAGGCTAGAGTGCTGTGGTGTCATAACTCAAACTCCTGACCTCAAGGGATCCTCCTGCCTCAGTCTCTTGAGTAGCTGGGACTACAGGCACCCTCTACCACTCCCGGCTAGTTTTTGCTCAGTCTGATCTCGAACTCCACAGCTCAAGGGATCCTCCTGCCTCAGCCTCCCAGAGTGCTAGAATTAGAGGTGTGAGGATTACAGGTATGAGCTGCCATTCCTGGCTGTTACTTTATTTTGTTGTTGTTAATTTTTTTTTTTTTTTTTGTAGAGACAGAGTCTCACTTTATGGGCCTTGGTAGAATGCCGTGGCCTCACACAGCTCACAGCAACCTCCAACTCCTGGGCTTAGGCGATTCTTTTTTTTTTTTTTTTTTTTTTTGTGGTTTTTGGCTGGGGCTGAGTTTGAACCCGCCACCTCCAGCATATGGGACCAGCGCCTTACTCCTTGAGCCACAGGCGCCGCCCTGGCTTAGGCGATTCTTTTGCCTCAGCCTCCCGAGTAGCTGGGACTACAGGCACCCGCCACAACGCCCGGCTATTTTTTTGGTGGCAGTTTGGCCGGGGCCGGGTTTGAACCCGTCACCCTCGGTATATGGGGCAGGCGCCTTACCGACAGAGCCACAGGCACTGCCCTGTTGTTGTTAATTTTTTAAATAGATTCTCACTCTGTCACCCAGGCAGAGTGCTGTAGTATCTTTATAGCTCAGAGCAACCTCAAATTCTTGGGCTCAAAGCAATTCTCCTGCTTCGTCCTCTCAAGCAGCTGGGACAAGTGCCCACACCTGCCACGCCCACTACTTTTTCTATTGTTGATAGAGATGGGATCTTACTATTGCTCAGGATCGTCTCAAACTCCTGACCTCAATCAGTCTTCCCACGTTGGCCTCCCAGACTGCTGGGATTACAGGCATAAGCCATCACACCCGCAATGACAAACATTTGTAAAAGCCCAAACATTTGTACAGGCTCTTTGGCCTGGAGGCAGGTGACCTGAAGGAAAGCGGTAAATGCTGTGGTGACACAAAGAAATGTGATGGTCCTGCCACTGAGTGGTTTCAGTGGGCGGAGGGATGGATGTGACAACAATAATTGGCAAAATACAAAACTAACAGGAGAAAAAGAGAATAGCAGTGTGAGGACTCAGAGAAGGGAGCGGTCAGGGTGACTGAGGGTTCAGGGCAGGAATGAAGGGAGAAGAGCCACTCACCCTGGGTCTCCAGGTCCCGGTGGGATCTTCAGTTTGAAAGGTGGCCCTGGGGACTGAGCTAGGTGGGCTAGGGGCCCAGAGCAGATGCCTCCTGGGGGCCGGTGGGGAGGCCTTGAAGACCTACCCAGGCAGAGGGTGGGTTCCTGTCAAGAGCTGAGGGAGTTGGGAGCAAAAGCCAGACTGATGCTCTAAAACGGTGTCTTTCAGCCTTTTTTAAAATTTCACAGCACACTTGAACCTGCAGGCAAACTTCCACGGCACACTTCAGTGATGTTGATCCAAAAAAAGAGTAAAAGAGTAAAAAAAAAAAAGAGAGAGAGAGAGAGGCTCAGCACCCATAGCTAGTGGTTAGGACACCAGCCACATAAACTGGGCTGGAGGGTTTGAAACTGCCAGGCCTGCTAAACAACAATGACAACTACAACAACAACAAAAATGGCTGGGTGCTGTGGCGGGAACCTGTAGTCCCAGCTACTTGGGAGGCTGAGGCAAGAGAATCGCTTAAACCCAAGAGTTAGAGGTTGCTGTGAGCTGTGACGCCACAGCACTCTACTGAGGGCAACATAGGGAGATTCTGTCTCAAAAATGAATAAATAAATAAATAAATAAACAAAGAGAGAATATATTTACTTTGAACTTGTTTCTTTTTTTTTCTTTTGAGACAGAGTCTCAAGCTGTTGCCCTGGGTAGAGTGCCGTCGCATCACAGCTCACAGCAACCTCCAACTCCTGGGCTCAAACGATTCTCCTGCCTCTGTCTCCCAAGTAGCTGGGACTACAGGTACCCGTCACAATGTCCGGCTATTTTTTGGTTGCAGCCATCATTGTTGTTTGGCGGGTCCGGGCTGGATTCAAACCCACCAGCTTGAGTGTATGTGGCTGGTGCCTTAGCCACTTGAGCCACGGGCGCTGAGCCTGAACTTGTTTCAAAAATGAATGATCTTTAAAAATTTTTGCGGCATACTTAAGATCCTCTTACAGCACACTGTTGAAAAATCGTTGCCTTGGGGCGGCATCTGTGGCTCAAAGGAGCAGGGCGCCACCCCCATATGTCAGAGGTGGCGGGTAAAGCCCAGCCCTGGCCAAAAACCACAAAAAAAAAAAAAAAGGAAAGAAAAATCACTGCCTTAGACTTTTTTTTTTTTTTTTGAGACATAGTCTTACAATGTCACCTTTGATAGAGTGCCGTGGCATCACAGCTCACAACAACCTCAAACTCTTGGGCTTACGTGATTCTCTTACCTCAGCCTCCCAAGTAGCTGAGACTACGGGCGCCCACCACAACACCCAGCTATTTTCCTGTTGCAGTAGTTGTTGTTTAGCTGGCCCAGGCTGGGCTGAAAACCACCAGCCTTGGTGCATGGCCCCGTAGCCACTGTTCTATAAGTGCCGAGCCAACTTTTCTTTTTTTTTATTTAAACAAACTTAAAATTTTGGAATAGCTTTAGATTCACCAAAAAGTTGCAAAGATAATACAGAGAGTTCCCATGTCCCTGTCTCCCAGTTTCCCCTAGTGTTGGGATCTTACATTGCTATAGTACCTCTGCCACAATGAATGGGCCCATACAGATCATTATTACCTGAAGTCCAGACTTCACTAATACTTCGCTAGTTTTCCCCTAATGTCCTTCTTCTCTTGCAGGATTCTGTCCCGAATTTGTATTCATTCGAAGTTACAAAGATAGTACAGAGACTTTCCAGTTACTTCACACTCAGCTTCTCTAATCATTTTTAATATGTCAGGATGGCACATTTGTCATTGTCATTAACTGTTGCATTTAGATTCCTTAATTTGCACCTGGTGTCCTTTTTTGGTTCCAGCAGCCTAACCAAGACGCCATGTTTCATTCAGTTGTCTGCTGAGGTGGCAGTTCTCAGAACTTTCTCGGTTTTGATGACCTGAATTTGAGGAGTACTGATCAGGTATTTTGTGGCACGATCCTTAATTTGGATTTGTCCAGTATTTTTCTCGAAGTTCGTCTGGGGATAGGGGTTTTTGAAGAAAGACTGCAGGGGCCACATGCCCTGATCCTCACATGACAATCTGACTGGTCTCTCTTCATACTGTCCTTGATCACCTGGCCAGGGACTGTTTGTCATGGTTCTCCACTATAAAATTATTTTTTCCAGGCGGTGCCTGTAGGACAGTGGTTATGGAGCCGACCACATGTACCGAGGGTGGCGATTTAAACTCGGCCCGGACCTACTGAAACAACAATGACAACTACAACCCCAAAATAGCCGGGCATTGTAGTGGAATCCCAGCTACTTGGGAGGCTGAGGCAAGAGAATCACTTAAGCCCAAGAGTTTGAGGTTTCTGTGAGCTGTGACACCACAGCACTCTACTGAGGGTGACATAGTGAGACTTTGTCTCAAAAAAAAAATTATTTTTTCCCCCATTTCCCATACTAGTCTATGGAAGGAAGCACTGGATGGTTTCAAGTAAGAAGAGGGACTTGGAAAAAGTGGTATTTTGAGATGAAAGGTCTATGTGCTGGGTAAGAATGGTGCTCATTCTGATCTAAATGCCTCACAAGCTTCAAGATGCCCATTTGATGGATGAGAAAACAGAGGCACTGAGATTTTAAATCATTTGTTAAAGATCACACAACCAATGAGCAATCAACCCAGGATCAGAACCTGAGGAGTGCAGCTCCAAGTCCACGTTGTCGCCATATCCTCCTGGTGATGAATTGGCACAAGCATCTTAAATGTGGTTGAGCATTAGGACATAAATTTGAAGTCCCATTCCCCAGCCCCCCATCCCAGATGCAGCAAGGCCTGGCCCTCTCTGAACCCCTTGGGAGAGTCACTTGAAATGAGAATGGAGAGGCTGGAGGCTGTGAGACCATTTAGGAAGTGCTAGTGACCGTGCAGCATCAGACCACCCAGGCCTGGCCCAGAGGGTCAGCATGATAGGACAGGATGAATGGAGGGGCACTGCAGAGGAAGCTTGTATGGGCTTGATCTCACAGCCTATGGGGACGGGTCAGAGAGAGGCAGGGGGCACTTGGCTTGGGCCACAGAGGGAGCACCAGTCCCCAAGACAGAAATGCAGAATTCTCAAAGGTGAGGGCTCAGAGGGGATATGGAAGCTTCAAACTGGCTCCCAAAGTGGCCTTGGAGGCACTTGGATAGAGGAGAATCCAAGCCCTGCTGGAGCTCACAGAGAGACTTGGGAGGCACCAAAGAGTCCCAAGTGAAAGTGCCTGTAGTGAGAACAAGATGGAGTCAATCAGGCCAGGACTGAGATGACACAGCTGGTCTGGCAGGTCCGGTCCTATGTGACCTTCTCATGTCTCCCATTCTTGCTGTTTTGTAAATTCAGCTTTCACCTAAAAGTGTCTATTTTGAGTAGCTCAGGGGAGATTAACTTCTTTTGTTTGTTTTTGAGACAGTCTGGCTAGAGTGTTATGATGTCATAGCTCACAGCAACCTCAAATTCTTGGGCTTAAGCGATTCTCTTGCCTCAGCCTCCCAAGTAGCTGGGACTACAGGCACCTGCCACAACACCTGGCTATTTTTTTAGTTGTAGTTGTCATTGTTGTTTGGCAGGCCCAGGCTGGGCTCGAACCCACCAGCTCCCGTGTGTGTGGCTGGCACCCTAGCCCTGAGCTACAGTCCTCAAGCCTAGGAGATTAACTTTTGAATTGGAATGTTGTTTTGGGTCAGGGAGTTAGGCTGATTATTGTTTATTATGGGTTGTGGGTTATTATTGTTATTTAAGAGAAGGGTTAATTAATGTTGTTTAAGATAAGGGTTAAGGTGGGTTTTGCTTTGAACTTTCATGTATAAAATTGCGGTTTTAGAAATGGAAGAACAGTGTTGAAGAGGCCACTTTCACTGTTCTCCAGAATTGTTGGCCTTCTGACAAATAAAGTTTGGTGGACCTGTCCCCTCTTGGGGCATTGGCTGACAGTGACAGGCAGCCAGACCTTCTTCTTCTAGTAACATAACTATATGAGTTTTTCATGTGACAATAGCAGGCTAAGGGGCAGAGCACTGGAAATTACTCCCCATTCATTTAGACAAGGAGGAGGGGAAAAGGGAGCTGCAAGAGTCAAGCTCACTGCTCCCTCAAACAACAAACTGAATCTAACTCGAGGGGAAAAAGGCAAAATGGCAGCAGCAGATTTGGAAAGTGTCCATAGGAACAAGGGGAATCACCCAGAGTCCCGTGTGTCTAGCCCCACCCCATCTCAGAGAAGCTGCAGGGGTAACTGCAGAGAAGGTGGCCTTGAAAAGCGGTATCTGAAGTCATGGGTCTACCCTGGGCTTTTCAAGGGTCCCTTCAGCAGCATCAGGTGGGAAAGCCAGCCTCCCAGGCTGAGCTCCTTACAACCTCTGCACACAGCCCACACCTGCCGGCCAAGTTGGCCAGGACTGGTCTGGGCGCTGCCCCCTCCCTGCCCTGGAATAACTTCTCCCTGTTCCCAGGACCTGCCCTGCCCTGCTGGGGAGGGAGGCACCTCCTGCAGCCTGTGATCTAAGAGAAGCCAGCTTGGGTGAGTCCAGGCTGTCTTTGCTTCTGGCAAATTGTGTCATTAAAGAACAGAAGGAAAACCCAGCCCATTTCATCTGCTTTTGCTGTAACCCATTTAAGCCAGTTGTAAACCTCTTCAGTTTGGCAACTAGAAAAAGCTCAGAATAGGTTGTTGGTTGATTTCCCCTAATGGGTTGTAAATTGTTAATATCGACACCTTGTTTAAAAGTAATTTTTAAAATTATCATATATCTCAAAAATGCAGAACATTATAGTGCGTCATGAAGAATATCACTTCACAATAAGCAGCTCAATGAAAACTTGTCATTTTGACATATTTGATTCAGATGTTTAAGAAAGAAAATATTGCCCCCACATGTACCCCTCCAAGCCCCTACATTCTTCCCCAAAGCCAACCAGTATTCCCAATTCTATTACATCATTTTGGGGATAATGCGTAAACTTTTAAAATTACTATTTTCCTGTATTAATGTCCTACCACAAGTGTTAACAAGGCCAGTGTAGCAAACTGATTTTCTCCCTCTTCCTTCCTTCCCTCCCTCCTCCTTCCTTCCTTCTCCCTTCCTTCCTTCCCTCATTCTTTTTTCCCTCCCTTCCTTCTTTCTATAGTAAGAACATTTAAGATCTACTCTCTTAGCAACGTCAAGTGCACAACAGTGTACTATTAACCATAGTTACAGTTGTACTATTAGCCATAGTTATAATATTTGATTCCCAGAATTTATTCATCTTATAATTAGTATCAGCACTGTGATTTGTATAGATTTGAAGCCATTATATTTAAAGGCTCAGAGTAGCAGAAAATTGGTTCTTAACTATTTCCCCGGGCACTCATCTTGCTTATTCAACAAGTAAACATTTGCTGGGCACCTGCTGTGTGCCAGACATACTGTGGTAACACAAACAGACCTGCTCCTGGGTCTCCTAGTATTTTGCACCCAGGGAGAAAGGTGGCTGTTCTTCAAACAATTCAATAAATAAATGTATGCAATTATATCCCATCACAGATTAAGACAATTTCTCTTCCCTCAGCAGATTCCATAGGTCCTTACAAGGCGAATGGAAACAAACACTAGTTAAGCAACTTACGAACCAAGACATTGACAAAATCCATTCTCCAAGCACAAGGTCATCTTTCCTCTAGGTTCTCAGGAAGAACGTAGGTATCAAGCTGAAATCACAGTTAACTAAAGGCAAACTGCTAAAGGCAAGCACATAACTTTGCTCCTATCCACTTAAAGTAGATAGCAGACAGTAAGAGAGGAACGTCCATTAAATTTAACCGACGCTAAAACAGTCTATTAGTGCCCAAATACTACACTGACTACTTGGGTAACTCACAGGAGTGGGATCAGACAGTGTCTGTCCTCCAGAGCTGATTCTTGATGGCACCCAGGACTTTCTGGGTTGGAATTAGTGAACGGTGTCATCAGTTACTCTGGGGACTGGTGCAGAGCAGGTATTTCCTCTGACAAAACGATGTTGCCACTGCAGGTCGTGGAAACCCGGGGTAGGAAGAGAAAAGGGGACCCAAACTGGAGGAGTCAGGGCTTTCTGCAGGGGGGATTATGTGGCCTTTATTCCAAGGGGTAGAGCTGCCTGGGACCCTCCTTGGTGGGGAGTAGGTGGCAGTAGCTTCTGTGCCCTGGGAAGGAAGCCTGCTGAGGGCAGTCAGCCATCTCGAGGGCACCAGAGCCCTTCTGGTCCGTATATCCCTCAGTCTCAGTGACAGCTGGCTTGCAGTCAGCACTCCATCTCAGTTCAGCCATGGGAATGAGAGATAAGCATGTCCTCTCCAGGTGGCTGAGCATGAGAGGCAGTGATGGTCATTGGCCGAGGTTGCTGCACCCTGAAAAGCAAGCCGGTCATGGAAGTCTGGCACTCACATACCAATGCAGTGACCACACAGAGGACAGCAAAAGCAAGGCAAGATGTCCCAGAGCACAGTAGGCCAAGCTCCCAAAAATCTTAGAAATTACAGCAAGCAGCCTGGTATGAGCCCATGATATCAAAAATCCCGATCTTAAAAGAGAAGTATAACGTGCTTCCCTCTCCTTTTAAAAATTTTAATAGATGGGCGGCGCCTGTGGCTCAGTGAGTAGGGCGCCGGCCCCATATGCCGAGGGTGGCGGGTTCAAACCCAGCCCCGGCCAAACTGCAACAAAAAAATAGCCGGGCGTTGTGGCGGGCGCCTGTAGTCCCAGCTGCTCGGGAGGCTGAGGCAAGAGAATTGCATAAGCCCAAGAGTTAGAGGTTGCTGTGAGCCGGGTGACGCCACGGCACTCTACCGAGGGCGGTACAGTGAGACTCTGTCTCTACAAAAAAAAAAAAAAATTTTAATAGATTTAGGGGGTACAAGTTGAATTCTGTTACATGTATATACTGCACAGAGGGATCATTTACTTTTTTTTTCCAGATTAATGTGAGAGTACAATTAGGTTACAATGTTTCCATTTGTTAGGCAGAGTCCATGTTGTAGTTTTCTCCCTGGAGCTGTTCCATATACCCTCACATTGTGCCCATTATGTGGGAGCCCACCAATCTCCTCCCCTCTCCTCCATCCCCCCATCTTGAATTGAATTGAGTTTTTCTCTTATGTGGACATGTATTAGATCGTCAACTGGCTTCGGATCACTTACTTTTTAATAAGTTTGTGTCTAAAGAGACCAGAGGCCAGGCACATAATCCCAGCACTCTGGGAGGTTGAGGTGGGTGGATCACTTGAGCTCAGGAGTTCAAGACCAGCCTGAGCCAAAGTGAGACTCCATCTCTACTAAAAATAGAAAAACTATCTATAGACCCAGCTACTCAGGAGGCTGAGGCAAGAGGATTGCTTAAACCTAAGAGTCTGAGGTTGTTGTGAGCTGTGATGATGCCATGACACTCTACCCAGGGCAACAGAGCAAGGCTCTATCTCAAAAAATAAAATTAAATAAAATAAAAAGACCAGAGACACTGAGTTAAACAGGCTCAGCTTCATGTGCGAACCTTTGAAATTCCTTTCTATAAACTGGAGTGATGCTCAAGGGGAGCAGACCATCTGGGGTACCTGCACCACTCCACCCCTTGGGCTCTATTGTGGACACAGAGCCCTGGATTAATTACAAAATACAAGTAAAATTGTGCTGAAAACTAGAAAGTTAGATTTTGAAGTGTGTAGCCACTAGGAGCAGAAAACAAAGAACAGGGCCTCTTTGCAGGAGGAAATGCATGCAGCTTGCGTCAGAGAAGATGTCTCCAGGGCCTATTCAACTTTGTGCCCCTGTGCTAAGTCAGGAGCCACTTGAAAGTAGACACTATTGAGTAGTGACTATTAAGGTGATAGCATAGAAAATAAAACCAGAAAAACTGGGTTTTTTTTGGTTTTTTGGGGTTTTTTTTTTGTAGAGACAGAGTCTCACTTTATGGCCCTCGGTAGAGTGCTGTGGCATCACACAGCTCACAGCAACCTCCAACTCCTGGGCTTAAGTGATTCTCTTGCCTCAGCCTCCCAAGTAGCTGGGACTACAAGCGTCCACCACAACGCCCGGCTATTTTTTGGTTGCAGTTCAGCCGGGGCCGGGTTTGAACCCGCCACCCTCGGTATATGGGGCCGGCACCTTACCAACTGAGCCACAGGTGCTGCCCGGAAAACTGGGTTTTAATGTTTACCAAATCTGGTGGGTTTAGAAGGTAAAGTATTTAGAGAGAATTCATAGCTCCAGGACTCTTCGTGGTATATTATACAGACATTCCCAATTGTGAGCTGCAGAGTCATAAAGTTAATACTTGATATTATAATAGCCTTATTCCTATCATCCTTTATTATCCCAGCCAAGTTCCCAGCTATTATCCCCTTTCTCCCTTTATACTATCCAGGCTGACAAATTATTACCCCTTCTTTATGAAGGAAGATGTTAAAGCACTGAAAGATTAAATGACATACCCAAGCCTCTAAAATTGGTATGTAGCAAAGGCCTGTGCCTCCGTTTCCCCCTAGGTTATGCTTCTTCTATGGATAGTTCTAGGCATCAAACCTCTCCAGGGTTGAACATCCTCACCAACCTCATAAAACCTGCTGTCTGCACATCAGCCTCTTCCCATCTCTAATTAATGCATATTTAGAGCACTGGCCCAGACCACCTCTTCTCAGAAGTTTCCTTAACCACGTCAACCCAAGCTGACCTCTGCCGGTGGTAAACTTCCACTGTACATGGGATCAGCATCCCACCACGGAGCACAGAATTATACCCTTTCTGGAATTATTTGCTCATTTCTTGACAAGTGTAGAGTGAGCTTTCTGAGGAGTTAGCTGCATCTTATAATCCTTCTTTCATGTGCTCCATGGCTTCTGGAAGTCAGGCCAGGTGCCTAATACAACTTGCTGAGGGACATGTTGGACACCGTAGGTAGTGAGAGCCAGGCATGATCGACTCTATTTGAAGATGCACCGTATGGTTTAGTCCCTCTCTTTCCACACAGTAGTTATCATGACTACTGTGCCATTGAGTGACTGTCTCTCCCACTCGTGTGTCAATGGGAGGAGAGCAGATCCTAGGGCTCATAGTAGGAGTTCAGTGTTTTTTGAGTGAATGAATGAAGGTCTAAATTAGGCCATCCATCTGGTATGGTCACCAGCCCCTATGCATCAGAATCACTTGGCTCCACCTGGTATGGTCACAAAAAGCCTCTTGGCCCGGTGCAGTGGCTCCCACCTGTAATCCTAGCACTCTTGGAAGCCAAGCCAGGAGGAGTCCCTTGAGCTCAGGAGTTCGAGACCAACCTGAGCAAAAGTGAGACTCTGCCTCTACTAAAAGTAAAAAAACTAGCCAGGCAGGGTAGTAGGCACCTGTAGTCCCACCTACTCGGGAGGCTGAGGCAGGAAGATCGCTTGAACCCAGGAGTTTGAGGTTGCTGTGGGCTATATTAATACCACAGTACTCTAGCCAGACTGACAGAGTAAGACTCAGACTCAAAAAAAAAAAAAAAAATGCAGCTTCTTGGGTCTCATTTCAGAACCACAAAATTCAAATCTCTGGAGATGGGACCCAGGACATGGCCATTGTGATTCTGAGGATGTTGATGTAGAGAAGTGGTGCTAGTTTTATAGAAGAGAAAAATGAGTCTTAGAGATATGAAGGGACTTGCTCAAGGCCACAGATAGGTGACAGACAAATTGTTATCAGAACCCAGATTTAGAATGTTCTGTTCAGGGCTATATTATACCAAGCTGCCTATTTATGTAATCTATAACATTTTCAGAAGGAGTTAGCCTATTAATTTATATGAGCTCATTTGATCTTCAAAACAACTCAGGCACAGTGGCTCATGCCTGTAATCCTGGCATTCTGGGAGGTTGACGTGGTTGGATTTCTGGAGCTCAGGAGTTTGAGACCAGCCTGAGCAAGAGTTAGACCCTATATCTGCTAGAAATAGAAAAACTATCTGGGCATGATGGTGGGTGCCTGTAATCCCAGCTACTTGGGAGCCTGAGGCAAGGAGTTTGAGGTTGCTGTGAGCTATGACGCCACAGCACTCTACCCAGAGCAAAAGAGTGAGACTCTATCTTAAAATCAACAAACCTCCCCCCCAAAATGACTCAGTATTGTAGATATTATTACTATTATGTACAGCTAAAGGATCAGAACTGAGAATCCCAAATGGCAATGTGGTATGACCACCCAGCCCCCCTAGTGGGGAGCAGCTCCTATCTACCTCTTGCAAATACAAATCCCTTGCCCCGGCCACATCTCCTTCCAGTGTTAGCATTTTTTTTTTTTTTTAAGATTAAAGAAACACCTGAAAAATAACTTAGGTTTGCAATCTATATATAATGTTCACATTCTGTACATACAAAGGAATACGTGTTTCCAGTTGGGCTCATCTTAAGGAAAAGGATGTAATTTAAAAGATTTAGACTCCAGATGTTCTTCTCCAATTACCTACCAGTTAGTTTTTCTGAGGGAATCCTTTCCTTTAATTTGGAAAAAAGATCAGAATACGCAGGATAAGGCCTTTTTGCAGCAGGAAATGCCAAGTTACTCAAGCTCAGAATGGAGGAGGGCTGGGTGCATGCCCAGGGGCAAGGCTGGGCTCCCTGGAAAGCACAGGCCCCGGGGCTGGTTACTGGTGAACCTGCCCGTGGCTCTTCTTCTCCCCCTCCTCCTACACACACCTGTCCAATTGTGTGTTTGGGTGTATTCCAACAGTAAGCCAGAGACTAGCTCCTAACCCACATCCTGCTGGCCTTTCCCGCTCCAGGCTGTTTCCTGGGCAGGACAGCTCCCTGGGCTTCCCCTGTGAGGGTCTTGGAAAGAAGGATTTTCCATGTGACTTACCAGTCAGTTGACATAAGCCACCTCCGTGCCTCTGAGTTGGGGGGCCTAACGCAGCTGTCCATGAACCCTCTCCCTTACTCTTCCTCCTGTCTCCTCCTGAGACAAAGACGCCAAGGATCTGGCTAGCCCCACCGTCTGAGAAGTTCTTGCCAAGAACCCTAACTTTTCAGGCAAGCTGGGAAATTGCCCACCTCCTATAGCCCCATATAAAAGGGGTCTCTAACTTCCCCCAGGCACAGACACCATCTTAGCACTGCCCAGGCGAGTCATCCTCCCTTTTCAAATGAACCCGGCCTGAACATCTCCTCTGCAGCCTCATCTCTGGGCGCCATTGTTTACACCTTTCACTCTGGAAACGGGAACCGAGGAGAAAGGAGTCCCTCGGTGTGGGGGACTCAATTCCTGGGCTTCTCGGCCTCCCCTGGAAGGCCGTGGAGCACCCTGAGGGCCAGTGTAGGGATCAGAGATGCTTTCCCAAATGGCCTGTTTGGGCCTCCAGAAACTAGTCTCTTCTCTAAGACAGAAAGAGCTCCCCAACTTTGGATATTGTTTTAGACTGACTGATGTCCTCAAATTTATATATTGAAGCTCTAACCCCCAACACCTCAGATTGTGATTGTATTTGGAGACAGGGCCTCTTAAGAGGTGATTAAGTTAAAATGGAGCCACTGGGGTGGGCCCTAATCCAATGTGACCAGTGTCCTCCTAAGAGGCAATTTGGACACATCAAGACACCAGAAAGCTGCCGATACCTTGATTTTGGACTTGTGGCCTCTAGAACAGGCTTCAAGCCGCTAGGCCTGTATCACATGTCCTCCTCGGATGGCCATTGACACATACTAGGTCCAAATAAGAATCCATGAAACTTCTTGGAAGCGTGGCCTACAGTGCTCTGGACAGCATCTTGGGCTGCTTCCTTCTCCTCCTCCCCTTCCGCTCCACATCTCCCACTAAACACCACACTGCTGTAGGCCTTCCGTTCCCCAGAAGTGATTCTTGGCCCTTCAGAAGCTGAAAGCAAAATTGCTATTTATTCCCTCTGCTCGGGCCCTGGGGCAGGGAACAGAGAGGGTGAAAGAGCTCATAATCTTTTACGTCACACGTTAAATCTGCAGATGTCCCAGTTAGGCGTTCCCTGGACACATAGTGCTCTTGTGGGCTTCAGTGGCCACCGCTCCCCCAAATGTCTGGGATTTGGAATCTTACCTTAGTTCTAGACTGTTCGCAACTGAGAAAACTGAGGCTGAAGACGTGATGTCAGAGGATCAACAAAATGAAAAAATGGTTCTTTGAAAAGATCCACGAAACTGATAAACCACCAGCTAGACTAACCAGGGAAACAAGAGAGAGGATCCAAATAAACACAATCGGAAATGAAAATAAAGACATTGCAGCTGACACCAAGGAAATGCAGAAGATCATCAGAGACTGTTATGAACAACTGTGTGTTCACAAACCAGAAACCTAAAGGAAATGACCAGCTCCTGGGAACACACAGCCTCCTGAGACTGAACCAGGAAGGAAAAGAACTCCTGAACATGCCAACAACAAGTAGTGAGATTCAAACAGTAACAAAAACATCTCCCAACAACAAAAGCTGAGGACCAGGTGTATTCATAGCTGAATTCTACCAAATCTATAAAGAAGAAATGGTGCCAACCCTCCTGCAGCTTTCCCAAAAGCTCAAGAAGGAGGGAAGGCTCTCTAACTTACTTTACAAAGCCAGTATCATCACCTTGATGCCAAGCCAGGAAAGGGTGCAACAACAACAAAATAAAACTATAGGCGATGCCCGTAGCTCAGTTGGCAAGGCACCAGCCACATACACCGAGGGTGATGGGTTCCAACCCAGCACAGGCCTGCAACAATGACAATGCAACAAAGAAATAGCTGGGTATTGTGGCAGGCACCTATAATCCCAGCTACTTGAGAGGCCAAGGCAGGAGAATCGCTTGAGCCCAAGAGTTTGAGGTTGCTGTAAGCTGTGATGCCACAGTACTCTACCCAGGGTAACAGCTTGAGGCTCTGTCTCAAAAAGGAAGGAAGGAAGGAAGGAGAAAAGAAAATTATAGAGCAAAATCTCTGTTGAACTAAATATAGCAAGAAAGAGAGAGAGAGAGAAAGAGAAAGAAGAAAGAAAGAAAGAAAGAAAGAAAGAAAGAAAGAAAGAAAGAAAGAAAGAAAGAAAGAAAGAAAGAAAGAAAGAAAGAAAGAAAGAAAGAAAGAGAAAGAAAGAAAGAAACAGAAAAAGAAATAAAGCGGCGCCTATGGCTCAGTGGGTAGGGCATTGACCCCATATACTGAGGGTGGTGGGTTCAAACCTGGCCCCGGCCAAATTGCAACAAAAAATAGCCGGGCATTGTGGCAGGCACTTGTAGTCCCAGCTACTTGGGAGGATGAAGCAAGAGAATCACCTAAGCCCAGGAGTTGGAGGTTGCTATGAGCTGTGACACCATAGCACTCTACCTAGGGAAATAAAGTGAGACTCTGTCTCTAAAAAAAAAAAAGAAAAGAAAAGAAAGAGAGAGAGAGAAAGGAAGGACGAAAAAAAAAAACTATAGAGCAATATCTCTGTTGAACAAAATATTCCTCAACAAAATACTAGCAAACTGAATCCAATAGCACATCAAGAAGTTAATTCACCACGGTCAAGAAGGTTTCATCCCAGGGATGCAAGGATGGTTCAACATACACAAACTAATAGATGTGATTCACCACATAAACATGATTAACAACAAAACCCATATGATCATCTCAGTAAATGAAGAAAAAGCATCTGATAGCATCCATTCATGATTTAAAAACCCTCAAAAAAGTTTGACATAGAAGGAACAGACCTCAAAATTATAGAATATATTCATCATACTGAATGGGGGAAGTTGCATGTATATCCCCTAAGAACTGGAAAACGACAAGGATGCCCACTCTTCCCACTTCTGTTCAGCATGGAACTAGAAGTCCTAATCAGAGTAATTAGGCAAGAGAAAGGAATGAAGGGCCTGCATATTGAAAAAGAAGGAGTCAAATCAGCTTTATTTGCTGATGATATGATCTTAATGCCTAGAAAACCCTAAGGACTCCTAAAGACTGCTGGATTTTGATATGGGGTGGGTGGTACCACAGACAGCCCTGCTGGAGCTGAGGGGAAGACCTGCCATCTCCACCCTCGGGTCTTGGTGGGGGAAGGCAGAGGAGCCAGCAGTTAGAGGGTAGCAGAGGGGGCCACAGGAGGGGCCAGACAACTTCTGGGGAGACACTTCTATGTTGCCAGCTCTGGGAGCTCCATAGTGTCTCTGCCCCTGGCCTCTGTCTCCCTCCCCTTGCACTTGCTGCTGAACCAGAACTCCTCATTTCCAGGGCCTGGTCAATTTCATGTAAGTTTCCTAGGCCCCGGAACCTAGGCCTGACATTTTGCCCCTAGCAGAAGGGATTGTGTCCATTCATTTATTTGGACATATATATTTACACCCCTAGACAAAGGACCCAAGAAGAGATTTTCTGCCTTAAGTCTTTCCCTCTGCCAGGAGCTCTGGTGCTTTTTCTGTATTCTTGCTGTACAATAACTTCTGTCTTATCACTGATATGTGGTCCATGGATTCATTCTTCAAATTCCTGAGACCAAGAACCTGCTGAAGAAAGAAATTCTGGTAACAAATTTTGGGGGCTCCTCTGGGATAGGAGATCTGTGGTAACAATGGGACCACTTACTTCTATCCTGTTTTTCTCTATAATCATAATAATGGAGACTAATAATTCAGGTGTCTGTCAGCCCCTAAAAGTGCAGAGTGCCGCTGCCGACCTCCAGGTCATGGGCGAGAGGCTGTTGGGGAATGAACTTTCTAATTCTCCTTGGCTCCCAAAAAAAAAGGAGCTGAAGGGAATGTTAGAAGGCTTTTGAACCTGTTCCGTATCCACTCCTTTTCTCTGGTTGAGAGCCAAGCACAGAAGTAGCACCCAGAGGTCCTAAGGTCCCCAGCAATGGTTCTGACCCCACTGCACTGAAGGGCCTTCTGAAAAATGTGCTCTCCCAGCCCTTTTACTATTTGCTCCTGTCTTCCATGGTCCCAAACTTCTATTTATCTCTAGGACTTTGGCTAGTTGTAACTAATTCTTTTTTTTTTTTTTTTAAGACAAAGTCTCACTATGTCACCCTTGGTAGAGTGCCCGTGGTGTCACAGCTCACAGCAACCTCAAACTCTTGAGCTTAAGTGATTCTCTTACCTCAGCCTTCCAAGTAGCTGGGACCACAGGTGCTTGCCACAATGCCCAGCTATTTTTTTGTTGCAGTTGTCATTGTTGTTTAGCTGGCCCGGGCCAGGTTTGAAGCCAGCAGCCTCAGTGTATGTGGCTGGCGCCATAAACACTGCTATGGGCACCAAGCCAAGTTGTAACTAATTCTAATGCAAAAGTTTCTATGTCTCTCAACCCTGATTTGTAACTGAGTTTAATTGTTGTCTTGCTAACTTTGGGGGAAGAAAGGGAGGTTGGAAAACATAGTGTTTAAGACCTGCTCATGATAGAAATCCTACTTTCCAATGTTTATAAAGGGTTACACGTGCAAGCACTGTGCTAGGCCGGGGCTCATCCCCACTTTTATTATTAGGTATATAATCGGTGGCAGGTAAAGAAAAGGGGCAGAACGTGCATTTGCTTCAGGTGGGACCAGGCTCCCAGATACCTGATTTCTCAGGCTGTGCTGCTGCAAATAATAAACACAGAAGAGCCTACTGTTGCAAAGTGCTATACTTTGTAATTGTGGCTAAATCCAGACAAGCACATGGGCTGGGAGGCCACTCTCCTTAGGGATTCTTCCCCAAGCATTGGAAGGACACTTCCTTTAGTTTAGCTGGAAGGCTTCTTGGGTTGGTCAGTCAAAGGATGCTTTGACAGTCCAGGAACACAGAGCGTGGGACTGATGAAAGCACTAGGGGTTTATTCTTTCCCACAGATGGGTAATGTTCTCTCTTTAAGAAAACACCCTGGTAACGTGTTCTCTCGCCAAGAGAACGTTTATCAGGTGGAACCCCTATGGCTCCCAGATACCTGAATTTTTGGCCTGTGGTGCCGGAACACCCCACTGGGCTATATTCAGAAGCATTGGGACATGTTTGATCCCTCTATACTGAAAAAAGAATGTATGATTTTCTTCTGTACCCAGGCCTGGCCTTAGTATCAACTCTCCAGTGGTGAACAATGGGCACCAGAGGGTACTCTAAATAATGATGCCATTTTTCAATTAGATCTTTTTTTATAAACAAGAAGGGATGTGCTCTGAAGTGCCCTATGTGCAAGCTTTCTTTTTTCTCAGGGACAACTCCCAACTGTGTAAGACCTGTCAGATAGATTCAGCTCCCCGAATGACCAGGGATTCCTAAGAGAGATGCTCTCACCACCTAGTTCACATCCACCATCTACTTCTCCCACACTTTCCTCTGTGCGTTTAGAAACCCCCACAAAGGAGTCTATTGCAAGAGTTTCTTCTGGTCCTATTGGGACCGCCAGAAAGCAACTGTATCCTTCTTTGTGTCCTTTGGTCAGGACTGTGGGTGGTGAAAGGGGAAGGAAATGCGTGACCATTCACTCCATTTTCTCTGGCAAATTTAAAACAAATCAAGGTTGATTGAGCACAGCAAAATAAATACTCAAAAGCATACATAGACGAACTACAGAATAGGAGAAAATATTTGTAAACTATGTATCCAACAAAAGACTATCCAGGATCTACAAAGAACACAAACAACTCAGCAAGAGAAAAACTAACAACTCCATTAAAAAATGGGCAAATGACATGTTTGGGCAGGCATTTTCCCAAAGAAGACTTACGGATGACCAAAAACCACATGAAAGAAACACTCAGCATCACTAATCATCAAAGAAATGCAAATTAAAACCACAATGAGGGAAGACGGCCGACTGGTAGCACCTCGGCAGAGGCTCCTGACCAGAGGGAGAAAACCTGGATGGAATCTGACTCTATAAAGCCAAAGGTGGGGAGCTGAGCCAAGAAAGAAGTTTGGCTAGCTGTAACTCCAAAGAAGAGCATTCAAGAAAACAAAGTACAGGTACAAAGCCTACTGACTGGAGGACGGGAGACCCCCATCCCCAAGCAGGAAACTCACCGCAGGCTATCTGTGAGCAAACAGGGAAAAAGAGACCTCTCATTTTACCTTGCTGGAAAGAGCCACTAAACACCAGTTCTCTTTCTCCAGGGAGGTCCCACTTATGAACTTAGACACCACCCCACCAGGCATAAAATTGAACAGATATTTTCTCCCACAAGTCCAAACTCCCAGTCCACCCTTCCCCCCTTGCATGGCAGTCTGAAGTTCTGCCCCCTAAAGAGTGTTTGGTCTTTTCCTGAGAGATCTGGGCATAGTGAGGACTGCCAACCTTCAGGATGGAAGAATCTGTGACTTACAGGGAAGAAAGAGGGTGTGGGAAGAAAGGGACACTCGGCAGGAGGAGGAGCAGTCCCCTGGTTATGACTACGCCCAGCCAGTGGTGGTGTTGACCCTCAGTTTGGGCTGTGTCTGGCCAGATGGGGTGCAGAACCCCCAGCTCTGATGGCACCCACAGCGGGAAAGTGCTTGCCTCGTATGGACTGAGTTCGACAGGCAGAGCTGGTCTCCAGCCCCTGCTGGGCCTGTGAGCAGAGGCTTGCCAGGTGTGAACTGAAACCTGAGGGCAAGGGCATGGTCCCCTGACTCCAACAGAACCCTTGAGCAGAGGCTTGCTAGGTGTGGAGCAAGACCTGAGAGCAAGGGCATGGTCCCCTGCCTCCAGCTGGGCCGGTGAGCAGAGGCTTAGTGGGTGAGGACTGAGACCTACAGGCAGGGTGTGGTGCCCTGACGCCAACTGGTCTGGCAAGCAGGGGCTTACTGGGTTTGGACTGAGATCATTGGGCAGGGGCATGGCTGCTGGCTCCAACTGGGCCTGTGAGCAGAGAAGTGGTCAACAGTGTGAACTGACTCTGGCAGGCGGGGACGTGGATCCCTGGCTCCAACTGGGCTGTTGGAGACCCTTGAATCCCTCTCTGTTCAGCAGGGTTTGCGCTGCCTGAGACACCGTGTCTGGGACTGTTCACCTGGGACATTCTGAGGTTAACCTTCAAAGTTCTGTAGTGGAAAAGAAGTGAAGGGGGGGCGCTGGGCACTACAGCTATTTGTACCTCTTCACAGTTGCTATTTAACCTAATACTGTGGCTATAAAACAGAGCTAGCTTGCGCTATCTCACTAAGTAGGTCCTCAGCATCTCTGGCCAAAACTCTGAAAGGGGCCTTTGTAAGGCTGTAGGAGATAAGCCACAATTACATAGCCTAGCGCTTTGGTAAGGGGCTGTCTCTACTACCTGGGAACCCCAATTCAGTCTCACACTACCAGTTCTAATAACCAAATGATGGAAAATAAACACGGTGCAGACCCAACAGAAGAACTCTGGCAACATGAATAACCAGAGTAGATCAACCCCCCCCCCCAAGAAATGACAAAGGAGATACAACTGAAGATGCCATGCATAGACAAATGGCTACAATGTCAGAAACTGAATTCAGACTATGGATGGCAAATAAGATAAATAGAATGGAAGAAAAGATAGAAATTGAATTCCAAAGAATAGTTCTAAAGTTGTCTCAAGAAATTAATGAATTCAAAGACAAAGTCACCAAAGATATGGACATAATGAGAAAAGAGACCAGCAGAGCTCAAGGAAATGAAAAAGTTAGTTGATGAGCTCCAAAACACAGTAGAATCCCTCAGTAATAGAGTTGACCAGGCAGAAGAAAGGATCTCTGAAACCGAAGACAAAGCTTTTGAATGTTCCCAAATGCTCAAAGAGGCAGATGAATAGAGAGCAAAAACTGATCATTCCCTGAGAGAGTTGTGAGGTCACTCCAAAGGATCAAACATTTGTCTTATAGGAATTCCTGAAGGGGAAGAGGATGGTCCTAAAGGTGTAGACACTCTACTCCAAGAGATTTTGGAAGAGAATTTCCCAAGTATTGCAAGAGATACAGAACTTCAGATAGTAGACAGTTTCAGAACCCCAGCAAGACTCAATCCAAATAAAGCATCTCCTAGACAGATGTGATTAACTTTGCCAAAGTTAAGACAAAGGAGAAAATTCTGCAAGCAGCCAGACATAAGAAAAGCATCACCTACAAAGGGAGAAATATCAGAATGACTGCAGATCTCTCAGCTGAAATGTTTCAAGCCAGAAGAAGGTGGTCATCAGCCTCCAATCTCCTAAAACAAAACAATTTTTAGCCCAGGATCCTGTATGCAGCTAAACGGAGTTTCATTTGTGAGGGAGAAATCTAATACTTTAATGATATACACATGTTGAAGAAATTTGCCATAGCTAAACCAGCTCTCCAGGATATTCTCAGACCCATCCTCCACAATGACCAGCACAGTGCTCTACCTCCAAAGTAAACTCACCCAGAAATTTTTTAAAAACCCAAATTCCACAGTGGTAAAAGGATTAAAAATGTCCACTGGAGGGCGGCACCTGTGGCTCAAAGGAGTAGGGCACCAGCCCCATATGGGGGAGGTGGCAGGTTCAAACCCAGCCCCAGCCAAAAACTGCAAAAAAAAAAAAAAAAAGTCCACTGCAAAAAAAAAAAAAGAAGTCCACTGGACATCCAAAAATCATGACACCCAAAACACAACCAGGCTTATCAATTCTCTCAATTAATGTGAATGGTTTAAATTGTCCTCTGAAGAGGCACAGGCTGGCTGACTGGATACATAAACTCAGACCAGATATCTGCTGCATACAAGAATCTCATCCCACCTTAAAGGATAAAAATAGACTCAGGATAAAGGGATGGACTTCTATAATATAGGCAAATGGAAACCAGAAAAAAGCAGGGGTTGCAATTCTGTTTGCAGATACAATTGGCTTTAAACCAACAAAGATAGTCGGCGGCACCTGTGGCTCAGTGAGTAGGGCGCTGGCCCCATATGCCAAGGGTGGTGGGGTCACACCCAGCCCCAGCCAAACTGCAACAACAACAAAAAAAATAGTCGGGCGTTGTGGCGGGTACCTGTAGTCCCAGCTGCTCAGGAGGCTGAGGCAAGAGAACCACATAAGCCCAAGAGCTGGAGGTTGCTGTGAGCTGCGTGTGACGCCACGGCACTCTACCGAGGGCGGTACAGTGAGACTCTGTCTCTACAAAAAATAAAAAAATAAAAAAATAAAACCAACAAAGATAAAGAAAGATATGGATGGTCACTACATATTTGCCATGGAAAACACCCAACATGAAGAGATTTTGATAATTAACATTTATGCACCCTACCAGAATGCTCCTCATTTTATAAAGCAAACCCTAATGCATATGAACAACTTGATATCTTCCTGTACTATAATAGTTGGAGACTTTAACACCCCTTTGACAGTTTTGGATAGATCCTCCAAGAAAAAACTAAACAAAGAAATATTAGACTTACACCTGACCCTAGAACAAATGAACTTTACAGACCTCTACGGAACATTTCATCCTAATAAAACTGAATATACATTCTTCTCATCAGCCCACAGATCATCCTCTAAAACAGATCACATCATAGGACACAAGTATAACCTCAGAAAATTTAAAAGAATAGAAATTATTTCTTGTATCTTCTCGGACCACCATGGAATAAAAGCTGAACTCAACAGCAACAGGAATCATCATACTCAAACAAAGTCATGGAAACTAAATAATCTTAGGTTGAATGATAGCTGGGTCAAAGACGAGATTAAGAAGGAAATCACCAAATTTTTGGAACAAAATGATAATGAAGACACAAATTATCAAAACCTGTGTGATACTGCAAAGGTAGTCCTAAGATAGAAATTTATAGCATTGGAAGCCTTCATCAAAAAAACAGAAAGAGAGGAAGCCAACAACTTAATGGATCATCTCAAGCAACTGGAAAAGGAAGAACATTCCAACCACAAACCCAGCAGAAGAAAAGAAATAACCAAAGTTAGGGCAGAATTAAATGAAATTGAAAACAAAAGAATCAGTCAGAAGATCAATGAAACAAAAAGTTGGTTTTTTGAAAAGATTAACAAAATTTACAAACCTTTTGCCAACCTAACCAGAAACAGAAAAGTAAAATCTCTAATATCGTCTATCAGAAATGATAAAGGAGAAATAAAAGACACCTCAGAGATTTAAAAAATCCTCAGTGATTACTACAAAAATCTCTATTCACAGAAATATGAAAATCTGAAGGAAATGGACCAATACCTGGAAGCACGCCACCTTCCACCTTCCTAGACTCAACCAGAAAGAATTAGAAATCTTGAATAGACCTATATCAATCACTGAAATAGTATCAATAATACAAAATCTCCCAAAAAAGAAAAGTCTGGAACCAGATGGCTTCACATCTGAATTCTATCAAACCTTTCAAGAGGAACTAGTACCTATATTATACAACCTTTTCCAAAATATAGACAAAGAAGGAATCCTCCCCAACACATTCTATGAAGCAAATATCACCTTGATCCCTAAACCAGGAAAGGACCCAGCAAAGAAAGAAAACTATAGACCAATATCATTAATGAATACTGATGCAAAAATATTCAATAAGATCCTAGCAAACAGAATTCAACAACACATCAAAAAAAATTATACATCTCAGAACCCATAGCACAGTGGTTATGGAGCCAGCCATATATACCAAGGCTGGTGGGTTCGAATCCGGCCTGGGCCAGCTAAAAAATTATGACAAATGCAATAAAAAATAGCTGGACATCATGGTGGGTGCCTGTAGTCCCAGCTACTTGGGAAGCTGAGGCAAGAGACTCACTTAAGCCCAAGAGTTTGAGGTCGCTGTGAGCTGTGACTGCACAGCACTCTAGCAAGGGTGACATGGTGAGACCCTGTTTCAAAAAAAAATAAATAAATAAGGATTTAGGCTTGGTGCCTGTGGCTCAAGCAGCTAAGGCACCACCACAGACACCTGAACTGGCAGGTTTGAATCCAGCCCAGGCCCACCAAAATACAGCTGCAACCCAAATATAGCTGGGTGTTATGGCAGGGGCCAGTAGTCCCAGCTACTTGGGAGGCCGAGGCAGGAGAATTGCTTGAGCCCAGGAGTTGGAGGTTGCTGTGAGCTGTGATGCCACAGCACTCTACCCAGGGGTGACACCTTGAGGCTCTGTCTCAAAAACAAAAATTATACATCACGATCAAGTTGGTTTTATTCCAGGGTTACAGGGTTGGTTCAACATACGCAAATCTATAAATATAATACATCACATAAATAAAATAAAAAACAAAGACCATATGATTCTCTCAATCGATGCCAAAAAATAATATCCAGCATCCTTTTATGATCAGAACACTTAAGAAAATAGACATAGAAGGGACATTTCTTAAGCTGATAGAGGCCATCTACAGCAAACCCACAGCCAATACCATATTCAATGGTGTAAAATTGAAAACATTTCCACTCAGATCAGGAACAAGGCAAGGACTCCCATTGTCTCCACTGCTATTCAACATAGTAATGGAAGTCTTAGCCATAGCAATCAGGCAAGAGAAGGTGATCAAGGGTATCCAAATAGGGTCAGAGGAGATCAAAATCTCACTCTTTGCTGATATATGATCCTATACCTGGAAAATCCCAGGGACTCAACTACAAAACTCTTAGAAGTGATCAAGGAATACAACAGTGTTTCAGGATATAAAATCAAACCTTACAAATCAGTAGCCTTTATATATGCCAACAATAGTCAAGCTGAAAATATAGTCAAGGACTCTATTCCTTTTACAGTAGTACCAAAAAAGATGAAATATCTGTAAATTTACCAACAAAGGATGTGAAAGATCTCTATAAAGAGAACTATGAAACTCTGAGAAAAGAAATGGCTGAAGATGTTAACAAATGGAAAAACATACCATGCTCATGGCTGGGAAGAATCAACATTGTTAAAATGTCCATACTACCCAAAGCAATCTACAGATTTAATCAATCCCATATTCAAGCACCATTGTCATACTTAAAAGAGCTTAAAAAAATAGTGCTTCATTTTATATGGAATCAGAAACAAACTCGAATAGAAAATACATTACTCAGAAATAAGAACAAATCAGGAGGTATTATGTTATGAGACTTCAGGATATACTATAAATTGATAGTGATCAAAACAGCATGGTACTGGCACAAAAACAGAGAGGTAGATTTATGGAACAAAATAGAGAACCAAGAGATGAACCCAGTTACTTATCATCATTTGATCTTTGACAATCCTATCAAAAACATTCTGTGAAGGAAAGACCCCTATTTAACAAATGGTGCTGGGTGAACTGGCTGGTGACTTGTAGAAGACTGAAACTGGACCCCCATCTTTCACCATTAATAAAAATTGATTCTCACTGAATAAAAGATTTAAACTTAAGACATGAAACTATAAAAATACTAGAAGAGAGTGCAAGGAAAACACTTGAAGAAATTGGCGTTGGAGAATATTTTATGAGGAGGACCCCCCAGGCAATTGAAGCAACACCAAAAATACATTACTGGGATCTGATCAAACTAAAAAGCTTTTGCACAGCCAAGAACACAGTAAGTAAAGCAAATAGACAACATTCAGAGTGGGAGAAGATTAGTTTGAGAGAACTCAAACAATAAGAAAAGAACAAATAACCCCATTTCTCTGTAGGCAAGAGACTTACCCAGATTAGAGTGCCATGGCCTCAGAAACTTCTCTGATGAAGACAGGCACATGGCCTACAAACACATGAAAAAATGCTCATCATCCTTAATCATCAGAGAAATGCAAATCAAAACCAATTTGAGATATCATCTAACTCAGTAAGATCAGCCCACATCACAAAATCCCAAAACTACTGATGTTGGCGTGGATGCAGAGAGAAGGGAACATGTCTACACTGCTGGTGGGAATGCAAGCTAATACAACCTTTTTATTTTTATAATTTTTATTTATTTATTTATTTATTTATTTATTTATTTATTTATTTATTATTAAATCATAACTGTGTACATTGATATGATCATGGGGCACCATTCACTAGCTTCACAGACCGTTTACCAAGTTTCACATATACCCTTGTAAGATACACCGCTGGTGTAATCCCACCAATCCCCTTCCCTCTACCCATCTCCCCCCTCCCTCCCCTCCCTTTCCCCCTTCCCCCTTCCCCCTATTCTTAGGTTAATACAACCTTTTTGGAAAGAAGTTTGGAGAACACTCAAGGAACTAAAAGTAGACCTACCATTTGATCCTGCAATTCCTCTCCTAGGTATATATCCAGATGATCAAAAATTATTTTACAACAAAGACATTTGTACCAGAATGTTTACTGCAGCCCAATTCATAGTTGCCAAGACATGGAAACAGCCCAAGTGCCCATTGGCCCATGAATGGATTAACAAATTGTGGTATATGTACACCATGGAATACTATGCAGCCATAAAAAAGATGGAGACTTCACATAATTTATGTTTGCCTGGATGGAGCTGGAACATACTCTTCTTAGTAAAGTATCTCAAAAATGGGGGGGGAAGTATCCAATGTACTCAATACTACTATGAAATCAATATATAATCACCTACACATTTATATGAATGGCAAAACATAACTATAGTCCAGAAACTAGAAGGAAAGAGGAGAGAGAGGGGAGGGGAGAGGGAGGGGGAATATGGGAGGAGGGAAGGCATTTGGGGGGACCTCACCTAACGTGCATGATGCAATGGTACAATTTGGGTAGTATGGACATTTTAACAATGTATGGATGTTATGTACAATGTATGGATGTTATGTTATATATAATTGTGATGGTATGTTTTTCCATTTGTTAATGGCAATACATTACAAAACTACTAGGAAATCAGTATAATTGTGATGGATGTGTTACTTAGTTCAATGTAAGCATTTCACATTGTATATCAAAGCAGTACACTGAACCCTACAAATGCATCAATGTACAAAGTTATGATTTTATGAATAAATAAATAAATAAATAAATAAAACCACAATGAGGGCCAGGCATAGTGGCCTAACACTCTGACAGGCCAAAGTGGGAGGATTCCTTGAGCTCAGCAGTTGGAGACCAGCCTGAGCAAGAGACCCATCTCTATTAAAAAGAAAAAAATTAACTGGGTGTTGTGGGAGGTGCCTGTGGTCTCAGGCACTTGGGAGGCTGATCAAAGGAAGATCATTTGAGCCCAAGATTTTGAGGGTGCTGTGAGTTAGACTGAGGCCACAGCACTCTAACCTGGGCAATCGCATGAGACTCTGTCTCTAAATAAATAAATAAATAAATCCACGAGGACATACTATCACACTCCAGTTGGAATGGTCATTGCTGTCAAAAAGTCAAGAAAACAGTAGGTGTTGGCACAGACACAATGAAAAGGGCATACTTATTATACACTGTTGATGAGGATGTAAATTAATACAACCTCTCTGGAGATTATAATGTAGATTTCTCAATGAACTGAAAGGAGATCTACAATTTTATCCTGAAATCCTGAAAGAAAATAAGTCATTAAGTAAAAAAAAATGCTTGCATTCATATGTTTATTGCAGCACAATTCACAATTGCAAAGACATGGAATCCGCCGAATTACTACTCAGTGATAAGAAAGAATTAAATAATGTCTTTTGCAGAAATTTGGATGGACCTGAAAGCCATTATCCTAAGTGAAATAACTCAAAAACAGAAAGGCAAATGCCACATGTTCTCATGTGTAAGTGGGAGGTAGCTGACTATACGAGGGCACACAGAATGGTATAATAGACGTTGGAGACTCAAAAGGGGAAAAGTGGGAAGGGTGGGGATGAAAAATTACCTAAAGGGTACAATGTACACTATCTGGGTGGTGGGTATGCTAAAAGCCCAGATTTTACCACTATGAAATATATACATGTACTAGAATTCAACTTGTATCCCCTAAATCTATAAAATTTTAGAAAAGGGAAAAAAGATTAAAAGTCCCCCCCCAAAAAAGGAAAAAATAAGCCACAAATTACCAATATCAGGATTGAGAGAGTATAGATTCTGTAGATATTAAAACAGCGGTTCTCAAATGAAGGCTATTCTCTGCTGCCCCCCACGCACACCTGAGAATGTTTGGCAATGTCTGGAGACTAGGGTGCTGAGGGCATTGCTATGCTATCATCTAGTGGGTAGAGGTCAGTAATGCTGTTAAGTGTCTCACAATGCAAAGGACATGCCACCTCAAAGAAGAATTATCCATTCTAAAATGTCAAAAAATTTTCTGTTGAGGCCAGGTGTGGTGGCTCATGCCTGTAATCCCAGTATTCTGGGAGGCTGAAGCAGGAGGAATGCTTGGGCCCAGGAGTTTGAAGTTGCTGTGATCTATGATGCCACGGCACTCTAGCCAGGGCAACAGAGTGAGATTTTGTCTCATAAAAAACAAAAAAGTCTCCTGTTGAAAAACATTAAAAGGATAAAGTTGGCATATATAACTTTATGCCAATAAATTCAACAGCTTAGTTGCAATGGACAAGTTATTTGAAAGACACATCTACTAATGCTCACACATACCCAAATAGGTAGCCTGATATTTATGATAGAGGTTGAACTAGTGTAGTTTAAAAGCTTCTCACAAAGAAAACTCCAAGCTTTTTCTCCACATCTTAGAAAAGATGTGAAAGACCTATACTTCAAAAACTACAAAATATTGCTGAGAGAGGTCAGATAAAATGTTATACTATCCTCATGCGTTCAAAAATGTTAAGATTCCAGTACCCCCAATTGAGCTATAGATTCAACATGACTCTAATAAAAAGTCATAGCAGACTTTTTGTAGAAATTGAAAAATGGATTCTAAAAATAATGACAATGCAAAGGGCCTGGTACTGTATGAAAATTAGAGAACTGGGTGGCGCCTGTGGCTCAGTGAGTAGGGCGCCGGTCCCATATGCCGGAGGTGGCAGGTTCAAACCCAGCCCCGGCCAAAAAAAAAAATCAAAAAATAAAAGAAAAATTAGAGAACTGGGGTGCAGGTGTGTGGTAGTGGCAAGGCAGCCTTGGGGACCCCAGGGGCGAGATGACCACTCTCCAGCTGTGACAACCTGTTGCATCTGCTTACAGAAACTTATGGGATTCCTTTTTACTTACAATACCTTGCCCAATGGCCAGAGTATTTTATGGTTGCACCAGGTGGAAAATTGCTGGGTTATATTATGGGTAAAGCAGAAGGCTCAGTAGCTAGAGAAGAATGGCATGGGCATGTCACAGCTCTGTCTGTTGCCCCGGAATTTCAATATCGGGGTTTGGCTGCTAAACTTATGGAGTTATTACGGGAGATTTCAGTAAGAAAGGGTGGGTTTTTTTTGGGGGGGGTTTGTTGTTGTTTTTGTTTGTTTTTTTGAGACAAAATCTCATTTGGTCACCCTTGGTAGAGTGCCATGGCATCATAGCTCACAACAACCTCAAACCCTTGGGCTTAAGCCTTTCTCTTGCCTCACCCTCCCAAGTAGCTGGGACTACAGGTGCCCGCCACAACAATTTTCGTTGTTGTAGTTGTAGTTATCATTGTTGTTTAGCAGGCTTGGGCCAGGTTTGAACCAGCCAGCCCCAGTGTATGAGGCTGGCACCCTAACCACAGAGCTACGGGCACTGGGCCAAAGAAAGGGTGGGTTTTTTGTTGATCTCTTTGTAAGAGTATCTAACTAAGTTGCAGTCAACATGTACAAGCATCTGGGCTACAGGGTATACGGGACATCATAGAGTACTATTCAGCCAGCAACAGGGAGCCTGATGAGGATGCTTATGAACCGAGGAAGACACTTACAACGAAGGCACTTTGCAGGGACACAGAGGAGAAATCTGTCCTCCCATTACCTTAGGGTATATGAAATGTATAAATCTAAGATGTATGATGAAATACATTGTTGACTCTAAAAAAAAAAAAAATAAAATAAAAAATTAGAGAACTAATTCAGGAAGTCCAATATCTAAATAATAAGAGATTCAGAAAGAGAGAAGGAAGAACAGCAGGAGAGAAGAAATCATTAACCACATAATTCAAACAATGTCCCAGACAAAAATGATGTAAGTTTTTAGTGTGATACATTATGGGAAAAAGCAGACACAAATCAGGCATGTCACTGTGAAACTTCAAAAGTTCGGGAAAAGATCTTAGAAGATTAAAGGCTACAAAGGATCAAATTAAAATGGCATCAGCCTTCCTGGCAGTAATTCAAGAGACTGAAAGACAATACAGTGATGCCTTCAAAACTATGAAGAAGAGAAAAATTCTATCTTAGAATTTTTGTATGTATGGCCTGCTGAGCATAGTGGCTCACACCTGTAATCCCAGCTCTCTGGGAGGCCATGGTGGGTGCATTGCTTGCGCTCAAGAGTTTGAGACCAGCCTGAGCAAGAATAAGACCCCGTCTCTACTAAAAATAGAAAAACAGTGAGGCGTTGCGGCTGACACCTGTAGTCCCAGCTACTTTGGAGGCTAAGGCAGGAGGAGTCCTTGAACCTAGGAGTTTGAGGTTGCTGTGTGTGAGCTATGATGACACCACAGCACTACCCACTGTGACTGAGACTCAGTCTCAAAACAAAAACAAAAAAGAAAGCAATTTCATAATAAATAAATAAAGTGCAGTTTTTACCCTGGAAGCCAAGCTTAGCACTAGTGCTGTGATGGGCACAAAAAGAAAAGGGGAGAAGGAACAAGCCAAATAGGAGGATCTGTTTTGATTCATGATTAGATACCAGATGTAACCTGAAATTTCGGTTTTACATATTTATATGTCATAGAGGCTGAGGAGGACATTTTGCCTTATAAAGTTACTTATTGGGAACAAAGAATACTATAAAAAGATCATTAAATGATTAAATGGATATCTAAAGATGACTTGATTTTTCTTGTAAACAGTGTATTTACAACCTCAGGGTTTGGAATCAAGCCAAAAATAACATGAAGAAAATATTGAGCATGAGACTGGTGACTTGGCACATTCAAAGTTGTCCACCTGTTAGTCACCTGTCCCCATTGATTCCAGCTGATGACTGGGCGGGTTCTATTGTTGGTAAACTCTGGCGAGAAAGCATTCAGTAAAAGAAAGAGTGAACAAATAAACCTGCTGAAAGAGAAGAGGCTCACAAGAGTGGGGTAAGAGGAGAGCAAGCTTACTACATCCCAAACTCCAAATGAGTCCAAAGAATCCACTGCGGAGTTGGGCATGCACACCTGAGCCACTGGGAGAGCTAACTCAAAACATTTCCAAGGAAACGGAGCATGAATTCAAGGAATGCAATTAATTCCCAAGCTTTTGTTTTTACCCCCAAACCCTATTTTGGTTTCCAGCTAGCTTTCCCATACTCTGTTCAGACTTTAATTCCATGGTATAATAGCTCCAGCTTTGGTAACCACCCAGCTGTAACTTGGTCAATAAACCAAACACCATCAAAGCTTCTCATTTGTATTTCTAAAATCTAAAACACTGAAGAGATTGAAATGTAAATATAATCCTTTACTTGATCACACAATCTCAGGGAATCTCACTTTCCCTTTGGAAAGTGTCTTGCTGGGCGTTCAAATTGTAAAGACAAAAGTAATCACAATAGTTTCTTGCAATAGAAGTGAGTTGTTTTGTGTACTGCTGACAATCCACTTACTAAAGGTTATTTTTAAATTTATGGATAGTAAATTTCACCCTTTTTGGTGTACAATTCTAGAACTTTAACATATGTGGAGTCACGTAACCGCCACCACAATCCAGATATGGGGCAGCTCCGTCATCACAACTGCTGGTGCACACTGCCTGGAATCCCTGGAAACCCCTGCTCTGTCCTCCATCCCTAGTTTTGCCTTTTCCAAAATGTCATAAAAACGAAATAATGCAGAATGCAGCCTCGTGCGTCTCGCTTCTTCCAGTTACTGTAAATGTATCTGATATTCATTCATGTTATTGTATATACCATATACGTGTATTCATGCGTATGTGATGTGTTACATATAATGTCGCATATTATATAAACTTTTAATTTTGAAATAATTATAGAGTCACATAAATTTGTAAAGACAGTACCAAGTGGTCCCCTGCCCCTTTAGCCAGTTTCCCCCAAGGTTACATCCTTCCCCCATAGTTACATAGCATGATGTCAGAAGCAGGAAATAGACGTTGGTGTTTCCACCAAGGCAGCGAAGGGAAATCCTCCCCTTTGTCCTCTCTCTGAATGTTCACTGAAAATCAACTGACAAAAAGCGGAGTGACAGGAGAAAAGGGATGCAGTTTATTTAATTATAGCTTTATGTGACACAAGAGCCTTCAGAAGAAAGACCCAAAGATACAGGGGTCCATTTTTATGCTTAGGTTTAACAAAGCATAAAGAGCTATGTAGAAATGTGATTGGATAAAAAAGGTATGATCTAATGCTAACTAGTAGCCTGAGTGGGAAAACCCAGCAAGTCCTGTCCAGATTCTTCTTGGCCTGTCTGAGCAACATCCTTCCTTTCGAGTGTGGGGCAGGCCTTCTCCGGAATGTGAGTCTTATGACTTAAAGTCAGACGAGGCAGGTCAGAGAATGTGTTTATGGCCCTTTTTTACACAGAAAGGTTCCTTGGGGAGAGGGAGTCTAGTTTCCATGGCCACCCTCAGGGAAGAATGGAGGCCCAAAGACAGGAGGGCAGGAAGAAGTAGGAGGGAGCTGCTTCTGAGGAATTTATTTGGGGGTATTATTTTCCGAACCCCAACAGTATCATGTCAGTCATCTTGTCACCTGAGCAGATTTCCTGTAATCCGCACCCCAACCAGTCGGCAGAGCTACTCCACCACCTGTCTCTCTCCCTCCCTACCACTCCCAGCCCACAGCAACCACTAATCTGTTAGGCAGGTCTGTAATTTTGTCTTCAAAACTGTGATGTAAATGGAATCTCGCCGTATGTGGCTTTATAGATTCATTCCTCTTTTCACTCAGCACAAGTGCCCTTGAGAGGTTGTTATGTGTAGTAGTTCATTGCTGTTATCATCTGGGGCACATTCCATGGTGTGTATTGTCCAGTTTCTTTATATAATCGCCTGTTGATGGGCAGCTGGATTGTTTCCAATGTTTTTCAGTGATTAATACGACTTCTATAAATATTTGCATACAGATTATTGTGTGAACCTAAGTTTCCGTTTCCCTTGGGTAATACCTAGAAGAATGGCCGAGAGACCCAGTATCTACTAACAATAGAAAAAACTAGCCGGGATATTGTGGCAGGCACCTATAGTCCCAGCTGCTTGGGAGACAGAGGCAAGAAATGGCTTGAGTTCAGGAGTTTGAAGTTGCTGTGAGCTATAATGATGCCATGACATTCTAGCCTGGGCAACAGAGTGAGACTCTGTTTCTCAAAAAAATACCAATAAAAAGTAACCAACAGGGTTAAGTGGACAGAGTGCAAGGTCGGGCGTTTGGAAGTGCAGTTCTGGACACAGCTGTGTGACCTTGAGCAAGCCCCTTAAACCTCAGTAAGCCTCTGTCTCCTCTGCAAAATTAATTGGACTTACTTCAGCCATGTTTCTTGGAGTGTGTTCCCTAGAACCTTTACTCTGTGGGAGTAGCATAGAGTGAAGAAGAGAAGGGTCTGTGTTTAAATTAGCTTGGGAAATGTAGAGGCAAAATTTAAGAGGTTGCTTTGAGGGGAAATTTTCCAGGGCCTTTTATTTGTTGGTGTATATTGTTAATCCTCATAAGAGAACCATCATATGTAGGATTTTCCATATTTATTTGGCTACAGAGTCTTCGTCATTGAATAAAATGCATGGGACGTGTGTCCCCTCCATTCCCACGCCAGAACTCACTTTAGAAAATGCTAGACCAAAGTATTAATATTTTTCATGTCCCTTCCACATCTAATTTTTGAGTGTTTCTCGTTTTTTTTGTAATGAACCTGAATGCTTCCTAGTGCAGTTGTCTGGAGACTTTGCATTCTCCATAGCAAGTTTCATTCCAACTGGCTCCATGGTACCAAAAGTGACATAGTTGTGGTCACCTGTTTCTCAGGCTTATATATTTGAGATCAGGCTGTTTTTTTTTTTGCAGTTTTTGGCTGGGGCTGGGTTTGAACCCACCACCTCTGGTACATGGGGCCGGTGCCCTACTCCTTTGAGCCACAGGCACTGCCCAAGAGATTAGACTGTTTTAAACCTGTTTAGAGATCAACCTGGTCTCGGCAACTTGGCAGGGCAGGGTGGGTTGAGACGAACAAGGACACTGGTGAGGAGCAGGGTTGGGGCAGGTTGTGAGTGTCCGGACTGTGTGTGGTGGCCTGCAGAGGGCCACAGGCATCCTTCTGCTGGTCAGCCTAGAGACCAGGAAACCCATGGCCACTTTAGTGCAAGGTCATAGGTCACATGTCAGACAAGGAATGAGGAAATTTAACAAGAATTTGTAGAAACCCAAGGGCATCCAGGAAACAGATATGAACCATCATTTAAAAAGAACCCTTAGTGCTGAAATAATCTCACTCAAATAGGAGTCCTCCATTTCCTGCTGGGACACCAGCCAACGCCTGGGGTTAGGCTCCCAGAGGAGCTACAGAGCGGTGCCCAACCTCAGAGATAATGGCCACAGAAAGGTGGGAAGTAACCCACTTTGCCTCTGTCCCACAAATCAGAAGGTTTCCTCCCTGCTGTAGCGTTGGGGAACTCTGAGCCTCAAGAGTTGGTGAGTGGATTGGCCAACTAGAAATGAAAAGCTTGAGAAAACTCACTGCTGGGCAAAGAATATGGACTAACAGTCAAGAGGTCAAGTTCAGCTCTTTGAGCCTTGGGCTTTTTGGGGAGAGGGAACAGATTCTTACTTTGTCGCCCTTGGTAGACTGCCATGATATCACAGCTCACAGCAACCTCAATCCCTTGGGCTCAAGCTATTCTTACCTCAGCCTCCCAGGTAGCTGGTACTAGAGGTGCCCACCACAATGCCTGGCTATTTTTAGAGACAGGGTCTTGCTCCTGCTCAGGTTGGTCTCAAACCCATGAACTCAGGCAATTCACCCACCTCAGTCTCCCAAAGTGCTAGGATTACAGGCATGAATTACTATGCCTGGCCTGGTTTCTTCACTCCTAAGTCAAAGGTTTCTTCCAGCTCAAAAGTACCAAAATCCTCATTACTTCTTCCGAATCTGCAGGTCAAGGGAGTTTCTGGGCAATATTTACTCTCCTCACAGTTCGAGATCCCTGCTGTAATGGGGCAAACACGAGCTCCTTGCCCTTGAGGCACTTGGATCACCTTCCTTCAACTTTGCGGTAGAACAGCAGATCCTAATGCATGGAATAGTACTCACTCTGCAAACAATCTTTGATGTTTCCCCTCCTTGAGCTTATGTTTCAGTTTCAAAATTGTTTCTAGTGGTAGGAGGAATATGTAGACATCAAAATCCTTATTGGTGAAATACTAAGATTAATTTACCTTATTATCAGTAATCTTATAGATATAATAATCTCCATAATAACATTATTGATAATAAGATAATAAATGCAAAGAACTTTGTGAGGCCAGAGATATTATTAGTGACTGTGTTAGATAGTCAGTTAGGAAGGGTTTTCCTGGGAAGGAGGACAAGGCAGGGCCCTGTCTTGGTGACACCAACCTTAATCCTGTCTCCACGGATGGCTCACACCTGGGGAGGAGGGATCACCCTAGTAATCTGCCAATCAGAGTTTAGCTGCCAACTGCAAATGGATGCAGAGGACTCTGTAGGGAGGGCCTGGCAACAGGTACAATGGACTCTTGATGGTGACCTAGAACAGATTTAAGGCTAATTATCGTGTAATTAGCTTAAATCTACATTGTGGTCCACACCCCACAGTGGGCTCTCCGAGAGGCTCAGGGGAGGTCCACATGTAAGACTTGGGTTCCTAGGGGACCTCTGAATCAAAGGTAGGCCCAACTCAGACAGTATAAAATAGAATCCTTGGCTAAAACCCAGGCCTTTTCTTTGGCACAACAATGGGGGCCTGTTTGCTGTCCATGGCGAATGTATCCTGCTCTGTAAGCCTCTACCTCGCTCTTACTCTGTAAACCTGTCTTTCTACTTCTCAGTAAACTTTGTTTCATGCTTACCTTACTTTGGGGTATCTGGTCATTTTTTTCCTTTTTTTTTTTTTGTGACAGAGTTTCACCCTGTTACCCTGAGTAGAGTGCCATGGCATCATCATAGCTCACAGCAACTGCAAACTCTTAGGCTTGAGCTATCCACCTGCTTCAGCCTCCCAAGTAGCTGGGACTACAGGTGCCCACCACCATGCCTGGCTAGTTTTTCTATTTTTTAGTGGAGACAGGGTTTTGCTCTTGCTCAAGCTGGTCTGGAATTCCTAAGCTCAAGAGATTCTCCCACCCCAGCCTCCCAGAGTGCTGGGATTATAGGTATGAGGCACAGTGCCTGGCCGTCTGGTCATTTTTGACAAGAACATTCCAAGAATCAAGGACCCAGGCAGTTGCCTGAAACCCCAACAGTTTAGATTTCCAAGAAGTAGCTGGTATCCCTAAAAGTTGAGTATAGTTAATAAACCTTCCTTTTCCTGCTAAAACTTGACTCATTCTTTGCCAGTATTTCAGCAACTACCTCGAGCCACTACTGTGGTGCTCTAACACCGTCTATTCAGACAAATTTTTATTTATTTATTTATTTATTTTTTAAAGGCGATAGCATTCTGGGAAGAGGTGGCTCATACCCATCATCCTAGCACTCTCATAGGCCAAGGCAGGAGAATCCTTTGAGCTGAGGAGTTTGAGACTAGTCTGAGCAAGAGTGAAACCCAATTTCTACTAAAAATAGAAAAGCTATCCAGGTGTGGTGGCAGGCATCTGTAGTCCCAGCTACTCAGGAGGCCGAGGCAGGAAGATCACTTGAGCCCAGGAGTTCAAGGTTGCTGTGAGGTAGGTTGAGGCCATGGCACTCTAGCCTGGGTGACAGAGCAAGAGTCTGTCTGAAAAAAAGAAAAAATGGCTATAGTTTACACTGTTGAGTACTTTAAAAATTGCAGAGGACATTTCATGCCTATTATTTCCTCTGATCTTCACAAAATCCTTTGGCAGTGGGGGATGCTGAATTAATGTTGACTGTGTCCTAAATGCTAAGAGCCGTAATCCAGGGACCTTGCCCAGGACTGGCATCATGGGCTTGGATCAATGCAGTGTACTGGGGAGAAGAGCTTGGAGCCTCCTCCCCTCCGAGGATTGGCTTCTTGGGGGCCCTTCTCTGGGCCTGGGAGCAGAGCTTAGGAGGGTGTTCCCAAATCCTGTGATAAGTTTATCCCATCATGACAGAGCCTGTATAAATAGCAAACAGAAACATCCAGACAGATGAAAATAGCAACCATAAGAGGAGAAAGCTTTTATTCTGCTTTTTGGAAGAGGGGCCCTGCATTTTTATATATTGTACTGGGCCGAGCAGAACATGCAGTCAGTTCTGCCCTTAGAAATGCTGCCTTCTTTACCCATGTCTCAGTTAAAGCTATTTTATAAGCATAAGAGGCCTAAAGCTCTAAAAAGTTAAGATGATTTGCCAAAGTACACACAAGTTATCACTACCGGAACTAAAACTTGGATTCAAGTCTCCTAAGTACAAATCATCTTCCCTCACCTCATCTGCCAGGAAAAATAAAGATCAGAACATTGCATAATAAGTGAATTTAACTAAAAAAACATTTTAACTTAATTTTTTATTCTATATTCAAGGGACAGAGATATGATTCTTCTGACTTAGGGAAGTATTTGTGTTTCTCAAGAGGATTCAAGTAGACTGATTTTATTCATATTACTATGAAATTGTTTTGTTTTATTTTTATTTATTTTTGAAGGCAAGCATGAAACAAAATTTATGTATTTATTTTATTTCAAATTAATATGAGGGTAAAAATGTTTAGGTTCCATTTTTTCAGTTCCAAGGTAAAGTTCAAGTTGTAGTTGAGCCCTTTACCCAGGGGTGTGCTGAACACCCTCACATTGTGCACATTAGCTGAGATCACCCCAATCACCCACCCTCCTCCCTACAATTGCTCTCCCTCCTCTCCCCTCTCCCCTCTCCCTTGCTAGACTGTATTTGTTTTATCTTTTGTGTGAACATGTAGTTGTTTATATATTGTTTTCATATTAGTATTGAGTACATCAGATAATTTTTTTCCATTCTTGAGATACTTTACTTAGAAGAATGTGTTTCAACTTCACCCAGGTAAACATAAGTCTCCATCTTTCCTTACGGATGAACAGTATTCCATGGTGTAGATATACCACAGTTTATTAATCCATTCACAGATTGATGGGCACTTGGGTTGCTTCCACATCTTGGCAATTGTGAACTGAGCTGCAATTCTGGGGCAAACGTCTTTGTGGTAAAATGATATTTTTTTCCTCTGGATAAATACCTAGTAATGGGATTGAAGGATCAAATGGAAGGTCAATTTTTAGTTCTTTAATTCTCCATACTTCTTATCATGAAGGTTGTATTAGTTTGCAATCCCACCAGCAATGTAAAAATGTTCCCTTCTCTCCACATCCTCACCAGCATCTGCAGATTTGGGACTCTGTGATGTGGGCTAGTCTCACTGGAGTTAGGTGATATCTCAGAGTGGTTTTGATTTGCCATTTCTCTGATGATTGGACAGTAAACATTTTTTTCATGTGTTTGCTGATCATCTGTCATCTTCAGAGAAGTTTCTGTTCCAGTCCTTTGCCCACTTATAAATGGAGTTGAAAAAAAATTTACTGAGGAGGAGAAAGATAGGCTTACAAAGTAAGAAAGCTGAAGAAGCAGGATACATTCACCAGGGCAAGTAGGCAAAGAGGCCTTGTTTTCTTTTTAAATAGTTTGCCTGACGTCTTCCGAACCACACCGGAGCTTCACCTGACTTGAAGTGCACTGCATTATCAGATTGTTGGCCAATATACCTGGAACATACACCTTGCTTCTCTCAGTTTGTGCCAGGTGTCCAATGTCTAAGGGCAGATGAAACCTGGTTTGCTTATTGCAGGATGAAGTCTAAGCCAGGCCCTGGGTTGCTCCACATAATAACTAAATCTAAAACATTGCTAATTTGGGGCTGGATGCGGTGGATTAGGCCTGTAATCCCAGCATTCTGGGAGGCCGTGGCAGGTGGATTGCTTGAGCTCAGGAGTTTGAGAGCAGCCTGAGCAAGAGCGAGAGCCTGTCTCTATTAAAAATAGAAAACCAGGTGTGGTGGCAGGTGCCTGTAGTCCCACCTACTGCAGAGGCTGAGGCAGGAGGATCCCTGGAACTCAGGAGTTTGAGGTTGCTGTGAGCTACAATGACGCCATGGCCCTCTACCCAGGGTGACAGAGTGAGACTCTGCCTAAAAATAAATAAATACACAAACAAATAAATAACAAAATAAAATATTGCTAACTTGGTAGGTTGTTCAACGCCTATGAGGATCACAATCATCATAGGTTTATCAAGTGATAAAAACAACTTTTGAGGGCGGCACCTGTGGCTCAGTCGGTAGGGCGCCGGCCCCATATACCGAGGGTGGCAGGTTCAGGCCTGGCCCCGGCCAAACTGCAACCAAAAAATAGCCGGCTATTGTGGCGGGCGCCTGTAGTCCCAGCTATTTGGTAGGCTGAGGCAAGAGAATCGCTTAAGCCCAGGAGTTGGAGGTTGCTGTGAGCTGTGTGAGGCCACGGCACTCTACCAGGGCCATAAAGTGAGACTCTGTCTCTACAAAAAAAAAAAAAAGGAATTAAAAAAAAACAAAAACAACTTTTGAGAGGTTTTTGTTTTGTTTTGTTTACTTAAAAATTTGGCTAATACCTGTGGAATGCATTAAATGTTAAAACGGACTTTAAAAGCAAACATGTGATTCTCACTTTATTGGTTCGACTGAGAGTGTCTCGTGGCTAGGGCAGGCCAAGACTCTCGTTGTTAGCGCTATGCTCCTGTCACAATGACCTTTTTCTAGAGGTACCATGACGGCCAAGGGCTCAAGTTAGACTAGATCACCGTCTTAGAAAGGGCATGCCCTGAGGCTTCTGGTTGTTTGCTTTCTGTGACCTATTTCATTTAGGGCTAATTCCCAGAACATTGGGTGGACCACTGTATGGCTTTTAGGAAACAGAGGGAGATAAGGGCCATAGTTGATGTAGTTGAAAAGAGATACCCATGGGTATCTGTGGCTCAATGGAGAGGATGCCGGCCCCATTTGCTCAAGGTGGCAGGTTCAAACCCAGCCCTGGCCAAAAACTGCAAAAAAAAAAAAAAAAAGAAAAGAGATACCCAAATTCAACAGTCCTCTCACAGAGGTGGGTCTTTGGGCAAGTCGGATACAAAACATGAGCCAGCTTGGGTTTTCTAGAAGACCAGGGGATGGCAGGTACTTGTAGGGTGGGGCAGGAAGTGCTCTGCCTACTTGCCCGGCATCTGGGGTATTGTTTAGTTTGGGAGGTAAATTAGCCTCTTCCTGAGCACTGCTACAAGTCTAGTGTAGACGTATGTAAAAACTTGAATCAGACAGCACAGACACATGTTGTCCATGTTTTGTAGGAAGGGCTAGGAACGGTTCACAGGGGACCACTTGTTGTCTTGGTAACCTGACAGCCCTGGAGGAGAAGGCTCCAAATAAACAGGAGGCAAGGATACCAGGGCCAAGGCCTGCTTGCTGTGCTTAGGACTTCCCTGGCAGGCTCCCCTTCTGAAATGCAAACACGCTGAGCCATTTTCAGGAAGTCTCTGCAACCCTTCACAAGAGACCAAATCTCAGACCCAGGTGATTTGCTGTGTAGAACAATGCACAGTCCTTGCACAGCTATTACACAGCTATTACACAGTTCCATTTGGATGAATCCAGAGGAAGCACACTGAATCATACCCTCCTTGTCCAGTTAACTCACCGCTTCCCTGAAAAGTATGATTTTAAAAATCATGGGAGATGATGTTGTTACTAAACATGCAAGAACATCCCCAGGTGGCGGCCCTTCCTAGGCACAGGTCAGGGTCAGGAGAAGGCACAACTATTGCTCAAGATGTAAATGGTACTTAAAGTGAGACTTTGGGGCTCAGCGCCTGTGGCTTAAGCGGCTAAGGCACCAACCACATACACCTGAGCTGGCAGGTTCAAATCCAGCCCGGGCCTGCCAAACAACAATGATGGCTGCAACCAAAAAATAGACAGGCGTTGTGGCTGGCACCTGTAGTCCCAGCTACTTGGGAGGCGGAGACAGGAGACTCGCTTGAGCCCAGGAGTTTGAGGTTGCTGTGAGTTATGATGCCATAGCACTCTAACCAGGGGGACAGCTTGAGGCTCTGTCTCAAAAAAAAAAAAAAAAAAGTGAGACTTTGGAAAGTCTAGTCTTTGATCATTGGACATACAATCAATCAACTAATCGATCTGATTAGTTTTATGGGTCACCTTCAGGTTTATTTGTTTTTAACCAAAAATTAAGCTCTATATCAATGAATCTTTCTCACCAACCTGTGCTGATATTCTCTGGCACTTTCAGAGACCACCAGCCACTGAGTGAGATTTCCTGCTCTAAGGAGGCATAAATCTCCTCTCAGCAGAGCCCATCAGAGGAGGCTGTATAGATTGACACCCAGCACAGTGACAGGAAACAAGGTTCTAGACCCTGCCAAGCTGCCAGGACTCAGTGATTTTAGGAAACTATAGACCTTTCATTTCACCTCCATTTTTCAAGTCTTTTTTTTTTTTGTAGAGACAGAGTCTCACTGTACCGCCCTCGGGTAGAGTGCCGTGGCATCACACGGCTCACAGCAACCTCTAACTCTTGGGCTTACGCGATTCTCTTGCCTCAGCCTCCCGAGCAGCTGGGACTACAGGCGCCCGCCACAATGCCCGGCTATTCACCTCCATTTTTCATCATTCAGATGAGGATAACAACATTTGTTCTTCCTTCACATAAAGTAATTGTGAAAAACAGATGTGATGATGAGAATGGCATTGGCTGGCGGTTATAAATTCTGTATATTTTCCAAAATGTAATGTTACATGTTCTAGAAACAGAAGTAGAGAATCATGATTATTGATTTATTCATTTCTGAGTTAAAAAAATATTTCACAGTTTTTCTTCCAACAGATAATTTAAATCTCATTTAAATCACTAATGGCTTTGTGTTTTTCTTTCTTACACGAAGTCTCATTGTGGATTTATTAACTTAATAGTTATTGAATCCCTGGGTCACAGGTCTAGGGTTGGAGGTCAGTGGAAAAAATTCAGCTTGCAAAGAAAATTCATTTCAGCTCACATAGTGTTGCTGCTGCGTTTTAAACTTGAATTAGCTAACGTTAAAATTCTGATTTCTAGCTTTGTTCAAAATATCAAAATGTTTGGCCTCATTCCCTCACGGTGACGACTGGCTGATCCAGAATAGCTGCCCCCTTGACGGGGCTCCTGAGCTTGAGTTTGCCACAGTCCCTCCCACTCCTTTATTGCAGCCTCTCACCAAGGACAAGTGTCAGCTGCAGTTTATCATCTATGCTGGCAAAGCCATTCTGTTCCCTTAAGTTGTCTGAACCTCCAAGGTCTTTTGAATCTATTATTTCTTGTTTTCAAGACATTAATGGGCCAGATTAATGTCTCAGCTGAAGGACCCAAAGTCATATGTTCATAGGTGGCTTGAGCTTCTGGTAACCCCAGTGCTCTTAACTCTTTGAGTTGGTTCAGGAACTAGGATTCATGGGCCTGCTAGACTGATAGGCCATTTGCAGACTTTAAGACTCAGCTTTGAGACCTCAGATATACGTGTCTATATTGGATGTGTTTATGAGTCGATGTGCCCTAACACAGTCACCACTGTCTCTGGGGCCAATACTACCGTAGGAGAGTCTCTCAAGTCTTACTCTCTTTCCTCATTTCTATTGCACTGGTCATAATTGGGATCCTCATCTTATGCCTGGAATATTGCATCCGTGGTCTTTTTGTGTCACCGCTTTCTTCTCCAATCCATCTGCTTTACTAGAACCAAGTTAATCTTCCAACAAAACAAGTATAAAATATAATCTACTCTCTCCTACAGTTATAAATCCCTGCTGGCTCCTCTTCCTACAGGACGAAGTGCAGGCTCCTTATGAAAGACTAAAGGCCAAGTAAGAGAGGATATGAATGATAACAAAGCCATCTGTTTTCACCTTGGTTTCATAAGAGAAAGAAAAATAGCAGTACTCCAAAAGTAGCAAGTACATTGTCTCAAACCAACATTCCCTTAAGTTGGCTAAATTTACCTTTCCAAAAGACGCACTGGTTTGCCATTATTTTTCTCATTTCCCCTCAGCCAAGTCAAAATTTAACTACTAGCACCTGCTCTGGGCTTGCTTTTGAGACCCACTAACCAATGAATCTTTTTCTTTCTGGAAAAATTCTCACCCATCCCTAAAGATCAAGTCTGAGTGCTTTTTGAGTGGAGCCCTCCCTGACTCCCCAAGGCGGAGGCAGTCCATCTTCCCTTGTTTATATCCTTATGACAGTCTAACGTGTATGGATTTTTGCTGGAGGTTTCTAAGGCACATAAAAGAAAAAAATCATTTAAAGCCCTTTAAAAATCTTCTTAAACACTCTCTTCTCTCAAATTTCCATTCCTCATGGCAGCACTGTCCCCTCAATCTCTCTTTTGAAAACTTTGGCCTCCCTGGGCATACTTCTAGATCCTTTTTACCTAAAAGTGGCCTGGAAAAGATGTCAATAAAAGATACATCTGTTGTTCTTTAATTAAAATAAATAAATAAATAAAAATATAAGCTACATCTGTCCTCAGCCTAAGCAACAAACTACTAGTGTGACCTGATCCAGATACTCAAAATACTCTAGATCTGTAGCCTCAAGTGAACTGTGAGATACTCAGGGCAGAAAGATTTAATGCCTACTACACACACAAACACATTTTTTTTTTTCTTTTTAGCTCACAGCAACCCCAAACTCCTAGGGTCAAGTGATCCTCCTGCCTCAGCCTCCCGAGTAACTGGGCCTACAGGTGCTGCCACCACACCCAGCCAGCTTTTATATTTTTAGTAGAGATGGGGTCTTGATCTTGCTCAGGCTGGTCTTGAACGCCTGAGCTCAAGGGATCCTCCCACCTCATCCTCCCAGAGTGCTGGGATTACAGGTGTGAGCCACTGTGTCTGGCCATGTTTGTTTGTTGTTGTTGTTGTTGTTGTTTTTAAATAAAGCAATGAAGAAATGAGTGAATACAAGTACTACACAAGATACCACTATTCAGTTCTTGAGGACAGCCCTGGTAGTTTCCCTGGTTTGATACTTTTCCTGTTTCTATAATCACAATCTCTAACCATCTCTAGAATGAGAAATAAAGCATTTTAAAGACATCCAGGCTGAGACACCAGAATTTGCAGCACAGGCGCTGCAATGCCAAGACATGGGTGGGTTGTGCTTCCGCTAAGCCGGTTAACAGGCAGGGGGTCTCTGATAATGGAACAGAGTGGCCCTGAAGTTCCTGGCAAATGGCCTTGGTGTGCACAGGCCACATTCAGTGTTTGTTTGTTTGTTTTTTCTTTGTGTGTCTTGTGATGCATCTGGCCAACTGTTCTGGCCGTTGGCCCAGGTTGAGAGGTCAGGGCGGGGTGCAGGTGAATGCAGACACCATGTCAGCGTTGGCCTAGAGACCTGACAGTCAGGTCTGAGACCTACAGACCCCAGCTGTACCCTGGAGTTCCTAGAAGCTGCCTCCTGCCCAGCCAGCCGCACTTACCTAGGAAGCCACGCTTGGTCAGTGAGCAGTGAAATTCTGGGAAAAGTCAGGCCATCTGTGTTCTTTCCACTTTTCTAAACCACAGGCACTACCAGTTCCCTGGGGGCTCTCTCACTGTGCTCAACCTGCTCTCTGTGTGATTTGCAAAGGGCTGCCAAGCCAGGCCTCGTGACTCCGAGGGAAGACCAGACCGCCTCAGAGTGCGTGCAGCCTAGTTAGCTCCCGGGCTGCTCCTGTGTACCTCTCTACTTCTTGGGGATTTTACAGTCTGTCTTCCAGGTGCTTGAGATGAAAAATAGACTTGCCTCCTTGAAGATTTCATTATTTCTCCCCTTGGGCTGTTCATTCACCTTATATTCTCAAAGAAGTGACATGGTAACCAGTTGATGAGAATGGGACACAAACTGTTTTGGCCCGAGATTGTGAAGGTGGCACTCAGGGGCCTGAGTACAAACTGAAGGGTAAGAAGGCCAGGTTTGAAAGTGTGGAGGTGTCACTGAGTGCCCCCACCCAGAGAAGAAAATGTCCTCATGGGCCAAAAGGACAAATGGGCCTTCAAGCAGAACCTCGTAGTTACCCTGGTACATTGTAATTCCACCTGGGTTAGTAAAAGCTTTTCAAAAAGTGTGCTAAAATAGGCCAGCCCCGGGCGCTCAGACCTGTAATCCCAGCACTCTGGGTGGCAGAGGTGGGTGGAGCTCAGGAATTCAAGACCAGCTTGAGCAAGAGAAAGACCTTGCCTCTACTAAAAATAGAAAAACTGGCCGGACTGGTGGCAAGCACTGGTAGTCACAGCTACTCGGGAGGCTGAGGTAGAAGGATTGTTTTAGCCCAAGAATTTGAGGTTGCTATGAGCTGTGATGACACCATGACACTCTAGGCAATAAAGTAAGATTCTGTCTCAACAACAACAAAAATTGTGCTAAAATATACATAAGATTTTAACATCTTAACTATTTTCGAGTGTACAATTCAGTAGCATTAAGCATATTCGCCACATTGTGCAACCATCTGTCCATTTCCAGAACTTTTTCATCATCCCAAACAGAAACTCTGCACCCATTAAGCAATAACTCCCCACCTCTTCTCACTCCAGACCCCAGACACCTCTGCTCTAGTTTCTGTGTCTAGGACAGCAATCTTATATAAATGCAATCATACAGTATTTGTCCTTTTGTAATTTGGCTCATCTCACTTAACATGTTCTTGAAGTTCATCTATGGTGTAGCATATATCAGCATTTCATTCCTTTTTTTTTTTTTTTTTGGTTTTTGGCCAGGGCTAGGTTTGAACCCGCCACCTCCGGCATATGGGACCGGTGCCCTACTCCTTGAGGCACAGGCGCCGCCTTGCATTTTATTCCTTTTAAAGGCTGAGGAGTATTGCAATGTATGTAGATAGCCCATTTTGCTTATCCATTCATTTGTTGTGGAGATTTGGGTTGTTTGCCCCTTTTTGCTGTTGTAAATGATGCTGATGTGATCACTGAAGGACAAGTTATTGTGATTTCCTTGTGCCAGAAAGGAAAGTAGGCCAGTCCAGCCCTGGGCTTCTATCCAGCACCTCTTCCCAGTTTTCGATGGAGACAACCACAACTCAGAGTCCCTGAGCAGTGCTGGCAAAGGTGGGAGCCAGTGACCGCAGAGGGATCTTCCAGGAGGACGTTTGCAGGAGGGAAAGTGTAACCAACCTTCCAATGACCTCTCCGTGCAAGAGGAGGCTGGATGAGAAGGGTTGAGGGGTGGGGTACTACATCTATTTGGTGATTGCACTTAGGGTACACAAAAAAATGGCCTGGAACGATATGAATCAAAGGGTTTACATTACTTATTTTGGAGGATGGAGTTATTGGTGATACTTATTTTCAATTAAAAATTTTGTATTTGATTTTTACTTTCATATCAGATAAATATAGAACTACAATATTCATTTTTAAAAATCAAGGTCAAACCAAACAAGCACTCCCTCTAGCCACTGATTTACAATATTTGAGAGCAAATCCATCCTCAGCAGTTCCTCAAGAGGATCCCAGGCACGTGTTTCCTTCAGACGTGTGGCGGAGGGCTAGCAACTGGCTGGAAACTGCAGACAACTGAAATGGTCAACAGCATGAGATGACTGGGGAATCGTGGTCCATTCATACTTGCTTTTACCAATAATGTCCTTAGAAATGAGCAAAAATCGCATGATAGAATGTTGAACCCAAAAATGATATAGTTTGAATGCAAAAAAGCAGATGAAAACACACACACGTGTGTATATGTATATGTATAAATACATGAGGGACAGAAATATATTAAGTACAGTTTGCCTTTGGGAGATGGAATGAGGAATGATTTTTGTCTTTTCTGAATTTTTCATGAGTTCGTTTTTTTACAGTAAGCATACATTGTTTGCATATCAGAAAAAAGGACTACTTAAGTACATGAAAGCTGAATGCACATATGTATGTCCATAGCCAGCATCTCCATCTGGCTGGAGAACCCCACATCCTCCTTTTACCCTTGGCCTTGGGTTGGAGCCCATTGTCAGGACCATGAGGGGCCCATAGAGAGCCTAAAAGAGTCTTCAAAAAGTATCTACTCGCTAAATTCTCTGCCCAGGACAGACTCTTGATACCATATTTGAAGGAGTGGCTATGCAAATATATGTGGTGAAAAATTCTCCTATTATTAAATTTTTTTAAATAGGCTTTCATGTGTTCAATCTATTTTCTAGATAATCCCCTCTCTGCCCCATCCACCCCACAAAAAAAGAAGACATTTGCTGTTGTTTGTGTTAGTGGTAATTCTGTTGGTGAAGCTGAATCCTCTTGCCTGACCACAAAAGGGGAACCAATTCAAGACCTCTGTGTCCTACAGTTCCTGGCCCAGGGAGCTTGCACAGAAGGGCAGTCACCACAGTCCAGAAAGAGACCACGGCATTCCCCATTTAGCTACTGGTTCCTTTGGATTAAGAAATATGATGGGGGCCAGGCACAGTGGCTCCTTCTTACAAGCCTAGGACTTAGGGAGGCCAAGGCAGGAGGAACCCTGGAGTGTAGAGTTTGAGACCAGCCTGCGCAAGGCTGAGACTCTATCTCCACTAAAAATAGAAAAACTAGCTAGGCATGGTGGTGGCACCTGTATTCCCAGCTACTTGGGAGGCTGAAGCAAGGAGATTGCTGAAGCCTGGGAGTTCAAGGTTACTGTGAGCTAGGCTGAGGGCATGGGACACTACTCAGGGGGACAAAGTGAGAATCTGTCTCAAGAAAAAAAGCAAAAGAAACATCATGGGACAGACAGGCTGGTAAAGTGCCACATTCTCCTCTTGGGACTCAATATTTTATTTTACTGTATTTACTTCTATGTATTGTACTTCATCAGAAATGGTTGCATATTAGCACTTATAGTTTTTGTTTGCCTTTATTTCTTGAATGTATGAGTTTTAACACAATTAATCAAAATTTACACTGTAATAAGATTTAAAAAAGAAATTGTGGGATGGCCTTTTTGGAAACAAGTACGGAGATTCCTCAAAATAGATCTTCCATTTGATCCCACAATCCAATTACTACACATCTATCCAGAAGAAAAAAAATCATTTCAGATCCTTTTGTAATTCATAAGCATGGGCTCAGTGCCTGTGGCTCAAGCAGCTAAGGCACCAGCCACGTACACCAGAGCCGGCAGGTTTGAATCCAGCCTGGGCCTGTGGAACGACAATGACGGCTGCAACCAAAAAATAGCCAGGTGTTGCGGTGGGCGCCTATAGTCCCAGCTACTTGGGAGGCAGAGGCAGGAGAATCACTCGAGCCCAGGAGTTAGAGGTTGCTGTGAGCTGGGATGCCATGGCACTCTACCCAGGGCAACAGCTTGAGGCTCTGTCTCAAAAAAAAAAAAAATGTAATTTATAAGCACGATGATTGGGTTTTCATGTGCATGCGTAAAATGTGCCGCCCACAAATCTTGTTACAACATTGGCACATTACCCGTCTGATACGGAAAAGAAACAAAATCATTTTATCGTAAGGATATTTACACTAGATTGTTTATTGAAGCTTAATTTACAATCACCAAAATGTGGAAACAACCTAAATGCCCATCAACTCAGGAATGGATTAACAAACTGTAGTATATGTACACCACTGAATACTACTCAGCCATAAAAAGATGGTGACTTCACATGTTTTGTATTAACCTGAATGGAGTTGAAACACATTCTCCTTAGTAAAGTATCACAAGAATGGAAAACCAAATATCTAATGTTTCAATACTAATAGGAAGCCAGTAGATGAGCTAATACGCACCCACATGAAAGAAAAACTCAATTCAAGTTGGGGGGAGGAGGAAAGAGGCAGATGGGAAAGAGAAGGGGGGGTTGGTGAGCTCCCACCTAATGGACATGATGCGAAGGTACATGGCACACCTTTTGGGGGAAGGACACAACTACAAGAGGGACTCTACCTAACAAATGCAAATACTGTAATCTACTTGTTTTTGTACTCTCATATTAATCTGAAATTTAAAAAAAGAAAAAATAAAGAAATCACAGTCGGATCCCGGCAGCAGCGGCAGTGGCTCACCTCCTCTCTGCTTCTCCTTGCCATCACCCTTTCGCTTCCAGAAACATGGCCTCTGGTGTGGCTGTCTCCGATGGCATCATTAAGGTGTTCAATGACATGAAGGTGTGCAAGTCTTCAACGCCAGAGGAGGTGAAGAAGCACAAGAAGGCGGTGCTCTTCTGCCTGAGTGAGGACAAGAAGAACATCCTCCTAGAGGAGGGCAAGGAGATCCTGGGTGGTGATGTGGGTCAGACTGTTGACGATCCCTAGGTCACTGTTGTCAAGATGCTTCCAGACAAGGACTGCCACTGTGCCCTCTATGATGCAACCTCCGAGACCAAGGAGAGCAAGAAGGAGGACCTAGTGTTTATCTTTTGGGCTCCTGAGTGTGCACCCCTTAACAGCAAAATGATTTATGGCAGCTCCAAGGACGCCATCAAGAAGAAGCTGGCAGGGATCAAGCATGAATTACAAGCAAACTGCTACGAGGAGGTCAAGGACCACTGCACCCTGGCAGAGAAGCTGGGGGCAGTGCTGTCATCTCCCTGGAGGGCAAGCCTTTGTGAGCCCCCTCCTGCCCCCTGCCTGGAGCATCTGGTAGCCCCAGACCTGCCCCCTTCCTGCCACACAGGAGGGACTGGGGGGATCCCAGCAGGGGGAGAGCAAGCCCTTTACCCCAGTTGCCAAACAGACCCCCCACCCCTGGATTTTCCTCCTCCCTCCATTCCTGACAGTTCTGGCCTTCCCAAACCGCTTTTGATCTTCTGATTCTTTGTGGGTTGAAGCAGGCCAAGTTCCCCCCGGCCCCCCAGTTGGGGGGAGCCTGTATTTTTTTTAACAATACCCCTACACCTCACCTGTTCCTTCCCATGCTGCCAACTTCTAACCGCAATAGTGACTCTGTGCTTGTCTGTTTAGGTCTGTGTATAAATGCAGTGTTGTAGAGATGACCCCTCCCTTTTCCCCTGGTCTTAGCCACTCCTGGAAGCAGGACCAGTAAGGGACCGTCTATTAAACAAAACAAAACACACACACACAAATAAAGAAATCAGAAAACAAGGAAAAAGAAAGGCAGAAGAGGAGGCCAGGTGGGGGAGTCAGTGCCCAGACTGTGTGCAGTAAGCCCCACAGAGTTACAGGGGTTGAGTGGGAAACACAGCTGGGAGCTTCCTGGTGGTTAAGGGAGGTGCCCCATGGAGAGTTGCCTTAGAGCTGATTCAGTGAGGAGAGAGCCTCAAAAGGACACTCTCGCTTGATGGGCTCTAATGTTTGCTAACACTGTCAACAAATAATTGAAAGCTCATCTAGATCCAACAACTGCCATGAGCAGGCACAACGTCCTGGGTGGCCACAGAGGGCAGAGACAGTTAGGGCTGTCACAGTCGCTGCAGCTGTCTTTTGAGAACGTTGGAATGAATGCAGGAACTGAATGGTGGCTGGAGAACAAGGAATTGGGACTGGGACTTGAGAAGCCCTTGTCCAACTTTATGAAATCTAGGTTTTATTCCAAAATATTGGTAAAATTCCTTAGCCTGACATTCAAGGCCACCACAAGCCAATGCCAACAAATATTCCCAGACTCAGCTACGCTTCCCCAGCACCTGTCCTTGCAGTGGACGTGACGACCTCAGGCCTTCCCATGCATGCCCTTTGCCATTTCTCTCTCCTCTGTGTACAACTCTTTCATTTCACTTAGAATGATCTTTCCTCTTGGGCCTAGGTGAAGCCCTACCTAGAAAATAATGTATTTTACTGATAAGAAAACCAGAGTCCTTTGTGGGGCAACTGATTCCTTTCCCTTGTGTTTCCATTTCCTCTTCTAGGACAGAGAGCTGCACTGAATTCCTGCCTCCTTTGCAGTTAATCGCGGCCATGTGACTGGCTTCTAGCCAGTAGAATATGAAATGAAAGGAAGAACATGACATCTCCCACATGACATGGCCCCACCATCTATCAGTGTGATACAGCCACATGTTGAAGAGAGAAAAACTAAAACATGGAAAGAGAAGGGCCCCAAAACATCACTTGGAGGCGAGCTGCCCACCTATCAGGAGTTTCCTTCGCACATTTGCAAGTGTGTGTGATATAGCAGGTACCTTAATTAACACCCTAAGAGGAGAGCTGCTTATTTTGCAAATTGGTTCAGTTGCCTCGGCAAGTCCTTTGGAACACATATATTTAAAATTCTTATATCAGCCGGGCGAGGTGGCTCTTGCTTGTAATCCCAGCACTCTGCGAAGCTCAGCTGGGTGGATCCCTTGAGCTCAGGAGTTTGAGACCAGCTTGAGCAAGAGGTCCTAAAAATAGGAAAACTAGCTGGGCATGGTGGTGGGCACCTGTAGTCCCAGCTAGTCAGGAGGCTAAGGCAGGAGGATCTTTTGAGCTCAGGAGTTTGAGGTTATTGTGAGCTATGATGCCAGGGCGACAGAGAGGGATCCTGTCTTCAGAAATAAAATTAAAAAGTGAATAAAATAAAAGTCTTATATCCCCAGAAAGCCTAGCATACAGCCATAGGCATCCTGAGCCTTCAGTCAATGCTGAGTGATCTCACCAGCTCCTGATGGATGAAACTCAGTCTTTGTTGTTTGTGTTGACTAGTACTTATAGGATTTTGTGCTATTGGTCACTTTTCATAAAGGTTCTTTTCTTTTCTTTTTGAGACAGCCTCTTAGTAGCTGGGACTACAGACACCTACTACACCTGGCTAGTTTTTCTATTTTTAGTAGAGATGGATCTCACTTTTGCTCAGGCTTATCTCAAAATCCTGAGCTTAGGGCGGTGCCTGTGGCTCAGTGAGTAGGGTGCCGGTCCCATATACCAAGGGTGGTGGGTTCAAACACAGCCCCGGCCAAACTGCAACAAAAAATAGCTGGGCGTTGTGGCGGGCACCTGTAGTCCCAGCTACTGGGAGGCTGAGGCAAGAGAATAGCTTAAGCCCCAAAGCTGGAGGCTGCTGTGAGCTGTGATGCCACAGCACTCTACCGAGGGCGACGAAATGAAACTCTGTCTCAAAAAACAAAAAAAAAATCCTGAGCTTAAGTGATCTATGATCTACTCACCTTGGCCTCCCAGAGTGGTAGGGTTACAGGCGTGAGCCACCATGCCCAGCTCCATAAAGGTTCTTGATATCAAGAACCTGGAGACCCAGTATACTCATAGAGAGTGGGGATCTAGGAGAAAGAACTAAAAGAAATATGTCCCAAATCCATTTCTAATTTCTCTGAGAGATAAGCCCCTTTCTGATCCTGCAGGTTGTTGGCTGCAGTGGAAGCTTCAGTAGAACAAAAGCAGGATCGTGAGCTGGGAGGAGGCTTGGGGTCTCGTAGCTTGACTCTACCATAAAGAGTGTGATTTCCCTGCCTGAGAAATGAAGTCGGTGGTTCCTAAATAAAATGTGGACTAATGTCAAATTATTATAATGCTAGCTAGCATTAGATCATTTATCTTTATGTTCCCCACATGATTTTGATACAAAAAAAACGGGATCTGGGAACCATGACGCTGGGTGATCTTATTCTGTCAGTCTATGTTTTTAACACAGAAACATAAACTTACTTTGCTGATCAGAGACCATGAAAACCTAGTACTAGAAAGAGACATAGAGGGCATTGCCTGTGGCTCAAAGGAGTAGGGCGCCAGCCCCATATGCCGGAGGTGGTGGGTTCAAACCCAGCCCTGGCCAAAAACTGAAAAAAAAAAAAAGAGAGAGAGAGAATGGAATAATCTATCTCTATGGGGTGTGAAAAATGAGACACCATTAGGTAGGCCAAAGATGAAATGGAAAAATAAACATGTCTTAAGACGATTTGGTGTAGGAAATATTTTCTTTGACAGGATATTAGAGAATTTGTGAAGCCTTATTAAACAGGGAAGTCAAAGGCTCCATGGCAGGAACTCAGTAAATATTTGTTGATCAACTGATTAATGAGCAAATTCAAGCAGAACAGGAATCTTATCTCTGTTTTCAAGTCAGAGTTTATGACTGCCCATTCAAGATAAAGCTCTGTGCTCAGCTAAGCAACGTAAACTGTCTATTCCATTATTCCCACCAAACACCAAAAAGAATTTAATGTATCCTTTGGCAACCAAAGATAAAACTCCCATGTCAAGCTTCTTGCCGGCAGATATTAACAGTTATTTTTAGTTTTTAAGAAATATTAAATGATTTATGCATTTTAGTCAGACTTCCTTTCTCTTGGAGCATGGCTTCGTTTCCCACCCCGGGTGTTTATATGCTTCTGAGTGAAACCAAAAGATGACAAGAAAGTAGCTTTTGAAACTAGAAAGGATCCAAATTCCTTTCAAAAGTGTAGCAATCAGAAGAACTATTGATTCCAAAATTGAGCGATTCTGGAAATTTCCAAAGAATTGGTATATTATAGTAATTAGAATATGTCTTCTATTCAACACATTCCAAATTACTTTCTATTAAACATATTCAAAACATACTTATTCAACATCATCAAAATGTTCATCCTTCAAAAAGTACTTCCCTATTAGCCAGTGTGCCTCCCCTACAAAATCACTTGTTCTCACCTTTATTCCATAGAGGTGGAGGCCGTTTGAATGCTATTTGGTAAGGTGGTAAGGTGCTGTCCTTTGAACAGTACACTCACATTTGATGTAAATTTGAATTATGCACATTTTAAAAAGTGGTTATAAACTATCACTGGATGGGCAACATTTGAAATAGTGCAAATTCTTCCAAATGTGTATGATCTGTCCAGAATCGCACGTCAAAGCCAGAGCATGGTCTGAGTGAAATTTATACCACATTTAGTCACTTGTCTGGTGGGCACCCAGCCTTCACAGTAAACAGAAGCCCCCTGTAGGCTTTGGTCAGTTTTACAAGGAAGCACACACGATTCAGAAGCAGAGGTTTTTGTTGAGTGTTTAGTGCCATTTGTTTTAACACTCATAATAATTTAACAGCTTTTGTTTCCTACGACAGTATCATCTAAGCTTTTATAAAGTGATAGCACTGAAAATGTGCTGTAAATTACAGTCGTCCCTTGGTATCTGCAGGGATTGCTGGTAGAACCCCTATAGATACCAAAATTCAAGACGCGCAAGTCCCTGGTATGACAATTAAGTTCATGAACTCAATGAGATGTGTAGAAAAGCTGCTACATACTTCATTGCTGACTACCACTACGATCGCCTTCGAAGTACTCCCCTTGGGAAGCTATGCCCCAACACCAGCACTTAGTCCACTCTTCAAAGCAATTTTGGAATGCTTTTTCTGGAATGGCCATCAGAGCTATCATTATAGGAGCTCTGATAATTAAGTTTGCAAATTCATCCTAAAAATAAGGCTTTACGTTATAAAGTGGCATAATATTTGCATATAACCTATGTACATCCTTTTGTATACTTTACATAATCTCTAGATTACTTGTAATACCTAACTCAATATAAATGCTATATAAATAGATATTACTATTTTGTTTAGAGAATAGTGACAAGAAAAAAATGCCTGTGCATATTCAGTGCAAACACAACTACCCTTTGTTCTTTTTGTTTCTTCTGGAATACTTTCCATCCATTGTTTACAGGTTTTGTTTTTTTTTTTGGCCGGGGCTAGGTTTGAACCCGCCACTTCTGGCATATGGGACCGGCACCCTACTCCTTGAGCCACAGGTGCCGCCCAGTTTCCATCCATTGTTATTGAACTGAGGATGTGGAGCCCATGGATGTGGAGGACTGAGAGCTCAGTAAGTGATCTTAAATGTGACAGAAAGAGAAGGTCTGGCACAGGCCATGATCCACAGTGTACTTAATTTAGGAGAAAGATTCTGCAAGATAAAAGGGCTGGTACTGAGCATTTTTTTTTCAAAGCATCCTTAAAGCAAAAATTTGCTACCATGAGCACAGGATGTAGGTGCTCTGAGAACAGACCCCCGCCCCCTTCCCATTTTGTGATAATATCTGTAGGAAAATTAGACTTGAATTGGGTGAATTCTGGATGAGGTAGGTCTTCAGGAATGCAGTTGCCTTTAAAACATTTTTAATACAGTGGACATCCCTCCTAGATTCTAATCTCCGTAGGAGGAAGTGGAAGCCACCTGTTGTTTTTATATTCCACACTCTAACTATGTAACGATAATAATGGTGACATTGTGGTAGTAATTTACTATTTACAAAGGGCTTTTGTCTCAATTCAGCTTCATGACAACCTGAGTTTTCTGTTTATCCCCATTTGACAGGTCAGACCCCAGAGGTACAGAGAGGGTCATTTTTTTCTTTTTGTGAGAACAGCTGAGGCACTGTCAGAAAAAAAAAAAAAGAGAGAGAGAGACAGAGTCTCACTCTGTCACCATGGATAGAGTGCTGTGGCGTCACAGCTCACACAAATCTCAAACTCCTGGGCTCAAGTGATCCTCCTTCTGCAGCCTCCCAAGTAGTTGTGGCTACAGATGCCCACTACCACGCCCAGCTAGTTTTTCTATTTTTAGTAGAGAAAGGGTCTCAGTCTTGCTCAGGCTAGTTTCGAACTCCTGAGATCGAGCAAGCTACCCACCTTGGCCTCCCAGAGTACTAGGATTACATTCGTGAACCACTGCACCTGGCCAAGAGAGGGTCACCCAGCAAGTGGCTAAGAAAACTGTCTGATTAACCCCGGAATGGGAACCTACAGGCACCCAGTGGACTTCTCCATTTGCCTCACCTTGAAGCTGGAAGTCTGAGTCCTTTCTCTTATATGGGCATATGCTGGCAATGCAGAGGCTACAAACCTCTCTTTCTGCTTACCTGGGAGCAGGTGATGATGGAGGCAGGTGCTGTTGGGTGCCGGGGTCCCAGGCCCTGGGCCCATTTTGGGGAATAAGTCCCTTGTCTGTCAGAAGGTAACTGGCCCTAGGAAGTCAGAAAATCAGCACTACAGGGACTGAAGTGGTTATCAAGAGACAAAAATAGATGTTCACATTTAAGAAATAAGGGTGGAACCCAGTGATCAAGTCGAAGATGAGGTTCCTTTGGGGGAGCAAAGCAACAAAGCAGGGGCCAGGAAAGAGTGTGAAAGTGTTGGGTTAAACCTGATAGGCCTCCAGACAGGACTGAGCCCAAAGGCCAGAAGGTGCCTGCAGTTGGCTTGTGTAAGGAGGTCAGTGTAGGGACAGAGGTGAAGGCTGCTGACCCGGCAGAATTTTGCACTAACTTTTAGCCCAGTGCATTTTCCTATTAAATATTTGCCTGATGGAAATTCTGCAAAGCCCAGACTTTTCACCCTTGAAACTTATAGGAGAAGAAGGGTAAAGGCTTATGAGGTTCCACTTCACTCTTGCTAGTTTGGAGAAAGCAATTGTATTTACCCAGATTTGGTAAATGCCATATTGGATAACTCCAACAAAGGGAAGCCAGGCCCTCAGGTAGATTCTTTTACAGCCAAGCTGCTAGTTCTTCATGAATACTAGGAAGATGAACACTTCATTTTTATTTATTATTTTCTTAATACAATGCCTCATTCTGTCACCCTGGGTAGAGTGCTGTTGCATTATAGCTCACAGCAACCTCAAACTCCTGGGCTCAAGTGATCCTCCTGCCTCAGCCTCCCAAGTAGCTGGGACTACAGGTGCCCGCCACCAGCCTGGTTAGCTTTTCTATTTTTAGTAGGGATGGGGCAGGCGATGTCTCTCTCTTGCTTAGGCTGGTCTCGAACTTCTAGGCTCAAAGCATCCTCCCATCTCGGCCTCCCAGAGTGCTGGGATTATAGGCATGAGCCAGAGTGCCCAGTCCAAAAATGGGCACTTTAAAAGTGAAAAATAAGTCATCCTACTAAAAAGTCAAGAAGGGAGTAAATGTATAATTCAGTCAGTGAGATTCGGATTGGAGGCAGAACACGGAATGATGAAGAATAATGTTAGGTCAATTCATAGCCTGCTGAAGGAATATTTCTTGAGAGTTGATTAATGTTGCTGCATCAGCCAGAGCAGATTATTAATTAGGCCTCTGTTCTTGGCTCTGGTCAAACTGATAAGTTTATGAGTAACACAGGTGAAGTAGAGAAAGCACACTGACCAGATCCGCAAATGTGGGAAGAAGAATTAAAACTAAATAACAAATGCTAACTAGATCAATGATACGCAAAGCCCTACCTGGGCATTAGAATCAGCAAAGAAGCATTTTTGAAAATATTCATGCCTTCTAACTTCATTTCATCTCCCTACATGAAAAAAGAGAGAGATTCTTATTCAACATGGGGCCAATCAGTGTGAAAACTATGTTAGGACTGAGTAAAGCCAAAAATCCAGAGATATAACATGATATACATTTTATTATACTAATTACCTAAAATATATACATGAAGAACAAAGATGGTGAAGAAATATACTTATCTGTTTACTGTGCTTAACTCAGAATCAGGAGACAGGCTGATGCTATGCCTCATTTCCACCATGTTTTCCGTTTCAGCCTTCTATAATGATAATTATTGTTTTTTAATCAAGGGGAGGAGTTGATTTAAAAAAAAAAAAAGACATTAGGGTTGACAGACTACCGTGTGAGCTGACGGTAGAGAACTCTCAGAATTGTAGGTGTGTGTCTACAAGCATGGCGGCCACGCTATGCCCAAGGCCAAACTCGCCAGAATCGTGGTTTACCCAGCAGGCCACGTATTGACTGTATCTCACCAGGAAATGGGGCGTCTACAATGTGTCACAATGAGTCAAGAGCAAGAACGTGGTACAAACAGAAGACTCAGGGGTCTTTCTCTCTGAATATCTGAGGTGTTTGATGACAGACGAGGGGATGTCTACAAAAGTTAGTCATCAAGTAGAACGTGCTGGCCAGGTTCAGTAGCTTACACCTGTAATCCTAGCACTCTGGGAGGCTGAGGCGGTGGATTGCTTGAGCTCAGAAGTTCAAGACCAGCCTTAGCAAGAGCAAGACTCCATCTCTATAAACAAGCCAGACACATACACACAGCTTTTGGACCCTCAGGAACATTTGCTACTTCAGCCGCAGGATGGGTAAGTGAAGTGTGGCGATGTAAGGGCCCTAGGAAACTTACATGGTTGGGAGGTTTCCTGATTTGGGCAGGAAACCCAGATCTCATTTTGCCCTGACGCTGTGAGGAGGGGATGTGGAGATGCACTTGGCGGGACAGACAGCAGCTGAGGACGGGCCATGGCGGAGCAGACAAGATTTTGTGTGGCTCTCACCTTGGCCGTGCCATGCCCTGTGCTGTGGCAAATCCCTCCACCATTTAGACCTTGCTGTTATCACCTGCAAAATGAGTATTCACAGACGGTCTTGTTCACAGCTCCAGCCGGCACTCACGTTGCCCAGTTCTGCGGCATTCCCCGAGGTCTGGACGGGAGTAGAAGGCAAGAGGGGAGAACGCTGGATGAAACAATGGTCATGAACGCATTTTCGAAACAACTATTGATTGGAGGAGCCCAGTTCAACAATTTTAAAGCTTTGTGTGTTCCCTTTGGCTGATTCCTCAGCGTATATTTCTAGCCTGGGCTGATGTCATTGATAAAAGTGAAGGGGAAGACGAGTCCATGCGTGAGCAGGGAGAGGGGCCCTAGGTGACAACACTACCGTTAAGATAGCTGTGGCCTCATACATTTGATGGAAAAGCAGAAGAGGGGGGAAAAACTCACAGGAAGAAAGAAGCTGAGAGGAAGAAACCTATGGTCTGTAAGAGAATAGATCTGTGTAGAAGGGCCCCAAACAATGCGTAATCGGCCAGCTTCTGGTCAGCTTTGCCACTTTGGTCCCAGGGGAATTATATGTCACTTGTGCAAATTGCTGTAAATAATTATTGGTTTTGCAAAAATTATAACCAGACAGACATGCTGGTTACGGTGCCCCATGGGAGCTGCATATCTGAAATAACCAGCTTGGAAACAAGTAACCGCCTCCAAGACCTGCCCCCTCAGTGTGCAATAGCCTGAGTGTTGCCACAGCCCAAGGGCAGCGCTCCCCTTTCCCCAAATAGGTGGGGCAGTGGAGCTTGGGGTGGGGAGAGATTGTGACAGAGGTGTCTATTCAGATGCGACTGTCTTTTAAGCTGGAAAAAGAGCTTTTGAGGTTATCTAAACTTCCATTCCATTCAAGATGTTAGAAGGTGACCACACGGAAGTGTGGTCTCATCAGTTCATTCAACAAATTCTTATGGGAACTTTCTACCTCCCCCTTGTCTAGACAGTGGACAAGCAAGGCAGACTTGGGTCCTGTGGCTTCCCTGAACTTATACTGCAGGAAAAAGACTAGAAATGACAATAAGAATTGTGAAGGTGGCCCGGCACCTGTGGCTCAGTGGCTAGGGCGCCAACCACATACACTAGAGCTGGCAGGTTGGAGCCCAGCTTTGGCCTGTCAAACAATAATGACAATTGCAACCAAAACATGACCAGCTGTTGTGGTGGGTGCCTGTGGTCCCAGGTGCTTGGGAGGCAGAGGCAGGAGAATCAATTGGGTCCAGGAGCTTGAGGTTGCTGTGAGCTGTGACGCCATGGTACTCTACCCTGGGTGACATAGTGAGACTCTGTCTGGAAAAAAAAAAAAGAATTGTGAAGGAAACAGAAAATAACGGAGATACCTACCTTTGATAGAGGGATTGGGCCTCTTTGGCTTTCTTTGTGTGTGTGAGGCTGTGGCTTTCTTTTTTTTTTTTTTTTTGAGGGATGGGTGTCTTGCTTTTACCCAGACACCAGGTAGAGGATTAGAGATAGGAAGTTAAGAGGCTGGGTGCCTGTGGCTCAAGCGGCCAGCCACATACACCTGAGCTGGCGGGTTCAAATCCAGCCCAGGCCACCAAACAACAATGATGGCTGCAACCAAAAAATAGCCGGGCATTGTGGCAAGCCCCTATAGTCCCAGCTACTTGGGAGGTGAAGGCAAGAGAATCGCTTAAGCCCAGGAGTTTGAGGTTGCTGTGAGCTGTGATGCCATAGCACTCTACCCAGGGTGACAGCTTGAGGCTCTCTGTCTCAAAAAAAAAAAAAAGAAAGAGACAGAGCAAGGGATCCTCCCGCCTTGGCCTCCCGAAGTGCTGGGATTACAGGCAAGAGCCACCAAGCCCAGCCTAACAAGGCCTCTTTGAAAAGAAAAAATTAAGACCATGAGGTGAGCTGGCTGTGTAAAGATCAAGAGAAAGGGCAGCCCAGGCAGAGAGTATGTGCCAAGGTCCTGAGAGATATATCAAATGTCTGCTATTGTCGTGGAAGTAATGTAGTGAAAAAAATCTGCAACTGAGACAGAGAATTAATTAGGAGCCTAGAAGGACCCATAGACAACAATGTGGCGAACACCATTAATTGTATTTTCTGTTTTCTTTCTTTCTTTCTTTTCTTTTTTTTTTTTATTGAGACAGAGTCTCACTTTGTTATACTCGGTAGAGTGCCGTGGTGTCATAGTTCAGAGCAACCTCAAGCTCTTGGGCTCAAGCAGTTCTCTTGCCTCAGCCTCCCTTGACGCCCGGCTATTTGTTTGTTTAGTAGGCCCGGGCCAGGTTCAAACCCACCAGCCCTGGAGCATGTGGCCAGCACCCTAACCACTGAGCAACGGGCGCCCAGACCATTAGCTGTATTTTCTAAAGTTTATTTACTTGTGCATTTATTTGTTTTTTGAGACAGAGTCTCACTCTGTCACCCTGTGTAGAGAGCTGTGGTCTCATCATAGGTCACAGCAACCTCAAACTCTTGGGAGTAGCTGGAACTACAGGCACCCACCACCACCCCCGGCTAGTTTTTCTATTTCTGGTAGAGACGGTCTTGCTTTTGCTCAGGCTTGGTCTTGTGAGCACAAGGGATCCACCTTCTTTGACCTCCCAGAGTGCTGAGATTACAGGCGTGAGCCACTGCACCTGACTTCATACTTTCTAAAGTTTAGAGAGGCTCGTTGTCTTCCCTGAAGTCTCACGTAAGTCCATAGAAGAGGGAAACTAGGACCTCGAACTCTGAACTATTTTATATTACCAAACTCTGCCTCCTTTCTCTGTCTCTCTCTCTTTCACCATATTGCACAATAGATCTTTTGAACTTATTTCTCGGTGCTTAACTGAAATTCTGTATTTTCAGGGTATTTTCTTAAATGCTATTTCTTTAAAATCATTCTACTTCATCTGCATATACCTGATATTAAAATGGGAAAAATATATTATTGTCAAGGGAAATTACAAACATACTCACTTATAAATGAGGATGCAATATCCTAAACAACATATTAACAAGTTGAATTAAAAATTATTGTTGAAATAATGTACTTGAAGTATTTATTTTTATTATCTATAAGATTTGGTATGATCTGTTTCTTGAAATGATCTTCTATTTTTATTTATAAAAACAAAATATTCTCTATTTTTTGAGACTTTGGAAAAAATAAGAAGTTAACTGATGACTCCATACTGAACCTCAGAGTCAAAGCATTCTATGATGGACATATTTTTATCTGACATGTGACTGTTACTTTTTTTGCATCATTATTATTATTATCATTATTGCTCAATACTTCATTGCAGCAATCATCTGATTTCTTTTCTGATTGTATTTATCTTCGTTCATTCTTTACGGTTTCTAGCCCTTATATTAAACATGGTTATTGTTATTAAATTTTAAGACTCTTTAAAAAAATAAATAAATGCTATTTCTGTTCTTAATAGGAATTCTGCTATTGGAATCATTTTCTCCTGCTTTATAAACTATGAAGACTTTTTCAAAAGATATAAGTTTTTTTTTTATTCTTTATGAGGTGCACGCCACACACACACACACAGAGACATACTTTCTCTTAGCGGAATGACACCCATTACATGCAAAGTGGCAAACCAAACCTGCTCTTTAACCAAGCAGAGCAATTTGAGTTGACCCCCTTCCTGGTCTTCCAAAATATTAGAAGTGACTTGCAGATTTGGAATGGATGTAAGAGTCATTTTGTCTTGTGCATTCATCCTTTTGTTTGCTTACTTATCCAGTTGGTCCCACAGCAAAGCTACCTCTCGAGTGACTGCACTTTGCCACGCTGCCCTGATGGCCTGTGTGCTTATCTGTAACCTCCACTGGACCAAGGGCTCCATGGGGAGGGTGTGTGTGGATCTATCCTAAGCATCAGAGAGCCCAGTACTTCGAAAGTACCCCGGGGATATTTGCTGAAAGTTGAATGACTGACTGAATGGACAGATGAAGTCTTGAAGGCTAACTATCCTCGGCTCTTAAGTAGAAAATCCACCTGTGAGAAAGCGGCTCTGTATTTGTGCATTCCCCAATCTTGTCTGCAAGCGCTGTTAACAGTGAGCCCAGGTATCACTAAATGTTTATCCACCATTAAAAACCGTTAAAATCTAGCAACAGATCTTAACAATGACTTTGGTATTCCCCCAAATTCCCTAAATTCTCTTTCTTTCTTTCTTTCTTTCTTTCTTCCTTTCTTCCTTTCTTCCTTTCTTCCTTTCTTCCTTTCTTCCTTTCTTCCTTTCTTTCTTTCTTTCTTTCGTCCTCTTGCCTCAGCTTCCCAAGTAGCTGGGATTACAAGCTCCTGCCACCACATCTGGCTAGTTTTTTCTCTTTTTTGGTAGAGATGGGGGTCTCACTCTTATTCAGGCTTATCTAAACTTCTGAGCTCAGGCAATCCAATCACCTCAGCCTCCCAGAGTTCTAGGATTATAGACATGAGCCGCCGTGCCCAGCCTCAATTGTATTTCTTATGGTTTTGGTATGTAACACATGTGCAATTCCGAAGTCAAAGCACTTTGGGAAGCTTCACGCCCAGCTGTCCCCAGATCCTCTAGACTCCAGGCCCCATGCCCTGTAGGTAGAGTGGTGATGGTGACTGTTTGTTTGGAACAGTTCCAAACTTTGCCTGTTAACTTTCTATCAATATTTCTTTTTTTTTTTAAAGCCTTTCTTTTCTTTTAATTATTATTTATTTATTTATTTTGCAGTTTTTGGCCAGGGCTGGGTTTGAACCCGCCACCTCTGGCATTTGGGGCCAGCACCCTACCCCTTTGAGCCACAGGCACCACCCAACTTTCTATCAATATTAACAGTGACCCTTTCACTCTTCAAAGTACCCCATTTAGGCAAAAAAAAAAAATATATATATATGGTTACTCCGTGATTAACCTCTTTTATTGCTTCCTGCAAGCTTTTCTTTCTGAAGAATCAAGCAAATAGGAACATATATTCCTCTTTTCCTCTCTGTCTTATGCATTCTTTTCAGCACCCACTGTTCTTCCTAACTACCCAGCTTTTCATAGAAATAGTCCCTCATCTTTTTTCTTTCCTTCTTTCCTTCCTTTCTTCTTTTCCTCTCTTTTTTTTTTTTCTTGCACCTACCTGGCACTCATGGTATAAATGACTATGGCTTAATAACCAGTCTGCCCTTGATGGTAAATTAGATTATTTTCGAGTGTTTGTTATTAAAATCAATGTGTCAGTTACTGCTGACTTGCGCATGTAGAATTGTGTCCATAGGAAGATACCTGAGTATCCTGAAAGCCATGGCACTGGGTCAGGTTCAAATGCATCTGTAATTCTGATATTGCCAAAGTTCCTTCCATTAAGGTTGTAACAATCTGCAATCCTAAAACAAGCTATAAGCAACAAAGCTTTCCCATAACCTTGCTCTTCAATGTTTCACAGACTACATGACTCAACCTGAATTAGAAACTACAACCCAGACAGGAATACTCTCTGCTTACCCACTTTTCAAAACCAGACTCAGCTACCGAGACCTGCTAAAGAAATGTTAGCACATTACTAGATCATTCCAATAGTGATAGAATGTGACAATTTTTTTTAAGTTCCTGTTCCTACTTTTACATTGTTAGTGCAACTGCAAACTAATATAGCCTGCTTGGAAAGAAGTATGAAAAATCCTCAAAGAACTCAAATTAGACCTCCCATTTAATCCCACAATCCCATTACTAGGCATCTACCTAGAAGAAAAAAATCGTTTTATCATAAGGACATTTGCACTAGATTGTTTATCACAGCTCAATTTATAATTGCCAAGATACAGAAACAACCTAAATGCCCAGCAACCCAGGAATGGATTAACAAACTATGGCATAACTACACCATGGAATACTATTCAGCCATAACAAATATGGAGACTTCACATGTTTTCTATTAACCTGGATGGAGTTGAAACACATTCTCCTTAATAAAGTATCACAAGAATGGAAAAGCAAATATCCAATGTACTCAACACTAATATGAAGCCAGTAGATGAGCTAATACACATCCACATAAGGTAAAAATTCTATTCAGTTCAAGTTGGGGTGAGGGGGAACAAGGGCAGGAGGAGAGGAGAGGGAGGGGAGGGGATTAATGAGCTCCCACTTGATGGGTACAATGGAAGGAGTACATGGCACATCTTTTGGGGACATAACTACAAGAGGGACTCTACCTAACAAATACAAATATTGTAACTTAGTTATTTATACCCTAACATTAATCTGAAATTTAAAAAAGTAAAAACAGGCTCAGCACCTGTAGCTCAGAGGCTAAGACACCAGCCACATACACCAGACCTGGTAGGTTCAGATCCAGCCTGGGCCTGCCAAACAACAATGACAACTGCATCCGAAAAAATAGAAATGCTAGTACATTACCTGTAGTCCCAGATACTTGAGAGGCTGAAGCAATAGAATCGCTTAAGCCCAAGAGTTTGAGGTTGCTATGAGCTGTGATGCCATGGCAACTCTACCGAGGGCTACAAAGTAAAACTCTGTCTCAAAAATAAATTAATTAGTTAAATTAAATAAAATAAATAAGTTCCTGTTTCTTATATCAAATGCTTTCGTTGACACTAAGAACTTTCAGTATTTTCTTATATTTTCTTCTCAATGATTAACGGTTTTCCTATCAAATCTCCTAATGATGTGGTTGTTAACCAGTGGGGCTGCTTCAGTCTGCTGTGTAAAGAAGATAAATAAGAAGTCTGAAAAACTGGGATTGTAATGATTACATATGTAGCATGTGGTAAGTATTTACTTATGGTCTTACTTTCCAAACCCTGAAGGCTAAAGAATAAGCTGGCCGATTGCCCAAAGCCTGCTGGTGGAAAGTCCTTGCTAGAAGACAGGAAATGAAGCTACAGGGGAGGCTGCTCATTAGCAAAGAGTTTCTCAAACCCTGGCCCTCAGGCAACCTGTATTTGAGTCATCTGCAGTGTGTGTTAGAAGGGTAGATTCCTAGACTGCAACCTGTATCTGCCCACTTTCTCTTTCTTTTAACCTGTTAACCAGTTAGTGACCAAATGTACAGGACACCAGGCCAATGCCCTGTAGGAAACTCCTAGCTCGCCTTATCCTGATTTTTAAACATATTTCTTTATTCGGTTGTTTTACTGTATCATGATTTTTAAAAAAAATGTTTTTATTATAGAAAAACTACCTGGGCATTGTGGCCAATGCCTGTAGTCTCAGCTACTCAGGAGGCTGAGGCTGGAGGATCCTTTGAGCCTAAGAGTTTGAGGTTGCTGTGAGCTATGACGCTACCCCACTCTACCCAGAGTGACAAGAGTGAGACTGTATCAAAAAAAAAAAAAAATGAGGGGGAACTGGTGATCTCCCACCTCATGGGCACAAAGTAAAGGTACATGGCACACCACCTGGGTACGGGACACAACTACAAGAGGGAAATTACCTAACAAATGCAAACATCATAACCTAATTTTTTATATTAATCTGAAATTGAAAAAACTTCGAAAAATCTTGCCTTCTGGGCAGCGCCTGTGGCTCAACGAGTAGGGCGCCAGCCCCATATGCCGAAGGTGCTGGGTTCAAACTCAGCCCCGGCCAAAAAAACTGCAACCAAAAAAAAAAAAAAGAAAAATCTTGCCTTCAAAATGCAAACATTACAGAATAATTCAATTTTAATAAAACAATCAGAAATGTGTTTATTATGAAAAATTTTTTTTTTTTTTGGCCCGGGCTAGGTTTGAACCCACCACCTCCGGCATATGGGACCGGCGCCCTACTCCTTGAGCCACAGGCACCACCCTATTATGAAAATTTTTAACATAAGTGAAAGTAGAAAGAATAATGCAATAACCTCCATGTATCATTCATCATCAACTTTAACAGTAATCCACACGTGACCAATTCGGTTTCATCTGTAGCCCCCTCAGTGTCTCCGGACCCCCTGGGAATCCCTGACTTCATATTGTCTATCTGGAAACACATGGTGGTCTGTACCTAGGATTCTCCTGCTCCCACAGAGGAGGGGCCCAGGGAAGGGAAGCGAGGCCTCTGGAGGAGGGGAAGGAGAGTGGCCCCTGTGGTTGTCTGGAACGTGTCCTCTGGGCTGTGCTCTCCTGCCATAAGGAGTTCATGCCAGGCATAGTCTATGGTCTCCCCTGGTTTTTCCCTGTCTTCTGAAGGGACTATCTCTGCTCAGCTATTAGGCCTTCAATATTTGGGCAAACATTTTCCACCTTTAATAAATTCGGTTTCTGAATTTCACCAGCAATTTGCCCTGTTCACTATGTAAGCACTTAAATTAGAAACATCACTTACTCCTGTACAATCTTCAATATCCTGCCTGAACTGGAAGTCAATCTTTTTCTCTCTCTCTCTTTTTTTTTTTTTTTTTTTGAGACAAAGTCTCATTCTGTCATCTTCAGTAGAGTGCCATGACATCATAGCTTACAACAACCTCAACCTCTTGGGCTCAAGCTATCCTCATGCCTCAGCCTCTGCAGAAGCTGGGAGTATGGACACCTGCCACAACGCCTGGCTAGTTTTTCTATTTTTAGTAGAGACGGGATCTCACACTTGCTCAGACTGGTCTCGAACTCCTGAGCTCAGGTAATCCACCCGCCTCAGTCTCCTAGAGTGCTGAGATTATAGGCGTGAGACACTAAGCCTGGCACTTTTTCTCCTTTTTTAAAGAAACAGATGGCATTATACAATACAATAATTCCTGTTTTTATAGAGAACACCCAAGTGCTTTGTTAACTGTGTCTTAAAATGCTACTGTATGGTTTTATAGTCAGGATAAGCTACCATTTGTGATCCTCCTGAACCCTAAAAGCCTTCTGACCTAGCCAAGTCTTGGGGCAGCATAGATGATGAGGAACCCAAAGTGCTTCTAGGGCTTCACATTATAACTGTCAGAAAGATTGGGCGGCGCCTGTGGCTCAGTGAGTAGGGCGCCGGCCCCATATACCAAGGGTGGTGGGTTCAAACCCAGCCCCGGCCAAACTGCAACAAAAAAATAGCTGGTGTTGTGGCGGGCGCCTGTAGTCCCAGCTGCTCGCGAGGCTGAGGCAAGAGAATCGCGTAAGCCTAAGAATTACAGGTTGCTGTGAGCCGTGTGACGCCACGGCACTCTACCCGAGGGCGGTACAGTGAGACTCTGTCTCTACAAAAAAAAAAAGTCAGAAAGATTAAAACCCAAACTCAAATGGCAGGCACTAAAAAAGAATCCCTTTAGGGCAGCGCCTGTGGCTCAGTGAGTAGGGCACTGGCCCCATATACTGAGGGTGGCGGGTTCAAACCTGCCCCTGGCCAAACTGCAACAAAAAAATAGCCTGGCATTGTGGGCTATTTTTTAGTCCAAGCTACTTGGGAGGCTGAGGCAAGAGAATTGCCTAAGCCCAGGAGTTGGAGGTGGCTGTGAGCTGTGTGACACCACGGCACTCTACCGAAGGCAAAAAAGTGAGACTCTGTCTCTAAAAAAAAAAAAAAAAAGACCCTTTAATCATTTTTGAGTTATAATATCACCTATTGCATTGTCAGAGGAGATGCTGGAAGATTAGGCTCTTGACTGGTCTTGGTCCGCGTATCAAAGGGCTTATTGCTGTTGGAACTGCTTTTCATAAAATTGGCAATTTCCCATTCTGACTTCTACAGATTCTCTTTACTCCAATAAATTTCTGTTAGCAAAGATCTTTTATCACTAGATGAACACTGTCTAAAGAGATCTATTTCTTCAACCTTAAGCCACCACTGAAGTCTTGTGAAAGACCATGGTTTCAGTGCAAGAAGCAGGATTGGGACACAAAGCTCGTATTTCTCAGCCTGGCCAGTGGCTTCTTGTGTGGCTATCCAAGCACTTGGGTATCAAGACCATTTGGTAGAGGCTGGGCACAGTGGCTGACACCTGTAATCCCAGCACTCTGGGAGGTCAAGGCAGGTGGATTGCTTGAGCTCAGGAGTTCAAAACCAGCCTCAGCAAAAGTGAGACCCTGTCTTTACCAAAAATAGAAAAATTAGCCAGGCGTGGTAATAGCCACCTGTAGTCCCACCACTCGGGAGGCTGAGGCAGGAAGATGGCTTAAACGTTGGAAAATACAGATGGTGCCAAAAAAATATATACCCTTGGGCAGCGTCTGTGGCTTAAAGGAGTAGGGCACTGGCCCCATACGCTGTAGATGGTGGGTTCAAACCCAGCCCTGGCCAAAAACTAAAAAAAAAAATTATACCTATATATGTACCCATTTTAAGAAAGGAAAAAACTATATTAAAATCATAATACTCAAGTCATGTTTGACTTCCGTAATTACAAAAGGTGTTCAAATGTGACTTGTTTTCATCTTTGTCATTGGCATATATTGAGTATTACCAATTAGTTGTTAATTGCTAGTTTACCAAATACATCAGTAATACTCATGGTGGCTCATGCCTGTAATCCTCGTACTCTGGAAGGCCAAATCGGGAGGATCTCTTGAACTTAGAAGTTTGAGACCAGCCAGAGAAAGAATGAGACCCTGTCTCTACTAAAAATAGAAAAACTTAGCTGGGCCTGGTGGCAGGCACCTATAGTCCTAGCTACTTGGGAGGCTTAGGCAGTAGGATCTCTTGAGCCCGAGAGTTTGATGTTGCTGTGAGCTATGACGCCCGGGTACTCTACCCAAAGTAACAAAGTGAGAGTCTGTCTCAAAAATAATAATAATAATAATAATAATCTGCTAGTTTCAATGTAGCATTGAGCACATGAAATACTTGCTTTTCCATTCCTGTGATACTTTACTTAGGAGGGTATTCTCTAATTCCATCCAGGTTGTTACAAAAGATACAAAATCTCCATCTTTTTATGGCTGAATAGTATTCCACCTTATACACATATCACAGTTTATTAATACATTTTTATGTTGAAGTACATTTGTGCTGTAAGTAAATTTTTTAGTGAAAAAGAAGCCAATTCAAGGAAAACAAAAATTATTTCAGGAATTTATTCTAAAAACACTGTTCAGGTAAATTGGGTCTCTATAGGCTCATCTTGTTTCCATACATGTTTTATATTTCCATCCATTCAGTAAGGATTATGGATCAAAGTGGTGACCCAACATAACTGATTCTAAAGTCCCGAAGTACCCCAAACTGAATTTTCAACCAGAATTTGTATTAAAAGAGTTTTCTGTTTAAGAACTTTCCTTTTCTTTTTTCTCTGTCTCTCTCTCTCTCTCTCTTTTTTTTTTTATTGAGACATTGTCTCACTCTGTCATCCAGGCTAGAGCACCATGGCATCATAGCTCACGGCAACCTCAAACTCCTGGGCTCAAGTGATCCTCCTGCCTCGGTCTCCCAGGCAGCTGGAACTATAGGTGCCCACCACAATGCCTGGCTAATTTCTCTATTTTGAGTAGAGATGGGGTTCTCGCTCTTGCTCTAGCTGGCCTGGAACTCCTGAGCTCAAGGGATCCGCCTCCCTCAGGCTTCCAGAGTGCTGCGACTATAGGTGTGAACCATTATGTCCAGCCTGGATGTTTATTTTCCTCCTGCCCTCAGACTCTCTCCTTTGGTGTGAGCCCATGCACCATTCACACTGAGGACCAGGTCTGATGATGATAGTGGAGAGGGAGAGTAAGGGCATCAGAGCTTAGGGAGCAAGAGATACCTGTGGTGCCCCTTAGTCACCATCCCGCTCATCTCCCTGGGATGTGGGGGGTTTTCTAGCTTTCGCAGGCGTCTGGACTGCAGTGAGGCTACCAACCCCACTCTCTTTGTCCCCTGTTAGTTTATACCAGCGTTCAAAAGATTAAATGCTTCTCCTTTTTTGGTGCCAGGATTTTTATTCTTTTAACAAGAGCCCTGCAATAACTTTTGAACGATTGTTTTGACCCTCCCTCTACTTACAACAGAGACTCACAAAGCTGATCTGGAAATAATCAGGCAGAGGTTCATAAACGCACTGGCTCGGCACCTTTCCTCTAAGAAATCGTTGGTAATTTGGGGCTCCTCTTACACCATAGCAAAACTGAAAATGATTTCAGGGCTTTTCAATGTAAAAAATTCCCTAGTGGCCTCATTTCCACATCTTCTCTCCACCCCCAAATAAGTGACCCTAAATTCTTGGTCACTCTTGTCTGATGTTGGCTGGGATTTGGGAGGGAGGCTGACCTAAATGAATGGAGGCAGAGAGACCTCTGTGCAGAGACGGGAGGAACAATTAGATCTGTGGCTTCCTCTCATCTGGCCCAGCACCAGGCCTCGTGCTGGCAGAGATGAAAGAGACCTATAAGACGAGATCCTCGCGTTTTTGGCTAGAGCTTCCTGTTATCCTTCTGTACCCTCTGGCCCAGGGATCTATTTTAGGCAGCAACTTCCACTCCCTCTCTGTCAGAAACTTCTCTTGTCACTGAACTAGATTTTGGAGGTATATGAACATCTGGCTTTTGGACTGTGCGTCCCCTCAAGGCTGATCGCATGTTTAATTTTAGCTGCTCAATGAATGTTTAATTTATGGCACATGATGAATGAATACAGCCAGCTTTGATGGCTTCATTTTAATCTCATTCCCAAGACAAATTTCACTCTCTGTACTTCCTCCACAAAACCCGACTTTTCTTCTTCTCCATTTCAATTCTTATCATGTCTCCCTATCCTCCAAATCTCCAATTACCAGCTCTTCCTTTTAAAAGTTCCTTCTTGGGTGGTGCCTGTGGGTCAAAGGAGTAGTGTGCTAGCCCCATATACCGGAGGTGGTGGATTCAAACCTGGCCCTAAACTGCAAAAAAACTGCAAAAAAAAAAAAAGTCCTTTTAGGGACAGTGCCTGTGGCTCAGTGAGTAGGGTGCTGGCCCCATATACCGAGGGTGGTGGGTTCAAACCTGGCCCTGGCCAAACTGCAACAAAAAAATAGCCAGGCATTGTGGCGGGCACCTGTAGTCCCAGCTGCTTGGGAGGCTGAGGCAAGAGAATCACTTAAGCCCAGGAGTTGGAGGTTGCTGTGAGCTGTGTGATGCCATGGCACTCTACTGGCCATAAAGTGAGACTCTGTCTCTACAAAAAAAAAAAAAAAAACCAACAACAAAAAAAAGTTATATAACTTTTTAATATGCCATAAAATTTTGTGAATTTATAGCTGAAGATCTTCTGTGTTGCCAGAGGACTCTGAGAGGAAAGCGTGCCCTCAAAGGAGGGCAGTCATTTTAGTCTTCAGGTAGGTCTGGCTATCTTCCAGGGTAGATTCTAAAATATTTCTCTGCCATAGGTAAGATTTCTTTCCAGTCTTTATTTTCACCTCATGTCCCTCATGCTATTGTTTTCTTGAGAATTCCCATTTCCATCTATGTAAGCTATATACTGATTTTTTTTAACTTTTTTTGTTGTTGTTGTTGAGATAGAGTCTCCCTTTGTCACTCTGGGTAGAGTGCTGTGGTGTCTTCATATCTTACAGCACTCTTATATCAAACTCCTGGGCTCAAGCCATCCTCCCGCCTCAGCTTCACAAGTAGCTGGGACTACAGGCTCTCCCCACCACGCCTGGTCAGATTTTTTTTAACTTTATTATTATTATTATTTTATTTATTTTTGAGATGGAGTCTCACTCTGTCACCCTGGGTAGAATGCTATGGTGTCATGGCTCACAGCAACCTCAAACTCCTGGGCTCAAGTGATTCTCCTGCCTCAGCCCTCTGATATGAAGCTACTGGGACTACAGGTGACCACCACCATGCCCAGCTAGTTTTTCTATTTTTGGTAGAGATGAGGTCTCACTCTCGCTTAGGCTGGTTTTGAACTCCTGAGCTCAAGCAATCTACCCTCCCTGGCCTACCACAGTGTTTTATTTTTACTTTAAAATCCAAATTTGAATCGAGGGGAGACAAGATGGCGGACTGAAGCCAGCTTTCAACAAAGGCTCCCGTCCAGAAGGAGAGTTAAGGGACAGGAATTTAGTAAGTATCCTGGTGGACTTGAGCCTCACCAAGAGAGAAGGCTGAAGAACGCACATCAACACCGCTGAGGCAAGTTGTGATCACAAGGACGCAAACAAAAGGTACAAAATCCACCACCAAGCGGACGGGAGTCCCCCTCCCCCATGAGACCGGCTCTGGAGCCCCACAATTTAACAAGCGGGCAGAAATTAAAGGCCCTCCCACTACACTCCACGGGAGAGACCTTCTAAAAACTGGACCTACCTCCCCTACTGGGGTGCCGTGGCGTTCTCCTGCCGGACATAGGGCTGAATAAAACTTTGGGAATCCTTTGCCGGCAACCCTGAATCCCCGGCGCTCCCCTCCCGCCCACTGAGGTCTGGAGGCCTGTCCCCCAGGACTTCGGATCCTTGGGTGATTTCTCAAGGGGAGTGGACAGTCCCCGAGTTGCGACTGGTCAGCATTGACTCTGAGGCGCGCGAGTGAGGAGAGGGCACCGGGCTGAGGGGGAGTCACGCCTCGCGCACTTCCCTGAGGTGCAGTGCACCAACCCTCCCCGGGCATACGGGGCCCAAGACTGAATCAGACTCTGGCCTCCCCGCTGAGAGCTGAGAACCCCTACTCTCACTCGGGGTCTGAGGGCCTATCCCCCCGGAGTTCGGATCCTTGGGTGATTTCTCGAGGGGAGTGCACAGTGCCTGAGCTGCGTCAGGTCAGCGCTGACTCTGGGATACGTGAGCGAGGAGAGGGCACTCTGCTGAGGGGAAATCAACCCTTGGCGGCACTTCCCTGCGGTGCAGTGCAGGAGCCCTCCCCGGACCGTAGTATTGCGTGAAACTGAATGAAACTCTAGCTTCCCCCCGCCCCACTCCCAATCCGGGTCTGGGGGCCCATCCCCCAAGAGTTCTGATTCTTGGGGGATCTCTTAAGGGGTGTGGACCCAGCACAAACTGCGGCCGCTCAGTGCTGACTCTGGGGCGCGGGACAGAGGAGAAAAGGGTCGCCTGAGTGCCCACACCAGAGCAGCAGTTCCCTGGAGGTAGATCAACAGCCGTTTTTTCTTTAACGGCAGAACGCTCACTTCTGGATATTCTGAGGCCACACCCCCTGTCTCCCTGGGCAACCAGAGGAGGCCACCGGTGACACGGCTCACAAACCCAGAAGCCTCCAGGGCGGGGCCGACCCAGAGAGGTGTTCAGACGCAATTCTCCAGCAGCAAAGACGTTTGAACTCAAAACAGCCCGTCTCCTGTAGGCAACGACAGGAACAGAGACAGAACCTCACAAAGTTGTCTGTTCTGTTCTGTTCTGTTAGCAGCATCCATCAGGGACGGGGCTAAGCCTGAGTGAACACCTCCTTCCCATCACCTGCATCAAACACTCAAAGATGTCAGGCCCCATCTCCTCCTGCTAGATAGCGGCAGTCTGCGGGGGCCTGGCAGACTTCCTCGCGATTCAGGCAGGTGCAAACCCCTGGAGTGTCTGTTCACTGCAGGCAACTGGGTTAGCCATCTGCAGAGATACCAGTGACTGGGTCCGACGGAGGGGCAAAGTGGGGAAGGAGACGTCAACCCTCCCAGACTGCTCTGTTTCCGGGGTGGCTCCTCCTGACTCCACGCTGCACTGGGGTGAGCTGTCTCAGAGGAGTTACCAGGCCCCTGTGATCCAGTTCCCAGAGACCTCTTGAACCCTTCCACCTGAGACAAGTGCCGATTGAGACAGTTGATTCGGACCTTTTGAACTGGGCTAATAGACTGAAGACTTTTCAGGTGGTGCCCTGGGTGTGCGATTGTAGGAAGGTTTGATTCTCCTTTTCCAACTGGGGCCAGAGGTGGGCAGGCGGGGTGACTTAATTGCTGATTTTTCCACACAGCTGAGACTTCAAGTCAGAGTAGAAGTTGCAATAGGATCAAACAGAAACCAGCTGAAAACAAGACAGAACCACTTTGCTCCACCACACCAGACAGGGCCCCAGTTTCTCAGGCCACAACACTGTACGGGCCCTCGATAAAACCCCAGGGGAAAAACCAAAGGGAGTAAACCATGGGGCGGAATCAGCGGAAAAACTCTGGTAACATGAATAACCAGAATAGATCAACCCCCCCAAGAAAAGATACGGCAGATGTGATTGAAGATCCCATTCATAAACAACTGGCTGAGATGTCAGAAGTCGAATTCAGAATTTGGTTTGCAGACAAGATTAATAAAATGGAATTAGGAATTCGAGGAGAAATTCAAAAACTGTCTCAAGAATTTAACGAATTTAAAGACAAAACCACCAAAGACTTAGACACACTGAAACAAGAACTTATAGCCCTCAAAGATATGAAAAATACAGTAGAATCCCTCAGTAACAGAATGGAGCAAGCAGAAGAAAGGATTTCTGACATTGAAGATAAAGTCTTAGAACGCTCCCAATCTCTCAAAGAGGAAGAGAAATGGAGAGCAAAAACGGATCACTCACTCAGAGAGCTCTCAGATAATTCGAAAAAAAATAACATAAGGGTTATAGGAATTTCGGAGACTGATGAAGTGGCAGCCAAGGGCACAGAGGCCCTTCTACATGAAATTATGAAAGAAAATTTTCCAGACATGCCTAGAGAATCTGAAATTCAGATAGCAGACAGCTTCAGAACCCCAGCACGATTCAACCCCAATAAGCCATCTCCCAGACATATCATAATTAGCTTCACTAAAGTTAACATGAAAGAGAAGATTCTCAAAGCAGCCCGGCGAAAGAAAACTATAACGTACAAAGGTAAGAATATTAGAATAACTGCAGATCTCTCTGCTGAAACTTTTCAAGCAAGAAGAGGCTGGTCATCAACTTTTAATCTCCTAAAGCAAAAAAACTTTCAACCCAGGATCTTGTATCCAGCTAAACTGAGTTTCATCTATGATGGAGAAATTAAATACTTCAATGACATTCATATGTTGAAAAAATTTGCCATAAGTAAACCAGCTCTTCAGGATGTTCTCAGACCTATCCTCCACAATGACCAACCCAATCCTATACCACAAAAGTAAACTCACTCAGAAACTTCGGATCAAACTCCAACTTCCACACTGGCGAAAGGATTAAAAATGTCCACTGGACCTTTGAAAAACTCGATACCCAAAATTCCACCAGACTTATCCTTACTCTCCATCAATGTGAATGGCTTAAACTGTCCTCTAAAGAGGCATAGGTTAGCTCACTGGATACAAAAACTTAAGCCAGATATTTGTTGCATACAAGAGTCACATCTCAACTTAAAAGACAAATACAGACTCAGGGTGAAAGGATGGTCATCCATATTTCAGGCAAATGGTAATCAGAAAAAAGCAGGTGTTGCAATTTTATTTGCAGATACAATAGGCTTTAAACCATCAAAAGTAAGGAAGGACAAGAATGGTCACTTCGTATTTGTTAAGGGTAATACTCAATATGACGAGATCTCAATTATTAATATCTATGCACCCAACCAGAATGCACCTCAATTTATAAGAGAAACTCTAACAGACATGAGTAACTTGATTTCCTCCAGCTCCATAATCGTTGGAGATTTCAACACTCCCTTGGCAGTGTTGGATCGATCCTCCAGAAAGAAGCTGAGCAAAGAAATCTTAGATTTAAACCTAACCATCCAATATTTAGATTTAGCAGACATCTACAGAACATTTCATCCCAACAAAACTGAATACACATACTTCTCATCAGCCCACGGAACTTACTCCAAAATTGATCACATTTTAGGTCACAAGTCTAACCTCAGTAAATTTAAAGGAATAGAAATTATTCCATGCATCTTCTCGGACCATCATGGAATAAAACTTGAATTGAGTAACAACAGGAATCTGCATACCCATACAAAAACATGGAAGTTAAATAACCTTATGCTGAATGATAGCTGGGTCAGAGATGAGATTAAGAAAGAAATCACCAATTTTTTGGAACAAAATGACAATGAAGACACAAGCTATCAGAACCTCTGGGACACTGCAAAGGCAGTTCTAAGAGGGAAATTTATAGCACTGCAAGCCTTCCTCAAGAGAACGGAAAGAGAGGAAGTTAACAACTTAATGGGACATCTCACGCAACTGGAAAAGGAAGAACATTCCAACCCCAAACCCAGTAGAAGAAAAGAAATAACCAAAATTAGAGCAGAATTAAATGAAATTGAAAACAAAAGAATAATACAACAGATCAATAAATCAAAAAGCTGGTTTTTTGAAAAGGTCAATAAAATAGATAAACCTCTGGCCAACCTAATCAGGAAAAAAAGAGTAAAATCTCTAATATCATCAATCAGAAACAACAAAGACAAAATAACCACAGACTCATCAGAAATCCAAAAAATCCTTAATGAATATTACAAGAAACTTTATTCTCAGAAATATGAAAATCTGAAGGAAATAGACCGATACTTGGAAGCACGCCACCTTCCAAGACTTAACCAGAATCAAGTGGAAATGTTGAACAGACCCATATCAAGTTCAGAAATAGCATCAACTATACAAAACCTCCCTAAAAAGAAAAGCCCGGGACCAGATGGTTTCACGTCAGAATTCTACCAAACCTTTAAAGAGGAATTAGTACCTATATTACTCAACCTGTTCCAAAATGTAGAAAAAGAAGGAAGACTACCCAACACGTTCTATGAAGCAAATATCACCCTGATCCCCAAACCAGGAAAAGACCCAACAAGAAAAGAAAATTATAGACCAATATCACTAATGAATATAGATGCAAAAATATTCAACAAGATCCTAACAAACAGAATCCAGCAACACATCAAACAAATTATACATCATGACCAAGTTGGTTTTATCCCAGGGTCTCAAGGCTGGTTCAATATACGTAAATCTATAAATGTAATTCAGCACATAAACAAATTAAAAAACAAAGACCATATGATTCTCTCAATTGATGCAGAAAAAGCTTTTGATAATATCCAGCATCCCTTCATGATCAGAACACTCAAGAAAATTGGTCTAGAAGGGACTTTTCTTAAACTGATAGAGGCTATCTACAGCAAACCCACAGCCAATATCATATTGAATGGAGTTAAATTGGAATCATTTCCACTCAGATCAGGAACCAGACAAGGCTGCCCATTGTCTCCATTGCTTTTCAACATTGTAATGGAAGTTTTAGCCACCGCAATTAGGGAAGAAAAGGCGATCAAGGGTATCCATGTAGGGTCAGAAGAGATCAAACTCTCGCTCTTCGCAGATGATATGATTGTGTATCTGGAAAACACTAGGGACTCTACTACAAAACTCCTAGAAGTGATCAAGGAATACAGCAGCGTCTCAGGTTACAAAATCAACATTCATAAATCGGTAGCCTTTATATACACCAACAACAGTCAAATTGAAAAAGCAGTTAAGGACTCTATCCCATTCACAGTAGTGCCAAAGAAGATGAAATATTTGGGAATTTACCTAACAAAAGACGTGAAAGATCTCTATAAAGAGAACTATGAAACTCTAAGAAAAGAAATAGCTGAAAATGTTAACAAATGGAAAAACATACCATGCTCATGGCTAGGAAGAATCAACATTATCAAAATGTCCATACTACCCAAAGCAATATATAATTTCAACGCACTCCCTATTAAAGCTCCACTGTCATATTTTAAAGATCTTGAAAAAACATTACTTCGTTTTATATGGAATCAGAAAAAACCTCGAATAGCCAAGACATTACTCAGAAATAAAAACAAAACAGGAGGAATCACACTACCAGACCTCAGACTTTACTACAAATCGATAGTGATCAAAACAGCATGGTATTGGCACAAAAACAGAGAAGTAGATATCTGGAATAGAATAGAGAACCAAGAGATGAATCCAGCTACTTACCGCTATTTGATTTTTGACAAGCCAATTAAAATCATTCAGTGGGGAAAAGATTCCCTATTTAACAAATGGTACTGGGTGAACTGGCTGGCAACCTGCAGAAGACTGAAATTGGACCCACACCTTTCACCATTAACTAAGATAGACTCTCGTTGGATTAAAGATTTAAACTTAAGACATGAAACTATAAAAATACTAGAGGAGAATGCAGGGAAAACCCTTGAAGAAATTGGTCTGGGTGAGTATTTCATGAGTAGAACCCCCGGGCAATTGAAGCAGCTTCAAAAATACACTACTGGGACTTGATCAAACTAAAAAGCTTCTGCACAGCTAAGAACACAGTAAGCAGAGCAAGCAGACAGCCCTCAGAATGGGAGAAGATATTTGCAGGGTATAACTCTGACAAAGGTTTAATAACCAGAATCCACAGAGAACTCAAACGCATCAGCAAGAAAAAAACAAGGGATCCCATCGCAGGCTGGGCAAGGGATTTGAAGAGAAACTTCTCTGAAGAAGACAGGCACACGGCCTTCAGACATATGAAAAAATGCTCATCATCTTTAATCATCAGAGAAATGCAAATCAAAACTACTTTGAGATATCATCTAACTCCAATGAGACTAGCCTATATCACAAAATCTCAAGACCAGAGATGTTGGCGTGGATGTGGAGAAAAGGGAACACTTCTGCACTGCTGGTGGGAATGCAAATTAATACATTCCTTTTGGAAAGATATATGGAGAACACTCAGAGATCTAAAAATCGATCTGCCATTCAATCCTGTAATTCCTCTGCTGGGCATATACCCAGAAGACCAAAAATCACAACATAACAAAGATATTTGTACCAGAATGTTTATTGCAGCCCAATTCATAATTGCTAAGTCATGGAAAAAGCCGAAGTACCCATCGATCCACGAATGGATTAATAAATTGTGGTATATGTATACCATGGAATACTATGCAGCCTTAAAGAAAGATGGAGACTTTACCTCTTTCATGTTTACATGGATGGAGCTGGAACATATTCTTCTTAGTAAAGTATCCCAAGAATGGAAGAAAAAATACCCAATGTACACAGCCCTACTATGAAACTAATTTGGGACTCTCACATGAAAGCTATAACCCAGCTACAACTTAACAATAGGGGGAAGTGGGAAGGGGGGGGTGGGTAGAGGGAGGGGGATCGGTGGGATCACACCTGTGGTGCATATTACAGGGGTATTTGCGAAACTTGGTAAATGTAGAATATAAATGTTTTGGCACAGTAACTGAGATAACGCTGGAAAGGCTATGTTAACCACTGTGATAAAAATGTGTCAAATGGTTTATGAAGTGAGTGTATGATGCCCCATAATCATATCATTGTATACAGTTATGATTTAATAAAAAAATTAAAAAAAAAAATCCAAATTTGACTTTTTTGCAACCTTCTATCAGCTTTGCATATGAAACTACTGTCATGACGATGGTGATGCTCTCTTTTAATCTGAAAATGGTTTGGAGACACAAACATTAAAATGCAACATCCCCCTGATACTCTCAGGGAACACTCCAGTGACTGCCTTTCAACTATGTCAGTGCTCCGTACTTTTTGTCTCTCCTTGTGTGTTATAATTGCTGGCTAAATGGTTAATTTCCGTAGTTCCTTTCTCATTTCTGCTTCTTAGAGTTTTCTTTGGTTCTTGGTAAACAGACTTATTTCCTACCACATGACTACGAATCATGACCTTTCAGCACTTCATTAACTTAGTAATGCACCCGGCCTCATCAAAGTCTCTTTTTTATTTATTCTAAAAGTAGATGAGTCCTTGGCCAGGCCTGGTGGCTCCCACCTGTAATCCCAGCACCCTGGGAGGCCAAGTCGGGTGGATTGCTTAGTTCAGGAGTTTGAGACCAGCCTGAGAAAACTCGGGAGGCTGAGGCAGGAGGATCGCTGGAGCCCAAGAAATTGAGATTGCTGTGAGCTATGACACCGTGATATCCTACCCAGGGCGACAGAGCGAGATGGTGTTAAAAAACAAAACAAAACATTGATTTGAAAGTAAACATTAAATCATTCCAGGTTTATAAGTATGTCAATTGATAGAAAAATATGAATCATTACCATAAGTATGTCAATTCATAGAAAAATATGAATCATTACCTAGATTTAGTTTGTTCTGTTTATTTTTGGTCCAACCCAAGTCTATATTTTCCTCTAAAGAAATGGACTCACCAAGCCTATTTCCCTTTCCTGGAAACACAATCAGATTAATTTCCCAGTCACCACTGCTTCTGGGTGTTGGGCAGTATGAGTAGTTCTTACCAGGGAAAGGTACTGGAAATAGTTTTGCCTCTCAGGGCAGAGGAAGCTTCCCTCTAATTCCCCCATCTGCTGACTGATAATACCAGATAGTCTTTTTTTTTTGAGACAGAATCTCACTTTGCTGCCCTCAGTAGAGTGCTGTGGCATCTTAGCTCACAGCAGCCTCAAACTCTTGGGTTCAAGCAATTCTCTTGCCTCAGCCTCTCACGTAGCTGGGATTATAGGCACCTGCCACAATGTCTGGCTATTTTTTAGAGATGAGGTCTCACTATTGATCAGGCTGCTCTCGAACCCATGAGCTCAGGTAATCCACCCACCTTGGCCTCCCAAGTGCTGGGATTACAGGTGTGAGCCACTGTGCTTGAAAGCACATTTTTAATTTTTTTTATTAAATCATAGCTGTGTACATTGATATGATCATGGGGCATCATTCACTAGCTTTACAGACCATTTACCAAGTTTCACATATACCCTTGTAAGATGCACCCCTGGTGAAAGCACATTTTGAAGATGGCAGAATGACATGAAGAGGGCTGTCTCCCTGAGTGGTTATGTGCACACGGAGGTCATTCATCAGGACTCTCAGCCAGTTTGATAGCAGCTAGTGGGCCTCATGAAGACACCTCTCTCTCTATCCTTTATGAAAACATCAGACAGTGGGTCTTCACAGCAGCCTTGCCATATGGTGTGGTCAAAAATGGTGCCTCACAAGTGGTGTACAACATAACATTTCTGCTTCTCACTCTGCCTTCACTTTGAGTAGATCATTTATACCTCAGCAAAATAGAGGTTCCACTCTGGATGCCCTCCCACGTGCCTCGGTGGTTTTGTACCTCCAACAATTCATAAGTATCCTCTCCTTGGGCGGCGCCTGTGGCTCAGTCGGTAAGGCGCCGGCCCCATACACCAAGGGTGATGGGTCCAAACCCGGCCCCGGCCAAACTGCAACCAAAAAATAGCCGGGCGTTGTGGTGGGCGCCTGTGGTCCCAGCTACTCGGGAGGCTGAGGCAAGAGAATCGCCTAAGCCCAGGAGTTGGAGGTTGCTGTGAGCTGTGTGAGGCCACGGCACTCTACCGAGGGCCATAAAGTGAGACTCTGTCTCTACAAAAAAAAAAGTATCCTCTCCTTTCATGTCACCGTCCATGCTGGCCAGTGAGAGTTCATCAGCCTGTCAAGATCTCTCCCTATCTTGGGATTTGATCAATACAGGTGTGACTCCATCTCAGCCACCAAAACAAAGCACCCAAACCCAGCCCTTTTTGTATCTTTCAGATCATTCAATAAGCATAATCTTGTTTTCTTTGGAAATAACATGGTTGTCTAACTTTCTTCATTAGCGGCTAGTTGAGAGTTGCCTCTGGCTTCCTATGTAATTTTATCAGCCACTGGAGCTCCTTTTTTCCTTTCCTTTTTTGCGACAGCCACAATCCCATTTCTTTGATGTAAACTACAGCTTTTCTGTTTAAATGTGCTTCCTCTCCTCCTTTGTACAGTGGTGAGTGAAAAATAATAATAATAGTAAATAAAATGACTGTGCTTCCTCTTTCTGCTACGTCGTTGACAGACGTGAATGCATCTCCGGGTCTCTCTGTGTCTCTTTATCTTCAGTACTCTCTTTCAGGGCCATTCCCTGAAAATTTATCTCAGATCATCTCCTCTTGGGTGTATCACTTCTTTAAGAATTCTAAAGTGAAAGCTCAATAATGCAGAGATCTGTTTCTCTTTTCCTACTCCACAGTTGTTACCTACTGTTTCTCGGCCCTCCCCTCCAGTTCAGGCCCCTCAAGGGATGAGCTGAACACCAGGCATCAGACAAGATCATGTCCAATTTGCTCTTTTTTTTTTCCCCTCTCACATTTGTCCTAATGTTTAAATTTCTCCATCAATAGGCCGGGCAGCTCACTCCTGTAATCCTAGCACTTGGGAGGCCAAGGCAGGTGGATTGCCTGAGCTCACAGATTTGAGACCAGCCTGAGCCAGAGTGAAACCTTGTCTCTAAAAATAGCCAGGCATTGTGGCGGGCAGCTATAGTCCTACTCAGGAGGCTGAGACAAGAGAATAGCCTGAGCCCAAGAGTTTGAGGTTGCTGTGAGCTGTGATGCCACAGCACTCTACCAAGGGTGACAAAGTGAGACTCTAAAAAAAATCCATCAATCGATGAACAAATAGCTTTGGTACAAAATGAGAACAGAAAGATGAGGATGGAAGAAATATAAGCAGGACCACATGAAAACTTGTGAGACTCATGTGGAACCATCCAAGAATAAGAGAGTAAATAGTACCTACCAATTGTCTGGTGCATATAAAATGTGCATTCACACAGCTGAGGGCAGCAGCTCATGCCTGTAACCCCAGCTCTTTGAGGGGCTGAAGCCAGTGGATCCTTTGAGCTCAGGAGTTCGAGACCAGTCTGAGTAAGAGTGAGGCCCTGTCTCTACTAAAAGTAGAAAAATAGCCAGCCATGGGCGGCGCTTGTGGCTCAGTGAGTAGAGTGCCGGTCCCATATGCCGAAGGTGGCGGGTTCAAACCCAGCCCCGGCCAAAAACCACAAAAAAAAAAAAAGAAAAGAAAAATAGCCAGCCGTGGTGATGGGTGCCTGTGGTCCCAGGTCTTCGGGAGGCTAAGGCAAGAGGATTGCCTGAGCCCCAGAGTTTGAGTTTGTTGTAAGCTATGATTCTACGGTACTGAGACAACAGAGTGAGATTCTGTCTAAAAAGAAAAAGTGCACTCAGACATGAGGTGGGGTGAGATCAATGTGTGCTAGAGCAAAAGGAAAGCTTAAATAAGATGGGACTTAGCCTTCAAGGACTGTTAGGCTAGAGCAGCAGGAAGTACAGGCATTTTGTATGTAGGGAATGTCATGAGTAAAGATTGAGAAGCAGGGCGGCGCCTGTGGCTCAGTGGGTGGGGCACCAGCCCCATATACTGAGGGTGGCGGGTTTAAACCCAGCCCTGGCCAAACTGCAACAAAAAAATAGCCCAGCATTGTGGTGGGTGCCTATAGTCTCAGCTACTCAGGATGCTGAGGCAAGAGAATCACCTAAGCCCAGGAGTTGGAGGTTACTGTGAGCTGAGATGCCACAGCACTTTACTGAGGGCAACAAAGTGAGACTGTCTCTACAAAAAAAAAAAAAGACTGAGAAGCAGAAATATTAGTCACAATCATAGTGGGTCCTATTTATTACACACCTGTTACGTGTCTTGCATCATGCCAGGCCCTTCATGTCCATCCCATCTGATGCTCTTAGTGATACTGGGATTATGACACGGGTATTTTATAAATAAGAGAACCCAGTGTTAGAGAAGGACTAAATGGCAGGGTCAGGATTCAAGGTCTGTGCTTCACCCAGTGCACAGGAAGGTGGGGCGGTGACAAAGGCAGTGCTCTGGGGAGCAGACGGCAGTAGGCCAGGCAGATCAGGGAATCAGGATGTGGACATGCTGGATGTTGAATGCAGATGCTGGGTGGGACCTGGTAAGTAATGGGGAACTGCTGTGGACTTTGTGAGCACATACGTAGCATGACAAACTTTGGAGTTAGACAAGATCTGAAGTCAAGACCATGTTCCATGCTAACTGTGTGACTCTGAGAACCATAGTTAAACTTGCTGAGATTCAGTTTTCTCCTTTGTAAAATGTGTTCAACCGTAGTATCAATTTGTTTATTTATTTAAAGACAAAGTCTCACTCTGTCACCCTGGGTAGAGCCATGGTGTCATAGCTCACAGTAACCAAACTCTTGGGCTCAAGCGATCCTCCTGCCTCGGACTCCCAAGGAATTGGGACTATAGGCACCCACCAGCATGCCGGCTAGTTTTTCTAGTTTTTCTACTTTTCATAGAGACGAGGTCTCACTCTTGCTTAGGCTGGGCTCATTCGTCAAGGGATCCTCCCCTCTTGGCCTCTGTTGGCTGGGATTATAGGCAGGAGCCGCCATGCCCGGCCCTGGAAGTCATTTCCACACCCCTCTTATGTGTGCTTAAGAGTCGCCAGGGAAGATGAGGGGGTGAAAATGATTGATTCGCCTCTAAGACATTCTGAGTAAGCAGGTCTGGGTGGGCTGCTGATTTTTTCTTCTACTTCAATGTGGGCAGTCTGTGGACCACACTGTCAGAAGCCTGGGTTCGGTCAGGCCCCCTCTGTTGGTGTCTCATTAGATGTCCTTGTCCTTATGTCTGGAGGCTGCTGGACGCCGTGGGGTATGGGGGAAGAGGTAGGCCGGCCAGGAAGAAAGAAGAAGTCGGGAAAGCCAGGACTTTGGGCTGGCTGTGGAGGAGGAATCACTGTCTTTTAACTCTTGGGTGGTGGCAAAAATAAGAGAACCCTTCACTGAGATGAGCAGGGAGGCGTATAGCCTTGGTGTGGTGTCCCCAGGTGGGGTGCTGTGTCTCCTCACAGTCCAGAGAACTATTAATGGCTTGAACATTAGCCTCTGGTTCAGCCACCACTCTTGGCTACCTGGTTGCTACCAGTCCAGCATCTCATTTTGTTTACCCACAACCCCAGGGCTGTGATTAGAGCCTTAACACCAGATCACATAGGGTACCAATTTTTCCATCAGAAAATCTGCCTAGTTCTGAATCTTTCTGCTGTTTAGAAATGAACCCATGGAGTGTCCCCATCATTGTTCTTCCAGTGTCACTGTCTACATTCTGAAGGATTCATCCTGTAAAATCCTAGGATGAAAGAATCTGTCCTGGGGTCTGGGTCTCCAGATGAGGCCCCAGAGCCCTGCCTACATCTGTGGTCTTGCCCCACAGACCCTCCGGGGCTGTTCCATGGCCTTCACATCTCAATGTTTCCCTAGAGTAAAAACCAAAGGATGGGTCAGGCAGAATGGCCCACACCTGTAATCCCAGCACTCTGGGAGGCCAAGGTGGGTGGATCCCTTGAGCTCAAGAGTTCCAAGACCAGCTTGAGCAACAGTGAGACCTCATCCTTACTAAAAATGGAAAAACTAGCCAAGTGGGCGGTGCCTGTGGCTCAAAAGGATAGGGCGCAGGTCCCATATGCCGGAGGTGGCAAGTTCAAACCCAGCCCTGGCAAAAAACTGCAAAAAAAAAAGAAAAGAAAAACTAGCCAGGTGTGGTGGTGGGCACTTGTAGTCCCAGCTACTGTGGAGGCAGAGGCAGGAGGATCGCTTAAGTCCAGGACTCTGAGGTTGCTGTGAGCTATGACGCCATAGCACTCTACCCAGGGTGACAGAGTGAGATTTTGTCTCAAAAACAAAAACAAAAAAACCCCAAAACATGAAAGGATGCCTGCAAACTAAAACAGCTTGGCCCAGTGTTTTTCTCATCTTAGGAACAGAAAAGGAAAAAAAGCAGGAGGAAGCAGTAAGAAGCCACTGCTGACTCACCATAAATTGCCAACAACTGTGAATTATCCAGTAGCTGCAGAACAGCCATCTTTTGCTTAAAAAAAATAAATAAACAAATAAACCTTTCTGAAATACTCCTCTTTCCTAACCTTTATACATCCTTTTATTTTTATAAATATCTTCTCAGAACATAGTCAAGGCAACTGATAATTACTAAGTGTCTGAGACCCTATAGACTTCAAACACTGGAACAGGGTCCACTATCATAAATATGTCCACAAAGACTGACAAATCCATGTTGCTGCCACTGATGCTCCCTATAGCAAAATTCGGTATGTCCTATGTCTGGTCGTCAATAATTGTGCTTTGCCAATTGTGTGACTGCTCAGGCATTTGTATCATCGTCATATAAGGCAATCTTTCTCAAATGAGCTTACATCACTCTTCAACAACAGTGAGATACATCATTGATCTCTTGATCTTTGAGATCGAGAGAGAGACACAGAGAGATTTAACAACTCATCTAAGATCACTGAACTAGTAAGTGATGGATTAGGGGCTGACCCAGTTCTTTGATGGCAATTCCAGGGCACATCCCACAGTGTCATGTGGCTCTTGCTCTATATATGTGCCAAGCAGGGCCCACACAGCTTGTTCATGAGACAGCCTGGCCCCAGTCCAGCATGGCAGTCACAAGACAGCACCTTGCAGGGCTCTAGCAGGGGGAGCACATGGCCCAGGGCACCAGATGCTGCCTTTGCTGTGAACAGCTGGGCATGGCAGGGGCTCTGGGGCAGCCCCCTTCCTGAGAGACTTGGGACTCCTGTGATGGGGGCGGTGTCTCATCACTCCCTGTCTGCCTGGCTCGAGATTCATCAGACTGCACAGGAGCCAAGGAAGCACTCAGCCTTCCTTCACCTCATTTGAATCAGACTTGCACCGCGGTCTGCTGGTGGTATGCCCCTCTCCAGCATCCTAATAAAACCCTTTGTTAGTGATGCTCCTGCAAGTCACGTCTGCAGGCTCAGGAGCCCAGCTGAGAACAGATTGCTCAGACTCTCTAGGGAAGGAGCAGATGATCTAAAAAGGCAAAAGATAGAAAGTCCAGGTGCACTAGAGCTGGCCTGGGTGTGCCTGAGACACAGGAATCTTCCAGGAGTAAGTCCAGAAGGGAACAGTCCAGGTGGCCGGCCTTCTTGCAAAGCTCAGGGGGAGGTGGTTGTTCCCAAGCAGTGAGCACTGTTCCTGAAGACGCTCCACCATCTGCCCTTCTGTACCACTCCTGAGTTCCTAAGAGCCACTGTCCTCTGGACTTGTTTTGTTGACTTTCAGATTGTCTATTTTGGGGAGGAGACAGCCAGCTATGAGGCATACTTATTAAAGAAAGAAACATTTGTGTTGACTCTTCCTGATAGGAAGACATCAGAAAAGGCACCAGTTGTTGTCTGTATCTGTCATTTGAAGAAGGAACCAATGTCAAATGCATAATCCCACATGCTTTCCTCCCAGCCAGCCTGGCATTCTTGGGTTCCTTCATCCATCAGACATGCTCTGAGCCCTCCATGTCTAGGTGGTGGCACTCAGAGAAGTGCTGTCCAACAGTCAGCCCCCAGTTCTGGAGAAACATGCCATGAGTGTCATCTGGGAGACTCCAGCACTGAAGCAGCTTTTACTGAAAACTATTTTTTTTTTTTTGAGACAGAGTCTCACTCTATCACTCTGGACAGAGTTCTGTGGTATCATAGCTCACATCAACCTCAAAATCCTGGGCTCAAGTGATCCTCCTGCCTCAGCCTCCTAAGTAGCTGGGACTACAGGCACCCACCACCACTCCTGGCTAGTTTTCCTATTTTCAGTAGAGATGGGAGTCTCACTTTTGCTCAGGCTGGTCTCCAACTCCTGAGCTCAAGTAATCCACCTACCTCGGCCTCCCACAGTGGAATTACAGGCATGAGCCACTGCACCCAACCCAGATCTTTGGGTTTTAGCTTGCAAACAGCTGGTGAGGAGAAAGACAGATCACCTGGTTGGTGAGAAAAGCAGGGACAGGTTGTGACAGCTGCCTTAGAACCCTTATAAATAAAGAGCGTGAGTACTGGTTGAGCCTAAAGAGCCAGTTGAGTTGGAAAGATACTTTCTTTTTCATGTTGAGTAAAGAAAACCATCATTATCACTTCAAGAAACAGAATGTAGAGTGCTGAGGTGGTGCTGGGTGGGGACTGGAAACCCTGACCTAGTCAGCTGTGCGTTGGTGCAGAATTGCAGTGGGAGGAGGTGGCATGGACAGTGAATCTAGGGGGCCTGGGGGCCTCTGACCCAGAAGCAGGAGGGGAAAACCCAAGGAAGTTCCTAAGGACATGTGGACTGCCCTCTCCCATAAAGCTGATGGAGCTAGTGGATATAAAATAGGTGTGGAGAAGGGAAGGCCGTGGCTTCATTAGGGCCACTGAAGTCTATGTGATCAGTCATTACAGAACAGTGTCAGTCTGGTGGAAATGCCCCCTTTTCCTACTGTTGGGATCCCAAGAGAGTTGTACCAGCAAACCCAAACAGTAGCACAAGAATGGTGCCAAAAGGGTGGCCGAGTAGATTTACTGTGAACGCAATATAGCTGCATTTTCAGGGCTGCTCACCTCTAGAAGCTCCTTGTGAGACCTGAGGAGGGGCTCTGTCAATGAGTTCACCCAGTTACGTGTCTCTGTGCCATTGGCCAACGTAAGACAATGCAGCTGCAATCAGTTGAGAGGGCTGTCACTCTGTATTGCCTGGTAGTCACCCTTCCCTCCCTGGTAGTGCTGAAGCGGTTGTGGTCATTTTTGGAAACCAGCTAAGGGTGAATGGAGCTGGACATGCATTTCTTTGGGTTTGGGGGAAGATATCATGGAATTTGCAGTGACTTGCATGGATATCTCTAGCCTCCCACCTCCCCCAACACACAGGAATGTCTTCAGGGCTATTTCTCCACCCTCTGTGGACTCACCTGGAGTCCTGGTGGAAGGCTCAAGGCCAAAGGTCATATCTCACTATCAACTGTCCTAGGGCACCTGGAAGTGAGATGAGAGAGTGAGATGGGCATAGTTAGAAGCTATACCACCATGAATTCTTCCAGTCAGCACTTACTTAAAATGAAAAACAACTCTCTCTAGTTTACGACTATTTAAAAACATTTTTTTCTTTTTCTTTTTCTTTTTTTTTTGAGACAGAGTCTCACTCTGTAGCCCTGGGTAGAGTGCCGTGGCATCATCATAGCTCACAGTAACCTCAAACTCCTGGGCTTAAGCAATCCTCTTGCCTCAGCCTCCTAAGTAGCTGGGACTAAGGCATGCACCACTGTGCCTAGCTAATTTTTCTCTTTTTAGTAGAGTTGGGGTCTTGCTCTTCCTCAGGCTGGTCTCGAACTCCTGAGCTTAAGCAATCCACCCACCTCTGCCTCCCAGAGTGCTGGGATTACAGGCATGAGCCATAATGCCTGGCCAAAAAACACTTTTAAAATAATAAAATAGAAAAGAATGGATTTGGTTTTCATCATCATCTGATCAAAACCAGTTGAGGAAAGATCGAATTTTCTTTCTATTATTTTTGTACATCATATTATACAAACGTTATATGTGGCCTTCCTCTCCAAAACCCATTACGTGCCAGTTTAATCATGAGAAAAACATCAGACAGATCCCAATAGAGGGATATTTTATAAAACACCTGACTAATATTCCTCAAAATTGTCAAGGTCCTAAAAAAACAAGTGTAACATGAAAAAAATGTCACAGCCAAGAGCAGCCTAAGGAGACATGATAACTAAATGTCATGGGTTGGGATCCTGGAACAGAAAAAGGATGTTAGGTAAAAAAATAAGGAAAATTGAACAATGGATAGGCCCGGGGTAGGAAACCTCTTTTCATGTTGGAAGGCTGCATTAATTCAGCTGTAATCAAATAAGGTCACATTCAAGAAACGTCAATGAGATATACTGAGAGATGTGCATTATTTTGTGAAAATCTAACTACTATGCACTTAATAATTTAAAAAATATACCTATTTGTTAATGTTAAATTCAACTAACTTTTTTTTTTTTTTTTTTTGTAGAGACAGAGTCTCACTTTATGGCCCTCGGTAGAGTGCCGTGGCCTCACACAGCTCACAGCAACCTCCAACTCCTGGGCTTAAGCGATTCTCTTGCCTCAGCCTCCCGAGTAGCTGGGACTATAGGCGCCCGCCACAACGCCCAGCTATTTTTTGGTTGCAGTTTGGCCGGGGCCGGGTTTGAACCCGCCACCCTCGGTATATGGAGCTGGCACCTTACTGACTGAGCCACAGGCGCCGCCCTCAACTAACTTTTAATGACTTTGTTGTGTCTGCTTTTTGTTGGAAAGCATTTGAATATTTAGTTGCAGCACGGAGGGCTGAAGTTTCAGTTGATCCTCTAGATGGGTATCGGTCACTTGTGACTTTAAGGGCATCTTGATTTGGGTTAGGTAGGAGTATATAGATTTGCAGAAATAAGTGGTTGAAAAGCAAGAAAGCACTTTTGGAGCATGTTGCCAAAGGGTATCCTATTGCATTTTTCTATATTTCAATTGGATCTTTCTTAGCATTAAACAATGACTTTATTATTTTTTAATTTAATTAAATTGATTAATTAATTTTTTTTTTTTTGAGACAAAGTCTCAAGCTGTTGCCCTGGGTAGACTGCCATGGTGTCACAGCTCACAGCAACGTCCAACTCTTGGCCTTAAGTGATTCTCTTGCCATAGCCTCCCAAGTAGCTGGGACTATAGGTGCCCACCACAAGGCCTAGCTATTTATTTTATTTTATTTTTTGCCGTTGTTGTTGTTGCAGTTGTCATTGTTGTTTTAGCTGTCCTGGGCCAGGTTCGAACCCACCAGCCTCAGTGTATGTGGCCAGCTCCCTACACACTGAGCTATGGGCACCGCCTAATTAATTAGTTTTTTTGAGACAGAGACTCACTTTCTTGCCCTGGTAGAGTGCTGTGGTGTCATAACTCATAGCAACCTCGACTCCTGGGCTCAAGCCATCCTCCTGCTTCAGCCTCCCAAGTACCTAGGACTACAGTAACTCACCACAATGCCTGGCTATTTTTAAAGTTGGGGGGGTCTCGCTCTTGTTCAGGCTGGTCTTGAACTCCTGAACTCAAGCAATCCACCCATGTGGGCCTCCCAGAGTATTAGGATTACAGACGTGTGCCACCGTGCCTGGCCAAAACAATGACTTCAAAATGTCATCTACTGAGAACTCAATCAATTCTGTCTGTAGTTCTTTAGGTGCCTTGGTGATATCAACTAGGTGAGGCTGAAACGCTAATTTGAATGTGATGTCTTGATTCTCAAAGTCAGTGAAACTTTCATTGTATCTTCCAATTAATAGGTCTGTAACAGATGCATGTTCTTCAAATGATTGGACTATATCATCCTGCTCACCAGTGACCCTTGCTAACTGGAGCAAATATTCATCTGAAATTTCCTTTTGAAGTGTTTTGAAAAAGACAACTTTTTTTTTTAAATGCTTGGACTTTTTTCTACATATCCTACCTCGACTTAGTTTTACCTTGCAAAGGAACATTCAAATCCTTTTGATTTGACATGGTATCACATAGAAATGCTATAGTCCTATAGAAATCTTTTCAATAATTCACATTACTGATTCTGTTCTTCTTAAAATTTAACTATATTTTCTCACTGACATAAAATTTTGGCTAGCACCTGTTCCTGTGATAGTGCACTTCAGAATGATAAGGCAAATCCACTCTGAATACCTCATCCTTCAACTTTAGCATGTTATGAAACGGAAGATGCCGTGTTACATTTGCAGGAATATAGTTAACAATACTTATAACTTGTTGCAAGTTATAAGTCACTTAAAATAGTAGCTTTAGCACAGAGATTTTGCTGATATAAGATACAATGAAAAGAAATGAGATCATGTTGATCTGTTAATGCTTTCTTTAACTGTGCAATAAACCCCTCATGTTTTCCTGTCATGGAAGGTGCACCATCTGTACACACACTCACTAAATTTACTAAATTAAGTACAACTTCAGGACATTTATCTTGAAAGTTGCTGAAAATATCTAGTCCCCATTTTCTATATCCAAGAGTACCCAAAGCGAGTAACTCTTCATAGCAAAGAAAATCTGTTATGACCTGAATGAAGTATATAACCTGTGCTGAATCAGTTGATTCATATAAAGTGATTAAATAATATATATTTGCATATATATACATGAAGTATAGTATGAAGTTGCTCTATTAAGTTGAAGGTTAATTCATGTTGCTGACCAGTTAGGGTTCTCCTTGAAAGAGGCAGTTGTTTGTACTTTGAAACATTATCAGGATCTAAGTATCCTACAACCTCAACAATGCATTCTTTTACAATTTCTACATTACTGAATGGCTTTCCTTTTTTTCCTGAGTATATAAGCTACTTTGTAAGTTGCTTGCTGATTGAAAGAATTGCCGTTTGCTTTAGCTTTTCATTTTTAAATTTCTGCAATATGTCCTTTCATGCTTCTCCAATTTAAAATTTTTATGGTCCTTAAGTGTTACGATGACAAGATTTTCAATTAAGATTTTCCTGTTTCTCTATGTTTACTTGGTCTGCTATGCTTCTCACAGTCAGCCAATGATTTTGACACTCAATTTGTTGAATTTTTGCAATGTTTTCATCAGTTCTGTCAGTGACAAGTTCTCAAACTTAATTGTAAGACCTCATTTATGACCTTACTTGGATATAAGATTTTTACAGAAGACCCATCTGAAAATGAGGTCGTTAGGGTAGGGCCTGTAGAAGTATGCATCCTTATAAATATAGTGTCCTTATAAAAAGGAGTAATTTGGACACACCCACTAGAAAGGGAAGATAATGTGAAGAGAAATAGGGAGAAGACAGCCATCAGCAAGCCAGAGAGAGGTCTGGGGAATGTCCTTCCCTAACAGATGCCTTGATTGCATACTCCTGGTCTCTAGAACTGTGAGACAGCACTTTTCTGTTGTTGAAGCAGCCTCCTTTGTAGCACTTTATGGCAGCCACAGAATTTGGGGAGTTCCTGAGGGTGCTCTGGCACTGAGGGAGTGATTAGAGAAGCAGGAAAAAAAAGGAGAGGCTAAGATGAGGACATCATGGGTGGGGTGAGAGACCTGGACAGAGAAAACAAGGGATCAGCCAAGAGGAAACCATAAACATAAACACAGAGATCATTATTTTCTTTGAAATGGGAGGGTCTCAGTCTGGAAGATACCAGACCCAGAAGAGAGTCTAGAAGAAGTGAGCTGTCCCACTGTGTCCTGCACACCATGGGAGGAAGCAAATACTGCTGCCACCTTTGGGTGCTCTGGAAAAATGAGAGACATCCAACTTAAGTCCTGAAGATACTGTTTGCAGGAGTCAACTTGAGTAGGCTTGAGGCCTCCAGGGAACACGTGTGTAGTCCATGGTTCTTACATGTGTGCTCTGGGGACAGCTGAATTCCCTCACTAGCATTTAACCTACGTGCCTCCGTTTTCTGTAAAAAGGGAATAATGATAGCACCTATCTCACCATGCAGATTAAATAAAATGAGAGCAAAGAGTTTACAACAGTTTCCCGTGTCAAGCTCTCAGTAAACGGTATTTGTGATCACCAAAGGCGTTTATTACTATAGTCAATCTCATCCTCTCAATTCAAAGTCCTACTAAGGTAACATCCCTCCAGACAGTGCTGGGTGCAAACACCACTGTAACTGGGTTGGATAGGTGTTTTTAGAACCTGAGGACCCTGACAGACAAGCGTAGCATCTGGATGTGACCCCGAAGACAACTGCATTGGCCCCTGAAAGCCCCTTCTTAGCCAGGGCCCAGCAGTTGGCTACTGCCTGTGGGCAATGTCCGGTCCACTCTCTGCTCCACCTGTGCCGGCCTGATCTGCCCGGGTTGCTTCATGTCCAGCTCGTGGAAGAGCCTTTCCGGCCAGGAACTGTGGCGAAACCGCGCGTGGGGGCAGTGGCGAAATCGGGTTGAAAGCTGTCGCGTACGCCAGTGCCAAAGGAAAACGAAAAGGAAAACTGTGGCCACCAAGGCCCGTCAGGGGGTGCCCCACGAATGTCGCGCGCAGCCGGCGACGCGAGAGCGCAGAGCCCGCGGAAGGGGCTGCGGTCCCCCGAGGCGCTGGAGACCTCCGCGATCGCCAGGTTGTGAGTTTGAGGTACCACAATTTGCTCTTTGTTCCTCCTCTTGTTCCTTGCGACATCCCAGGGCAGCTCGCTCGCCCCCTCCGCCGGCAGCCAGCCACCCGCCGGCCACGCGCCCGCCTGGGCCCGAGGGCGGGAGGGCGCACGACGGGGCGGGGCCGACGGCGGGCGGAGCCGCGGTGATGGGGCGGAGCCTGCGGGCGGGGGCGGGTCCTGCTGGCGGGGCGGGGCGGCACGGCGAGCGCACTAGCAGAGACTTGGCTGGGCCGCGGCGGCTGCGGTGGGGGCGCATCCAGCAGGCAGCGGCGGCGGCTCCTTAAATAGCACCCAGAGCCGGCACCGGGCACTGAGTGGGCTACAGTGGCAGCCGGCGGCGGAGCGGCCGGGCCTGCTGAAAAGGTGAGTCACCTGACGTGCGGATTCGCGCCTGTCCCTGCTGCAGCGTCCTGGGCTCCGTTGAGGCGCGGGGCTCAGGTGACCCCTCAGGGCCGAGCCCCGAAGGCGGCCGCGGCGGCGGCGAAGGGACCAGAACCGCCCCTGGCTCCCGGAGACCTGCCGCTTTTCCGGCCTCGGATGTGCGGCCCGGCTTCCCCCGGCAGCTGGAAGCCTCCAGGCCCCGGCGCGGCTTCCTGTGGCGGAGCCGGGATGCGGGCGGCGCGGGCGCCGGGCTGGTGCGCGGCGGGGTCGGCTCCTTGTTTGTGTGGCGGCGGGGACCGGCCTGGACGAACCGAGGTTCGGGTGCAGACGGCCGGTCCCGGGCGGCGCAGGGAGCGCTGGGTCGCGCGGTCAGGAGGGTCCGAGGCGGCCCTGAAGCCGGCTGCAGTGCGGGGACCTTCTCCCGGGGTCGCGGGAGGAGCGCCACAGCCCCCGCACACGGCCCGGGAGGAAGGTGTCATTGATTGAGCGGCACTGGCGTTTTTTGAAATTGGGAAGCCGAGATGATGTCTGTCACCTTGCGGCGCAGGCGGAGAGTGGCGGCGGCGACTCGGGCAAACACGTGGGCTGGAATCTTAGAGACAGACCCCCTCTTACAGCGTGTATCCCGAGGCTTGCAGACCCCTCCCCACCCCGCCCAATTTCAAGGTTATGGAGCTTAAAAGAATGACATTATCGAAGTGTGCTCTAGTGCCCTGGTTAGGACTTCTAAGCTTCCCGGGGTGCAGGTGGATCTAAGGTACCACCACTAGCGCCACTCTTCCTTTTATTTATTGATCTTGGAGAGAAACTGGTGAAATCTCGCAGTTTCCGACACATATTTCACCATTTAACCTGTGATTTTCCCAAAGAAAACAAATATTGGCTTAACGCAAGCAAAAAAAAAAAAAAATCAACCAAAAACTTCTGTTTAATTCTGAGTTTCTTTCTTTTTTTTTTTTTTTTGGTTTTTGGCCGGGGCTGGGTTTGAACCCACCACCTCTGGCATATGGGACTGGCGCCCTACTCCTTGAGCCACAGGGGCCACCCCCTTTTTTTTTTTTTTTTTTTTTAGACCAGGTGGACATGGCAGGTTAAATTGGCTGAAACTTAAAAGTTTGAATTGAAGGTCTGTGCTGGGCAGGCTTGAGGAGGTGGGGCTTTTAAGGACAGTTGTTCACCATGAGTTTGGAGCCAGACAGGGATATAGAAACAGGGCCAGGTCTTGGGAGACAGTCTTTCTTATACTTCTTATTTATGAAAAGACTGCATTCGACTAAAATCTTTTTTTTTTTTTTTGGCCGGGGCTGGGTTTGAACCCACCACCTCCGGCATATGGGACCGGCGCCCTACTCCTTGAGCCACAGGCGCCACCTCGACTAAAATCTTTAAAGGAGCTAAAATTCTGTACCTAGAAAAAGAATATCATTAACAGCTATACACCTTGTACCCTGCTTCCCCTTTAAAGTAATAAGACATGTTAAAGGCTGCTGTCTCCTGAATTTACTGTAAATATAGAATGACTTCTTATACAAGCAGTTACCCTTCCCCAAGCAGTTATAAGGATTTTGACATCTCTCCTTCCTGTCTCTGTTCCTATTTTGGCAATATTTTCTATTATTATCCCAGGGAGCCTGACTAAAAAGAAATCTGAGCTTTTAAATTTTTGACACTTAAGTAGATATAGATGACAAAGGAAAGCAGGGACAATTATCTATATGATCTGGGTAGAGTTTTCATAGCTATCTCTACTTGTGAGTAGTGAGGTTTAGGATAAGTCAACGTGCACCCACCTGCTGCCGTGTCATGCTTAGTACGTAGGTCTTGCCACTTCTTTACTTTGGATGTAGCTGCTTTGTGGAAATCGATTGTATGTTTGGGGAGAGCCTTGAGAAAACATTCGGTTGTCTTGTCATTGTAACTGGGTATTTTGCCTCCTCTCTGCATTCTTGTTTTACTTCTCTGAAAAGAACAAGCCTATAGGAATACTACCCTGTTTCCCCGAAAATAAGACATCCTCTGAAAATAAGACCTACTTACAGGAAAGATAAAACGTCCCCTGAAAATAAGACCTAGCGCATCTTTGGGAGCACACCTTAAAATAAGACACTGTCTTATTTTCGGGGAAACAAGGTAGTAATTTCTAGGTGTTTATACTCAATAACCTTAGGAAAATGTTTAGTTTTTAAGGTCAGTTGTATTTATTGTGCAAGTTAACTGTTTACAACAGATGCCTGTTATTCCTTTGCATTTATTGTCTCTTATAACCAAACTCTGCTTAAGTTAGAACCCATAAACAATGTTTTATGGACAGCCTGGTTTGGATGATGTAATGCACAAGGTTCCCCTGCAACAGAATAGAAAAGAATTTCCTTTAAAGCAGCTCAGAGCTGTTAGTGTCCTAAAGCCTTTCTAAGCCCTACTCTCTGACAGGCAGTAGTCGGTCAGGAGGCAGATTAATGTGCCAGAGTTTTTATTGAAGGTCGTTGGGCTAGGTTGGTAGCAGACAAACACATGCAAGTCATAAAGTGTCTGTGACACACATGCCCAGAGAGGAATTCTCAGTGAACACAGCCCATCTGAAGCTGCCCAGTGGTATGTGTTGATATATCAAGGGGCTCCTGAGAACTTTTTTTTTGAGACAGAGTCTCACTTTGTCACTCTTGGTGAAGTTCTGTGGCGTCATAGCTCACAGCAACCTCAAACTCTTGGGCTCAAGTGATTCTCTTGCCTCTAGCCTCTTTTGCCTATAGGTGCCTTTCACAATGCCTGGCTATTTTTAGAAATGGGATCTCTCTCTTTCTCAGGCTATACTCGAACCTAGGAGCTCAGGCAATCCACCCGCCTTGGCTTCCCAGAGGGCTAGGATTACCTGCGTGAGCCACTGCGGCCTTGAGAACTTCTAAAGAAGCACATGCCCTGGAGTGGTTTGCTGGACTGGAAACTAGAGGCAGTGTTTGCCGCCCTACCTCTGAATTCATTGTTTTTATGTAAAATGCTGAATGACAACTCTTAAGAAATTTTAGTTTGTGTAAGGTTGGGGTGATACGTAATAGTGACAAGAGGAAACTATCACATAATCCAAGTTATGTTCATTTTTCCACATTCTACATCTGTCGCTTTCAAGTTCTTGACTGTGTTGGAAACAACACAGGTATCTGTTCAGTTAAAACCTTTGAGGAATCAAGGGGAGAGGGTGAGATACGGTGGAGCCCTCCTTGAAGTTTGGCTGGCTTGGAGGTAATCCCTTTTGGACAGAAACTCAAGTGGAGATAAGTGGGGGCCCTGCTCCTCTGTGCTTCCTGCCTCCAAAAGGTACATTCATCTGGAGGTGAGTGTCATAAAACTTCAAACCCGATGCCTCCACTGGATACCTGGGCTACTTCTCTTCATTAATTTAAGTTTTTTTTTTTTTTTTGCAGTTTTGGCCGGGGCTCGATTTGAACCCGCCACCTCTGGCATATGGGCTAGTGCCCCACTCCTTTGAGCCACAGGCGCCGCCCCATTAATTTAAGTTTTAAACAAAATTTGAAAGCTGTCTACTAACTATATCAAAACCATTTGCCCCAGAAAAGCTATATATTTTTTATATTATAAAAGTAATATATGCTTATTGTAGAAAATGTTAGAAATATAAAAATAATAATTTCCAGAGATTAAATACTGATAACATTTCACAATATTTCCTTCTAGTGCAGTGGTTCTCAACCTTCCTAATGCCGCTACCCTTTAGTACAGTTCCTCATGTTGTGGTGACCCCCATAAAACCATAAAATTATTTTCATTGCTACTTCATAACTGTAATTTTGCTACTGTTATGAATCATAATGTAAATATCTGATATGCAGGATAGTCTTAGGCGACTCCTGTGAAGGGGTCATTTGACCCCCAAAGAGGTTGTGACCCACAGGTTGAGAACCACTGTTCTAGTGTTTTCTTTCTAAATAAATTAAAAAGAAATTTAAGCATACATTGTACATTGAAGATAGCAATTTGACAATTTAACTTTGGTTGCCAAAGTTAGAGTGTGAACTTTTTAGAGTGTGTGAAAAGTTAACATTTTCTTCAAAAAAAGAGTTTTGAAGATGACTGTATTATGTGCGAACGGGCTACACTGCCCTTTAGTTACTTCTCCCTGTTGCTGGATAAATATTTAGGTACACCTGTTTATTTCAGAAGTTTATCAAGCTGTGTTAATCTACTTCACTATATCTTTTTTAGTTGTTAAATTAGAGCATGTTTAGCTTTTAATCTCTTGAAATTGACAATGACTTGAAAATTATTTTTATTAAGGATTGGATTTTAATGAATTCTTGTGTTTGTGGATTCTAGTCAAGCTGTCAAAATAGGGGATTTATGGTTTGAAAAGATACATTGAAAGAAAGGAGGGCACCAAAGGGGGAAATGTGACTTGCTTTTTAAGACATTTCCTTGTTTTGGGAGGGACTTCTGGTAAATGTGTGCTCTATCTATTAGCACAGTTTTGACTGCTGTAAAGATTGGCATTTTCTCAGGATTGTTTTGGAAATAGCCACATAATACTGAAATACATGTTATTTCTCCCTTCATTAAGCAGTGTCAGAGGAAGGTACTACAGAAGCTGGTGCCTCCCAATACTCAAGTATTGACCAGGAAGCAGGCCTGTGGTGGCCTAGCCTGGAATGGCCAGGTGGTCACTGTTCTGGTGCTTCCTGTGTCTTAACTCATTAATCCCCCAACAACCCTGAAAGGTGGGTGCTGCTACCGTCCATCTTATATAAAAGATAGAGGAACAGGCTCGGTGCCTGTGGCTCAGGCGGCCAAGGTGCCAGCCACATACACCTGAGCTGGCAGGTTGGAATCCAGCCCGGGCTCGCCAAACAACAATGACGGCTGCAACCAAAAAAAAAATAGCTAGGCAGGACAGCGCCTGTGGCTCAAAGGAGTAGGGCTCCGGCCTCATATGCCTTGTTTCACCTCTGAGGCCCACAGCTCTGGGCTTCCAGAAACACTGAAGTGAACCTGCTCATTTTACCCATGCAGTGACAGTACAGAGAGAGGAGGTGACTTCACCGAGGTTGTACAACCCACCTTCCCCTCTGGCCATGCACACACAGTAGAGTTTGTTCCTGGTTAGGAAATGGTTGGACCTCAGTATTATCCTTGATTTTTGCCCTGAAATCCACTCAGTCAACAGGTTCTGCTTTTATGACCTATTCTCTGTCCAGTATGTCCCCGTCTCACCCATATCTTCCTTACATTCTCAGTGTTACCACCTTGAGCCAGCATCTGTCACCTCCTGTTTAGATAGCTAATGCCTGCTGTGGGTTTCTACAGCTTGGTTCTAACCTTCTGTGTCCTTTGCCTTCCCTCCAAACTACCAGACATGGAGGCTTCTGGAAAGCACACTGCAGTGGCACAGGAGTCATGGGTCTCTTACCACTTACATGAGTGCTCTCATCTTCCTGCTGACCTTCTCTGTCTAGGAAGGCCTCCTAGCTCCTGCATGCTCACCTCTGCATGCCTGTCGGGAATGCTGCTTCTTGCCCCAGAGAGCTCTGCTCCTCAGAGAGTCCTAGAGCCACTATCCCTTTCCTCAGACTCCACATCATTCACAGGAACCCCAGCTCACTGTCAATCAGCTGCATGCACCCCAGCCATGGTGGTGGTTAAAATGAAATATTCCCCTACTGGTTAGCAAAGCTGCTACCCCAAGTGCCCTCCCCCTAAATCAGAAAGGGTTAATGCCGGCCCGGCAGGGCATCTTCTGAGCCCTGTCACTCAGTCTTTATCTTTTCTGATGGTCGGTGCCTGGCCATGCTGCTTATTAAATATTTTGACTGGTGTCCTTGCCTCTGTTGTGCACCTGCCTTTTCACATGTGTGCATCTTGCTTTCTCGGGTGAACACTGCAGCTACCTTCTGGGCTTGGGCACGTAGGAGACCTAGTCATTGTCATTTCTGTATTTTTGGCAGCACGTAACAAAGGGCCTTACAGCTATAAGTACATGAGATTATCCGATTACTGAGACCAGGAGATGTCCAGATGGTCAGGTGGCCTGGGGTAGGGGTGCACAACAAGAACAGACATGGTAATATTCCCGGTTTGTCTGCCCTGGCACTGTGCAAGGTTTAGATCTCACAGCTATGATCAAGGCACTGAAAATCTCTAGGCTTTCCTTGGGGTGAACCCTGAGTGTGGGAGGGAGCATGTCACAGGTATTTCTTTCAGTGTAGTTTCAGTTACGAGAAGCAGGTGGCTGTGAGCTTTGCAGGATGTGGGAGGGAAGGAGATTAGTGTCAAGTCCCAGATAATCTTACATAACTGTACTGTAGTCTTTATAGCCTCCTTTACCTGATATTCCTGCTTTTAAATCATCTCTTATTTCTGTGCCACTAGTAAGTGGTCAAATAGCTCTTTGTTCCTTCTGTAGGGCAATTATATTGTGCCTCAAGCAGGATTCTGAGGTGTCTACATTGTAACCTAATCTGTGTGCCCTCATATTAACCTGAAATTTGAAAAAAAAAAAAAAAAAAGACTTGGCTTGGTGCCCATAGCTCAGCTGCCAAACAACAATGACAACTACAACTAAAAAATAGCCAGGCATTGTGGCAGGCACCTGTATGTAGTCCCAGCTACTTGGGAGGCTGAGGTAAGAGAATTGCTTAAGCCCAAGAGTTTGAGGTTGCTGTGAGCTGTGATGCCATGGCACTCTTACTGAGGGTGACATAGTGAGACTCTGTCTCAGAAAAAAAAAAAAAAAGACCCCAGGTGCCCCAGAATGTGGGACCTTGTCTATCAAGCAGTCTGCCCTGCAGCAGACAGACTGTGTTCCAGAAGGTATGCCCGAGCCGCCCAGACTCACGATGGACTGTGCAGGCAAGTGCCAGTTTCTGCTTTTCTCTCTTGATGTGATTCAGGGATAAGTTGCACCGATGCCAGGACCTCTCTGGAGTTCAGGCAAGGTGAAGAGCCTTGGCCTTGGGGTTTAGGGTGAAGCTGCGGGTCCCCAGGACACATCTCCTCAGAAGGGGACAGCCCTGTACCTTGTGTCGTTCATCACTTTGACTCTCCTTCCTCCAGAACAGCCAGCCCTGTCCACTCGACCTCTCCGCAGGGACCCGCAGTGTCCTGCCCACTCTGGCATGCCGCTTTCCACCCAGCATTCAGGGTAATGCTGAATGTTTTTGTCCCCCTCCTTGGTGACAGTCCCCTTTTGTAGGCTTTGGTAGACCTGTCTCCTAGCTGGGTCACCTTTTCAGGGTGCTTTACTTAGCAGTTTAATGTATCGTTATCCATAGGCGGGAACTGGTTGAGCCAGGCAGGTCACCAGATAGCTGTAGGTCTGCTCAAGAGATTGAGGAGTCATCTGTAAGATGGGATAGCTGTGCCCTGCATAGGGGTGGCTATATTCTCATTAGGGTACGGAATATTAGAATATCTATAGATAATTATTTTTTCCTTCTTTTCAATTCATTTGCAGTTTATAATCTTCAGAAAATATTTGTAGAGTCTACATGTATATAGTTTATAAATAAAAATGTCTACATATTAGGGGTGCATTTGTTACTGCATAGGAAGCATTATCAGAGGTTTAGAGAACCCTTTTCTTCCACCAGGATGGCCAGTAACCTTTGAATACCATTTTTAAAAAAGAACTCAATGTGTCAGTTGAAGGGGGATAGAAGCCAAGTGTTCTCTGAAACTAGGCTGTGATTTCAGAAGAGTTAGATTAAATTTAGGGTGTGTTTTTGCCTTTGGTCCCTAAAACTGACAATGTAGAATCCTCTTTAGGATAGGTATCTTATTTATTTTCTTTTTTATTCACTTTTGTGTCACCTGAGGCTAGAGCTGTGCTTGGCATGTAGTGGGTCTTGCAAACTGTATATATGAACTTCTTTCTTTTTTTTTTTTTCCCCTTCAATATAGGGTCTTGCTTTGTCACCCAGGCTAGAGGGCAATGGTGTCATCATAGCTCACAGCAACTTCAAACTCCTAAGCCTCAAACAATATGCATGTCTCAATCTCCCATATAGCTGAGACTACAGGTGCCCACCGGGACACCTGGCTAATTTTTAAAAAATTTCTGTAGTGATGAGGTCTCACTGTTGCTCAAGTGGTCTTGAACTCCTGGGATCAAGCAGTCCTACTGCTTCGATTTCCCAGAGCATTGGGATTAGAGGCATGAGCCACCACCTAGTTCTTGCATGACAATTAAATATTATGCTAAGTTTGATGCTTGAAGTCAATATTCAAGTTGGCTTCTTTAGGGCATTTAGCAGGATGCCGTGTATGTTTCACAGTCCTGCAAATGACTTTCTAAAACTGTAGAATCACAGAACTCTTGGGGCCTTAGAAATGTCACCTGAATGGCAGGGTGTTTGAGATGTACTTTGAAATCATTTTTAAAAATGGATATAACGAAACAATATTAGCAAACTGTTGATCAAAACATAGATAATGGAGACACAAACTAGTGTCACCCGTCCCAAGCAAGTGACAGCTAAACAGGATGGTCTCCTTTTCTCTCTTCTCTCTTTTAAATACTGGGTCATAATTCTATAATCTACAACTTTTTAGATTTGTTTTGATTTTAGTTTCTCCAGGGCCCATCTTCTTCTTGTAGTTACCTAAACTTTTTCTGTAATTTTGTCTAGTATCCCGTAGTTGTCACCAATACGTCTTTACGCCCTCCCCTCACAATCTGCTAAATCCTGGTTAGCCTTTTCTCTTTCACATGTTGTTTTCTCCTGCACCATGGACGTCTTCCACATAACTGACACAACTTAGAGGTCAGAACAGGATCCCAGGTTCCGTACAGGCTCTATGTAGTCCTGAGCAACCTCAGTGCTTACAAATATTTTGTAGATATTTTACAAATATCTGCTTTTAAAAGTAGCAGCAGGTACCTGGTGAACTCTGTACACACTGAACTCAGAAGTGGATTTCTCCTGTGAGAGGCTGGCCTTCCCTGCCTGGGTAGAGGTCTTTGCGTTCGGCTTTAATTAAGCCACCTTTCTGGCTTATCAGTCACTCTGACACCATGATCTATTTTAAGAGGTGTAAGTAAGTCTACCCAACCTGTATTCTCTTCATAGCGAGGTCACTGATACTTGATAGCTGTGACCTCTTTGAGCTGCAAGGGGGTTATAGACTCCTTGATAACAAGGACTGTGTCTTGCTCTGCCTGGTCTCCACTAAGGCCTGGAGTATCCACAGACTGAGCAGTGGCTAGTGAGGACCTCCTGCTACCAGCTGTTTCTCAGTCTGCTGTCAGGAGGGAGCAGTCCCTGGCGTGCCTCCTGGCACTGCTGCTCCCCGCCCACCTGCTGCTCCTGCTGGACCTCCTCCCTGCCTCCAGGCTCCAAGCCGGCTGGCTTTTGTTGGTGTTTCCCTACCCCCTTCCTTCCCTGCCTGTTCAGACATGGGCTGGTTCCACCTTCAGCTGTCTGACCGCCTTCTCTCTGGTCTCTGCATTTTTTCTCTGTAGTGTTTTCTCCCTCTTCTGAGTGCTGGGGCACCAGGTCTCCACTAATTACTTCTCCTGTGGTTATCACAGTCTGGCTCCTGCAGGTGTACCACTGTCCTAAACTTGTTGAGGGTAGAGACAAGATTGTAAATGCTGTGGTGACAACCTTCTGTTTGCAAGGACTAAGGGGAGTTTTTATCCCCCTGCAGTTGTCGTGGGACCTTTGTTCAAAGAGACGCTCACGTGGAAGTTGCTAACATAGTTGGTTGGTAGCCAAGCCAGGGCCTAGCACAGGTAGATGGAGAGGGCCCAGATATGTATTTGGGGGGTGGGGAGGGTCTTGTCTATCTGTCCTGTTAAAAGGACAGGTTGCAACTCTAAATCCTTTGCGGACAGGTGGGAAATATGTAAATACAAGAGGAAATTAACTGACCTAACCCACCTATATAGTCTTTATCTTGGCAAATTAAAAATAAATACTGCTCTGGTTATCTGGCAAATTTTATGTCACATGAATTTTACCACAATAAAAAATTTGGAAGAAAATACAGCGAAGTATAATATAAAGAATAATAAAATAATAATAATGAACAGCATTAGGCTCACCACACAAGTACTCCTTTTTTGTTGATTTTCTTTCTCCTGCGGCGCTGGCTGTTTTTGATGTTGTTAGTAGAGACGGGGTCTTACTCTGGCTGACTGCTGCTCTAATGGGTTTTGAACCTCTGAGCTCTGGCAATTCACCCGCCTCGGCCTCCCACAGCGCTGGGACTACAGGCGTGAGCCACCACGCCCAGCCAGAATTGATGGTTTTTACACTTTGCTTATTTTCTTCATATGTCTCTATTGCCTAGAGTTTGTGCTGGTGGGCAGGACTCTGACTTTTTTAGCCTTGGGTTCTAGGACTACCTGAACCTAGGCCAAACTATCTTTGGCCTTTCCTTCGTAGTTTGGGGTTTGTGATGGAAGAGAATGTAGCTGTCCTCAGTTCCCCTCTTTCTTTATCTGCTTGGAAGCCCAAACTATAGAGGAGCTGGCCTAAGATTTTGCAGCTTGTCATCAGAGGCACAGCCAGTAGCTGGATGTAATATTTTATGGGGGGGGAGGGGGCAGAGTCTCACTATGTCACCCTCAGTAGAGTGCCATGGCGTCACAGCTGTCAGCAACCTCAAACTCTTGGGCTTAGGTGATTCTCTTGCCTCAGCCTCCCAAGTAGCTGGGACTATAGGCACCTGCCACAATGCTCGGCTATTTTTTGTTGTTGTTGTTGCAGTTGACATTGTTGTTTAGCAGGCCCTGACTGGGTTTGAACCCGCCTGCCTTGGTGTATATGGCTGGCACCCTAACCACCGAGCTATGGGCACCGAGCCTGGGTGTGATCTTTTTGCATCTGAGCCTAAGATTCTTTCTGTGTTTCTGTCCTGTTTATTTCCATAGTCACTGTGGGAAGATGGGAACATACTGGCTTTGTACAAGGCAACCTGAGAAGACTCCAGGACTTAAGTGCCTTGTTTGTGTGCAGTTTTCTGAACAAATGAACCCTGTTCCCTACCTCGAGGCCCTCAGTGAGGAAGAGTCTCTGCTAGCGTGGGTCCAGCTCTGGCCATTGTGAGAGGACATCTGCTACTCCCTCCTGCTAAGTCCCCTTCTTCAGGGGACCTCTTGCTTCGGGGCTTTTTGCTTCATTCTAGTCCAGTAAGGTGGAGGATCAATTCTGGATTATTCTGGTGGCAAAAGGCATGCTTTTTCCTTCTTTAGCTATTATTATAACAGGTTCTGCTTGTCTTGTGTTTTCAACCTACAGTCTTAGGGACATAATTAGTGCTCTTTGAGTGCTGAACGTCAGCTGAAATATGTGTCTTATTGGGTCCAGGTTAGTCTCCAGAAGCCCGCCTGTCTTTCTCCTTGCAGAAGGGTTGGGTCACTCACAGTAGGTCTTTGTGTCTCAGCCTGCTGCCTCGTCTAGCTCTTGTCATAAACTTTCCTGCTTTGTCAGGACACATCTGCAAAATCACTTAGCCGAGGTCAATCCAAAATGGAAGACAAATGGAATAATTTTGCTTCTCTTAGGAATTTTTTTGATTGGAAACTTACCCTCTGAAATATCCACCATTGGAATTTAACCTTCTCTTTCCCACGCAGAGGCTTGGACATGACCGAGATGTCTTCATCAGGCATGTCCTAACTATATCATCATTTTCCCAAGTAGACATACAGGACAGGTCCTCGTGTGTGAAGAGAGGAAGGAGGAGATCTCTAAGCGTGTGTGTGTGTGTGTGTGTCTGTGCGTGCACACACACGTGTTCTGGAGACAGTGGGCAGCTCTGTTGTCAATAGTTGTCAGCATTCCTTACATCACAGATAGCCACCCACCCAGCTCTCAGTGTTTTCTGGATGCTTTTCCTTTCTATTTTTTTATTTATTTTTATTTTTATTTATTTATTTATTTTTTTGTGAGACAGAGCCTTAAGCTGTCGCCCTGGGTCGAGTGCTGTGGCATCACAGCTCACAGCAACCTCCAACTCCTGGGCTCAGTGAGTCTCCTGCCTCTGCCTCGCAAGTAGCTGGGACTACAGGCGCCTGCCACAACGCCCAGCTTTTTTTTTGGTTGCAGTCATCATTGTTGTTTGGCGCGCCCAGGCCTGATTCGAACCCGCCAGCTCAAGTGTATGTGACTGGCGCCTTAGCCGTTTGAGCCACAGGCGCCGAGCCCCCTTTTCCTTTCTAGAGTCCTCATTTGGCACTTAGCTCTTGTGTTAGAAGCAGCCTGGTCTGTTTCTCTAGTTTAGAGGATTCTTTTTCCTGTCATAGGAAACTCAGAGAAGTTGGTGGCCAGCCCTGGTGTGGGGCCCTTGTAGTTGACAGGGTTCTCAGGATGACGTTATACATAAGTGAAACAATTTGGGAAAAGAAAAACATCATGAGGCTGGGGCAAGAGGATATTCTTACATAGCCTTTAAATTAGGGACTTGCAGCCTTTTTTTTTTTACCCCCAAATCACTCAGGAGCACCCTTTACTCCTTTTGGCACACCGACTCACCACAACTCCATGGGGACAGAAGAATACTGAAGTTTGAAAATGTTTCTTTCTTTTTTTTTTTTTAATCGCCCTCAGTAGAGTGCTGTGGCGTCACACAGCTCACAGCAACCTCCAGCTTCTGGGCTTAGGCGATTCTCTTGCCTCAGCCTCCTGAGTAGCTGAGATTACAGGTGCCCGCCACAATGCCCAGTTATTTTTTGTTGCAGTTTGGCCGGGGCTGGGTTTGAACCCACCACCCTCGGTATATGGGGCTGGCGCCCTACTCACTGAGCCACAGGTGCCGCCCTTGAAAATGTTTCAACTACCCTCTTACTTTTTAGAAGTCACAGTGCTATAAATATGTCCCCTAGGGCTTGCAGCAGGGACAGGGTCAAATCACAGAGGGTCACTCAAGGCTCAACAGGTGTTCCTAAAGCACCCACCCTGGACTGGGCACTAACTTCAGCACCCAGGGCATATGGAGATGGATTGGACAAGGCCCAGGGCCTGGGGGCGGGGAGAGGGAGAAGCATCTACACAGGGGCTAAGTCCCACCTAGCATGAGTATAAAATAGGAGGTGTTAAATGCCACACTCAGGGTGAAAACGGGGCCTAGGAAGAGCTTGGCAGGTGAAGGGGACAGTGAGGTCGGATACAGCGGGATCATAGAGAAGACTTTATTGAGGCTGGGGGTGGGGCAGGAGGGCAGAGTGCCCAGGGAATCAGGGACTCGAGGTAGCCGGCAGTGGGGTGCCTGCCTCCCTGTGTGTTGAGGCAGGGAGCCGGCAGGGTAACCCACCCAGAGAAGTGCCTGGTGGGGTGTCCATGGAACCTTCTTGCACATGAACCCTCTCCAGGCCTGGAGGTCCCGGGAGGATTGGGCTGATAGCTCACAAACCTCTTTCCTGTCTCACCCTTCACTGTTCATTTGCTTAGGCTCAGGATTACTTCTCTTTTCCATTTGTATCCATTTAGTTACCAATTTCTGGCTTTTCAAAAATGATTTTTTTTTTTTTTTGTAGAGACAGAGTTTCACTTTATTGCCCTCGGTAGAGTGCCGTGGCCTCACACAGCTCACGGCAACCTCCCACTACTGGGCTTAGGCGATTCTCCTGCCTCAGCCTCCCGAGTACCTGGGACTACAGGCGCCCGCCACAACGCCCAGCTATTTTTTTGTTGCCGTTTGGCCGGGGCTGGGTTTGAACCCGCCACCCTCGGTATATGGGGCCGGCGCCCTGCTCACTGAGCCACAGGTGCTGCCCCCAAAAATGATTTTTTAAAGGTACTTTATTGTGATAAAATATATATAACATAAAATTTATCATTTTTTCTTTTTTTTTTTTTTTGCAGTTTTTGGCCGGGGCTGGGTTTGAACCCACCACCTCCGGCATATGGGGCCAGCACCCTACTCCTTTGAGCCACAGGTGCTGCCCATAAAATTGATCATTTTAACCATTTTTAGGTGCACAGTTGCGCAGCAGCATTAAATACCTTCACAGTGTTGTATAACCATTGCCACTGTGTAGGTCCAGAATTTTTCATTATCCCACACTGACCCTCTGCTCCTCTTAAAGTAACAGCACTCGTTCCTCCCTGCCCCTGGTGACTTCTGTTCTACTTTCTGTCTGTATGAATTTGCTGACTTTTATGTCTGGCTTATTTCACTTGTCATTTCCACTAGGCTCATCCTTGTCATGGCATGTATTCAGATTTCCTTCTTTTTAAAGGTTGAATGTATTTTGTTTCCTGTATATACCACATCTGGTTCGTCCCTTCACCTGTTTATGGACATTTAGGGTCAGACCCTGGCTTTTTGAAGCATGGTGTAGCGTGGCTTGTTGTCATCATCAGCTTCACCTACCGCTTCTGTCTAGGTGGGAATCAACCTGCCACTTGCTGGAGTGTAAGTAATACTTATCATAGGCACCCTGGGCTCTGTCCTTTTGTGGGTGCAGAGCAAGGGCAGGCCATCTTAGTTCTGTGCAGTCTCTTGATCTCTGCACGGATGGCAGTAACAGCCCCGTGCAGGAGGGACTGTCATGACCACATTAGTCACGTGTGTCCTTGGTTAGCACAGTGCCAGCCCGTGGTGAGTGCCTAACACACAGTGGCTCCACAGAAGTCACAGCTGAACTGACCGTCCTGAGCATCTTCCTTTCCCTCTCCTATTCCAGTTAACTCTGTCATCTGTTCTAGATAAATTAAGAAATGTGAGCACTGGGTGGGGTGGGCTGCTTCTGCTAATAGTAGTCTAGTTTCTGTCCCTACACTGTGAAGTATAGCACGTTTCCTAAACGACACTTGTCACGTGAGGACCAGCTCAACTGTGCCTTCTTTCTGAGATCATTATGTTTCCTTTCATAATTTCTCTTGCACTTCCTGCCTCCTTGTTACACAGTTTCATGCATGTATTTGTGTGTGTATTTTACCTCCAAGCCACACAAACAGGGTATGCAAATGTTTCTCAACTTCTACCTCTACCTGAAAGTGCAGCAATTCCCATGCCCCAATGTCAGGGGAGTGTTTCCCCCAAACTTTCTCTCCCCTTCCAGTTAAAGCCTTGCCCAGGCTCTCCTAGCATGGGGCACTCTCTCAGCCACTGGATTTGGAGCAATACCAGGTAGAAAAGGCACCTTGTCCTGAAACCATGTCTGCCAGTCCTAGTCTTGGGTCTCTGTGAAGGTCAACTAAGTGAAGTTGACTTTTTCTGAAGCAATGAAATTTAATACCGGCTGGGTAATTATTTCTTGAGGTTTGACCTTAACAAAGGCAAGCATTGGTTATTATTATAAAAAGCTTTCAAAAATCAGTTTAAAAAGCAGTGAAATATGAGGTTTAATTTTATGAACCTAGACTCATAGTACAACATTTTTTCCCATCCTACTACTCAAATGTGTTCTTGTGAGTAAGCAGGATTTTTTTCACTATGAGTACCTGCATGATTTCAAGAAACACTTCAACTAGAACAATTTAACGGAACATAAAAATGTGAAGATATGCCACAGAAATGTGTAAGACCCTGTTTGTAGATGCACATTCAAACAATTTGAATAAAATATTAATGAAATGTGAATTTAAAATGGTATTTACAAAGTAACCTGTCATGTGACTTAAATGTATATGAAGTTGAATGAATACAGAAACTGCTATAAGTAGATATTTAACCATTTCTTTTCTTTCTTTCTATTTTTTTTTCTAGACAGAGTCTCACTGTGTCGCCCTCGGTAGAGGGCTGCAACCTCCAACTCTTGGGCTTAAGTGATTCTCTTGCCTCAGCCTCCTAAGTAGCTGGGTCTACAGGCTATTTTTTTTTTTTTTTTTTTTTGTAGAGACAGAGTCTCACTTTACTGCCCTTGGTGGAGTGCCGTGGCGTCACACGGCTCACAGCAACTTCCAGCTCTTGGGCTTATGTGATTCTCTTGCCTCAGCCTCCCGAGCAGCTGGGACTACAGGCGCCCGTCACAACGCCCGGCTATTTTTTTGTTGCAGTTTGGCTGGGGCTGGGTTTGAACCCGCCACCCTTGGCATATGGAGCCGGCGCCCTACTCACTGACTATGTTTTTGTTTGTTTGTTTCTTTTTTATCTTCAGGCTATTTTTTTTTGTTGTTGTTGTAGTTGTCATTGTTGTTTAGCAGGCTTGGGCCATGTTCGAACTCACCAGCCCTGGTGTATGTGGCTGGTGCCCTAACCACTGAGCTATGGGCGTTGAGCCTAATCATTTCATTTATATCCTAAAAAATCTACTGTTCAGATGGACACATTATGTTTGGGATCTCGTTAGTGGCGGGCAGGCTGCACATATGATAGTTGCGACCTCTGACCAGTATGAATGGGTGAAGTATGCCCCAACCATTAGTGATTAAAGAGTAGTATAACTTTATACTTGCTTTTTTTTTGAGACAGAGCCTCAAGCTGTTGCCCTGGGTAGAGTGCCCTGGCATCACAGCTCACAGCAACCTCCAACTCCTAGATTCAAGCGATTCTCCTGCCTCCGCCTCCCAAGTAGCTGGGAGTACAGGCGCCTGCCACAGTGCCCTGCTCATAATGCCCCTCCTTCCTGTGCTAACATGCCCCCCAAATCCATCTAACCTCTCAATGTCTCGCATGAACACTAGCATCTATCCCCTCACTCTGCCCTCTGAACAGGGGGCAGAATCATTTGTGTGAGGCTGGGCGTGGTAGCTCATAAAGTGAGACTCTGTCTCTATGAAGAAAAAGAAAAAAGAAAAGAAAATTAGGTGGGTTTAAGGTTTATTGTAGTTAGTTGAGAAGAAAAGCTCCAGGGCAGTGGATGGGAATAATTAGTTCCCTGTGGAACCACTTGCTTATTTGTGCATATGAAATCCCGCAGTTGCCCACATGGTCCTTGCTGTGCTTGTGCTCAGAGAGATGAGATGGGCTAAGGGCAGTGACTACAGACAGGGATCACTTGAGCTCAGGAGTTTGAGACCAGCTTGAGCAAGAGCGAGACCTCATCCCTACCAAAAATAGAAGAGAATCTCCCTAATTACAAGATTCTGGCACCTCTTTGGAGCTTCTGTACCTCCCCCTCTCTAGGGATTGCTTTTTTGGTTCACGAGGCAATGGCTTAAGCAAATCTAGCTTTAGGTAATTTGCCAGCCGGGGTTAAGGAGCATGTATCCAACGGTTTTGGAGTGGCAAATTAAAAGAACAGCAAATGGTCTGTCTGCTGCTCTCTTGTTCTGCCCTGAGCCTGAGCTCTGCCCAGCTAGTACAGGACAAAGGGGGGGCTTTCAGCCTCTTGTAAATAGCCGATTGTACAGGGGGAGGAGGTGGGGCATGGGATGGCAGCATCTTGCCAGCTTGGCTTGCTGCATTGAGGAAAGATGTCAGGATTTCTTAATTTGCTGCTGCCAGGGCACGAGTGCTATTTATGTGGGTTTGTTTGAGGGCTACATTCCTAGTGAGTATTCTATCAGACTGTTGTTATTCATCTTGGTGAAAGCTTGAGGAACTCAAAAGGAGAGAACATCCAGATTATCCAGATTTATAGATGGCATGAAGAGAATAAAATGCTAAGGTAAGTAAAAGCTTGCAGAATTATAAGAGATATGTGTCTGTATCCTTAGAGAATGATGCCCTTGTGAATCAGAACCTCTGGCCCTAAACTACTTTTTTCACGGTATAAACCAAGTTGTAATGGGTGAACCTTTGTGTACGGTGGGTCTTGAACCTCCCTTTTCTGAGGGCAGAGTGAGGGGATCCATGCTAGTGTTCATGCGAGACATTGAGAGGTTAGGTGGATTTTGGGGGTGTGTTAGCACAGGAAGGATCCTTAGACACCTGGCGTCATGGTTCCTACCCTGGGTCAGGCTAACAGGGACTTCTGAGTTCCAGGTAAAGATGATGATGTGTATTCTCAGGGGAGAGGGTCAATGGCTTGGCACAGTTAAGAATCATTTGTGTGAGGCTGGGCATGGTAGCTCATACCTGTAATCTCAGCATTCTTGGAGGCTGAGGCTAGAGGATCACTTGAGCTCAGGAATTCAAGACCAGCCTGATCAAGGCCCAGACCTTGTCTCTACTAAAAATGGAAAATTAGCCAAGCATTGTGGTGGGCACCTGTAGTCCCAGCTACTCAGGAGGCTGAGGCAGGAGGGTGGCTTGAGCCCAAGGGTTGGAGGTTGCTGTGAGCTATGATGACACCATGGTACTCTAGCATGGGTGACAAAGTGAGACTCTGTCTGAAAAAAAAAAAAAGGAATCATTTGTGTAGATCAGATTAAGAGTCAGGTTGGTATCCTATTCACAACAAACATGGGGATATCTTCTTTGGGGAAACCTGCCATGTTTCTAGCCTTGGTTTCCTTGTCTTCATTTTGCTATTGAGGTTTCAGATAAGACACAAGATATGAAAGCTTTTCCAAAACATTACATCAATACTAATTGGGTTTTTGTCTAGACAGGTACTGTGATTTTTTGTTTTTGGACAGTCCTGCAATCCAGCTTCTGCTTCCCTGCCCTGTGCCCTCCATTTCTGCCCAGTTCTATTCAAAGCCATCGTCTGTGCTGGTTCCTTACCCTGGGCACGTGCCAGATGTCTCTGGCCATTGTTACATCCACTGTCCTCCTGTGCTTTTTAGACTCTAGCTTTATAGGAAATTACCAAAACCCAACTGAGCAAACCCACTTTCTGGAATCATGAGGAGGAAAGGTTCACTAAGTAGCAGGAAGGAGAACCAAGGCCCACTGAGGAAGGGTCTTACACTTTTCAGTGAATTGAATCATGGCCGTAGCAAACAACAGCCTGGCTTATGTGCCCGTGCTATGAACTTCCTTAGGTGATGATGTAGAAATTAAATTTTGAAAGAGTTAAAAAAAAAAAAAAATCAACTAGAATGGTGTTGGAGTTTTGATCATTTGTTAGCAAGTATGTGAATCTTACTACTTCTTAGAGAGCTGTTGGGGTTGAATCTGCTGTTTATTGTTCACACACAGCATTGAAAGGCTATTTATTGAGTCTGATTTTTTCCTGAATTTACGTTTGCCTCCATTTTTAAATACTTCAAGTACCTTTTCCTTAGTGGCAGTTAAGTAGAAAGGAAAAGATGTATAATGCTGTCAGTTTCATGTTCAAGAGCTGTTCTTCACATGGATCTAAATAAGACGCTGTCTTAGTTCTTTATGCATAGACTAGTTTTTCCATCTACCACATTAACCAATTTGCTCAGGGAAGTTGTGTTTTGACTTGTTACTTGGTTGCCAGCGAAGAGATATGAATTAAACTACTATAGTTTATTATTATCATCCACTAAATGGAGGAACTTAGCTAGATTTAATTCCTTAGCATTATAGATTAGTATTGTAGTAAAACACTCGCATCTGTGCTACTAAATCTATAATCTGAAGTTTAAAAAAAAAAAATCTCTTTCCTTGACTTACTAAACTTTCTTAGAATGATGCAATCTGTAGCTCGGCTACTCCTGATGCTTAAAATAGACTAATTAGTAACCTGTATGTGACTGTATTTGTATGCAGAGGAATTACTTCGTATTCTCACTCAGGGATGTGAGTCTGTTGAATAGTCCCTGTAAATTGAACTGGTCTAGGTCTTAGGAAATTGACTTCAGGGACCTTGGGAAGAGAAGACAGAAGGGCCTGGGAGTGTTTAGGGGCAGGAGATCCCTGCTCAGACTCTGGGTGCTGCAGGAGCATGATAACAACTAGCAGGTAGAAGGGTTTGCAGGTTATACATTTTAATGGTAAGGTCGCTTCGCATTTGTACAGTTGCAGTACTGTCTGTGAAATTTGACCACTCGGGGCCGATTGGACCCTGGACACAATTTGTCTACTTACCCTGTTCTGAAAGGACTTCCTCGATGCCTCACAGACGCTGCTTGTTCAGTTTGTCATCTCCCTCACTAGGTGGTTACCCCCACCCCCGAAGGCCTGGACTGTGCCGTCGGCACTGTCTTCCCAGTGTCCTTTAGGGTCCCTGGAACACACTAAGGGCTCCCAGATGCGAACTGAGGGGAGTAGCTTGATCCCTCTAAACCCAGCTAGATAGACTAAATCTGCTGCCACTCTCGATCCATTTCTTTCTTGGTATATCTTTTAGGCTGGTGAGACACCACTCAACATCCGATCTTTCATTTCAGTGGTTTAAAAAAAAAAAATGCCCATTGTCTCTTCTTATTGGAAAGCTGAGCAGAAAGAAAACAGTGTCTGTTTACAGAACTAGCCCAGGCAGTGACACTCACGGATGCCCGTCCCTGCCCATGGGTGGTGCGGTGGGGTGACTTTGCTCCCGGCTTGCCATTGGCCCATCCTCCACCCTCTGCTCTCCTGAGAATGGAGTATGGATTCTGTCTGCTAGTTACCTTTAGCCCAGTGGGCAGCAGCGTGGGCCTCACATGTGACGCATGCCCTGGGAGACCTTGGCAGACTGGGCAAGCACCGGCTGAGCCCTTCTAACCCCTCCCCGCCCCCACCCTCACCACTCTTTTCTGTTTCTGCAGTGGTGTGTCACCCCACAGTCAGCTGTTGGTGGCACAGATGGTGAGTGTTTTTGCAAGGGCTGGTGCTTTCTTTCCAGAATTGTAGCCAGAAGAAGTTTGCTTATCAGTTCTTTCTTTGCTGTCATATTAAACCCTGAAGTTTTTTTGTGTCTTTGTTCACTTATGTAGAGCCATTGAGGCAGACTGACTGCGGTGAGCAAATGTATTACTTTGTTCTTATAGTGTTGGTGACTAATAAAATAGCTTGATGTTCTGCTGCTCTGTAAAAGACTAATAGTATAGATTTAAATTTAAACAGGGGATTTCTATATTTGAGGAAAGAGAGTGTCTCACACCTATAATGCCAGCACTCTGGGAGGCCAACGTGGGTTGCTTGAGCTCAGGAGTTGGAGACCAACCTGAGCAAGAGTAAGACCCCATCTCTAAAAAATAGGTGGACATTGTGGCAGACACCTGTAGTCTTCAGCTACATGGCAGGCTGAGGCAAGAGGTTTACTTGTGCCCAAGAGTTTGAGGGTTGCTGTGAGTTATACCACCTTGGCACTCTACTGAGGGCAACAAAGTGAGACTGTGTCTCTCAAAAAGAAAAAGAAAAACAAAATTATTTTCAATTTTGTGGCCGAGACTTAAAAAGAATATTATAGTAAATCATTCACAAATGCCATCTCATCTCGTGTTAAAAATGTTAATACTTGTTGCATCACCAGGGAATTTTTCAGAAAAGCCTTTCAGATCATTTACTAGTATTATTTCCTTTCCTTTACTGCCAAACTTTTGAGCAGTTAATAATTTTCTAATTAGAATTATTCTTATTTATTATCTGTACTGCACATTTATTTTTTATACTGATCTACTTATGAAACAATAGATAAAATCTATTTGGGGCTTTGATACGTATGTATCAGGTTCATCTAATTTTTTTCTGTGTGTTTTGGCTTCTTAATTTTGTTTGCAAGCTGCTTGTAGCAAGCATCATTTTTTTATTGCCAGGGTCCCTCACTATTCTGTACTCAAGGTTAATCACAGATCATTGGCAGAGTAAAGAAATAATAAAAATATCTAACATTTTTTGAGAACTTTCTGGTGTGTGGCATCAACCTAACCTTGTTATGTGAATCATTTAGCAATGTTAAAAGCCCCATGAGATAGGTTCTGTTTTCATCTTCATTTTCAAATGAAGAAATGGACGCACAGACAGGTGAAGTAATTTGACCAAAATCATACAGTTTCTAAGCTGGGGAGGCAGACTTTGGGTCTTGACTCTAATGCTATTCTTACTTTCTTTTAAGTCTCTCTGTAGACATCTGATGCTTGGTTTAGAGTTTATGCACATCAATTTATTTATTTGTTTCTTTTCACTGTAACATCTTGGGGAATAAAACATAAACTGATCTTATCAGAATAGCCAACGCCAGGTGTCCCAGCATTTACATCACCACATTTCTGGTATGAAGAGTACAGGAAGGTGAAATTTAGATTGGTCTGTTTAACCAGTTTGGGGACCTGTCCTGAGATCTGTTGGAAGAAGTAGAAACTATGGCATTCAGGTGGTTTGGGCTTGTTCCTCTTCACTCATCTCTTCATTAGCCTTGATAATGAGAATTGAATGTATTTGATTAGGCGGAATATCAGAGAGGAAAATAGAAACTTATAGCTACTTTGAGCATTTGATGGGAAGAATTCTTTGTGGGTAAAATCTTTTTAATGTAGTTAATGAAAGAAGATAAAGGTTTTTTTTTTTTTTTAAACACAAGATAATGGAGAAATCAAATGAAAATGAATTCCTAAAATGTTTTTAGAAAAATGACATTTGACAGCCAGGAATAGGCCTGGGTTTAATGCCCAGATGGGTCAGCCTCTGGGAATTCTGGAGACAAGTCCTGCCTCCCTGGAATGAACACGACATTTTTCTCTTCCGACAGAATTCAGCTTAGAAAACCACCAACACAGGACAATGCAAGCCCACGAGTTGTTCCGGTATTTTCGAATGCCAGAGCTGGTTGACTTCCGACAATACGTGCGCACTCTTCCAACCAACACTCTCATGGGCTTTGGGGCTTTTGCAGCACTCACCACTTTCTGGTACGCCACAAGACCCAAAGCCCTGAAGCCGCCATGTGACCTCTCCATGCAGTCGGTGGAAGTGGCGGTAAGTGAGGGGCCAGCTTGCCTCCTGAGTTTTCTCTGCACTCCCCCAGATTAGGGAAGCCCCATGAGACGTAGTATTGATCAAGATCATGATCTCAATGAAATATTTGGTTTGGGGTACTTTATACATAGAAATACACTAAACAAATAAGTGGATGATAGTGAGCAGAGGCTGAGGCCAAAATATGGAGCACAGGGACAGATGGGGTGGTGTTGGCCGTGGGATCTACCCGCCTTCTCACAGATCATTCCAGAAACCACATTGAGCTTCTACCCTCTGCTGGGCTTTCTGGTGCTCAGGGGATTCCATGAGGGGACAGGATAACGCAGAGTCTCACTGGGGTTCTATTCCAGCAGGGGTGAGAGTTGTTGAACACAGCTGGATCTTAGACATGTCCCCTCTCGAAAGGGACTTTGGGATTTCAAGCAGAATAAAACTAGGTAGAAAAGAAACTTGGCAGAGTGACATGGCAGCAGAATTTAGGGCAAGACATGAAGGAACGAGGACATTCGAGAGGAGCCTCTGAGTGACTTGCTGGGCAGTGAGTGGAAGCAAGTTTTGTGGTTTGTGTGTACTTGTTTCACTTTCACAAGGGTTGTACAAGTCTTCTGATTTTCACGTGTCTTAGCCTTTCTCTGAGGTTGAAAGAGTGATTGGACCCCTTTTGGGGGTGGACCTTGGTTGTTTGGGTTAAGAGAAGTACAAGATCATGGTTACCAAAAGGGACCGGGGAGAGGAGAGATGGGACCTAGGCAGAACCAGCCTTCTGTGCTGAGACCAGGCAGCTGTGGGCACGTTCACCAGGAGTTTCTGACCTTGAGATCGTCTGGAAGACAGGAGTGATGGAAATACTTTCCTCCTTCAGCCTGGCTAAGATGACTGCATAGCTCTGCGTATCTGCCTGACCCACTATGAACGTTCAGGAAATGTTAGTTTTCTTCTTCCTCAAAGGTCTCCTCTTAACCCTCATATTTTATACGTGAGAAAACTGAGTTCAAAGAGATGAAATCACAGTTAGTGGAAGACCTAGAACTCTGTTATGCTATCTTTATTATTGTGGTTGAAAGTTTGTACCAGAAGGAAAGTTTAGATCTGTCCAGGGCAGTGTGAAGAGTCTGTGCCCAGAACCCTTGCACCCACAAGCAGGCTCTTCTGAAAAAGGATCGTGGGCACAAGAGGCTGAAGACACTGATGGAAATGGGAGGAGCAAAAGGAAAATAAGAGTGTAGATTCTATACACAGGCTGGATGTAGAATTAGAAACAGCCAAGAATCAGGTGGGGCTAAGAACAAGTGGGGAGGGGGCACAGGGCTATGGAAAACATGAGGAGTTCTGTCCTCCTTGTGTCCTCTGCACTGAACCTGGTTGGACCTAGAAGGGGTCAGAGCAGAACTTGGTGCTGGTGGAGCGATTTAGGCCCCAAACCATCATGAAGTATAGGTGAGAACCATGGCAGCTGCTGGAGGAGGTGGTGGGAGGAACACTTGAGCTCCGCACATCATGGGGAGGTGAAGGGCTTGTCGAATTAGTTCAATAAGATTTTTGACAACCATAACTAGATTATGAAGTACTTAAATAAAAAGCTCGTGTTTTTGTTGTTTGTTTTTAAATATTAGAGAAGGAAGTAAATTGTACCATGCAAAAATTTCTTTATGCCTCTAACCAAGTCCTTAGCCTCTCTAAGACTTAATTTTACGAATATCAGAACTTAGATTAAAATTTACTTCTGGTGACTAAACCGGTTAGTCTGTCAGAGTCACTGTTCAGACTTGTTACCAGACCTTGGTTCTAGCGTGGATTTATCTTTTCATGTGCAGAACCAGTTTCTTGGTTATAATGATCTTATTTCCACGTTGGTGACTAACTTCCATACCGCATAACCTCTGGCCTTCAGGTCCCATGCTGCCTCGTGACCCTTTCGCGCAAATGGTTGAAAGTTAGACATCCACACGTTGGAACGTATGTGGCTAGAGACTTGCTTTAGCACTTTAATCCCGTGCTTCAGAAAGTCTGCTATGGAGGGTGTGATGCTTCGGGTTTAATTCTCTACAAGTCACAGAGAATAGTTATCAGGTATGTATTCATTCAGTGAGGACTCAAGCTACGAAGCTGTGATGTGCACAGTACTGGGGCTGCCTTATGGAGCTTACAGAGCAGTGGGAAGCACTGCTCCGGACTCTTCCCTGTCTTGGCAGAGGGCGAGAGCCATCCCCAAACTATGAGTGATGCAAGCGACTTGTTTTCATGCTGTAAAACTGCAACGGTGAGTTCATTCTCAGATAAGAACTTGAAAGCAGCAAACTAACGTAGCCTTTCCAGCCTGCAGCAGTAATGCTTCATGAACAGCATGGTTTTAAGATTCAAAGTCATGGTCTGCCAGAGGCTCGCACTGGCAAATTAGACCTCCCAGCTCACATGCACTTCTCAGTAAGCATTCTTTGTCCCCATTTAGAGGGTGTGTTTGGAGCGTAGTACCAAGGGATTTTCCTGTGTGGCTGGTGGATTCCCTCATTTCCCTATGCTCACACTTCACACATGTGCGTGTTAAGGCCCACTTGCACTTTGGCATAAGCAATTTTTGCAGGAGAGGAGTGGGCCTTTGATTCATAAGATGCTATGAAGACTCACACCTGGTGTGGGGAGGTAAAGCAAGTATGCCCATCAGGGTGATCCTGGTGGACACAGAGAGGTGATGCCCTTCTACGCCAGAAGGGCAGGACCTGCTGTGAGTGGCGAGCTGTTTGGCAGGATCAAATACTGCTGTGAGACAGATGTTTAGGGATAATTCTGAGTGGAAACTGCTAGGAAGGGCAGGTAGGGAGGCTGTTGGTAACACTCGCTCTTCCTAACACCAGCCTGGTGGGTCTGCAGGAGTGTCCACGCCACCTGTACAAGTCGACCAGTGGATGTGAACCAGGTGGGAGGTAGTAGGTGAACAGTGAGAGAAAGGGGGAGATGTCAGGAAATGTTAGTAGCATCTGGTTGTATCTGCAGTCATTTCTAAATATGGAATAGTAGTATTGTTTCTGTAGTTATTTGTAAATATGATTCCAGTTCTCATCTCTGGGAAGCTTCAGAGCAGTGTAGTTACAGGTATGTATTCCACTAGAAGTGCAGGTGAGACATGGGGAGAATCTCCTGGTCTGATGCTCTGTCTTCCCATCTGTCAGTTATCCTTGTGGAAATCCATCTGGAATTGCAGGCTTCCAGTCACCATTCCCCGTGGGCTATTCTTCCCTGGTCCATAATAATCGTGCAAGTGATCAAATGAACATGTGAGCTAAGATTTGCCCTTTTCATTCTCCCACTAGCAACTGTGCTGACACAGTGCTCAGAGAATTCTTGAACATACTTTTTGAAAAGTATTCTAGCATTTGATGTCATTTTCATCAAGCACTTGTGATAGTTGGGACTGTGGGGTGGGATGGAGAGATTATTTTAGAAGGGGTATTTTTGTTTAGAAATATTCACTCTGACAGCATGAAGACATCAGCATTTATTTACCTTTAGGTAATGTTAGCCCCTTTTCTAAAACTTTAGTGGGCTTCCTAGTAACAAACTCTAAAAACCTTGCTGAATTACTTTTTCTTGCTAAACTCACATTCTAGGGACATTGAGTTGCTCTTTAAGCTGTAATACCTGTCACTGACTTGGAAGCACTTGCTAAGTTGCTGAATGAGGTGATGATAGTCTCAGCCTGGTAACAGGCAGCAGTTGCTGGGTCCAGGGCTCTATAGGCCAAGGGGTGCCTGTCACAGGGAGCTGAAGGTGAGTTTCTGATCTTTGTGCAAGCCTCGGCCACAGAAATATTAAATAGCTGCCTTAAGAATTCAAGGAAAGATAGCCGGATGTTGTGGCAGGTGCCTGTAGTCCCAGCTACTCAGGAGGCTGAGGCAAGAGAATCACCTAAGCCCAGGAGTTGGAGGTTGCTGTGAGACACCACGGCACTTTACTTTATTGAGGCCAATAAAGTGAGACTCTGTCTCTACAGAAAAAAAAAAAAAAAAGAATTCAAGGAAAGAGAGATTGTTATTTTTTTAAGGAACTATTTGTTTCTGGGTACCCTTTCCCCAGGAAGAAAAAAGCCATACAGGTGTATAGGAATACAATAAAGCAGATCTGAAAACGTGATTTCATTTTGTATAATGCCACTTCCCACACACTTCTTTAAACAAAAACCGTATGTTCACACAATGACAGAAACACATGCTGTAATATTTATTTAAGTTTAAAAATAGCCTTCCCCAAGTGGAGCCAACTGGTGCCAAATGCAGAATGACAAAGGTAGGCTGTCTGTGTTTCTTGGCAAAATCCCTTCTGTCCAGAAGGCCACCAGAAGCTGATAAATAGTGATGTGGCTCCTGTTGGGCTGGCCAGGGGTGAAGCAGAATGCCTCATGTTTTCCAAATAGCCGGTGTGTGAAACATTCTTATTTTGAACAATGTGTGTTGGAGTGGGGAATTTGGGGTGTTGTGACTTCCCTTTCGTGGAGGGGGATGGTGAGATTTTCCCTCCTGCAGTTGGCTGACTTTGCTCTGGTGATGAGATATTCTGCTAAGTGCTGTGTCAGCCTCCTATCCCATCTCTCTTAAACAAGCCCTCTGATTGGGAAAATGTGAGCTCCGGAAGTTGGAAACTGGAGATAATCTAGAGATGTGAAGATTGGAGGAGAGTTGAAGAATCAAAAATATAGCTAGGCGCTGGTGAGCAGGACCCTGTGTCCTCAAGATGAACAAGATGTGGCCAAGTTTGGAATGTACTTGCAAACCATAAACAAATGTTAGCATACTGGGATGTTCCACTGAGCTGAGTTTTACACTCACCACATTGTAGAAAGGGGGAGGTGTCCCCTGAATCTAGTTCCTCACCTGAAGGGTGGCTGGCCTTCAGCAGGTGCTCTGTAAATAGTCATTTACCTTCCATCTTTCTTGCATGCAGATGTCAAAACCCCGCACTGCCTGTCAGGATGGGTCTGCCCTTTCTGTGCCTACCTGGGCGTAGGGGATCTTGGGAAGTTAGCCAGTTAATTTGTGAGCATGAGTAGTGAGCCTGAGGCCTCATTGTTACCTTGTGACATTTACTGTTAGTGCGCGAGGGGTGTCTGTGTATTTTTAAATGTCCTGTCTGTTATCGTTCAGAAATTATCACAGAGGGGGGGTGTGCCTATAAGCTGGCCTTTCAAAGACCTAGTTTAATATAGCAAAGACGTAGTGTTGCCACATATGGGAATTGATGGCCAAAGAGCCTCTCTTAAAGGTCAGTGGATGGAAAAGTCATTTCGTGTCTGTTTATAGAAAGAAGCAGATGATGCCAGTCTGGGTGGGCTGAGACGCATGTAAAATACGAGTGCTGGGAAGAATCCTGTTCGCTCCTGGGGGTCCGCATCCATGGATTGCAAGTATTTGGGGGGAAATAGAAATAGATGGTTACATCTATACTGAACATGTACAGACCTTTTTTCCTGACATTATTTTCTAGACAATGTCGTGTAATGACTACTTATATGGCATTTTTTGTATTAGGTATTATAAGTAATCTCAAGGTGATTCAAAGTATAAGGGAGGACGGGGAGGGTGCGTAGGTGAAGTGCATATACTGTACCATTTTATACCTGGGGCTTGAGCGTCTGTGGATTTTGGTGTCTGGAATGTGGGGGACCTGCACCCACTGCCCCGCAGATACAACAGATGCTGCTGTATACTCCATGGGGAAGGTAGTGCAGTGGGCATTTCACTGCTGTGGCCAGTGGATACCCATTGATAGACTGAGATGGATAAAGCCACGATGTATAAACTTGGGTCTTTCTACCACCTAATAGGGGTCCTCAAACTTTTTAAACAGGGGGCCAGTTCACTGTCCCTCAGACCGTTGGAGGGCCGGACTACAATTTAAAAAAAAAAAAACAACTATGAACAAATTCCTGTCACACTGCACATATCTTATTTTGAAGTAAAAAAACGAAACAGGAACAAATACAATCACATCGCCTTGTGTGGCCCGCGGGCTGCAGTTTGAGGACCCCTGAGTCCTAAGACATCCTCAAGGACGTGACGTACTTTTGCACTTAAATAGGGGAACAGGGCAAAATAACTGGCCATTCGTTGCTCCTACCTGTTAAATACTGACAAGATTGTGGCCTGGGGAACATGTGATACGTGCTGATGTTCATGGTTTCCCTGCCCTTCCTGTTTCCAAGGGGGAACTTGAACTTGTATTTCCTAATTCGCCCATGTGGGGAGACTGACCTCAGCTTGGGGAACCGTAGCTTGCATAGAGGTTACAGAATGTCCTTGTGACCTCTGATTTGATTGTAGTGTGTTTGAGTCACCATCTTTTTTTTAAAACTGGGAAAACCATATAACCGCATGAAAAGAGGTCTATGACAGAAGTAAAAAACACAGTTTTTCCTAACTCATAGTCCTGTGCTTTTGATTGGGGCTGCTTGCTTAGCTCATTGTGTTTCCTGAGCACAGCTGAAACGCCCACCTCCACCCCAATTCCTAGGTATGTCAGAAGGCCAGAAGCCGAATTTAAGGTATTTTTCTTTCTCTTTCTTTCTTTATTTTTTTATTTATTTATTTTTTTTTTTGAGACAGAGTCTCACTGTGTCACCCTTGGTAGAGTGCTATAGTGTCACAGCTCACAGCAACCTCAAACTCTTGGGCTTATGCAATTCTCTTGCCTCAGCCTCCCAAGTAGCTGGGACTACAGGCGCCTGCCACAAAGCCTGGCTATTTTTTGTTGCAGTTGTCATTGTTATTTAGCTGGCCTTGGCCGGGTTCAAACCCACCACTCTCAGTGTATGTGGCTGTATGTAGCTGATGCCATAACCACTGTGCTATGGACGCTGAGGGCGACATAGTGAGACTCTGTCTCAAAAAAAAAAAAACAAAAAAAACCCAAACAACAGAAAAAGATTCTTTAGATTGTGCATAGAGCAACATATTTCAAAGCACAAATCTTTATGCTGTGTGCCATTTCCCTGTTCTAGTCAACCTGCCCTCATGAAATTAGAGTGTGTCTTACAAATTAGCAGCTCCTTTTGGCAAGTCTCCTTGAAGGTTTGATTTTCAAGATTTTGCTAATTATTCTAATTAGAATAATAAATATCTTGTCCTCAGGTTGCATTGTCAAGTTGATGGCTTTATTGGGGATGTAATTAACTTCTTTCACTTTGATTTGGCTATTTTGCCTCCTTGTTTCTCAAAGTCCTGAAGATTCCGTACCACCAAAAGCTTAAAACCAAAGAATTATTTAACTAAAAGTTTGTTATAAAATGATCCTAGAGCAGTGATTCTCAAAATAAGAATTGGGGAGTTGACCAAGAGAGTAGACCTATGTTGAAGGGATATGTGGTTTGCACGTATCCAAAGTCAAATTCAATGTCTTTTCTCAAGCCTTACCCCAAGTGCCCAGTCTTCTGTTCAAATGGAACTATCTTCTCAGCCCTCTTGCTTTTCTTCTTTTTTAAAGGAATTGGCTTTTTTCTAGCTTCTCCCTGCCTCCTGTTCTACATGCTGCCTACGCTTCTGGTAGATTTCCTGCTAAAATATTAGGCCATCTTCACCACTGCCCTGCCGGAGACCTTGATGTCTCTAGGATGGTGCTTCTCGAACTGGAGCATCCCTGAAGGGCTTTTGGAGGCACCCATTGCTGGATTGTACCCCAAATTTCTGAGTCAGCAGGTCTGAGATAGAGCCCAACAAGTGCCAGCTGTTCCCTAGACCACATGCTGAGGAGTTTGGCTCCAGTGAGCCTTGTCCCTTGGACCCCAGGCCTGCACCTGTCTGTCCATTCTGAACTTTCCTGCACTCTTGTGTTCGACCAATCCCTGGAGTCTCTCTGGGACAAGACTTGGGCCTCTTCGGGATATGCTGTGTCTTATTCACCCGATTCCCATCCACCCCATCTGCAGCTGTGAGAACCCCTGGGCAAAGTGCAGAAAACAGTGTTGCTTTTGTAGGGATACCATTGAAAAACACCACAGATGAGTAGAGAAGGCGCCATCCTAAGCAGAGAGACATGAGCACCTCCCTGTGGGCACACAAAGGGGTGGGACAGGTGTTTATGGCAGCTGGCCCTTCTTCACCATGCACATCTCTCTGTTTTTTTTTTTTTTAATTAAATCATAACTGTGCATTTATGGGGTACAGTGTGCTGATTTGATATACAGTGTGGAATGTTTACATCAAACTGATCCACATAATCATCACTTCATCACTTCACTTATTTGTTGTGGTCAGACATTTATGCTCTTTTTTTTTTTTTTTTTTGTAGAGACAGAGTCTCACTTTATGGCCCTGGGTAGAGTGCCGTGGCCTCACACAGCTCACAGCAACCTCCAACTCCTGGGCTTAAGCGATTCTCTTGCCTCAGCCTCCCGAGTAGCTGGGACTACAGGCGCCCGCCACAATGCCCGGCTATTTTTTAGTTGCAGTTTGGCCGGGGCCGGGCTTGAACCCGCCACCCTCGGTATATGGGGCCGGCGCCCCACCGACTGAGCCACAGGCGCCGCCCTATGCTCTTTTTTTTTTTTTTTGAGATAGAGTCTCACTATGTCACCCTCGGTAGAGTGCTGCGGTGTCACAGCTCACAGCAACCTCAAACTCTTGGGCTTAAGCAATTATAGTTGTCATTTTGTTTAGCAGGCCCAGGCTGGGTTTGAACTTGCCAACCTCGGTGCCTGTGGCTGCCACCCTAACCTCTGAGCTATGGGCACCGAGCCCATTTATATTCTTAATAGATTTGAAATGCACATCCCTTGTCTTATCTCTTGTCACTTTCTTAGTCTCCTTTTTCTCTATTGATTCTGTGCCTCCTCTTTCTCTTTCTATCTTAGTCTTTGTGCCCTGGGTATTTTCAGTTGTGAGTTGAAGAGGCTTCAGATACTTATTTACTAAAGAGCTCCAAAATTGCTTCTGAATTCCAGGCTGTTTGTTGAAGCAAAGATAAACGTTATGCAGGACTTGTATTGTCATGAAGGCATGTCACCGAGTGCATGAGTAATATTCTACATGTTCACATTGTACAGGAAAGTTCTTGTTTAACTAAAAATAATCCTGGCGTAGACTCATGGCATCTCCATTTTATAGAAAAGTAAACAGACTCAGAGGTTAAGTAACAATAATACACGATACTAAAGAGAAGAGATTTTTCATCTTTATGCGTGTGAAAAATAACTTCTTTGCTTTATATCATAGCATGTTGTAATAAGGTAATGTTAAAAATTATCTTTGGAATCATGGCTTTAGGTGTTAGAGAGTTTCTGCCAAGATAGAGAAGATAATGTTGTAATTAGAAGGTATGATTGGGAGATATTTACTCCAGAAAAATACTTGCAGTTTTAGATTAGTTGGTCATCTTTTCTTTAATGTGTATAATACTTCTGTACCATTGAACTATTTTTAAAAACAGTATATAAAGTATAACTTAAGGCACAGGAGAGGCAAAAAGCAAAAAAGCTTGCAGGCAGAGGAGAGGATAATCCTAATGAAAACACAAGTGTCCACGAAAACATGTGGCAGTCGTTGCCTTAGGAAGGTGTCCATGTTAGTCCTTCTCCTAGAATGGGCCCATTTCCCCATGAGTGCTGCTTGCTCAGATCCTCAGCTCTTATTTATTATTATTATTATTGTTTTGAGACGGTCTCACTCAGTTGCCCTGGGTAGAGTACCGTCCTAGCTCCTAGCAACCTCAAACTCTTGGGCTCAAGTGATCCTCCTGCCTGAGTCTCCCGAGTAGCTGGGATTACAGGTGCCCACTACCACGCCTGGCTAGTTTTTTTATTTTTCGTAGAGACAGCGTCTCGGTCTTGCTCAGGTTGGTCTTGAACTCCTGAGCTCAAGTAATCCACCTGCTTAAGCCTCTCAGAGTGCTGGGATTATAGGTGTGAGCCACCGGGTCCAGCCAGACCCTTGGCTCTTTGAGACCTAGCTCCTCCCCCTTCTTCTTGGAGTCCTTCCAGTTTTCTTTCAGCACACCTCTAGCCAGAAATGATTTCTTCCTCTTTGGGACAGTTCTTTTTTGTGGTAGCAGATGTTCTCATAGCACAGTACCATTTCCCCAAGAGTTTCCTCACTATTGCAAGAGTAAAGGCCCTTTTCTGAGATAAAAAAAAAAAAAAGTGTGTGTGTGTAGTAGGTTCTAACATCATAGTGGTTGAGCTCTTATTTATTAATCTCTAAAGAATGCTTTTGGGGTTCCTGTGAATGTCTGGACCCCTTGTAGTGTGTCCGTGGTCCCAGAGGGTTCAAAAGCTCTCAGTGCACACTGCTGCCTCTTAAAGAGTACTAACTGCTACTGCATGAGGCTTGGAGCCACTGTCTGATCATGGATAGGAGTTCTCATCCATAGTGGGCGTCCTTACAAAGCCAGCAGATGAAGACAACGTAGAGAAAGGTGCACAGTGACATCAAACGTGCATCCCTGAAAAAGCTGCAAATAGAACTGGTCAAGACCTACCTCTGCATGTCCATATGTTTTGTAGCTGCAGCTTTTAGCTATTAGATGCTATGTGAGAAGCTGAAATTCTTTTTTTTTTTTTTTTGTCTCTTTTGGCCGGGGCTGGGTTTGAACCCGCCACCTCCGGCATATGGGACCGGCGCCCTACTCCTTGAGCCACAGGTGCCGCCCGAGAAGCCGAAATTCTTAACAGATTATATTGTAGTTGGAAGGGAGAAAAAAACAGTAGAAATCATCCCCCAAAGAACATAGATAACTTTACAGAAGTAAAATCAAACGGCATGTCATTTCCCCTACAGCTAAGCAGGCTTGGTCCTCTGTGCTGTGGATGGCCCTGGTTTGAGGACGTCAGTTTGATCCTCCTCTTGTTTTCCTTGGCCCTGTCTGGCAGGACCAGAGCTTGTAGGTCTGTGAGCCTCTTTTCTTTTTTTTTTCTTCACTTGTTTCCTTTTCCCAGGGTTCCTTCCGACCCTGTGTTGTCTCAGTGCTGTTTCTCTGTAGCCTGCGCTTATTCCCTGGTGAATGAATGATTGATTATACATCAGCACAGCAAATCCTGTGCTCTGTTCATAGAGCAAATACTCACTGAGCAGCTGCTTCCTGGAGGAGCAGTGAGGGTACCATGGGGCACCTTAGGCTTTTTAGTTTAATTAAAAATTTATATATTTATGTATTTATTGATTTGTTTTTTTTGAGACAGCCTCAAGCTATCACCCTGGGTAGAAAGCCGTTGCATCACAGCTCACAGCAACCTCCAGCTCCTGGGTTCAAGTGATTCTCCTGCCTCCGCCTCCCAAGTAGCTGGGACTACAGGTGCTCGCCACAACGCCTGGCTATTTTTTTGGTCACAGCCGTCATTGTTGTTTGGCAGGCCTGGGCTGGATTTGAACCCGCCAGCTGAGGTGTGTGTGGCTGGTGCCTTAGCCGCTTGAGCCACAGGCGCTGAGCCTATGTACTTATTTTCAATGGACAAATGCAAATTATATACATAGTATTTATTGTGTACAATAGGAGGAATAAGTTTAGGAGATCTGTTATTCATAACAATAGTGACACTATATTGACTATAATTGGTGATTGTAGTTAATAATAATCATACACTTGGAAATTGCTATGAGATGTTAAGTATTTGCACCACCACCTAGTGCTGAGCATAAAGGGAATGAAAATGTCCATCAGGTGTCCTTAGCTGTTCAGCAGTGTGTGCACATATCCAAGTGCCGTGCTGTAGGTTCTTTATTTTTCATACCTTCCTCTAACATGCTCCCTGTCTGTCATTTCCAATAGGGTGGAGAAGGTGCTCGAAGATCTGCGCTGCTCGACAAAGATGAGCCCTTGGTGTACTTCTACGACGATGTCAGAACCTTGTATGAAGGTTTCCAGAGGGGTATACAGGTGTCAAGTAAGCATTATATGGCTAATGCTAATTGACTTTCCCTAAGGAAGGGTGACCTTCATTTCAGAGAGGCACATTTGCTCCTGCCTTTGTCTACTTAGTATTGCTCTACCTCTGTCTCTGCCTATCAGAGCTTGTTGGCCCCTCTAGCGGTTCCCTGTGGCCAAGGGGGCTCTGTGGTTAAATATATTTCTAGCATGTCCTGTACTTCATGGTGAGTCACACGTACGTTAGCTCATGATGGGCCCTGATGTTTCCTACAGCAAAGAAGCCTGTTTAATGGGGCCTAATTCAGCATTTTTCAAGCTTGCTTGACCAGGAAATCCAAAGTTTAAGAAATACTAACATCCCAAGGTCAGTGTTCTGTTAAGACACCTTGGAAATGTTGGCTTACAGGATTACTCATTTTTTTTTTTTTTTGAGGCAGAGTCTCACTTTGTTACCCTCGGTAAAGTGCTATGGCATAGCTCACAGCAACCTCAAATTCTCGGCCTCAGGTGATTCTCTTGCCTCAGCCTACCAAGTAGCTGGGACTATAGGCACCTACTACCACGCCTGCCTATTTCTAGAGACAGGGTCTTGCTCTTGTTCAGGCTGGTCTCGAGCTCCTGAGCTCAGGCAATCCACCTGCCTTGGTCTCCCAGAGTGCTAGGATTATAGGTGGGGATTACTCTTAATTATTAACTGTGGCATAGAGACCTCATGATGTCTGGTACCTGTGTTCTCTTCAGCTCCTGTCCAGTCTGGGCCTCCTGGGTACGCTCCTCATGCTGTACTTCCACAAGGCCTTGGTCACCTCTGCTCTTTCCTGACCCCAAGCCTATGTGCACTTTTTTTTCAGATCATAAACCTTCTTTGTCCCTTTCTCAGGCCAGGTGCTTGATGTATTGTAATTAATCTTTTAAAACTCAGTACCTTTCCTCTTTTCTCTAAAATCTTCCTGCTCTATCATTTTCTTGCCTCAGTTCCCAGTGTCCCCTGGTAATGTCTACCCTCTCCTGCACAGCCTGAGTGGGGCAGAGCGTCTACCTGGCCGTCGGCCCCACTAGGCCAAGCTCCTTGAGAATCAGGTGGCCGTCAGTCATCTCTTCTCACTGCACTGACATAGTGGCCCACACAGGCACTCCATTCATGCACCTTCAGTGAAAGAGGGGTGCCTTGTGATTCCTCTACCCCTCTTTCTTTTTTAGCCACTTCATTTTTGCTTATCCCTGGCTCTACTCTAGAGATGATCTTGGAATCCTTGCTTTGTTTTTGTTTTTTTTTTGCAGTTTTTGGCTGGGGCTGGGTTTGAACCCAGCATATGGGGCCAGCGCCCTACTCCTTTGAGCCACAGGTGCCGCCTGGAATCCTTGCTTTGTTATATAAGTCTTGTGGTGGTTAGCTTTTACTTTTGCCAGGGCTAGCCAAATTGTGATTTTTTTTTTTTTTAATGCAGTTTTTGGCCGGGGCTGGGTTTGAACCCACTACCTCTGGTATATGGGGCCGGCACCCTACTCCTTTGAGCCACAGGTGCTGCCCCAGATTGTGATCTTTTTACAGCCTTGGACTACGTGGTATTGCTTTCTCTGTCCTCCATGATGCGCTGACTAGAGCATGTGCTCAAGAAGTGCCCATCGTCTTTTATTCAATGCTAGTAAAATTAGACAGCTCATGTATTTGCCCCAGTGTCCCCTTAGCAGGTTCATTAAGCCCCACTACAAAAGGAAGGCAAGTTTAATTTATTAACTTCCTGCCAGCTAGTGTCCAGTTTAGGGTTTATCTGTGACAGATAATATAGGCCGCATGGAAGACTGTGTGTGTGTGTGTGTGTGTGTGTGTGTGTGTGTGTGTGTGTGTGTGTGTTTTCTTTTTACCATAGTGTGTATGTAAATATATTGACCTTGAATAATATGGGGACTGGGGTATCAACCCCCCACACAGTCAAAAATCATTTGTAACTTGATTTCCCAAAACTTAACTATGTGTACTAATAGCCTACTGTTGACCAGAAGCTTACTGATAACATAAGCAGTCTATTAACACGTATTCTATATGTTATGTGTATTTATTTATATGCTGTACAATAAAGCTAAAGAAATGCTATTAAGGAAATCATAAGGAGGGGGAAATATGTTTACTATTGGCTAAATGGAAGTGGATCATCATAAAGGTCTTGTCCTCATCATCTCCACATTTGCTCCTGGCTGAGGAGGAAGTGGGGGTTGGTCTTGCTGTCTTAGGGGTAGCAGAGGTGGAAGGAAATCTCCTGTATGTGAATTTGTGTAATTCAAGGGCCAACTGTATACTCATATAAATGGATATACATTTTTCCCATTGTTAGCAATGGGTGGGATTCTAGACATATGGCAGTTTACATTATATATGTGATATTCTCCCCCGATCTTAAGACAATGTGTAACTGTTTTTTGATCATTTGCTCTACTTGGAAAATGAAGATTCTTCTAAGAATGCTTCAGAGAAGGTGAAGGAAAATAAGTTCAGCCTTAATTTACATTGACTGAAGAGAGCTGCTTTGCAGGTCACTGTTTTTTTCCTTTCTCAGAGGAGCTTTTTGTTCTCTTTGATCTTCATGGACTACCATAGACTTAAACTGTTATAGAAGAGCAAAACCTAGGTTTGGGGTGAGATGATCAGAAGTTTGTTGAATGATGGGAGAAGCCAGCCTAGGGTTTATTTTATTTTATTTTTGAATTGTTTTTAATTTTGCAGTTTTTGGCCTGGGCTGGGTTTGAACCTGCCACCTCTAGTATATGGGGCTGGCGCCCTACCCCTTTGAGTCACAGGCGTCCCTCGGGTTTTTAAAATTTTTAATTAAATTAATTAATTCATTTGTTTCTTTATTTGGAGACAAGGTCTCAAGCTATTGTCCTGGGTAGTGCTGTGCATCACAGCTCACAGCAACCTCAAGCTCTTGGGCTCAAGTGATTCTCTTGCTTCAGCCTCCCAAGTAGCTGGGACTACAGGTGCCTACACCCTGTATACACCCTGTACTACACCCACCTATTTTTTAGTTGTAGTTGTCATTGTTGTTTGGCAGGTCTAGGCTGGAGTTGAACCCACCAGCATCGGTGTAGGTGGCTGGTGCCCCGCCTGCTGAGCTACAGGCACCGAGCCATCCTAGAGTTTTTAAACCTAGTATTTTAAAACCATAGCTACAAAGCCATGTACTAAGACTGAGGTCCTGGGCCAGGCGTGGTGGCTTGTGCTCGTAATCCTAGCACTCTGGGAGGCCCAGGCAGGTGGATTGCCCTGAGCTCAGGAGTTCGAGACCAGTGTGAGCCAGAGTGAGACCCTGTCTCTACAAAAAAAAGCAAGGTGTTGTGGCAGGCGCCTGTAGTCCCAGCTACTTTGGAGGCTGAGATTAAGAGAATTGTTTGAGTCCAAGAGTTGGAGGTTGCTGTGAGCTATGACGCCATAGTACTCTATCAAGGGCTACAAAGTGAGATTCTGTCTCAATGAAAAAAAAAAAAAAGACTGAGCTCCTGGTTTATCAGTGGCTCTAATGGGTAGCTGTGTGTTAGCAGCACCCAGGGAACTTTAAAAAAAAAAAAACTGAGGCCCAGGCCCCTTCTCCATCTGATTGAATCAGGGAGATTGTTAGTAGCTGGAATGTACGTCCCTTGAGCTCCCCAGGTCAGCCTGGGATTTAACTACTGCTGTTCTAGAGCTGGAGTCAGAGTACTTTTTCTAGAAAAGGCCAAATACTAAATATTTTAGGCTTTTGGGGACATATGGTCTTGGTTGCAAACTACTCAACCTCATCCTTAGACAATACATACGTTAATGAGTGTGGCTGTTTTCTAATACTGCTGTGTATTTACAAAAACAGGCAGTAAGCCTTGAGTCGTCCCTTTACTGTAGTTTGCCAGTCTCTGTGAGGAATAAAGTAGCATCATTTCATATGGTTAGTGTATTGTTTTTCCATCCCCAAACAACATCTGCTTGAACTTGCTTGTATGGCGTAGGCCTCGTTACAGTCTGTACATCGAGAAGGGTCTGAGAATGAGGCTCTTTCTGTTTTCGTCAGGACTGTTTTTAGGGACAGCAAAGAAGTCAGTGTTCAGCTTGTGTCCTCCCCACCTTCACGATGGATTCTTGCATCCACACGTATGTCACACTTCCTCTCTCTGGGGCGTCATTTGTGTAATAGGCCCAGGCAGGGCCACCTGTGCCTGCCATCCCACTGCCTGTGTCCTTGTGCCAAATCAGAACACCTTCATGAACATGCAGACCTAAACTGGTGAAGCCGGGTGTACTATGGTCTCTTTTTTGCTTCCTTGGAACCTAAATTGGAATCAGAACACATCCTGACATCTCTTAACTTGCTTTCACAAATGCTGCCTCATTTTGCATCTTTTCTTCATGTTTTATTCTCTGCTATCACAGCTTCACACATGTAACTAGGATTCCAGGTAATTCTTAGTACCTTTAATCATCAGAATTTGGGCATATGAAGAATTAAATTTTCCTTTTCATATTCTGAGTTAGAATGCTTTAAGCTTTAGAAATTTTGAGGAATATATCTTTCTAAAAACCTACAGCAGAATCCCTTTACCTCTCAGCTACTGACTCCTGGTCTAAACCAATAGGGTGTTAAAGAGGAATGCACAAATTAAGTGTCCTTAAAAGTTATATCTGCCGTTTTCTCTCTCTCTATCCTCCTCTCCTGCCCATTTAAGAAACAAAACAGACTCGGGCAGCACCCATAGCTCAGTGGGTAGGGTGCCAGCCACACATACCAAGGCTGGCAGGTTTGAACCCGGCCCGGGCCACCTAAAACAACAATGACAACTGCAACAAAAAAAAATAGCCGGGTGTTGTGGTGGGCGCCTGTAGTCCCAGCTACTTGGGAGGCTAAGGCAAGAGAATCGCTTGAGCCCAAGAGTTTGAGGTTGCTGTGAGGTGTGACACCATGGCACTCTACCCAGGGTGACAGGTTGAGACTCTGTCTCAAAAAAATAAATAAATAAAAAGTACGAAAGAATAAAAGAAACAAGCAAGCAAAGAATCAGACCAAAACCCAGAGAGGAGACATTTACAACCTGAACTCATCATTTCTAATCTGAGGAAGAAATAGAATCTACCTAATATTTTTAGAACAGGGTGGGATAGAAAATTAAAATCTAGGAATATTTATACATGTTAAATTCAACCTTGTTTTTTCTTCATTTTTTTTTTCCTCTTTGTAGATAATGGCCCTTGTTTGGGCTCTCGGAAACCAAACCAGCCCTATGAATGGATTTCATACAAACAGGTGAGTTTTCTGGTTCCATGGACCACTCAAGCATGTTAGTTCTGGGAGCTTGTGAATGTCAGGCTGGAAGCTTCCTATGGAGCAGGTGCTGGGCCAGCTCAGAGTGCCCAGATGAGGAAGCTTGGTGCAAGGATTTGGGGAGAACGAGTTGTGTAACTTAACTGGCAGTCCAAAGCACCTGATTTTAAAACTCATGTGGATACATTGTGGAGTCAAGTATAATTTTTAAGATAAAATTCTAGAAACTGCTTGAGGCCAGTGCCTCCTCTCTCTGAAGGTAGGGATAGGATTATACCTCTCTGTCTGAGTTTTTACTGGAAAACTTAGAATAGGAACAACCAGCATCTCTCATTTTATAAATGAGGAAAACATGCACCATAGCTGGTTGGTGGCAGAGCCTGGTGTGTCCTGCAGGTGCTCAAAACTGTCCTGGCTGTCTTACCATGTGTATGACATTGAGCCCCAGGGCAGCCATATGGAAGAGCACAGGTGTTCCAGGAAGATGCTGCCATGCTTATGGTACAAACACAAAGGGAGGTGTCCCTCCCCTTGTCACTTTCTGGTTTCCACCCACCAGCACCTGCACCTGTTTAAATAGCAGGAAAGTTTTGCTTTGCACTATTACTTTTATGGTGGTCACAAAAAATCCAGATGCTACTGCTTTCCCTGTCCCAGCAACACTGAGGACAGGTGGGCACAGTTTGCTTTGTCACCTCTTATTTCCACTGCAGCTGTCTGGGCAGGTCATCCTGTGACATTCATGAGCACAAATGTCTTCTTCTTTTTGTGTTTTGTATGAAAGGTGCTTTTAGTAGCTGGTGGATTTAGGGGTGTGTCTGTGAAGGGAATTGTCATTTGGAACCACAGAGCCACACTGTGGGGCAGTGCTTGTGGGGTCTTCTTAGACTAAGACACACAATTTCCTCCCTTCCATCCTCTGAGTAGTGCTAGTGTATGAAGCATAAAGTCACTTGCCACAACTTGCCTGGAGAAGGAGTAATCAGGTGTGCTGCAGGTGACCATAGGGTTTCCCTACCAGATCCAAACCGTTTTCACATGTAGGGTAAAAACAGATTATACTTGTTGGGTGCATAATACTGCGTGATGCTCCTGAGGCCTCACAGAGTCCTCAAATGCTTTCCAATTACTTGTGGTGTTTAGTGGCTGGAAGAGAGAAGGCACATCATGGCAGAGTGAGGTTTGCAGGGCAGCTGGAAAATCACTGCAGTTCTGCAGGTGTGACCCTGTGATTTGTGCACTTCAGTCAGAGACTAGTGAAGGTCTAAAACAGCGGTTCTCAATCTGTGGGTCGTGACCCACAGGAACTGTATTAAAGGCTTGTGGCAGTAGGAAGGTTGAGAACCACTGGTCTAAAACTAGACTTCTCTGAAGCCGATTTAAATGTTTTTGTTTCTGTGTGCCAGTGAATCTGACCTTTTTGGGTGCTAGGAGTTCCTTTGAGGCATTTTATAAAGAAAAAAATGAACTGTCTTTCTAGAAATATGAACATGTGCATATTCTCCAATAGGCTTTGCAAACAATTTCAGGCATTTCCCAAAATGCCATCAAGAGTTGTGAACTTGTCCATGGGGTAGAGTAATATGCCTGTTCATGTCATCCCATTGTGTCCTCACCAGAGTCTGCAGGGCCAGGAGGGCACCCAGTGTCAAACCAGCAGGGATTCCAGGCCAGGTTTGGGCATGGCTGTGCTTTAAGAGTCCTTGAGAATTCACCAATGAAGAAAAGGACCCCAATATCTTAAGATTTTTTTTAAAACATTTTCACTTAATTTGGGGTAGGAGTGGGGAGAGAATAGGAAGGAGTATATAGCCCTGCCTAATTTTGTGAATCTACCTATTTTTACTTATTGTTATAATAATATTCATTTTTTTTTTTTTTTTTGAGACAGAGTCTCACTCAGTCACCCAGGGGTTGAGTGCCATGACATCACAGCTCACAGCAACCTCAAACTCTTGGGCTCAAGTGATTCTCTTGCCTCAGCCTCCCAAGTAGCTGGGACAATAGGCGCCTGCCACAATGCCTGGCCATTTTTTCGTTGTTTGGCAGGCCCGGGCTGGATTTGAACCTGCCAGCTCCGGTGACGTGGCTGGCACCCTAGCCACTTATCTACAGGCACCGAGCCATCATATTCATTTTTACATTTACTTGTATTATTTATTGTTAATAATATTATCCTGTTTGCCATGATTTTCATAATTGTAATATTATTAGCTATGTAGCATTTTCTCAGAGATTTACTGTCATTTACTTAACCATCTAGGCACTGGTCTTTTTTCCCTTAGAGATTTTTGACTTTAGATAATTTTAAAATATACATGTTTCTTTGCAGATAGACTTTTAAAAACCACTTTCTGAGACTGAACTGTTTCTCCAAAATAAATTCTCAAGAATGGAATTGTAGAGCTTAATAATAGCTTGCTTGCGGCCTGGCGAGGTGGCTTATACTTGTGGATTGCATGAGCTCAAGAGTTTGAGATCAGCCCGAGCAAAAAGTGAGACCCTTTCTCTACTAAAAATAGAAAAACTGAGACAAGTGGATCGCTTGAGCCCAAGAGTTGGAGATTGCTGTGGACTATGATGCCATGGCACTCCACCCAGGGCAATACCTTGAGTCTCTGTCTTAAAAAAAATAAATAAATAAAATAATAATAATAACAGCTTGCTTTTATTTTTAGGAAGGTCTCTCAAAAACGTGCTGTTTCTGTGTTGATACAAAATGGTGAATTTTAGCTGCTTTGCTGCCAAAGACACAGATATGTCTCTGTATCACTAAAATGGGATAAAAAATGTGTAAGAAGCTATGATGTGCAGCTGTTGGGATGAGATTAATTTGCTTTGCGGAAGGAGCCCTCCAATCAATTCTCTTAATGCTCAGTTCTGGCGAATTAAACCTTGTAATTTACAAAAATGTGTATATAAAGGAATATCTGCTTGTTCCTTTTCCCCCTGCTCTTTGCAGCTGTACTTGCTGGCTGAGATACTAGATTGTCATCTGCTAAGCTTTGTTCCTCCAGGTGGGGCCTGATGGTATTTCTGATTTTTTCCTTCCCATTTAGGTTGCAGACTTGTCAGAGTGCATAGGCTCAGCGCTCATACAGAAAGGCTTCAAGACTGCCCCAGACCAGTTCATTGGCATCTTCGCTCAAAATAGACCGGAGGTATTAACATTGCTATACCTTAGTGTACCTGGTTTTGAGAGTTCTTAGATGTAAGAGCCAATCAGAGCTCACATCTAACTTCTGCCTGAGACCAGATTTTGTGGTCTGACTTCTGTCAGGAACATGGCTCCAAGAACAGTGGTTTTCAGCACTGTTTTCAGCATAGGTTGAGAACTGCTGCCTTAGAAAGTAACATGTATGGAAACCTGAACCAACACCTTCTCAGCCTTTAAGAGAAAAAAAAAAAATCACTTTTTTTGGCTTGCATTATTAGTTTTAGTTTTAGTATTTTTTTAAAACCAGATTCCCAAACAAAATCCTCAGAACAAGTAACTAACATGGAAGTCGTTTCACTTTAAGGGCTACTTCTATGATTAGGAAAATAATATCAATGAATTATAGAGAGACTTGGGTATGTTTTTGTTAGTAGTAGACTCCTCTTTTCTTTTTTTTTTTTTTTTGGATTTTGGCTGGGGCTAGGTTTGAACCACCACCTCTGGCATATGGGACCGGCGTCCTACTCCTTGAGCCACAGGCACCGCCCTAGACTCCTCTTTTCTTTCTGAAAGGGAGGAGGCTTTCCTTCTGGTTCAAAATACCATGGGCAGTGGGGAAGGTACCTTACCAAAGCTGGCTGTGGTTTCCAGTGGTTCTCAACCTGTTGGTTGTGACCCACAGGAACTGTATTAAAGGGCATTAGGAAGGTTGAGAACCACTGGTTTAGACAGTCTGTTCTTTGGCTGATTGGGTCCACCATGGTGCTTCTGTAACCAGTATATGAATGTGAACGAGAAGCTCTTTTGGAGGTCTTGCTTTAATGTTAATCAACAGATTAGTGGTATAATTGGGTTGGAAAAATTCAAGCATGAGGGCAGTGCCTGTGGCTCAGTGAGTGGGGTGCTGGCCCCATATACTGAGGGTGGCAGGTTCAAACCCGGCCCCAGTCCCGGCCAAACTACAACAAAAAAATAGCCGGATGTTGTGGTGGGTGCTCCTAGTCCCAGCTACTAGGGAGGCTGAGGCAAGAGAATCACCTAAGCCCAAGAGCTGGAGGTTGCTGTGAGCTGTGACACCGTGGCACTCTACCGAGAGCGACAAAGTGAGACTCTGTCTCTTAAAAAAAAAAAAAAAATCAAGGATGAGGCTTGAAGAAATCAAATTTATTGTTATACCTACTTGTGTACTAACGACAGGTTGGCTCAATCCTTATGCTACTGACTAGAGTGACTTCCTAGAGGGTTTTTTTGTTTGTTTGAGACAGAGTCTCACTTTGTCACCCTGGGTAGGGTGCCGTGGCATCATCATAGGTCACAGCAATCTCAAACTCCTTGGCTCAAGCAATCCTCCTGCCTCAGCCTCCCAAGTAGCTAGGACTGCGGATGCCCACCAATATGCCCAGCTAATTTTTCTATTTTTGGTAGAGACAAGGTCTCACCTGGTTCTTGCTCAGGCTGGTCTCGAGCTCCTGAACTAGGTGATCCACCAGCCTCAGCCACCAGAGTGCTGGGATTACAAGTGTGAGCCCCCATGCCTGGCCAGCTTCCTGGAGTTTTATGTTCTGCTAAGGGGAAAAGAATATTTTCCACAGCTAGACTATGATTGGGTTTGTGGAACTTAGTTTCTTTCATTTGAAATGGACACATCCGAAATTTTTGTCTGTACCTGCAATACATACTCCTTACTTGGAGTAGATGTCTGCCTGTATTTGTGAGTTAGCACAGCATCAGTTCGTTGGGTACCTACTAGGTGTGAAGGATTATGGGAGGCACCGAAGATTATAGTGACCTGGACCCTCTTCTAAGGTACCACATAGGGGGAGACAGACCCAAAAGCTGATGCTTTCTCTGCAAAGGGGTCAGTGTGGGTGCAGGGTAGAAGGATTATGGGAGCTTAGTCAAGGAGTGCTTTCTGGAGGCAACACCTGAGTAAAGATCTCAGAGGAAATAGGGGTGGGGGGCCCAAGGGAATGCCGAGAGCAAACACATGTTCTCATCAAACAGCACATCTGTGTCTGGAAATAAAACATTTTTTTTTTTTTTTTTTTTGTAGAGACAGAGTCTCACTTTATGGCCCTCGGTAGAGTGCCGTGGCCTCACCCAGCTCACAGCAACCTCCAACTCCTGGGCCTAAGCGATTCTCTTGCCTCAGCCTCCCGAGTAGCTGGGACTACAGGCGCCCGCCACAACGCCCGGCTATTTTTTGGTTGCAGTTTGGCCGGGGCCGGGTTTGAACCCGCCACCCTCGGTATATGGGGCCGGCACCCTACCGACTGAGCCACAGGCGCCGCCCTGGAAATAAAACATTTTGATGTGGTGGAGGGTGAAGTGGCAGGAAAGGCAGGGCCTTTTGTTGTTTATTTGTTTTGGTTTTTTTTGTTTGTTTGTTTTGTTTTTTTGTTTTAAGACAGTCTTATTTTGTCCCCCTCGGTAGAGTGCTGTGCCGTCACAGCTTACAGCAACCTCAAACTCTTTGGGCTTAAGCGATTCTCCTGCCTCAGCTTCCCAACTAGCTGGGACTACAGGCGCCCCTATTTTTTGGCTGTAGTTGTCATTGCTATTTGGCAGGCCTGGGCTGGGCTCGAACCCACCACCTCTGGTGTATATGGCTGGTGCCCTAGCCTCTTGAGCTACAGGTGTCGAGTCTTATATATTGTACATACCCTGCTGAGGAGCTTCCATATTGGTAGCTAGAAACTCCCTTTAGGAAGCACAAAAAACAATAAAGCCCAGTTCCACACCAGTGGGTGTGAGTGGGTTGTGCTCCCTTTATCTGTGCTGTGTGTCAGGATTCTGCAGGTGAGTTGGTTTGAAAACTGCAGCCCCAAACTGTGAATCCCTGAGGGATTGTAAGCATAAGCAGGATCTTACCACATTCGTCCTGTACCTGGTCAGTGGCCATGTAGCACAGATGAGCATAGACACATCTTACCACATCTTTGTATGTGGCAAGAGGACCAGTTCCTTCTTTCCTTCATTGCTTTCGTGGGAAGATCTTGCCAAAACAATTTTCCTATTTGACAAGTATGTTGTTCACTTCCCCCTGTTCCCAGGGAGAGGACCTTGTAGTGGACTGACCCTCCCTGCACCCTGCAGTCATGGCTTTTCCTGGAAACCCTCAGTGGCTGCTTCCCACCCTCCCTGCCGGCCAAATCCCTCCCTCACTGACCCCCCCACCCTCTGCTGGGTCCTGTAGTCCCTCTGTAGCTCCTTACCTCTCTTTCTGTCCAAATTGCACTTGTCTTGCCATAGGCAAGCTCAGTTTCCTCCCTCAAGGGCATCTGCAGCCACCTCAGCCCATAGTGGCCTCTTCTATCTCTGAATTCACCTTTCTTATTTTGTTAATTACCTTTTCACATCAGTTTCCATCAGTTCTTCAGGCAGATTTTGTTTTTAAGAAGGGGGTACATGCTCTGTTCTCATGATGAATTTCACATGTCCCCTGGCACAGAGTAGCAGATATACAATATATTAGTTTTGTTATGTCAAATGTTTTCACTTTGCATCTCTCTTAGAGTATTGTTCTTGGATTGTTTCCACTGTGACATCTGATTGTTCCCCTCTTGTCCCACCTTTTCTGCAGTGGGTGATTATTGAGCAGGGATGCTTTGCCTACTCCATGGTGGTCATTCCCTTGTACGATACCCTGGGGACTGAAGCCATCACGTACATAGTCAACAAAGGTACGTCTGATCCTCACGTGAACATTGGACTCATTATTGATCAGGGTCAGTGACTTTCCATTTGCTTATATTTGGTTTTACATTTAAATAGTATCTGCCTTTCTGTTCAGAGAATGTAGTACTTAAAATATCCTCATGTCAGATGTTACAGAGTCATGCTTTAACACCCAGAGCTCATTCTTTATTGTATGTCTTCATTTACAGCTGAACTCTCTCTGATTTTTGTTGACAAGCCAGACAAGGCCAGACTCTTATTAGAGGGTGTAGAAAATAAGTTAACACCGTGCCTCAAAATCATAGTTCTCATGGACACCGTTGGTAGTGAGCTGGTGGAACGAGGCAAGAAGTGTGGGGTGGAAGTTACCAGCATGAAGGCAATGGAGGTGAGTCATTCTGCCCCGCGCACCCTCCACAGGTTCCCTTAGGTCATTTCAGCTCACATGTGTTATTCAGTGCCACCAGCGATCCCAACTCTGGCCAGAGATCTCAGCAAGCCATAAAAGATACAGAGCAGAAATTCTCATCTTACTACTGGAAAGAGGAATTCTGCATGCGCGCCACGTGTTCATGGTCACTCCTTACTAGAAGTACTTTCTCAAAAAGTGAGTTGCAGTGCTCACATTTATTCCAGAGTGCTGACTAGTCCTGCCAGGAAATCTCAGAATGTGAATTTCAGCTTCAGGCACGTGGAAGCTTAAGTTCCTTTTCCTCCTTAGGCTTTAATGTCTTTTACTTGCTGAGTTGTTTCTAAAACCAAGCCAGATAGAGAAATCTGCCTCCTCATTCTTTTTTTCAGATTGCTTCTGTAGAGTCCTGATGACTTTCCAGTGGACACGTTAGATTTGTATTTTTTCCATATTAAATTTCTTTTCTTTTTCTTTGGAGACAAAGTCTCTCTCTGTTGCCCTGGGTAGAGTGCTGTGGCGTCATAGCTCACAGCAACCTCAGACTCCTGGGTTCAAGGGATCTTCCTGCCATAGCCTCCCGAGTAGCTGGGGTTACAGGTACCTGCCACCATGCCCTGTTAGTTTTTCTATTTTTAGTAGAGATGGGGGTCTCACTCTTGCTCAAGCTGATCTCAGACTCCTGAGTTTAAGTGATCCTTGTGCCTCGGCTTCCCAGAGTGCTGGGATTACAGGCATGAGTCACCGAGCCTGTCTTCTTTTTGTTTCTTTGAGACAGAATCTTGCTCTGTCACCTTGGGTAGGATGCTGTGGCATCATAGCTCAGAGCAACCTCAAACTCTTATGCTCGAGTAACCCTTCTGCCGCTATTTTTTGTTGCAGTTTGGCCGGGGCTGGGTTCAAACCCGCCACCCTGCATATATGGGGCCGGCACCCTACTCACTGAGCCACAGGCGCCACCTACTCTCTCTCTCTCTCTTTTCTTTTTTTTTTTATGGAACATAAGATGACAACTTTTTAAAAAGAATAATTGCTTATATTTTTCTAAATGATGACATAATTCAGATAGAAGGCTGTGAAAATTTTAAGGCAAATAGTGAACTAATTTCAATAATGTCTTTCTCAGTAAATTAAAAGCCAAATTGCATGTAACTATTGCTTTATTTTGGTTCACCCTAATTTTTGAAGAATTGGAGATCTTCAGAAGTCATGTAAGAATTTTGAACAGATGAGTAGAAGTTTGGAGTTAATAAAGATTATTTTGAGGGTGGCGCCTGTGGCTGAAAGGAGTAGGGTGCCGGCCCCATATACTGGAGGTGAAGGGTTCAAACCCAACCCTGGCCAAAAACTGCACACACACAAAAAAGATTATTTTGAAAAAACTGTCCAGACTTATTGTGACTTCAGTGTTTAGTTGACTGCTAGTTGGACATCAGCTGACTGTTTTTAATCAGCAATCTGTCATATATAATTAAATGTGATTATGATTAAAAGCTATTGAAAACTTTCTACTAGGCAGAAATTCACTGACTCCTGAGCACAGTCATCTCATTTCCATTTGATTTCAAACATATTCATTGCCTATGCTCACTCAAGTTGATCAATGTTTGTGGGAAAAGAATATAAATAGTTCATTTTTAAAAAGTAGTAGATATTAATGTGTCCACCAAGACTGCTCTAATGCGGGAAACTGAACCACATCAGTGGAAGTAACCAGGAGCCTGCTGCTCAGAAATGAATTTGTCATTCTTAACCTTTGTGTCCACTTAGGAAGTGGTCTTACATCTGCTGGTGTGGTTTTTTTTTTTGTTTGTTTGTTTGTTTTTGAGACAGAGCCTCAAGCTGTCCTCCTGGGTAGAGTGCTGTGGCATCACAGCTCACAGCAACCTCTAACTCCCGGGCTCAAGTGATTCTCCTGCCTCTGCCTCCCAAGTAGCTGGTACTACAGGCACCTGCCACAATGCCCAGCTATTTTTTGGTTGCAGCCATCATTATTGATTGGCGGGCCCAGGCTGGATTCGAACTCACCAGCTCAGGTGTATGTGGCTGGCGCCTTAGCTGCTTGAGCCACAGGCGCTGAGCTGGTGTGGTTTGTTTTATAACTGGAGGCTCCCAAGTTCTTTCTCTACATGGGCAGCACAGAAATTTGAGCGTGTCTAACATGACAGCATTTAAATCTGGTAGAGGCCAATTTTTCTCCTCAGGTGTGCAGAGCCAGTGATAGGCATTGTTGAGCTCTGCTCGGGGCTTGCAGTGTCTGCTGTGCGGACAGTAGGGCTTCATTAAAGGCCCTACCAGGTTGTGGGAGTGGGGACCAGAAATGCATTGTAAAAGACTTACTTGCTATCTTTTTACTAAATCCTATTTCAAAGGCCAGTCCTAATACCATTTATGTAGTTTTAGATAAGAGATAATGTAACTAGAAAATGGCTTCTTAGAACAATATATATAAAACAATAAATACTTTGGTTTTGATTAGTTAAAATTGCCGTAGTTCATTTAATTAGAAAAGTATGCTATGGCTGGACATAGTGGCTCATGCTTGTAATCCTAATACTCTGGAAGGCTGAGGCAGGAGGATCACTTGAGGTCAGAAGTTTGAGACCAGCCTGAGCAAGAGAGAGATCATGTCTACTAAAAATAGAAAAATTAGCAAGGCATGGTGGTGGGCACCTGTAGTCCCAGCTACTCAGGAGGCTGAGGCAGGAGGATCACTTGAGCCCAACAGTTTGAGGTTGCCGTGAACTACGATGATGCCACAGTACTACACCCTGGGTGACAGTGAGACTCTGTCTCAAAAAAAAAAAAAAGAAAAGAAAATTACATCAACTGTGAATGAACCTCATGGTAAAGTCAGCTTTAAGTGATTTGACTTTACCTTACTTTTTCAGTTAGAATGCTTCCATTTAATTTTTTTTTTTTTTTTTTTTTTTTTGTCTCTTCTAATGAAGGACCTGGGAAGAGCCAACAGGCGGAAGCCCAAGGTAAGTACACTGTGTCGGGTCCTGCTCCACCAGCCCGCTTTGTGGTTTTTCACCATCTACTCATATTGGGTCAGAGACTAGTAGATATCCTGGGTAATGCTTTGTGGCTTATAGTTCTCTTTTTCTGTTCTGATTTATATCAGCTTTTTTTTTTTCTTTTTAATCTTCTTTAGCCTCCAGCTCCTGAAGATCTTGCAGTAATCTGTTTCACAAGTGGAACGACAGGTAGGATTTGAAATACAATTCTTTTATGCATGTTATCTGGAAGTCTCGCCTACTCCATCCACTTTTTTTTGGCTGACTTATTAGCTAACCATAGATGGGACAGAGAGCAGAAGAGATGGAAGTAGCTCAAATGCTGTCTTCTCCTTGCTCTGGAAGACACTCTCAGAATCTGAGAGTTCCATATATTTCCCCAGACATTTACTAAAGGTGACATTAGATTCTCCCATCTTTCTAGGGGAAACTATATAGTGGCTCCCAGGAAGAAAATATCTGGTTTTTCTTCTCTTATTGCTACATGTACCTTCTAAAATTTGGCCATGTTAACAAAGATTGTTTAAGATACTTTTAAGATAAGTCATTGAAGGTTTGTAGGTTGCTTGGGAATTTAGTGTTACTCAGTATTTGGCTTTCGGTGGTGTATCTAATAGCAGAGGTCTCTGAGGCCTTACTTATAAGGGTTCCAGGATTCCTTCATTTATGGCTGTCTTTGATGGAGTCCCTTTAACTTTGTTCTGCTTCATGTGTGCTCCACAGGCAACCCCAAAGGAGCGATGATCACTCATCAAAATGTAGTGAGCGATTGTTCAGCTTTTATGAAAATGACAGAGGTAACTTTTTGGGATATTGTCATCTTTCTTCATGTTCATTGGTTGACATTAGACCTTGAGAATGAAAGGGATAAAGGCAGCACCAGTGCCTCAGGTCCATGCTGTATTTTAAATTCTATTTGAAATAGAGAACTTTAATGCAGCCTAAAGTCACCTTCTCTCGAATGGTTTCATCGAGGGCCTAATCTGCAGCTCTTACTTGTGACCATTAAGGTAAACTGACCGAGGGGATTTACTATGGTTTTTATGTAGTAAAACTTTATTTGGACATGGCCTTATAAATATGTCCGGAAAGGACAGAGAAGAGATGGACTCTCTTGTGCTTTTATCCACTGTCCCAGTGTAGGGAAGATAATTTCTTTGTGCTGTCAGTGAAATGTTAAAAGCTTCTGAAGGGTTTTGAATTATTATTATTGTCATCAACTAGACTTCCATCATATGAGAAGGATTAAAGCCTTGAACTTAAGTTAACTCCCTGTAATTTTTAAGTTTGCCATGCCAGCGTCTTAGTCTGCTCAAGTTGCCGTAACAAAATGCCACAGACTGCTGACTGAAGCAACAGACATTTATTTTCTCATACTTCTGGAGGCCAGAAGTCCAGGATTGACTGCCAGCAAATTCGGTTTCTGGTGAGGGCTCTCTTTCTGGCTTGCAGACAGCCACCTTCTCCCTGTGTCCTCACATAATGTTTCTTCTGTGCATGTATAGAAAGACCAAGCTCTGGTGTCTCTGCTTCTTCGTACAAGGACATCAGCCTTATCAGATCCGGACCCACCTCAAAATATGGTCACATCAGAGCCCTATCTCCAAATACATTGGGAGTTAGGAGTTCAACATACGAATTTGGAATGGGGAGGGGGACATAATTCAGTCCATAACACCAAGAGTATATTCAAACTTGCCTTTTAAAAAGATACTTGAACCTGGGCATAAGGGCTCGTACCTATAATCCCAACATTCTGGGAGGCCAAGGCAGGAGGACTGCTTAAGTCCAGGAGTTTAAGATCAGCCTGGGCAATGTAGTTGGGACAATGTAGCAAGAGCATCCTGGGCAATATAGCAAGACCCCATCTCTAAAAAAAAATAAAAATTGGCCAGGCATGGTGGCGCATGCCTGTAGTCCCAGCTACTCAATAGGCTTAGGCAAGAAAATCTCTTGAGCCCAGGAGTTTGAGGTTACAGTGAGCTATGATTATGCCATTGCACTCTAGCCTAAGCAACAGAATGAGACCCTGTCTCTAAGAAAATTTTAAGAAATATATAAAAAGGTACTTGCACAATATAATGTCTTTCTCTTACACTCTTTTCACATTTAACACATTCACTGCCACACTGAAAAAAAATTCTTTTTTTTCCCTTAGGGCCATGATGTTTTATTAGTTGAAGACAGGTTAAGAGACATGAGTTATATATGCTTCACAAGGCCCCAGGGCTCAAAACTAGCTTAAGTTAAATACAACTCACATGGCAGTTAATGTGTTAACATAATTTGCTTTTGCAATATCTTGGGAGTAATTTTTGTGGCAGCAACCTATGCTTAATGATTTTGGGGATGGACATCTTTGGCAGCTACAAGAAGATTGGTCTTTGAGGGATCTTGCTACTTATTTTACTCCACTCACACTTTCTTAAAGGGCTATGCTTTGTAAAGAAAATTCAACCCAAGTGAAATTTTAATTTCCTATTTGGCATTGGGGGCTCATTGAGGCAAATGATGACAGAACTTTGTTTAAAATCAATTATATCAATGGGTGAAAAACAAGGGCCTAAAAATAAAAATTAATTATAACATCAAAGGGCATTCTCAACTTTGTAAAACTTCTAATAATGATAATTGACATATTTTTGTTCTAAATCAGAAAAATGAAAAGTATAGATATTATCAAGTCTGACTTCTTAGCAATTTCATACTGAGAAGTATGTGTTGGGATGCAGGTCACACTTGAACAAAATCAAGCAAAGATTATAGTGCACTCAGCCTACGTCCAACACTTTTGGGGCTGCATTGTCTACCCGGGACTGGTGCTTTTATCTATTGTCACATTATTATTAAGGGTGACCCAGCTTTGGGGATGGGGAGGGCATGGCTCAGAAGTGAGTGCTTGGGCAGTACCTGTGGCTCAGTGAGTAGGGCGCAGGCCACATATACTGAGGGTGGTGGGTTCAAACCCGGCCCCGGCCAAACTGCAACAAAAAATGGCCAGGCATTATGGCAGGCACCTGTAGTCCCAGCTTCTCGGGAGCCTGAGGCAAGAGAATAGCCTAAGCCCAGGAGTTGGAGGTTGCTGTGAGTTGTGTGACGCCACGGCACTCTACCGAGGGCGATAAAGTGAGACTCTGTCTCTACAAAAAAAAAAAAAAAAAGAAAAAGAAAAAAGATGTGAGTGCTCACCCTCTAGGTAACTTGACAATGCTCTCATTTCTCAGAATGTTTTATGTTAATGACATGAATGGTCCATGCAAACCCTCACTGAGCCTGCCACTAAGCAAGGCCTATTTTTAGGGATACCACATGTTCAAACTTAATCTGCCTGTGGACCCATCGTGATTAGCATTTTATGGGAGAGTGAATTCCCTGGTGCTAGATCTGAGGTGGTGCCAAATACATTGCAATATTTTTTTTTGTGGAGTATAGGAAAGCTTTAAGGTAAAAATGATCAAACTCAGATATTCTTGCCTCATTTATACTATAAATAGAAGGATCTTGGGACTACACTTTTCTCTTTTCTCCTTTCCCTTTGCAACGTAATATGCTATCTTCTATTGGAATGGATCTTATGTTTCTTATATTAAGGTGGACTTGAACTTGCTGGGTTGTGGGCTAATATAAATCTGAAATACTGTTCAGAGCACATAATCCCTTAACATTTCAATTCGAGTCAGATCTTTTTCATTTTGATTAAAGTCCTACAGTGGGTTTCCTTTGTCTTTGGGAGTAACCCACTCTAATTGAATAATTAAAGTATTACTTTTCATTTCATTCTTTGGTCAGGAAAAAATCATAGACCATTAGCAAAAGCTGTTTCTCCTTAAAGTTGAAGTACTATGTGCTCTGGAATAAAATGGAAAATTGCTGGGAATCTTAATGCCTTTCTGCCTTGCTGGTGTCTTTGCTTACAGAATGCAGTCATTCCTTCCTCAGATGATATTTTGATATCTTTCTTGCCTCTGGCCCATATGTTTGAGAGAATTGTAGAGGTAGGCCTTCAGTTTTGTTTTCCTTGCTTACTTGTTTGTGTTCTGCTAAGTTGTTGTGTTTTACAGAAAGCACTTGCCTTGAATGCCAGTGACACACACATTTCGTTTTTGCCACTTGCACACATGTATGAGCAGCTCATGCTGGTAAGTTCAATGTGCACACTGTCACCCCCCCCCATAGGTAATTGCTGGATCAGCCCCATTTTAGAAACGGTGAAAATTATTTGAAAGAGTATAAATTCTTTTCCTGGGTCTGAACTGGATACTTGAATTTTAATCATCTATTTTAAAATTAGAATCCCAGACTTTGGAAGGATACTAGTACGGACATAATTCCAATAAGATTAACTCTAAAAGTAAAGTTTTTATTAATTCAATCCTACAAAGCCTAGTGAGGCTTCTATTCTGTAAGAAGTCTGGTTTTTAAAAAATAAAAAGGAAAATTTTAAAAAATGGTTAAGTCTCTGTTTTTTGATTGTGTTTGTTATAATGCATAAGTTGGCATAAGACCGATTTTTTTCACTAATACACTAAATGACCTTGGAAAAGGAGGATGATCTTCTAGTTGACCTTAGCCTGAGCTCCCTATGCGACTAATTTGAAAACCAAGAACCACCTTTTTTCCTTCTTGGACGATGTTGGATTTTATACTGTAGGAAGGACAATGGACACCATTCATTGATTTAGTGAATATGAGCACCAGCCATGTGCCGGGCACTGTGCTAAGTGTTAGTGACAGAGATGACCGTTGTCCGGTAGGGTTATTTACCCCTAAAGGATCAAGGGTGGTTAGATCCCCTCTTCCAACTGTTGCTCTGCCTCCCCCACAACTCAGGATCTTAGGAGTGTATGAAGTGATCTCACCTGAGTTGCTCGTGGACTGGGTAGTTTAGAGGTGTGCCTGGGAGACCACCGCAAACAAAAGCTTCCTGAGCTTTAATTTGTAAACAGTGAACCATGGTGTACCTTTCTTATGGCTTCTGCTTTCAAGCCAGAGACCATTTGTATTTCTGTCATATCATCTTTTGAATTGTGTTTTTTTTAATTGAAAATAGGCAAACTGGCTGGGCACGGTGGCTCATGCCTGTAGTCCCAGCACTTTGAGAGGCTAAGGTGAGAGGATCCCTTGAGGCCAAGAGTTTGAGACCAAGACCCCATCTCTATTAAAAATAGAGACATGGTGGTGGGTGCCTGTAATCCCAACTACTGGGGAAGCTGAGGCTTGCTTGAGCCCCGGAATTTGAGATTGCTGTGACCTATGACACCACGGCACTCTAGCCAGGGTGACAGAGACCTCGACTTAAAAACAAACAAACACAAAAAAAAATTAAAAGAAAAAATAGGCAGACAGTTCATATGGCTTGACAGGGAAAAAACATGTGGTATCTTATAGCTAAACCACCAGCCGCTGTGGCATTCATTACTCTGGGGTCTCAACTTCATTATGTTCGGTGGGTTTTCAGGAATTTTGAGATTCAAATAAAAGAAAATAAGACTTAAATGAGCTGAGACAGTAGGTGAGAAGTTACATTTTTATTTTGAAAATAAAGTAAACCTAAAGTTTCTGAGAGGCTAAATATGTCTGGGGTGTATAGTACCATGTTGTTCATTCAGTAACTTTTATCACAAAGCTAAAATAGTGGAACCTTTCTGATTTATCACTAGCAGCAACATAGCCTAGTTTCATACCAACTCCTCTATCTTCAGGATGGTCAAGAGAAATGTCTCATCTCATAGGTACAATGACTAGAAAATGCAGTTTTTTAAAAAAGCTACATATATCTAGGAACTTTTTTGGTTTTTTTTTTCCTTGAGACAGAGTCTCAAGCTGTCGCCCTGGATAGAGTGCCATGGCATCACAGCTCGCAGCAACTTCCAACTCTTGGGCTCAAGTGATCCTCTTGCCTCAGTTTTTCTATTTTTAGTAGAGATGGGGGTCTTGCTTTTTGCTCAAGCTGGTCTCAAACCCTTGAGCTCAAGCAATCCACCCACCTTGGCCTCCCAGAGTGCTAGGATTACAGGCATGAGGCATGGCACCAGGCCACATTCAGGAACTTTTAAGATTTCTGGAAACTGGCCTGAAATGCTAAACCAAAGTCTCCTGTGTTGTCTGTCTGCATGCCCTGGAACCCGTGCTGTGGGGACAGACCGTTGTTTCTGTTCACCTCTGTAGTGTGTAATGCTGGTTCACGGAGCTAAAATCGGATTTTTCCAAGGAGATATCCGGCTGCTTATGGATGACCTCAAGGTGCTTCAGCCCACTATCTTTCCTGTGGTTCCAAGGCTGCTAAACCGCATGTTTGATCGAGTAAGTTGCAAGCGGCAAAGCCTAGGGACAGGCGGCAAAGCTTAGGGACAGGCGGCCAATAAGATCTTGTAAGAATAAAGACAGCTGAATGGTTTTCTGTGTACATGTAAAATATAATAGATAACACTTAGCCTGTTGATAGAAGCGACTTAGCCAAGGCAGGGCCAGAATGTCAGCCCCTCTGTGGTGACCTGTCACAGCAGGGACCATACCACTGAGATAAGCCTGTGTGTGGCCTGAGCAGTCTCCAAGTGAAGTTCCATTGGGTGGGTTGACACTCTTTGAGTCAATGCTTCTGTCATCTCTGAGAATCTTCATATATTTTTTAATGATTCTTAATTTTTTAGACAGCTTTATTGTGGTATAATTCACAAGTATAATTCATTCTTTACAAGGTTCCTAGAACTTCCACAGTCCTGCAACCATCACCATGGTCCATGTTAGAGTATCTTTGTCACCTCCGAAAGAAACCCCTTACCTTCATCCTCTGCAGCTGTCATCCTCCAGCCCCCTCCACCCCTACGCAACCACCAATCTTCGTGCTGAATCCGTAGATTCCTCTGTTCTGGATTATGGTGTGAAGGGGGTCAGGCCATGCGTGTTCCTTTCCTGAACATGTTTCCAAGCTTCATCCAGGTGGCCACGTATCAGTACTTCACTCCTTTTAGTACCCAAATAATACTCGGCTGTGTCACCATGGTTCATTTTCTTTATCCATTCCTTCACTGGGGACCATTTGGGTTGTTTATGATTTTTGTCTATTATTAATAATGCTGCCAGGAACATTCATGTTCAGGTCACTTCTAGGGGTGTATACCCAGGGCTGGAATCTCTGGGTCGTGAAAGGACTGGCCAGACTGTTTTCTAGAGCTGCTGGCCATGTTACCTTCCCATCAGCATTGGATGGGGGTCCCCACTTTTCTCCACATCCTCACCCACACTGACAATTATCTGACTGTTTGATTCTAGCCACTTGAATAGGTATGGCAATGTCCTTTCTTTTTGCCTTGTTAGATCTTTGGACAAGCCAACACCACACTGAAGCGGTGGCTCTTGGACTTCGCTTCTAAGAGGAAGGAGGCTGAGCTTCGCAGTGGCATCATCAGGAACAACAGCCTGTGGGACAAACTGATCTTCCACAAAATACAGGTGATAAATAGACTCACAGTGGCTGTTTCTCATGTAGACTAATTTAGGTTTCCAAGTTTCTAGGGGAGATATGAAGGTGAGGGTGAGGATAAGGGGTTTTATTAATTCTGGCACATGTCCAAAGATCAGAGACAGAGCCATTAAGTAAACCTCAGTCTCGAAGACAGCTCTGAACATCCCTAGCTATCTAGGGATGAAAAGATTCAGGGCATTACAGCCTTTCTAATTCTCATTTTGTTTAGCTTTTCTACCATAAATACGTCACTTTTGAGGTGACTTTTTAAGCATGAGTGACAAAAAATGTATAATAATATTATGTCCCCCCCCAAATGCCAGAATTGTGGTAGTTACCATCAACCCACCATGGTCTCTGATTCCAGAAATGCCCGTCAGCAGCGGGTCTTACTTCACACGTGTTGAGAAGGAGTGAGGTGGCTGCAGGTAGAAACATGCTGTACCCGTGGTGCAGTTGTAAACACTGAGTGTTCTCTGTGCACTGTCACTGGTGTGCATTTGGTGTGGCCTGCAGAGGAGCTAGTGGGTGAGGACACAGCAGGCATCTTTGCCTAAGGGCCCACTAACTTCCAGATGTGTAACCCTTGCTTCCTGCCACTCTCTGCTTTGTAAGTCAAGCCTGGGTGGAAAAGTACGGCTGATGGTCACAGGAGCTGCCCCCGTGTCTGCCACTGTACTGACGTTTCTGAGAGCAGCCCTCGGCTGTCAGGTGAGGTGGGCCTTCTGTCCCTTAATCTTCCCAGATGTTATGGTGCCAAGTCCCCATAAAAGCCACTTTCATTCTCTTGATGTGTACCTTTTTTTTAATTAACACAATTGTATATGCGTACGTTATGCAACATGATGTTTTGATTGCAGAATGGCTAAGTTGAGCAAATTAATTTACACCTTACCTTACACGCTTTTCATTTTGGGTGTGATGAAAATCTACTCTTGGCAGCGCCTGTGGCTCATTGGGTAGGGCGCTGGCCCCATATACCGAGGGTGGTGGGTTCAAACCCATCCCTGGCCAAAAACTGCAAAAAAAAAAAAAAAAAACTACTCTTAGCAACTTTCAAGCGTACAATACATTGCTATTAACTATAGTCACTGTGACATATAACAGATCACTTGAACTTATTTCTCCTAAGGGAAATTTTTGTCCTGACCAACACCACCCTCATGCTGCTCATCCCCCCCCTTGTGTGTGTGTGGTATGTGTGTCTTATTTTTGTTTGGAAGGTGTGTTATTACTAGGTTGCTTGGATAAGTAAGCATTATATGTTTGCACCCTCTGCAGGGGAGTATGAGTCTACCTCACCGTTTGTGTGATGTTCTCTAGGGTAAGACCCAAGATGAGTTGGGCATGCAGGTATGGGATGGAGCATAGGAGATACAACTACCTGCAAACCACACTGAGAACCTATTTTAAAGTGGGTAGGGGATACTTGTGGCTGACAGGGCAAATGTGTCGTTCACCTCTGAACTGCCAAAGCAAGTGGACTCTGGGCCCATCCTGCAGGCTTCTCCAACTTCCTTGTCGGTAGGAAGTTACATAGAAAGTGAACATAGGTGTCTGGCATGTGGGTGCTGTCATAAAGCACGTCAGATTATGGAATGAACTTAACAGACCATTTGAGATGAGACTGTACCAGAGTGCCACTCAGCCACAAGTCAGGAGCTGGTGGGACATGACTACCTGTGCACTTCCTGCAAAGATGTGACAGTGCCCTCCTTTATAATGTCCATCTCTTGGCTCCCCAGTTTTACGAAGGCTATGGACAGACCGAGTGCACTGCTGGTTGCTGCCTCACTGTCCCTGGAGACTGGACGGCAGGTACGAATAGTGGACGAATCCTAGTTTCAGTCTTACTCTTTGACTTGAGTTATTGGAATTACCGAAATTGAGTTAATCATTGATTGGTTCATTAATTAGCTTAACTGCTATATCTCAGATAATTAGGCTTTGAGGCAACAATTTTATAATCCAGGTGCTATAGGGAAATGTGTGGCTAAGGGTGGTTGAATTGGAGGGTCTGCCTTTAAAGCCTCATGGCAGTAGAGATTTCCTAGAGCTAGTGGTGACATCTGGAAGGGGATGCCACTGTGCAACAGATTGGGACTGCCTGGCCCAGCACAGCTTCCTAGTGATTGCTGAGGGTCTTGTTCTTTGCTGGTAATCTTAATCCAGCGGTACTGACAGTGTGCATCAAGTCACTGCAATCCCAACAACATCCCTGTGAGACAAGTCCTGGGACCTCTTGGAGGAAATTATAGATTGTTGCTGAACAGCATGTAAACAATGTGTCAGAACTGACACAGCATTATGCTTCAGAGCCAGGATTTCATTCCGGCCTGACTGCAAAACTTCTGCCTCCTCTGTGCCACATTAGTGTATTATATTACTACATTCCATGCTGTGACAAATGACGTCCCTGACTGACTTTGGTGTGTTATAAATATTAGTAGATACTAGTATATAGCACTATCTCATAACAAAATCCTACTGGGATTGACACAGATAGTTTATGAATCTTTATGGTTTTAGTTTTTAACACCCACAGAATTTAGAATTGTTATCTCTGTAAGCTCAAATTATTAAAATATAGGAAGAGAATTACTTGTGACACTTAAAACGTACCTAATATCTGATATTTTTGTTTTCAGGAAAGACAGTCCCATCTTAACACCCTTTGGCAAGGGAATTAAATTAGCTGTGGAAGTAAGCATGTCCTAGCTTACTAAACTTAAATATAAAATGTGTATGTACGGCTCGGCACCTGTACTCAGTGGTTAGGGTGCCGGCCACATGCACCGGGACTGGTGGGCTCGAACCCGGCCAGGGCCTGTTAAACAACAAGGACAACAAAAGAGCCAGGCATTGTGGTGGGCACCTGTAGTCCCAGCTACTGGGAGACTGAGGCAACAGAATTGCTTAAGCCCAGGAATCGGAGGTTACTGTGAGCTGTGACGTAACGGCACTCTACCCAGGGTGACATAATGAGACTCTGTCTCAAAAAATAAATAAATAAATAAATAAAATATGTGTGTTAACACTTAAGGAAATAAAGGTCATGTTTATTGATCAGAACCAGGTGATGAGGGGTTTGCTGTGTTGCACATGTTTTCTCTTCTTATAAAAGATAGGGACATTAAGTCTGTATGTGGGAGGAGAGACCAGTAATGGCCTGGACCATCAGACTGTAGAAGCCAGATAAAAGTTTGAGGAAGTTTAGGAAGTCCGGTGTTTGTACTAACCCTTAAAATTAGAGGCTGAATTATTTACAAATAATTTCCATCAAACCTGGAAAGGTCATAAAGAGACTTATATTTTTGTCTCTATTCTGGGAGTAACCTCTCTTAAATTATTTTATCAGAGAGAGAATGGGTTAGTGCAAAAACCAGAAGTTTATACCAGATGTTCTTATTATGAGGAGACATATTTCTTTTTTTTTTTTCGCAGTTTGGCCGGGGCTGGGTTTGAACCCGCCACCCTTGGCATATGGGGCCGGCGCCCTACTCACTGAGCTATAGGCGCCACCGAGGAGACATATTTCTTATAAAGATAATTCGACCTAAGGTTATTAGGAACCCCGTTGGGAATGATCATTTGCTCATTTACTATACAGGCCACGTTGGTGCCCCGATGCCTTGCAACTTTATAAAACTTGTTGATGTGGAAGAAATGAATTATATGGCTGCCAAAGGCGAGGGTGAGGTAAGCGACACCCCAGTAGACATTTGTCAGCACATCTCAGCAAAGCCACTGAGCCTGACTTCCTGGTGGTCCTGGAGTCAGGCAGGCTTCTTTCTGAAAGCACATTCATGTTCAACTCTCCATGGGCAGGGTGCGAGAACACTGATGCTTGCCACCTTATTCCTGACATGGTGGGGATTTGGGCCCAAGAGCATGCGAAGCTCTGGTACCCAAGTCCGCAGATATGGGGAGCCTCAGTAAGTGATTTCATGTCCTGTGGGGCTTCTGGCAGCTTTGAGCTGGAACCTAAGCCAAACACAAGCCCTACAGTTTGACTGCAGTGTAATTAATGAAGGGCTCTGCTATCTGGATCATGGAATTCAGGACTTCTAGCTAAAGGTCAGGACAGACAGACACACACGACAGTTTTCTTTGGAAAAAACCCAGTAAATGCCTTAACAGATGGTTTTTTTTTTTTTTTAGGTGTGCGTGAAAGGGGCAAATGTATTTCAGGGCTACTTGAAGGACCCAGCAAAGACAGCAGAAGCTTTAGACAAAGACGGCTGGTTACACACAGGGGACATTGGAAAATGGTTACCAGTAAGTTGTAGTTGTTGCTTCCTTGTTCTCCAACAGTTGTAGCCCATCGTCTGTACAGCAGCACCTTGAGTTTTCTCTCTCCCTCTCTTCTTTTATTGTTTGTTTTTTTTTTTTTTTTGAGACAGAGTCTTATTATGTCGCCCTCAGTAGAGTGCTTTGGTGTCACAGCTCACAGCAACCTCAAACTCTTGGGCTTAAGCAATTCTCTTGCCTCAGCCTCCTGAGCAGCAGTCACCTGCCACAATGCCCAGTTATTTTTTGGTTGTAGTTGTCATTGTTTAGCAGACCCAGGCTGGGCTCGAACCTGCCACCTTTGATACATGTGGCTGGTGTCCTACTCACTGAGCTATGGATGCCGAGCCTCCCTCTCTCCTTTTGGAGTGGCAGATGTAGACCCTTCTGTCTCCTGCTGGGGATAGGTTTATTCTCTTTACGTACTTGCTTCCGATAGTCAACTTTAGCAAATATGTTTTGTTTTGATACTTAATGTCAATTCTGGTTGCTGCTTCCCATTTGGAATCCAAAGAGACTGTGCCTCTTTATAATACCAATTCCGTGCCTTGATACTGGGGCCTTGGTTAAAAAATGCAAAATGGAACAACAACCAGCTTCTGTGAGGGTCGTTAGGATTAAGTGATAGCACATATCAAACATCTTGTGCTGGATTGAGGTTGGTCCTGGGTGGAAACCAGGCATAGGCCCATTCACAGCCCCTCCTCTCTGACAAACAGAATGGCACCTTGAAGATCATCGACAGGAAGAAGCACATATTCAAGCTGGCACAAGGCGAATACATAGCGCCTGAAAAGATCGAAAATATCTACCTGCGAAGTGAACCTGTCGCTCAGGTGTTTGTCCACGGAGAAAGCTTGCAGGTATGTGCTTCCTGGGCTGTGAGAAGCAGCTGGTGCCTTGTCCTCAGGGAGCTTTGAATGGGATCGAAAGTTCTAGATAAGAATAAATTGGCTTTTGTGCCTGACATGCTGGAATATCATTGACCCACTATTAGGTTTTGCTGCTTGGCATTTCCTGCCCAGAAAAATTTCTTCTCTTTGAATGTCCACGTTTTTATTTTATCGACAGTGGTCTGCTATACCAAAGAAAGTTGAATAAAGATGGCTGAGGGGGTTGGGTAATAGGTATTTCTAGTTTAGTTATGAAAGACGGTAACATTACATGGATTATAAGAATGTTGAAAAATTCTAAACAGATTGAACTCAGCTTATTTAGGATATGCCTCTTAATTATTTTTGAGCAAATGGTGGTTATAAAGCAAGAACACTCAAAGTGGAACATCAAAATCAGTATTGCAGTGAGACATGCAAAGTATTTGTCAAAATATTAGAAAGATGGTAGCAAGGAAGAAAAGAGGTCTGGTTTCCTAAAAGTCAATCTTTTGACAAATCTTAAGATTTTAAAATTATTTTAGAACGATATTTTCTTATTTTATAGGAGAAATGTATTTATTTTTCTTTGAGATATTATACCTATTTTTTTATCTAGACTCTTGCCATGTTTTTGGTTTTCCTTTAATTTTATTATTACTAGATTATAAAGAGTAAGGTTTTAGAGATTTAAAAAAATAAATCTGTATAAATTTTCTTTCCCTTTTTAAAAGCAGTTACCTGCTATCTATCACCTTGTTTGTTTATTTGACCCTATTTTATAAAAATAAGTATACACAAAAGTAAATAAAAATTAGAGTTTTATTAAGATTTGATTGCTAGTGTTTCTTTTAAAACATCAATGCAAAACTGCTGATGTTGTCTACATTGTAGAGCCAGGAGTTCTTTTTTTTTGAGACAGAGTCTCAAGCTGTCACCCTTGGTAGAGTGCCATGGCATCTTGGGCTTCAGCAATCCTCTTGCCTCAGCCTCCCAAGTAGCTCGGACTACAGGCGCTCACCACAATGCCCAGCTATATTTTTGTTGTTGTTGCAGTTTGGCGGTGGCCAGGTTCGAACCTGCCACCTTGGTATCTGGGGCCAGCGCCCTACTCACTAAACCACAGGCGCCAGAGCTGGCGGTTGCAGTTGTCACTGTTGCTTGGCAGTTGCAGTCGTTTTGCATTGTTGTTTTGTTGCAGTTGTCATTGTTGTTTAGCCTGGGCTGGGTTCAAACCCGACAGCTCTGGTCTATGTGGCTGGTGCCCTGGTCGCTGAGCTACAGGGGCCAAGCCGAGCCAGGAGTTCTTAACCTGGATTCAGTGAACTCCTGGGCAAGGGGACTCGTGTATTCTGAAGGGACGGGCCCATAACCTTCATCAGATTGTCCCAGGGACCCAGGAAACAAAGAAGTAAAGAATTACTGTTCTAGAGCTCTACCTACTCTAGGTCGAGCCCTGTAATAACTCACTCGTCTGTGTTTAAGGCATTTCTCATAGCAATTGTGGTACCAGATGTTGAGACATTATTTTCCTGGGCCCAAAAGAAAGGATTTGATGGGACCTTTGATGAACTGTGCCGAAATAAGGTAAGGTTATGCAGAGTCCAGTCTTTCATCATCTTTACTTTGCCCTAAATATGCCTGTGATTACACAGGGACTTGCAACAGAGGAAGTATCTTCTTTTTACTTTATCAGGATGTCAAGAAAGCCATCCTAGAAGATATGGTGAGACTCGGGAAGGACTCTGGTCTCAAGCCATTTGAACAGGTATGTCCTTCCTCTAAATGCATGAGTTCTTATAAAACAAATCTTTGATTGGAAGAGTTTTACAAGTATATTCTGTAAGCAGATGAGATGACCTGAAGAAATACATGAGAAATAGGCTGAGCACGATGGCTCACGCCTGTCATCCTAGCACTCTGGGAGGCCGGCGCAGAAGGGTCACTTGAGCCCAGGAGTTTGCGAGCTGCGAAAACGCCACTGTACTCCAGTCAGAGCAACAGAGTGAGGCCTTCTCTGGAAAAAAAAAAAGGCAGACATGAGAAATAAATGATGGAGTTGTTTGATAGAGGAAAGGTGTTTTAGCCAAGTGTTTGAATTATCTTTTCCCGTGGAGATCAGGATATAATCCTGAATTCTGACCCAAGAATAGGATGGCTGTCCTTTATAGAGAAGGTGCAGCTTGGCTGAAGTGAGAGGAAGCATTGGGTCTTGATCCCCTGCTGGGGCTCACATGCTTTTTAGGCTGGGTTGCCTATGTCCTCTTTCTTCCACTAGCAGGCTTGTTTATTTGCAGGTCAAAGGCATTGCGATACACCCTGAATTATTTTCTATTGACAATGGCCTCCTGACTCCAACAATGAAGGCCAAAAGGCCAGAGCTGCGGAACTATTTCAGGTCACAGATAGATGAACTTTATTCCACCATCAAGATTTAATGTGAGGAAGAACAGCATACCGCTTCCGTCTCTTATTCTACCAATGGCCTTCACGTTGGTAATTTTGACTACAGCAAGTCTAGGGAAGGAAATGTGCACGTTTAACTTGTCTGCTCGGGGTTCTCGTCATAGGAATATTAGAGGAACTGGAACACTGCCTTATAGTCACCTTGTGTTGTAGACCATGTTTATGGTGATATACAATTCCCAAAATGAGCCTTAAAAATTGTAACGGAAAAACTATCGATGTGTTAAGTTATTTGAGACTTCCTCAGTTCAAAAGTGGGTTTTAAAACTTCTCTGTCTCCCTGTTTTTCTAAGCAAGGGATTAGGACTTTACTATCCCTGAGACCTCTGCTACTTGCTGCAAATGCTACAGTCGTCTGCTGCTCTAAAGAGTACAGTGCACTAGAGGGAAGCTGTCCCTTTAGAAATGAGAACAACTGTCCTGGCTGGAGAATGTCACAAGCGGACCAGAGATTTTTTTTCAATCCCTCCCATCAACCCTTCCCCACCTCACAGGCACTTACACAGCCCTTCTGATCATGAGGGTTATGAAACATGCTCTTCTCCAGTCCCCTCTTGCTCCTGTTGGACATAAGGTTCCTGTAAACCAAAGGACACAGCCAACTCAGAACGGCACAGGTGCCGAGTCTCCAATGGCTTCTCACCACAGCAGAATGCTCTTGGCCCCTGTTCTCCAGACCGGATTCCCTCCTTCCATCCTGTCCCGGCGGTTATTTAAAAATCTGCCTTAGATTCAACAGTGAAGAAAGCATTTCAAGAAAGAAAGACTTAGCTGGGTCAACCATGCTCAACTGTGATGTCCGAATAAACTACTTATCTTCACTGAACCACTTGCCCCGTGTGTGTAACAGCCAATGGATTTTTTTTTTTTTTTTTTTGGCTGGGGCTGGGTTTGAACCCGCCACCTCCGGCATGTGGGACTGGCGCCCTACTCCTTGAGCCACAGGCGCCACCCCAGCCAATGGATTTTTAATAACAATTTTCATATCAAAAAATCATGTCGTGATTAACTTGGTTTTCTCCCCCCAAAATAAACTCTCAGGCAAAGCATGTCTTTCAAAATATTACGAGGTGGCTCGCCTGTAATCCCAGCACTTGGGAGGCTGAGGCAAGAGGATCGCTTGAACCCGAGAGTTTGAGGTTGCTGTGAGCTAAGACATCACAGCACTCTACCAAAGGTGACCAAGAGAGACTCTGTCTCAAAAAATAAAAATATTAAGGGAGTAGATACACTTGGGTACTTACTGAAATGGACAGAAATAAATGTTCTTACAGCATAATGCTACTTGATTTCTATGAAATGGATTTGATAAGCCAAAATAATTCTAGGATGTAGAAATATGGAAAGAGTATTACCTGGGATTAACTTCTCAAGGGATTTTTTTTTTTTAACGTTAATTCGGGAAATTAACATGAGTTCACTTCATTGCGAGTCTTGGCTACATTTGACTGAATTCAGTTGTCATTTATACATTCACAGTGACTGTTTTTGGATACATGAGAGTACATGTCTTACAAAAGCACAACAGGGTTTGCAGTAATGAACTGTCATTGTAATAACACTATTTGGTAGCCTAACTTCATATATGTATTCCTAATTGCACAAAATGTCAATAATTTGTCACATTGGGGTTTTGAATGTTTGCTTTAAGTGTCAGCTATTTCTATGTTTTATAAACCAAAACAGAATTTCCAAAAACAATGAAGGAAGCCAAAATAAATATTTCTGCATTTCAAGTGAGTGAAGCATCTTTTTAAATGTCAGGTTTAATATTCCAGACAAGCCTGTGATAGGCACAAAGAGCAAGAATGGCCCTCCGCCTCGAAGCCATCCCAGCTATGTCCTTCCTTTCTCATTCTAACTCAGTCATTTCTGATACCGACAGACACTGACCTGAGCCTCCCACCAGGTGTCTCTAACGACAGTCCTGAGGTGTTGTGGGGAAGAAAATCATAGTGCGAATAATAGGGATAGTTCTGAAAATTCATCTTCTTTGCCGGACACTTAACCTGTCAGGACACATTGGTTATAATTGGTGGTTCAACAGTAGATTTAATTCTATTACATCTTAGTAATTCTTTCACCCTAGATATCTCATTTATAGCAGCCAAATTTTTCTTTTCTTCCATCCCTACCCTTAACCTCATGTTACCATTTTAAAGATTTTTTCCACAAGTATTAATTAATCCCCCAATTTTTTGCAAGCCTGCTGTGTTTAAATCTGTCATCCTCTCTTAAGTTGTATGTTTGATGTGGTGATGTGTGTTTCCTTCTTCTAAAGCCGAAGCTCTTTGTACATACAGAATCTCCAATAAGACTTCTAGTCCATTCTGCCTTTTTTTTTAATGCAGTTTCTGGCCATGGCAGGGTTTGAACCCACCACCTCTGGCATATGGGGCCAGCACCCTTCTCCGTTGAGCTACAGGCGCCGCCCCATTCTCCCTTTTTTTTTAAAGATCCTTATTTTGGTCAGTGCACCTGTAGTCCTAGGTACTTGGGAGGCTGAGATGGGAGGATTCTTTGAGCCCAGGAGTTCAAGTTCAGTCTGTCCATTAAAAAAAAAAAAATCCTTATCTTGTTGTTTTTCTGTTTTTCTCTTCTTCTCTCCCCTTGACTCACCTGACTGACTGAAGTGTGAGGTTCTTTTTTTTTAGAGACAGAGTTTCACTTTATCGCTCATGGTAGAGTGCTGTGGCATCACACAGCTCACAGCAACCTCCAGCTTTTTGGGCTTAGGCGATTCTCTTGCCTCAGCCTCCCAAGTAGCTGGGACTACAGGTGCCCGCCACAATGCCCAGCTGTTTTTGTTGTTGCAGTTTGGCCAGGGCTGGGTTTGAACCCACCACCCTTGGTACATGGGGCTGGTGCCCTACTCACTGAGCCACAGGCGGTGCCCATGTGTGAGGTTCTTGAAAGTAGCATAACCTGGCTTGGCGCCTGTGGCTCAAGTGGCTAAGGCACCAGCCACATACACCTGAGTTGGCAGGTTTGAATCCAGCCCAGGCCCACCAAACAACAATGACGCTGCAAACAAAACAAAAAACTAGCCAAGTGTTGTGGCAGGCGCCTGTAGTCCCAGCTACTTGGGAGGCGGAGGCAGGAGAATCGCCTGAGCCCAGGAGTTGGAGGTTGCTGTGAGCTGTGATGTCACAGCACTCTACCCAGGACAAAAGCTTGAGGCTCTGTCTCAAAAAAAAAAATAATAATAATAAATAAATAAATAAAGACACGTCTTTATATATAAAAAAAAGCATAACTGTTCCTTTCCTCCCTTGGCATCGAACACAGGGCTTAGAAACTAGATGTTCACTAAATACACATTTTAAACAAACACTTGAAATTTTGTTAAAGCTCCTCTTGGAATAAACTTGATAATAAACACTGAGTGTTTTAATTATGGTGAAATACACATAAATTTATCATCCTCACATTTTTCAGTGTACAGTTGGGTGGCATTACATACGCTCACGTTGCTGTGTTGTCATTGCTACCCTCCATCTCCAGAAGTCTCATTCTGCAAAACAGAAATTCTCTGCCTGTTAAACAGAAACTCCCCCTTTCCTCCTTACCTGAGTCCCTGGAGCCAGCCTTCTACCTCTGTCGCTCTGGACTTGACTATTCTAGGTACCCCATTACTAGTGGGATCCTGCAGTATTGTCCCTTTGGGACTGGCTTTATGTCACTTACCTTACTGCTCACGGCTCATGCACGTTATGTTGTAGCATGTGTCAGAATTTCTTCATTTGTAAGGTGAATAGTATGCCATTGTCGTTGTATGTCTTTGTTTGTGTGTTCCGTCACTGGACATTTGAATTGTTCTTGCCTTTTGGCTGTCATGGATAATGCCACCGTGGACACTGACGTGTAAATATCTGAGACCTGCTTTCGGTTCTTTTGTGTATACACCTAGAGTAGAATTGATGGATCATATGGTAATTCTATGTTTAAATTTTTTGAGGAACTACCATACTGTTTTCTACAGTGGCTGCACCATTTTACATTTCCACCAGCCAGTGCATGAAGGCTCGTTTTGCAGCATCCTCACCAGCCCTTTTTTTTTTTTTTTGCCAGGGCTGGGTTTGAACCCACCACTTCTGGCATATGGGGCCAGTGCCCTACTCCTTTGAGCCACAGGCGCTGCCCTCTCACCAGCACTTCTTTTCTGTTTTTTTTTTTTTTTTGGTAACAGCCGTCCTAACGGGTATGGAGTACTATCTGGATTTCCATGTCCCTGATGATCAATGATATTGAGCATCTTTCCATGTGCTTGATGGCCATCTGTTAATCCTAGGAGAAATGCAATGCTTTCTAGTCAAATCCTTTGCCCATTTAAAAAATTGAGTTGTTGGGGGTTTTATGTTATTGAGCTGTGGGAGTGCTTCATATATTCTAGATATTAATCCCTAAACACTCTTTTTATTTTACTGGTTTTTTTTTTTTGTTTTTTTTTTGAGACAGAGCCTCAAGCTGTCAAGCCTGGGTAGAGTGCTGTGGCATCACAGCTCATAGCAACCTCCAACTCCTGGGCTTAAGTGATTCTCTTGCCTCAGCCTCCCAAATAGCTGGGACAACAGGTTCCTGCCACAATGCCTGGCTATTTTTCAGTTGTAGTTGTCATTGTTGTTTGGCAGGTTCAGACTGGATTCGAACCTGCCAGCTCTGGTGTATGTGGCTGGCACCTTAGCTGCTTGAGCCATTTTCTTTTTTTTTTGGTTTTTGGCCAGGGCTAGGTTTGAACCCGCCACCTCCAGCATATGGGACCGGCGCCGCCCCATTTTCATTTTTTTTAAGATGGTGTCTCACTCTGTCACCCTGGGTAGAGTGCAGTAGACTCATAGCTCATAGTGACCTCAAATTCTTGGGCTCAAGCGATCCTCCTGCCTCAGCCTTCCAAGTAGCTGGGACTACAGGCACCCACCACCATGCCCAGCTAGTTTTCCTATTTTTAGTAGAAATGGGGTCTCAATCTTGGTCAGGCTGGTCTCGAACTCCTGAGCTCAAGTGATTCACTCGCCTCTGCCTCCCAGAGTGCTGGGATTACAGGCATGAGCCCCAAAATGCTCTATGTTTTTTTTTTTTTTGAGACAGTCTCACTATGTCACCCTTGGTAGAGTGCCATGGCGTCACAGCTCACAGTAACCTGCAACTCTTGGGCTTAAGCGATTCTCCTGCCTCAGCCTCCCGAGTAGCTGGCACTACAGGTGCCCACCACAACGCCCAGCTATTTTTTGGTTGCAGTTGTCATTGTTGTTTAGCAGGCCCAGGCCGGGCTTGAACCCGCCAGCCTTAGTGTATGTGGCCGGCATCCTACCCATTGAGCTATAGGCACCACCCCCAAATGTTCTTTTTAATTCTTAATTTTCATGGTGCCCTGTTTGGGATCCGTGCCTGCTCAGGGGCATAATGGTGCTTCTTCCCACAAATCCACAGTACACTTCCGAAGCCCATTGGTCTGTCTCTCCAGCCACAACAGAAGAAATATGATTGACTGCAAGATAACTGTTGCCTGGTGTAGGGGCAGTCTTTCCTTCCATATAGGCCCTGGTATGTTAAGCTTCTTTCAGCAATTGCCCTGAGAGCTGAGAGCCATGATCTCCATAGGAGACTGCTGAGTGAGGAAACCAGACTGGGTGGGGGTGAGCATAGCAGACGAGATCCTTGCCCTTAAGGAGCTCAGGTTCTAATAGAGAGAGACAATAGGCAAGAAAGCAGACAAGGTCAGGCGTGACAAATGCTTTGAAGGGAACAATTGTACTGATGGTGCCCATTTCTAAATGTTGTCAGAGAAGGTCTCCTTGAGGAGGTGAGATCTGGGCCAGTAATCCAAAGAATGTACAAAACCAGCCTGTACAGTCTTGGGGAAAGAGTTTTCAAATAGAAGAAATAGCCTATGCAAAGGATGGGGGATGAGAAAGTTTGACATATTCAAGAAATTGGAAGGCGCCAATGTGGCTGAGGATCAGAAGCAAGGGGAAGAGTAGAGTCAAAAGGAGATAGAGACACAGATGACTGGACCCTGAAAAGAACTTCAGTTTTACTCTGGGTTTAGGAGGAAACCATTGAAGGGTGACATTCCCTGAATTTCCCTTTTGTAAGACAACTCCTGGCTATCCTGGGAACAGCTGCCGAGGGGAAGGTGAGAGGCAAGGAAACAGATGAGGGCATCCTGGATGGCTTAGTGGCAGTGGAGGGAGAAAGAGAGAATTTGAAAGTGAGTTGAAAATAGAACCACAGCACCGGGGGCTTCAGGAGCAGGGAGGGGTTGGGCCATCAGCACATGGTGGAGACTCAAGAGGTACACACATTTAGGGGGAAGGAATTAAGAGCTGGGACTTGGATTGGTTTTCACTTGAAGATCCTGACAACCACAAGAAGATACAATGTATCTGCAGCTCAAGTCAGCTCAAAGAAACAGTCTGGAAGGCCTTCAGCTGAGGAAGATGTGCAGACAGGAAATGCAATCAAGTGCACCCCAAAACAGAGTCATGGGGCTCTGATAATTGAGGGAGGGTTACAAGAGGAGCCAGCAGCAGACATGGAGAAGCATCTGCCGTGGAGGAAGGCAGAAAAGCAAGAGGAAGAGAGAAAAGTATTTCAGGAAGGGCGTGTGGGGCATCAGTCATGTCAAGTATGAGTGAAAGGTGGAGGGAGGTGGGGACAGAAGAAAGTCTTCTGCACCCAGCAGTGGTGTCAACTCTAACAATCACTGTTCCCACAAACTAGGGAGTACATTTGGAGCATGTTGAGGCCTAAACTCCCAGGGAGTTGGGAGGAAAGGTAGATAGTTCTTTTCACTGTGAAGGAAGCCAGATGAATGGGTGGATGGTAACTGGAGGAAAAGATGAGGCTGAGTGGTGAGTTTTTGCTTGCAAGTGGTGGAGATTTTGGGAGGTACTGAGCATAATGGTAAGAATGATCCAGCTGGGCGCGGTGGCTCACGCCTGTAATCCCAGCACTGTGGGAGCTCAAGGCAGTGCATTGCCTGAGCTCAAGAGTTCGAGACTAACCTGAGCAAGAATGAGACCCCCGTCTAAATAGCCAGGCATTGTGGCAGGCACCTATAGTCTCAACTACTCGGGAGGTTAAGACAAGAGGATCACTTGAGCCTAGGAATTTGAGGTTGCTGTGAGCTCTGACGCCACAGCACTCTACCCAGGGTAACACAGTGAGACTCTGTCTCAAAAAAAAAAAAAAAAAGAATGATTGAGAAGAGAGAAATGGTGATTTAGGAAATAAGGGAAAGACGACTGTTATAAGAGGGAGGGAGGGTTAGACCCAAAATTAAGGGAGGAGATGGGCTATTGACAAGACACCTCTGTTGCAGCAAGAGAGGGGATAGAAAGTGTGGGTTAAATGCAGGTAGCCCCGTGGTGATTAGGGTGGAAGACTCGGGAGCTTCTATCTGAATACTTCTATTTTTCCAGGCAAGTATTATCTCCTTCTTATGGATGAGAAAATTAAGCTTGAAGAGATCAGCTACTTTACCCCAGTTCCAGTGCTTGGAAGGCCAATTTCGTGGAGTCTTCTCCAGGCCTTGGTCACCTTTCCTGCTGTCCTTGCCCTCCTCAGTGTGATGCTTGGTGCCCTGAGCACCTGGTTGCTGTTAAGCAATGTTGAGTAAGTTTTTGTAGCTAGTCCTCAGAGGCAGCTAAACCCCGTTTGCGGTTTTAGGTTAAGCATGCCATAAAGGAAAGGAAGACAAATTCTAGGAATCCTGGAATTTCCTTTTTATGTTTTAACTCCTCTGTGCTGTTGATTTGCTCACAGAGTAGAAGTCTTGCTAGGTGGATTCTGCTTCTAAGTAGCTTTCTTCAGCTACAGAGAAATTCTGTTCTTGGCCTAAAGCCAGACTTCTTTTTTTCACAAATGCATTTTGTATGTAAGTCTGTTTTTGTTTTTGTTTTTTCTTTGTTTTTGAGACAGAGTCTCACTCTGTCACCTTTGGTGATGTGCTGTAGCATCATAGCTCACGGCAACCTCAAACTTTTGGGCTCAAGCAATCCTCTTGGCTCAGCCTCCTGAGTAGCTGGGAATGGTGAGAGATGACAGACAAGAGGAGAAAGTGTGGGCAGGAGCTGGAGGCTGAGGCTCCCCAGTGCAGGCACTGCTGGCAGGTAGCTGGGACTACAGGTGCCCACACCTGGCTATTTTTAGAGACAGGGTCTCACTCTTGCTCAGACTGGTCTTGAACTCCTGGCCTCCAGCAGTCCTCCTGCCTCAGCCTCCCAGAGTACCAGGATTACAGGCATGAACTACCACTCCCACCCTTGCGTGTAAGTTCTTACTAATCTTGTTGCTGAGATTTTTACCGGAGAAAGGGAATGGTTTTGATCGTCAGATTTCTCCAACCGAAACTGTCCTTGCTCAATACTCAGGCCCTCCAAATAACCAGGCAGGCTTCCTGCTTTGCAGACAGCTTCTTCAAACTGGAGAGTGAGTAATGCTGCAGGGGCGGTGTGCGCCTGGTAGGACACACACTGAGCATGTGCAAGAACCAGTTTGCTCACATTCTGCAGAGGTGGCAGCAGACACAGGGGGACTCTGGGTTTGGAGGCTCCAGAGTTCCCACACCCACTGATACCGCCCTCCTCCACCCTGCTGTGCTGCTGCCAGCACCTGGGGCCCTCCTCACTCAGCCCTTCCCACTATTCAATGGAGTGGAGGCTGCCTCCTGCCAGGACACCTGTACTGGCCTCCTTGCCTCGTGAACTAGGCTCTGCTAACTACCTGCTCTGTAGAGGGAATGAATGATTTTCCTAAATCACCAGTCTTAGCATGGGACTCGGCTCTCTACTCTGAACCCTGGCAAGAAGGAAGCTTCTCCAACTTACTGTGTGGCCAACCACCTGGAGATTTTATTTTTTTTTAATTTATTTTGTTTTGAGAGAGTCTCACTATGTGGCCCTCCGTACAGTGTCATGGAGTCACAGCTCACAGCAACCTCAAACTCTTGGGCTTAAGGGATTCTCTTGCCTGAGACTCCCAAGTAGCTAGGGCTACAGGCGCCCGCCACAACACCCAGCTATTTTTTTTGTTGTAGTTGTCATTGTTGTTTAGCAGGCCTGGACTAGGTTCGAACACTCTAGCCCCAGTGTATGCGGCTGACACCCTAACCACTGAGCTATGGGCGCCAAGGCCACCTGGACATTTTAAAATGCATATAAAATTCTCCAGGTGTCACGTTTTGGCCCCTCTGAGAACTCCATTCCAGCCTGACTGAACATCCTTTTCTCTGCAAAGCACCCCAGCCTGGGCACTCCCACTCTTATATTAGATTGGAGTTGGCCCTTCCTCCAGGAAGCAGAGTTGAGCACATCTATGGCCCAGCAGTGGTGTGATATGGGAGTAAAGTGGTCACAATATTTATGCTAACTGACAAGGTCAACTGGGTGGTAGAGCTGGCCTGTGAGGTACAGGGCAGCAGCCAGAGGGTTTCCTTGTAGAGAGGCAGCTATGAAGGAGGTTTCTGCATCACCCAGAAGCCTATCTGTTGGGCACCATCTGCTGACTGCATTCTTGCCTGAGCAGACAGTGTTCCTGAGGCAAGGACACTGGTAGCTGGGGATCCTGGAAACAAGGTTAGCCTCACAGCTGTGTGTGTTTTTGCCAATCAAAAGTCACATCGGCCCAGGTACAGTGACTCATGCCTGTAATCCCAGCACTTTGAGAGGATCAGTTAAGGCCAGGAGGTCAAGACTAGGCCGGGCAAGAGTGAAACCTTTTCGATACTAAATAAATAAAAATCAGCAGGGTGTGGTGGCAGTGCCTGGAGTCCCAGCTACCTGGGAGGCTGAGGCAGGAAGATCGCTTGAGCTCAGGAGTTTGAGGTTGCTGGGAGCACTGATGATTCCACTGAATTCCAGACAGGGCAACAGAGTAAGACTCTGTCTCAAAGAAAAAAAAAAAAAAAGCCACATCAGAATGAGCAAGCTCATTTAAAAGATAAAAACCTTTTTCAGAGAATTATTTTCCAACTGCAGCTTGAGGGCGAGTTATGGAAATTTATCTATCTATCCATCTATTTAATGTAGACATTTTAATTCTTTCCTTATTTTTCTTTCCTTAAGAAAATCCTTTTCTTTGTAATGTTCATTGTTCATTCACTTTCTCTTTCTTAGCTGATGTGCTCAGCTGGTTTTTTTACTTCAGTCTGAGACACACAATTATTTCCTATGCAAGTTAGGGGTCTGCCATTCCTTGGTTACATTTTTGCTAGAATGCTCCTGCCAGGATTCCAGCACCAGACTCTTCAAGCCCTTCAGGCAGCTGGGAATAGAATCCTAAACACGTGACATTCCTTGGCCATGATGTACTGGTCAGACCTAGTCAACCATGTGATCTCAGCTTGGGTAGAAGCAATGCCAGTTAGGTCTGGAAAAAGTAGAACATTTAGTTACACAGCAAATAGGTTTAATAGTTGGGTAACAATGCAAAGGAAATGTTGATCAGCACATGACATTGGAAGGGAGCTAATGTCACTACAGTTTGCTACTATGGAAAAATCTTTCTGCCCACTGATCCTCCCTCTGTCACCCCTGGGTAGAGTTCACTGAAACCTCAAGCTTTTGGGCATGAGCCACCATGCATAGCCTTTGTTTCCTCTTTTTCTTTTCTTTTCTTTTTTTGTAGAGACAGAGTCTCACTTTATCACCCTTGGTAGAGTGCCGTGGCGTCACACAGCTCACAGCAACCTCCAACTCCTGGGCTTAGGCGATTCTCATGCTTCAGCCTCCAGAGTAGCTGGGACTACAGGTGCCCGCCACAACGTCTGGCTGTTTTTTGTTGCAGTTTGGCTGGGACCGGGTTTGAACCCACCCCCCTTGGTATATGGGGCCAGCGCCCTACCCACTGAGCCACAGGTGCCACCCATATTTCCTCTTTTTCTTAAAGGGAACATCTAAGAGAAAGTGTCCTCCTGGGCTCCCCACTCTTGCCCTCCAGGGACATTTCAAGTTTGTTTTGCAGAGTCATAGTTACAGATGTTGAGCACTTGGCGTGTTTAAAACAGATAATGAGTGGTTTGTTAAACTGCCAGGTTTAGTGAGATAGTCCTGTGATAGTCCAATAATTAGTAGGGATTGTAGGAAGTTAAATGAGAAAGGAAAATTTGATAGATAAATTATTTTCCTTTCCACAATAGAAAATCATAGTCTTTGCCTTAAGGGAAGTTTACAGGAATGGATCTGATAGATTGTGGAAGAACATCATTTACATGAAGGTAAAAACATTGGTTAAGCAAAAGGGCAGTTAAAATTTAAATACATCCATTCTTGGCCAGGCGTACTGGCTCATGCCCATAGTCCTAGTTATGTTTGAGGCAGATGGATTGCTTGAGGCCAAGATTTCAGAACCAGGTTGAGCAGTATCAACTCCATCTCTACTAAAAACTAGCCAGGCATCATGGTGGGCACTTGTAGTCTCAGCTACTTGGGGCAGGAGGATCACTTGAGCCCAGGAATTTGAGGTTGCTGTGAGCTATGACACCCCAGCACTCTACCTAGGGCAACAGAGTGACAAAACAAAATCTCTAGTCTTACTGACCTTCTGGAACTTATGGAATCAATATTTTCCAAGCCTGAGAATCAGTAGCTCTGTTCTCCATTTACATTTTCAGATCTCCAGTCCCTCTCCTTATCTGCCCTCTGCTGGACACAGTGCAGAACAGAAAATTCTACAGAAAAGCTCACTAAAAGCAAAGAGGCACAGTCAGGAATGGTGAGCTCTTCTGCACATCTAGGGCCTTCCATGTTTTTTACCTTCGTGATATTGCTTATCTTCATGATGATCCTGCAAGAAAGATAAACGGTGATATTACCATTTGAAATCTGGGCGGCACTTGTGGCTCGAGGAGTAGGGCGCTGGTCCCATATGCCAGAGGTGGTGGGTTCAAACCTAGCCCCAGCCAAAAACCAAAAAAAAAAAAACCATTTGAAAATCAAACTAATCAAAAAATGTGGAACTAATATATATACCAACTGTCTCCTTAGGGAAGATACACAGCATTTCCATAGGGTAGTGGCATTCACGCCCAACATCCAACAACTTTTATAGTTCATTATTGTCTGTAGTTTGTGTTATCAAAGCAATAGGTTTCTTTTTTTTTTTTACATTTCCCAAACACGAAAATATATTGTATAATTTAAGGACTACTACGTAGGTGTTCCCAGTGTCCTGTTTGCTTGTTCTCTGGTACGTCTGACTCTCATCAGCAGTTGCTTACATGGCTTCAGGTCACTTCCAGGGCCCTGACCCTGCTGCCTTTACTCCTGTGGTGTCAGCCCCTGTCCTGCCCCAACACCTAGGCTTCACCCTGTCCCAAGCACTGCCCTTCATTTCTTACTGCCCCCTAGACACAGCAACACAGGCTGTTGACTTTAACAAACATTCCCCAAAGTTTAACAGCTGCAGAAAGGGATCAACACAACTCAGGCACCTTCTTAAAACAAGAAATACTGGGCCACAGCTTCCTTGAAAAGTGACCCACTGTTCTCCTTGCAGGAGGGTTCCTTTCCTCACTGGCTGACCCACTCTGGCTGCAGCTTCTCCTCTGCTGGGACCCTCCCCATCCTCTTACCATGAGACTTTTTGTCCTCCTCCAGGGCAAACTAGGGTCTACACCTGGCTCCAGATATCCAGAAGCTCATGAACAGTCTTCATACTCAACAACACAAATAACCCACAGGAACTTAGAGATTGCTCTTCCCTCTGACCAGAGCAAACTGGAGTCCTCCTCTGATTACAGTATTGACTTGTTATCTACACCAACCCCTTTCCCTCTGCCCTCCCTTTGCCCACACTGATAGTCTGAGCAGCATGACCAGTGAAACCAAGGAGTTTGGGTATTAGAACACATGGGTTGAAATCCCAGCTCTCCTATGACTTGCTCTACAACCTTGGGCAAGTTTCTGTTGTGGATTTGAGTTGTCTGTCTCTGCATTATCCATTTCCCCCTTTGCCAGTGTACAACCTCCCCACCCCCAACTGCAGTTCCAGGGGGTTCCCTGTGGTTCCCGGAAGCTAATAATGAGTCTATTATTTCATTTCCCTGGCCACAGGGTTTGGTTCAGGGGAAGTGTGACAGTTTCATGTCCTGTGTCAGCCTACCTGTCGAAGCTATAGTGCCCAATTATTTGGTCAAACACTAGCCTAAAGGTTACCATGAAGGTATTTTTCACATGCGATTAATAGTTTAATCAGTAGATTTTAAATATGTGGGTGGGCCTCATCCAGTCAATTGAAGGAAGGCTTTAAAAAATATAAAAAGACTAAGGTTTTTCTGAAGAAGGAATTCTCAAGCCTGCCACATAAAACTCTGAGTTTCCAGCTTGCGGCCTATCCTGGAGATTTTACACTTGACAGCTCCACAGTCACATGGGCAATTCCTTAGACCCTCTCCAGCTCAGTCTCCCCCTCTCTCCTTTTCTCTCTTTGCCTCCCTCTTTCGGCCCTTCTCTCTCCCCCACTTCTCCTTCCCTCCATATAAATATTTATTGGTTCTGTTTCTTGGGGAACCGCTGACTAATACAGGCTCAGTAAATCTCGGAGATGATGATGGGGTGGGACTCCGTCTGAGGGAAAAGCTGACAGTACAGGGTGGCCATAAAGTTCACATGCAATTTTGTCTATTTTAAATTGCATGCAAACTTTATGGCCACCCTATAAAAGGGGGGCAAGGAAATGGATTCAGAGCCCTGATGGCTTCTTAAACCTCTGGATCAAACTGAACTTGACACCCATATTCCTCTAGCCTTTTCAGAGACACGTGCTTATGAATTCCTTTCATTACTTAAACATTATTTGGATTGAATTCTTCTTTTTTTGGAGGTGGGGGGCGGTTGAATTCTTGTAAATAATTTCCATCCAAAGTGCTGAATCCCCTTTCTTTCTTTTTTTTTTTTTGAGACAGAGCTTCAAGCTGTCACCCTGGGTAGGGAGCTGTGGCATCACAGCTCACAGCAACCTCCAACTCCTGGGCTCAAGCGAATCTCCTGCCTCTGCCTCCCAAGTAGCTGGGATTTACAGTGCCTGCCACAGCGCCCGGCTATTTTTTGTTGCAGCCATCATTGTTGTTCCGCAGGCCAGGGCTGGATTTGAACCTGCCAGCTCAGGTGTATGTGGCTAGCGCCTTAGCCGCTTGAGCCACAGGTGCAGAGCCCTCTTTCTGTCTTGACAGTTGGGTAGTTTTCTTTTTTCAGATTCGCAAGTAGGACAGCGCCTGTGCCTCAAAGGAGTAGGGCGCCGGCCCCATATACCGGAAGTAGTGGGTTCAAACCCGGCCCCAGCCAAAAACTGCAAAAAAAGGGGGGGGGGTATTCAGACTCGCAAGTACAAAAGGTTTGAAAATGGAGTTCTCCTTCGATACCTCAAGGTGATTCGTCCTTCCTTGGCAGGGATCCACAGGATTTCTGGATAGGGCGAACAAGCATTTCCCTAAAGGGCAAGGAGGAATGGCCCATAAACAGTGAAAAGATGATCAACTTAAGAGACCAGTATGATCGGCAACAAAATTCTAAGTATTGAAACTCTGTGGAGCCCAGGGAACTCTTCCACAAACAACGCTCACAACTTGGCTTTATAATGCAAACCTAAACTGTCCGCAGTCTGCACAACACCCGGGGTTGTCCCTCCCATTCCGTAGCGGGGGAGGGGCCTGCGCTCGCTCCCGCAGCTGCCCGGGGGAAAAATTAGCAAGCGTGCTTTGCCCTGATTGGCTGCTCTGGGCCGCCCGGGGCTTGGCGGGAGCTTCCGGCGAGGCGGGCGCGTGTGCTCCGCTCTTATTGGGTGCTCCGAGCCGCGCGGGGCTTGGCGGGGGTTTTGGGAGTTGCTGGCGCCGGGAACTGGCTATGGCCCCGCCGCAGCGAATGAGGCGCCCGGGGCGTGCGGGGTGAGTACTGCGAGTAGTGGAAGCCCCAGGGCGGACGGCGACTTCCCCTTCCTCCTCTCCGCCTCGGTCTGCGCCCAGTTCGCGCTGCGGCTGCGGAACCTGCCAGAGGAGCCGGTCGCTCGCGGCCGCGCCCTCCGCGTCTGACTTGAAACCGGGTCAAAAAGCCGCTCGAGTTGTCTTGGGGCTCCGCCCGGGCTTTGCGGTCTCCACACGAGACGTGTCCGAAACCCGCCGCTGCCGTCCGCGGGGCGTGCTTCACAGTCGGGACGGCGTGCCGGGTCTCTGCGCGGTCCCTGGTGCGCGACGGGGGCTCCGCGCTCACCGCAGATTGGGTTGTCACTGGCACGACAGAGCGCGGTTCCTGGTCGCTGTTGTCGCCGGTGTTTACTTTGAGTTCGTTGAACACGCAATCTTACCTTTTTATGCTGTTGCCCAGAGGAGGGGAGCGAGGAGGGCAGCTGGGAGCTCCTGCCCCGGGGCCGTCCGGCTGAGCGGGGTGGGCGGGCGGCCCCTGCTCCGTAAACTTCGGAAATTGCTGGTTGGTGAGGACTTGGAGACACAGGGTCTCAGCGTGAGTAGGTTTCCACGTCCCTACCGAGAGGGGTGTTATTTTTATACGTTGGTGGTAGGATTTGACCTCTAAAAAGTGTAATTAAATTTCATTGGATGCAAGTGATAAGAAATTTAATTTGGAAAGAAAATGCTTGGAAAGGGTCACAAATTAGTGTTTCAAGTTTTTTCCCCCAACTATTTAAGTACCTTTTCTTCTGTTTAACAGTGAAAGATATTCAAAGAACACCTTAAAGGGAAGAACACATCCCATAAACGATGTAAGTTATCTTTTTGTTTTTTAATGTAGTTTCCTCGTAATTGGTAATGCAAAATAACATTTTGTGGGGATCTGAGTTTTGTAGATTTCACTTGTTAGGCTCTGTGTTTATCGTGAAAAGGTGTAGTCTTGTCCCTCTGGATTTTTTTATATAAATGAGAAAAATGACCTTTGTGAACATTTTGGGACCTTTTTTTCTGAGCCTAGGTTTTATTTTCATTTAGGTATTTGACGTGTAAAAACTGTACAACTTGCCATATTTTGTTTTTTTCACTTAAAGCTTTTTATCCATGTTAATTTTCAACAATTATTTATGATTTCATGAAATTCCATTTATACCACATTACGGTTTTCCTTTTTTTTAGAACCGAGTCTTAAAATATATAAATGCGTGTTGAAGGCAGGTACGCTTCTTTAACACCCTTGATAGCTAGTTCCAACTTCTTTTCCAGTGGCTTGTCCAGTTGTCACTAGAATTCACACTGTGAGTCACATTGGCAGGCAGTCAAGATTTCTTTCTATTCTCTATTCTGCCCTGGCCTTCTCTGTATGTGTTTTTTTTTCTCTACTGCATCCCCAACCCCAGCCTTCAGAGGATGATTCTTTTTCTTTCTGAACCTCTGCAAGATTTTGCCCAGTGCTCTGCTGCCGCTTCAGCCTTAGCCCATGGGGCCTTTGGATGTTCTCTGTACTCCTGCCCTGTTGCCCTATCCTTAATAGCTAAAGTCCAGTGTGCCTTGGAGGAGATTTCTCTAAGCTGTATAATCCTGTCCCCAGCCTGCTTTAGCTTGAAGTCCAGGGAATTTCCTTTTTTTTTTTGTACAGAGCCTCAAACCTCAGCCTCCCAAGTAGCTGGGACTACAGGTGCCTGCCACAATGCCCGACTATTTTTTTTTTTTTTTTTTGGTTGTAGTTGTCGTTGTTGTTTGGCAGGACTGGGCTGGATTCAAACCAGCCAGCTCTGGTATATGTGGCTGGCACCTTAGCTGCTTGAGCTACGGGTGCCAAGCTGGAATTTTCTTATATTCATGGCTGTTAATGGTACCCTTTCACATTTCCCAGAACTACTATGGAAGATTTTCTCCTGTTGTTTCATCTTTCGTTAGGATTTGGGGTCGCAGCCTTAATGAGCTTACCCAGTATATTGAACTATAAACCTGCTATTTTTCCTGTGGTTAGAAGTTTTTACCCAGGTGCACCCTCAAAATTATTTAAGAACTTTAAGGTATGTGGAGATATTTCTGGGGACAGGGCCCATTACTTTCCCTAGGTCAGGGGTCTAGGCAACCCCTGTAGCCTGTAGGCCAAAAAAAAATTTTTATTTTTATTTATTTATTTTTTTTGAGACAGAGTCTCACTTTGTTGCCCCCAGTATAGAGTACCCTGGTGTCATAGCTCAGGGCACCCTCAAACTCTTGGCCTCAAGTGATTCTCTTGCCTCAGCCTCCCAAGTATCTGGGAATATAGGTGCCCACCACAACACCCAGCTATTTTTAGAGATGAGGTCTCCCTCTGCCTCAGGCTGGTCTAGAACCTGTGAGCTCAGGCAGTCCACCTGCCTTGACCTCCCAGAGTGCTAGGATTACAGGCATGAGCCCCACACCCAGCCTTTTTTTTTTTTTTTTGGAGACAGAGTCTTTCTCTATTTCCCTGAGTAGAGTGCAATATAGCATCTCAAACTCTTAGGCTTGAGCAACCTTCTTGCCTCAGTCTACTGAGTAGCTGGGACTACAGGTTCCTGCCACAACGCCCTGATTGTTTTTCTATTTTTAGTAGAGATAGGGTCACATTCTTGCTCAAACAGTCCACCCACCTTGGCCTCCTAGAGTGCAAGGATTATAGGCATGAGCCATCAAGCTTGCCCTTTTTATTTTTTTATGCTTTTTTTTTTTCCAGTTTTTGGCCGGGCCAGGTTTAAACCCGCCACCTCTAGTATATGGGGCTGATGCCCTACTTCTTTGAGCCACAGGCGCCACCCATTTTTTTGTTTTTGTTCTTTTTAGAGTCTCACCCTTTTGTCCATGTTGGAGTGCAGTGACGTGATCATAGCTCGCTCTAGACTCCAACTCAAGTGATCCTCCCACCTTATATTCCCGAGTAGCTGGGACTACAGGCTCTTGCCACCATGTCCAGCTAATTTTTAAAATTTTTTATAGAGGCATGATCTCTTTGTGTAGCCCAGGCTGGTCTCACACTCCTCAAGTTATCCTCCTGCCTTGGCCTCCCAAAGCAGTGGGATTACAGGCATGAGCTGCCTACCCTGCTGCCTGTTTTTTTTTTTTTTTTTTTTTGCAGCCATGCAAGCTAAGAATGGTTTTTATATTTTTAGATGGTGGAAATAAAATAAAAATACCTCATGATTTGTGGAAATGATAAATTCAAATTTCACTGGCCACAAGTCAAATTGTATTGGAACACATCCTTGTACATTGTCTTTGCATTCTCACTGTCTGCTTTCACACTACAATGGCAGAGTTAGTTAGGGTACAGCCAAAGGCCCACAAAAAGCCTTAAGTATGTACTCTCTGATCTTTTAGAGAAATAGTTTCCCAAACCCCGCTTTAGGTTATCAGAGGAGTCTGTGTGCCCTAAAAAAGAGTTAAGGATTGCTTCTTTTGTTGATTTAAACTGATGCATTGTAATTGTGCATATTTGTGGGATAGAATTTGATGTTTTGAAAATGACCCAGTCAAATAACTGGGCGTTGTGGCGGGCGCCTGTAGTCCTAGCTACTCGGGAGGCTGAGGCAAGAGAATCGTTTAAGCCCAGGAGTTGGAGGTTGCTGTGAGCTGTGTGATGCCACGGCACTCTACCGAGGGCCATAAAGTGAGACTCTGTCTCTACAAAAAAAAAAAAAAAAAAGAAAATGACCCAGTCAGGGTCGTTGGTATCCATCGTTTCATGCATAAGGATTGCTTCTTTAGGCAGACGTGATAACAAGAACATCCTTGTTAATAAATCAGCTTTGTAATAATCTTTGCTTGTGAGAGCCAATTCAGTGACTTTGACCTTATTCACTTTTAGGAAACTGATCCTCAGTGCAAGCCTCCTGGTGTGTTTGATTTTCCTGATAATTCTGGTAGCTCTAAGATTGGCAGACTGGATGAAATTGAGAAAGATGAAGAACCTTATGAAACCTTTGGTTAGTATTTTAAATCTTTATCCTAACATGACTTTAAAGGAATAAAATTTAGGCTAGGTGTAGTAAAAATACAGAAGTGTCGTCAAACACAAAAATCACCTGTCTGCACTTGTCTGTACATGATAATTTGAATTAATTATTCTCACTTTTGGGTACATTGAAACTAAGAAAACTATCAAAGTGGAATTTTTCTAGCAGCATCTGTTAACAATTCAGTCATATAAGGTCACTCACTATAGTGCTTTGTAACAGGAAGAATATAAAATATATTTCTCTACTACTTGGTAGAGCCGCTAATTTAGGGAGGAGAAGACTAGGGGTAATTTTCCCGTGTCTTCAGCTCACTGAAGCAGAGTCTGCTTTGGAAAAGCCGGCAGGAGAGTGTCGCCTGTGTTCTTAGGAGTATGAGGTGAAAGGGTTGGTGCCTGGCTGTCCAGGGGTATGTGATTTGCCCAGGTCTACTGCTGCTGTCACTATGTGTCACTGACCAAACCAGAGCCCAAAAGTAATGCAGAAAGTGCCAGGTGCCTCCACATCTAGAACAGCAGCAGTCAGACATTTTTGCTAGAATAAGTTTTTAAAAACTTTTGAAAACTTATGTACTCTTTCATATTTTCTATTTTTATTTTCTTTTTTATTTATTTATTTTTTTTGTAGAGACAGAGTCTCACTTTACCGCCCTCGGTAGAGTGCCATGACGTCACAGGACTCACAGCAACCTCTAGCTCTTGGGCTTCTGTGATTCTCCTGCCTTAGCTTCCCGAGCAGCTGGGACTACAGGCACCCGCCACAACACCCAGCTATTTTTTGGTTGCAGTTCAGCCGGGTCTGGGTTTGAACCCGCCACCCTCGGCATATGGGGCCGGCACCCTACTCACTGAGCCACAGGCGCCACCCCTCTTTCATATTTTCATTTGACTTCTGAAATTTTTTATTTTATTATTTATTTATTTTTTTCTTCTGGATACAAAATCCTTAGTTTATTTTTTCTTTGGGAAATTATTTAGTCTAATTGTTGGTTAATAAAAGAAATAATACATTTATAAGATAAAATAAAAGAAATAACCATTCCCAGAATATATCTTTTATTATGGCTTGATAAAAATGTTTCAATTACTTATCTAAAAGAAATCTAAATCTAAAATATCTGAATGTGAAAGAAATCCCATAATGTTTTTTTTTTTTTTTGTAGAGACAGAGTCTCACTTTACCGCCCTCGGTAGAGTGCCGTGGCATCACACGGCTCATAGCAACCTCTAATGCTTGGGCTGAAGCGATTCTCTTTCCTCAGCCTCCCGAGCAGCTGGGACTACAGGCGCCCGCCACAACACCCGGCTATTTTTTGTTGTTGTTGCAGTTTGGCCGGAGCTGGGTTTGAACCCGCCACCCTCGGCAGGCCGGCGCCCTACTCACTGAGCCACAGGCGCTGCCCAGAAATCCCATAATTTTAAAAACTGAGATGTCATTCACATAAAATTCTGCTTTTTTTTTTTTTTTTTTTTGAGATGGAGTCACACTTTGTTGCCCCTGTGGCATCATAGCTCAAAGCAACCTCAAACTTCTGGGCTCAAGGGATTCTCTTGCCTCAGCCTCCCAAGTAGCTGGGATTACAGGGGGCCATCACAACAGCTGGCTATTTTTTAGAGAAGGAGTCTTGCTCAGGCTGCTCTCGAACTGGTGAGCTGAAGCAGTCCACCCGCCTTGGCCTCCCAGAGTGCTAGGACTTCACCTCACCCACCCAAAATTCTGCCTGTACAGTTCTTTGGTTTTTAGAATATTGACAAAGTTGTGTAACAATTATCATAATCTAGTTCCACAATTTTTTATCGCCCTGAAAGAAACTCTGTAGCCATTAGCAGTCGCTCCCTGTCCCCTGTTGCAACCACTAATCAATTTCCTGTATTATAGATTTGCCATTTCTGGGCATTTCACCATAAACTGAAACATAAACTGTGGTCTTTTCTGACTGCCTTCTTTCACTGAGTGTAGTGTTTTCTAGGTTTATCCATGTTGTAGTGTGTATCTATTTTATTCCTAAAGATTTTTAGGTGGCGCCTGTAGCTCAAGCGGCTAAGGCACCAGCCACATACACCAGAGCTGGTGGGTTCGAATCCAGCCCCGGCCTGCCAAACAACTACAACCAAAAAATAGCTGGGTGTTGTGGGCGCCTGTAGTCCAGCTACTCAGGAGGCTGAGGCAAGAGAATCTCTTAAGCCCATGAGTTTGAGTTTGCTCTGAGCTGTGACACCATGGCATTCTACCCAGGTCAATAGCTTAAGGCTCTGTCTCAAAAAAAAAAAAAAAAAAAAATTTATAGCTCAGTAGTGGTCCAATTTGGTCACACCGTGGTTTGTTACTCATCACGTGATAGCCATGTGGTGTACTTTTGGCTGTTACAAATGATGATCCTGTGAACATTTATTTACACCAACAAGTTTTATGTTTCCAATTCTTTATACCTAGCAGTGGAGTTGCTGGATCCTGGGGGAATTTTCTTTCCTTTTTTTCCCTTCAATCAGATCCAGGTGAGGTTCAAACTCGCCGCCCTCAGTTTGCAGAGGTGCCTCTGTAACTGCTGAATTATAGCAAACAGTGTGGGAATTTAACTTTGTGAGAAACTGTCATTCCCATAGCAACAGGTGAGAGTTCTAATTTCTGCACGTGGTTGTCAAACTTGTCACCATCTGGCATTCTGATTCTAGTTATCCTAGTGGATATGAAATAGTACCTTGTTGTGGTTCTTTTGTGTGTGTAGTCAAATATATATAACAAAGTGCCCCATTTTAACCAACTTTTAGTGTGTAGTTCATTGTCAGTTAAGTACTTTCACATTATGCAACCATCATCTCCATCCATTTCCCAAACATTTTCTTCTTTCCTAACTGTGAAACTCTGTACTCATTAAATAGCTACCCATTCTCAGCCCCTCCCCCCAGACTCCTAGCAACCATCATTCCTTTCTGTCTAAATTTGGCTATGTTGGTAACATCCTATAAGAGGAAGCCTTCCAGACTTGATGCCTCATGCCTGCAATCCCAGCTACTGAGGAGAGAGAGGCAGGAGGATTGCTTAAGGCCAGGAGTTTGAGAACAGCCGGGGCAATGTAGTCAGACCCCATCTCTTAAAAAAATGGAAAATAGGGCCAGGTGAGGTGGCTCGAGACCCAGGTGGGTAGATTGCCTGAACTCAAGAATTTGAGACCAGCTTGAGCAAGAGGAAGACCCCATCTCTTAAAATAGCCAGGCACCTGCAGTCCTAGCTACTTGGGAGGCTTAGGCAAGAGAATCAGTTGATCCCGAGAGTTTGAGGTTGCCGTGAGCTATGACGCCATGGTACTCTACTGGGGGCGACAAAGTGAGACTGTCTCAAAAGAAAAAAAGAAAATATATATCAGCTGTAGTCTCAGCCACTCTGGAGGCTGAGGCAGAACTGTTTTAGTCTGAGAGTTCAAGGCTGTAATGAGCTATGTTTATCCCACTGCCCTCCAACTTGGGTGACAGAGTAAGACCCTGTCTCTTTTTAAAAAAATAAATTGGGCACGGTTGCTCACACCTGTAATCTCAGCACTTTGGGAGACTAAGATGGGCAGTCTTGTCCTTAGAAAGTTGAGGCAAGAGAATCACTTGAGTTAGAGGTTTCTGTGAGCTGTGACGACAGAGAGCACTCTACTGGGGGCGACGAAGTGAGACTCTGTCTCAAAAAAATAAATAAAAGGAAGCATACAATACTTGTGCTTTTGTAACTAGCCTGTGTCATTTAGCGTAACCTCTTCAAGGTTCATCCACATTGTAAGGTGTTAGAATTTCCTTTTCAAAAGCTGAATAATATTCTGTTGGATGTATGTACCACATTTTGTTTACCCATTTATATGTTGATGAATCCTTGGGTTGCTTCCACTTTTTTTTTTTTTTTTGTTTGAGACAGAGTCTCAAGCTGTTGCCCTTGGTAGAGTGCTGTGTCATCACAGCTCGCAGCAACCTCAAACTTTTGGGCATAAGTGATTCTTTTGCCTCAGCCTCCCAAGTAGCTGGGACTACAGGCACCTGCCACAACACCCCACTATTTTTTTTATTTGTTTGTTTAGCAGGCCCCGACCGGGTTCAAACCCACCTGCCCTAGTATGTGTGGCTGGCGCCCTAACCACTGAGCATGGTTGCTGAGCTGTGGTTTAAATTTTTTATCGTTGAGGTAAGAGGTAAAAATATTTGGAATGTGGCCTGTATAATTGATTTGGTTAGCCATTTAAACAAAGATAGTTTTATACTCTGAGAGAATAATCTTAAATACTACCTGAGGAACTAGAATTTTAAGCAGCACTTTTTTTTGTATTTTGAAGATCCGCCTTTACACAGCACAGCTATATATGCTGATGAGGAAGAATTCTCCAAACACTGCAGATTATCCATCCCTTCAACTCCTCCAGGACAAGAAGCAAGGCGGTATAGTTATATTTTAAGGAATTGCTTATTCATGGTTATTGGGATTTCTGAGGAACTCTTTTAAGATGGAAGCTAATAAAACTAAAGCTTTTTAAGATCTTTTGACCCAACTTGTTATGTGTTTCCTCAAGAGAACTGGGAGATAAAAACTTAATTTTTTAATAATTGATATTGCGTGCCTCAGCGCCTGTGGCTCAAGTGGCTAAGGCGCCAGCCACATACACCTGACCTGGCGAGTTCGAATCCAGCCCAGGCCTGCCAAACAACAATGACGGCTGTAACCAAAAAATAGCTGGGCATTGTAGCAGGTGCCTGTCGTCCCAGCTACTTGGGAGGCGAAGGCAGGAGATTCACTTGAACCCAGGAGTTAGAAGTTGCTGTGAGCTGTGATGCCATGGCACTGCACCCAGGGCGGCAGCTTGAGGTTCTGTCTCAAAAAAAAAAAAAAAAAAAATTGGTGTTGCGTATAATAATTATGATAATTACAGTGATTTTTGTAATTCACACCCCATTAGCCTAGAAAACATGTCTATGAAGGTAGCTTAGCTTTAAGGTAGAACAAATAAGAAAAGAGGGAAAGATTTTATGAGCATAGGATTTTAAGTGATTTTAACAGGTCCCTTTCATTTACAAATTCTCTGTCACAAATTAAATGTTTTCTTGTACATGGTAGGTGACAATTATAAAGGAAATATAGTCGCTTTTGGATGTGTTTTCCTGAAGGAGCGTTGGTTGGAGTCCTACAGATTTATGTAAAGGTGTAGGTCAGGTCAACGTCCATAAAAATGATTTCATAGAGACAACTTGAAAATACAACGAAGAACTCTTCAATAATTATAGTACTAATTACAAATTATTAGCTAGAGCAACCCTTTGGCTTAAGAACCTCAAGTAATAGGTCAATCCTAGTTATTAAATGTATTTGTTAAGTAGTAAAACTGGTTTTAAACACATATTCCGGTTAGGGGGAAATCTGAATGAGGAAGTCATTTTGAGGTTGTGTGCATTGGAAACTTTATAGCACTTGGTTATTTTGGAGTCTGCAGTTCTTTATACATTTCTGGAAATCAGTAAGGGCCAAATATTTGGGAAAACACGCACTCTACACAGGTGGTGTATATAACGTTTGAAGAGGAATTTTTGGAATTGGTAATGTATTCAAATGGTTCAAAAACATAAAAGGGAATGGGTATAGGTGAAACTTACTAAATGGAGAATACAAATGTCTACATACAATAACTAAGACAATGCCATGAAGGCTATATTAAACAGTTTGATGAAAATATTTCAGATTGTGGGTGGCGCCTGTGGCTCAGTGAGTAGGCGCCGGCCCCACATACCGAGGGTGGTGGGTTCAAACCCAGCCCTGGCTGAACTGCAACCAAAAAATAGCCGGGCGTTGTGGGAGGTGCCTGTAGTCCCAGCTGCTCGGGAGGCTGAGGCAGGAGAATCGCGAAAGCCCAAGAGCTGGAGGTTGCTGTGAGTCCTGTGACGTCATGGCACTCTACCGAGGGCGATAAAGTGAGACTCTGTCTCTACAAAAAAAAAAAGAAAGAAAATATTTCAGATTGTATATGAAACCACATTGTACCCCTTGATTGCACTAATGTAAACAGCTATGATTTAATAAAAACAAAAAAAAAGGGTTTATAGTAAGTTTCCATGTCACATCTGTCATCACCCTTCTCATGGGGCCCATTTTTTTACGCCCCCTTTTTCTTATTAATTTCTTATATGTCCTTTCACAGTTTCTCAATGCATGTAAAAGTAAATGAGAATACAAATTTTTCTCCTTTTGTATGTAGAAAACGCAGCATACCTTGCTCCCTAGTCTTCACTTAATCTGTCTCGAAGATCTTTACATGACAGTGTACACAGAGCTTTCTCTTCCTTGTCACCCTTGCAGGTGTGTCACAGCTAGTGTTCTGCAGTGTGTCTCCCCAGCCTGGCATGGATGGGCATTCAGTGTTTGCAGTCTCTGCTACCACTCCCAGTGCTATGCCAGGGACAGGAGCATGTCCACTGCACACACGTGCCTGTGTGTTAGCAGGATAAATTCATGAAAGTGAAATCCTGGGTCATACGAAATGTGTGATAGTCATTTGTCTAGTTTCTGACACATTGCCAACCAGGGAGGTATCAAAGTTGTATTTTTGGGTGGTGCCTGTGGCTCAGTGGGTAGGGCGCCGGCCCCATATACCGAGGGTGGCCAGTTCGAACCTGGCCCCTGCCAAACTGCAACCAAAAATAGCTGGGCATTATGGCGGGCACTTGTAGTCCCAGCTACTTGGGAGGCTGAGTTAAGAGAATCACCTAATCCCAAGAGCTGGAGGTTGCTGTGAGCTGTGATGGCACAGCACTCTATGGAGGGCAACGGAGTGAGACTTTGTCTCTAAAAAAAAAAAAAACTTGTATTTTTGCCCCTGTGCTAGATCAAACATGTTCTCCCAGTTCAGTTCCAATGTGTGTTTTTCTTATAAATGATCGAACAACATCCTTTTTTTACTAGCTGTTGGTCATTTTCTTCTTGACTACTACAACTTCATTGAAACATCAGTGAGATGAGCCCGTGTTACAGATTTATTTTGCTAGTTTGTTCATCTGTCTTTTGAGAAATACATAGGCAGTGTTTATGTTTATGTAGATGTGGTATTACATGTGTCATTCTTTCAGGATTTAGGAAATTGGGGTCACAGTTAGGAAGACATCTCCCTTCATGTTTTCTTCATATTGAAAGCCTTTGTCCTTTCTATCCTTGTGTGAGGTGTGGAGCTGACACTTTGTCTGTGTTCTAGATGGCTACTCTCTTGTCTCAGTGCTGTTTATCACGTCCCTTCTTTCTCTGCTGGTTGAGCTGTCACCGCTCTTATGTGTCAGGTTCCATCCGTAGCAGGTATATTCTAGACTTCCTGTTTTGTTAACTTTATTGGGTTAGATTTATAAATTAAACTAGAAAGAATATTTGATGATTTTTCCATTTGTTCAAGTTCTTTCTATCTTTTAGTGCTGTTCAGAATTTTAATTATATTGGTTTTGTATATTTCCTAAATTTATTCCAAGATGATTTGTCTTTTTTTGTGTTTGGTAATTATTTTATATGTGGGGTCTTTTCTCACATTTTATCTTCATTGCTGTGGTTGATTTTATGTGTGAAAGCTGTGAATTATGTACATTAAATTTTTTACTATTAGGAATTCATTTTTAATGCAATTTTCTAAATTATTGAACATTTAGTACTTGCCAAATACTCTTCTAGATACTAGAAAATAGAGATGAAAAAGAAGCAGGTCCCTAAAAATAGCCTATTCACGTTGCTTAATACTGAGTTATGTATTTTTATCAGAATTCACCTATTGAAATAATTATGTGTTTTTTTACTCATTTGACCCACATTGACAGTTTTACTAAGATTTCCTATATTAAAAACTGTATGGCTCGGCGCGCGTAGCACAGTGGTTACAGCGCTAGCCACATGCACTGAGGCTGGCAGGTTCAAGCCTGACCCGGGCTGGCTAACCAGTAATGACAACAGCAACAACAACAACAACAACAACAACAACAAAATAGCCAGGCATTGTGACAGGCTCCTGTAGTCCCAGCTACTTGGAAGGCTGAGGCAAGAGAATCGCTAAGCCCAAGAGTTGGAGGTTGCTGTGAGCTGTGACACCACAGCACTCTACCAAGGGAACATAGTGAGACCGTCTCAAGAAAATAAATAAAAATAAACTATGTTTGCGGGCGGCGCCTGTGGCTCAAAGGAGTAGGGGGCTGGCCCCAGCCAAAAACTGCAAAAGACCTGCATTTCCCAGCATTCATAAACCAGGCCCCAAACCCTAGATAGGGATGTTCAGATTTTCTGATCCTGGGTCTCCTTCTGTCTTCTCTGTGTGTGCAGCTGGGTCTGCTCTGAGCCTGCTCTTGCTCTGTCCCATTCCACTGTCATGGTTTAACTCCCTGTGTGCCACTGTTTCCACATCTGTCTCTTATCTCTCCCTCCTACAAGTCCCAAGATGTCCTGTGTGTTAGTCACACTTCCCTGGATGTCCGTAGGCACCATGGACTCGACCATGGCAAAGCCCAGCTCCAGCCTCTTTCTCATCTCACGCCACTGAACTCCTTTAGTCCTGTGAATTATCTGGGAATTAACAGTCCTGGTACCTACCTGGTCCCCTCACATCCAGATCTGGGGATCAGTCCTGCTGTTTTCCTCTATCTGACCCATCCTACCCTGGCCAGGGGGTGCCTTAAGGGTCCATTTCTCCTCTCCATGCTGTCACCACCTCCCTGTGGTGCCACTATTCTGGGACTTCCACTTTTCCCAGTGTTCCTGCTGCAGTTCTCCTAGGTCTCTTTGTCTCTTGAATTCCCCTCTCTGTGGACCTCCCACCCACACAACTTCCAGAGTGATCTTTTATTTTTTTAGAGACAGGGTCTCGCTGGCGCCCAGGCTGTAGTGCAGTGGTGCTGTCATAGCTTGCTGCAGCCTGTAACTCGGGCTCTGGGTAGCTTCCTGCCTCAACCTCCTCAATAGCTGGTACTGCAGGGCACCCCCACAACCCAGCTAGGTTTTTCTTTCTTTCTTCTTTTTTTTTGTAGAGACAGAGTCTCACTGTACCGCCCTCGGGTAGAGTGCCGTGGCGTCACACGTCTCACAGCAACCTCTAACTCTTGGGCTTAAGCGATTCTCTTGCCTCAGCCTCCTAAGCAGCTGGGACTACAGGCGCCCGCCACACGCCCGGCTATTTTTTGTTGCAGTTTGGCCGGGGCTGGGTTTGAACCCGCCACCCTTGGCATATGGGGCCGGCGCCCTACTCACTGAGCCACAGGCGTTGCTCATGTTGGTCTCAAACTCCAGGCCTCAGGCCATCCTCTCTCCTCAGCATCCCAACGTGCTGGGATCACAGGTGTGCATCACCATACTCAGCCTCAGAGTGATTTTTCTGAAACACAAGTCTTGTCTTATTCCCATGCCTGCTGCCTTTTGGGGGCTGCCCATTTCCCGTGTGCAGCATGGGAGGCCCCTGTGCCAGTTTAGGTCCTCCGCGGGTGGACACTGAGGCAGTCATGGAGGCAGGAGGGTGATTGTAACATCTCTGAGGTCACAGTGGGAAGCAACGACATCGGGCAGAACAGGCTTCAGACTGTACGGCTGTGTTTATGGTTCTGACCTGCCCTGAGGGGAACCCTAGAGGGGAAGGTCACTGTCACAGGAGCCCCCAGAACGCATCATGCTTAGTTACTGGCCAGAGATGGCCCCAAGTGCCTATCTGCCCAAGCTGCAGTGGAGGCTGTTGCTGACAGGTTATCAGTGCAGGGTCATTTGTGGCTGCCTCCCAGTGCCACTGACACATCCTGACTTCTTCCTAGCATCATCTTCTCTTGAAAAACACCTTCTGTGCTCTGTTTGAGTTGCTCAAGCATACCAGGCCATCTTACACCACTGTGCTTTTCTGTTCACTTTAAACATGGCCCTCATACTTGAAAGGTGTCATCACAGGCCTGCTTGGGTATGAGACACCCTTCCTGACCCCTCAGCTATGTGTCCATCTCCATCTGTCAGATGCTCCCGAGTACTCCCTCTGCCCTGTCTTGGCCTTCCTACTAGACAGCAAACGGTTCAAAGGAAAGCCTTTCATTTCTAGGTAATTTTATTCACCATACTTTGCACTTTGAGATTGGTGTAAAATAAATGTACTGAATCAAATGAAAAAAATGAAAGAATTGTCCTCTCATATCAGAAGTTAAGAGTTACTTTTTTTCTTTTCAGAGGGTAAAAGAAAGTATTCCTTTGCTTATTCGTTTGTTTGAGACAGAGTCTTACTTTGTCACCCTGAGTAGAGTGCTGTGGTGTCATAGCTCACAGCACCCTCAAACTCTTGGGCTACAGTGACCCTCCTGCCTCACCCTTCCAAGTAGCTGAGACTGCGGGTGCCCATCAATACCCTGCTACTTTTTAGAGATAGGTTCTTTTTTTTTTTTTTTTTCAGACAGAGTCTCACTATGTCTCCCTGGGATAGAGTGCCATAGTGTCACAACTCACAGCAACCTCCAACTATTGGGCTTAAGCGATTCTCTTGCCTCAGCCTCCCAATTAGCTAGGACTACAGGCGTCTGCCACAAAAACCCAGCAATTTTTGGCCAGGCCTAGGTTCGAACCCGTCACCTTCAGCATATGGGGCCAGCACCATATGAGCCATAGGCACTGCCGGTTTTTTTTTTTTTTTTAGTTGTAGTTCTCGTTGTTTGGCAGACTGGGGCTGAGTTCGAACCCGCTAGCTCTGGCGTATGTGGCTGGCACCCTAGCCACTGAACTACAGGCGCTGAGCCTAGAGACATGTTCTTGCTCTTGCTCAGGCTGGTCTCAAACTCGTGAGCTCAAGCAATTCACCCGCATCAGCCTCCCAGAGTGCTGAGATTACAGGCGTGAGCTACCTCCCCAGGCCTAAGTATTCCATTTTTATCACTAAGGAAGAACCTAGGAGATTTCACTTTCACTGCAGGCAGTGAATGGCCCACATGCTGGGATGGTGACATGGAGGAAGGTGCTGTTCTCACACAGGACTCAAGGTGCTGCAGGGGTGGACACTGGTACTGCTCACCTGGGTGGGGAGGACATGGGAGACAGCCAGACAGCCTGGGAGAAAGCAGACTTGTGTGTGACAAGTAGGATATCTCCTCATTTTATTGGGTCTGTTTTCCTGTTGGACAAACAACTTATAGAAGACATGTGTGAATAAAAATGGAATGTGTGAAGATACTGATGGCTTGTTTTTTGGTACAGTTTGAACACTTCCCAAAGAGAAGCACGTGAAAGCAAATCTGTGAAAATTAGTGCAAAAAAGGTATGTAGGAGTGTTCTCTTTTCTATTTTAATTAGTAAGAGTATATATTTTGATTGGTTGCAAATAGAGAAAATGTTCTATAAAATAATTCATTTCCAGAAGTATTGGATATAGATACAAAAGCTGTTTTATAGCAGTATTTTTCATACATAAAGAAACTATATTATGTTTTGGGAGATACTTTTTTTTTTTCTTTTTTGACTGGGCCGGGTTTGAACCCAACACCTCCAATATATGGGGCCGGCGCCCTACTCCTTTGAGCCACAGGCACCGCCCATGGAAGATACTTTTATTGTAAAAAGCAAAACATGTTTTAACTCAGTGGTTTTCAACCTTCCTAATGTCATGACACTTTAAAATAGTTCCTTGTGTTGTAGTAACCCCCAATCATAACATTATTTTTGTTGCTACTTCCTAACTGTAATTTTGAATTGTAATATAAATATCTGATATGCAGGATGTGTTTTACAATGGGTTTTTCTTAGGTGACCCCTATGAAAGGGTTGTTCGACCCCCCCAAAGGGGTCGCGACCCACAGCTTGAGAACTGCTGTTTTATCTGAAGTGTTTTTTCATCAAAGGGATTACAAATCTCGGTGCACTTTGTCAGTTTTCATAGCATTCATGGAATATCTATAGGGTGTGGTTTGCTAAGGTGGAGCAAATTCTTAGGAATGTTTATTTGGAGCCACTAATTATGTTGCCAACTTCCTATTATGTTAATTTTTGAGGTTTAGAAGTAAGTGTGGACTTCACAGTTTTCTATTGTAGTAAGCGTTACCAGTGTTCATATTTCCTAGACCAGTAATGCTATGCTCTTCACATAGCCAAGAAGAAAACTCAGGGCCATCAGGGATAAGTCTGAAAGCACTGAAGAAAGTGAGATAAGAAGAAAAGTTAAATCAGCAGGGAAAACAAGCACACAGCAACGTGAAGCTCTTCCAACTGCAGCATCTTCAGAATTTCCAGAGAAACCAGCAGAATCAGTCCCTTCTAGAAGGTCAGGACGCCTTACTGCCCAGACCTCTGCTAAAAGAGAGGTGCTGGCAACAGAAAGTCAGCAGGTAAGCAGGTGTCTGCCATTCCCTTGGATAGAGAAAAAGTTTATTGAAAATTGTTTGTTTGGCTCGGCACCCATAGCACAGTGGTTATGGTGCCAGCCACATACACCGAAGGTGGTGGGTTCTAACCCAACACAGGCCAGCTAAACAACAGCAACAAAAAATAGCCGGGCGTTGTGGTGGGCGCCTGTAGTCCCAGCTACTTGGGAGGCTGAGGCAAGAGAATTGCTTAAGCCCAAGAGTTGGAGGTTGCTGTGAGTTTTGACGCCACAGTACTCTACTGAGGGCGACATAGTGAGACTCTGTCTAAAAAAAAAAAGAAAAGAAAGGAAAATTGTTTGTTTTTTTAATCCTTTAACAGATAAATTTTATATTTTTCTTAACATAACAAAAATACATTTAGTATAATAAAACTTAATGGTTATTTTAGAAAGTCTTGATGGTATAGAAAGAAGATAAAATCACCTTTAAATTCTATAACCCTAAAATTACCACCATGTTTTTGGTTCTGTACTCCTCAATCTTTTTTCTAAGGTTTTTTTTTTTGTTGTTGTTGGTTGTTGTTTTTTTGTTTTGTTTCTTACTCTGTCACCCTGGTTAGAGTGCGATGGCATCATAGTGCAAACTCTTGGGCTTGAGCGAACCTCTTACCTCAGCCTCCTAAGTAGCTGGGCTCACCACTATATCCAACTAGTTTTTCTGTTGTTAGTAGAGGTGGGATCTTGGTCTTGTTCAGGGTGCTCAGGCTGGTCTCGAACTTCCAAGCTTAGGGGATCCTCCTACTTCAGCCTCCCAGAGTGTTGGGACTACAGGTGTGAGCCACCGCACCCCAGCTCTGTGTGACATCTTTAATCTAGTACTTTCTGGTTATGTAATGAACATTGTTGTTGATGGGTTGTTGAAACTCTGAATTCTGTATCTTCTTGTGAATAATGTTGACTTTCATTCTAGTCGGTAGCTTGATTATTGACTGATCTTGAAGTTCATGCTCGGTTTTATCCTTGGTGGGGGGGTGATCAGTCTGTGGGTAGCTTAAGGTGTTTTCCACACCTTTCTTATTCAATGGGACTCACCTTCCATTTAGTTTCCATTGCTGCATAACCAGTCAGCATACACTTGGGTGCTTAACATCACACATTTATTATCTTAGTTTCTGAGGTTAGAAGTCCAGGCCCAGCTTAGCGGGATTCTCTGCTCAGAGTCTCACAGGCAGAAAACTCATCTGAGACTCAGGGTCCCCCGCTGAGATCATTGAAGCTGTTTTGGGTTGTTAGTAGAATTCAGTTCCTTGCAGTGGGGACTGAACCCATTTTCTCTTTGAGTGTGAGCTAAGATTGTCCTCTGCTCCTGCAGGCCGCCCTCCTGTCCCAGTCTCATGGCTCCTGCACAGCGCGGGAGGTCACACATGCCTGCCGGGGAGTCTCCCCTGTCTGTAGTCTTCAGTGAAGATGTAATCAAGGGGGCAGCTGTCCCATCGCATTCTCAGGTGCCACCACACTCCCAGGCAGGGAATTAGGCATGTCATCTCAGATTCTGCTCAGCCCAGTCCCCAGTCCATCTCAGTGGTGGATCTGATCAGAGATGGGTTTTAGTCTTTGTTTATGGTGTTATCTAGAGTAGGCCCTACTCTGAGGCAGTATTTTTTTTGTGTGTGTGTGGTTTTTGGCCGGGGCTGGGTTTGAACCTGCCACCTCCGGCATATGGGACCGGCGCCCTACTCACTGAGCCACAAGCGCCGCCCTCTGAGGCAGTATTAACAGGAAAAAACCCTAACTCTGAAAAATAACTTTTAGAGTTTTTTTTGTTTTTTGTTTTTTTGCTGTTTTTGGCCAGGGCTGGGTTTGAACCTGCCACCTCCGGCATATGGGGCCAGCACCCTACTCCTTTGAGCCACAGGTGCTGCGCCCAACTTATAGAGTTTTGTTCTGAGCCAAATATGTGTGACGATGGCCGGGGGAGTCACACCAAGAAGTCTTAAGTTAGTGGGCTTGCCATGGGTGGGTTACAGTGTGGTTTTATACACTGTAGAGAAACAGAATTGCAGGTAAAGTCACAAATCAGTTAATGGAAGGCAGACATTGTGTTAGCCTGATTAAGCAGAAAATCTTGAAGCAGGAGTTTACAGGTTATGGGGAGAGGGCAGAGAAGGTTAAAAATTCTTAGTTTTGTAATTGACTAATGAAATGAGCATAAGGAAGTCAGTTAATTGGAGACAAACCCCAGTAAACCAACTCAAGTGATCTGTAAAACAAATAGACTGCCTGCAGGTGATCTAACCTTTGCTCTGTGTGGCCTTGGATCTGCTTATAATTTAGTGTCTTACTGTCCCAGGCATCCAGTCTCCCTTCTCTTTGTGGCCAAGAGGTCAGTTTTAATGTTTTTCTGGGGTACCCTTGGCCAAGAGGGATCCATTCAGGATTTTTAGTTTACCTCCCTGGGAAGAACTCAGACAGCACCACCCCCGCTGCTCTTCCCCCTTTCTCAAACACAATTACACTGTAACTGTGCAGGTATGCAGTGCCCCTGTGTGTACTGGGGCCTGCCAGGTGGAAGGTCATAACCAGTTTATTAGCTTTTTTTTCTTTTTTTGGTATCCCACCCTAAAATCAACTGTTGCCCTCTCAGGACCACTATTGACCTGAGGTGTCATCTCAGCATGGTCCTTCTACACAGTAGCCGGGCGTGAGGGCTAGTTTTCCCTCCACTTTTGCGGTCTCTCTTGTCTGCACATGTGCAGTACAGGTAACCCCTCAGCTAAGGGAGTCTCGTGCTCTTCGAGGACTTTAGCTTGAAATTGTGTGTGGGGAGGTGGCGTTCCTGGGGCTCACCTGCAGTTGCCCTTATGTTGGGGTCTTTGTCTCGTGTTGCCTAAATAGAGGTGCTGTTCCCCACCCCCACCTTATAGTGGCTTATGTTGGGGCAGGTGCAGAGCTCGCAGCTTCACTGCTGCTGGAGCAGAAATCTGAGCTGCTTGTATGTACTGCTGTCTCAAGTACCTTCAAGGCAACAATTTTTATAATCCACTGGACGTGTTATTTTCTTTTTGTTTTGTGGTGGTTTTACTTAATTGTTTGCTATGTTTCCTTATATTAATTTTGATAGTTTATATAAATAATATATGTTAATTTAGAACGAAATAAGAATAGTAGCTAAAGAGTGAATGATAGTGTTTGATAGCACAGTCTTAATCCTCACATTTTAAGAGAAAGAACACTTAAATATTAAGACCTATGCCATGTTTTTTCTTGTAGAAAACTCAGGAAAAAGGGAAGATGTCTTCTGGCAAAAGGGAGAGACCAAGAAGTGAAGCTACAGACTCAGGTACAGGTAGTGTTTTATACTTTGTCATTCATTCAAAAATTTTATGGGAGGGGCAGAGGCAAGATGGCCGACTGGAGCCAGCTTTCCACAGAGGTCCCCATCCAGAAGGAGAGTCAAAGGACAGAAGTTTAGCAAGTAAGCTGATGGTTTGGAGCTGAGCTGAGAGAGAAGGTTGAAGAATGCACATCAACCCTGCTGAGGTGAGCTGCAACCCCAAGGATACAAACAATAGGTACAAAATCCAACGCCAAGTGGAAGGAGTCCCCTCCCCCATGAGAACAGCATTCTTTCTAGAAACAAGTGAGCAGAGTTCAAAGATCCTCCCATTTTATCCCATGGGAGAGACCCTCTAAAAACCGGACCTCCTTCCCCTACTAGTGTGCCATGGCACTCTCCTGCCAGGCATTAAACTGTATAAAACTGTATATATTCTCAACCTGCAATCCTGAACTCCCAGCACTCCCCTCCATTCTCACCCCGAGGTCTGGAAGCCTGTCCCCCATGGAGTCCAGATTCTTGGGCATTTTCTCAAGAGGTGTGGATAGGGTATGGGCTGTTGCAGGTCTGTGCTGATTCTGCAGAATGAGAGCAAGGAGAAGATGGTTGGACTGAAGGAACCATACGGGAAAGGGAGAGGTGGTGCCCCGTGTCACAGAGTAGCAGTGGCAGTGGCAGAAACAATAGGGCTTACACCCCTGGGGATATTTTGCAGAGACATTTCCAGTCTCTCTGGGCAACTGGAGAAAGCTAGGCATTTTCTCCAGTGGCAGACACTGGCAGAACAGATCTGGGACATAAGGCAAGCCCCGTGAGTAAAGGATATGCCTGAGGTGATACCTGGCTGGGTGGGGGTGGTGGAGAATAGAAGACTCGCACACAGATACGGCATACACCCTGGGCGAGGCTGAGGCAGAGGAGTGCTTTAGTGAGCCTAAGAAGCACTGGGCCCTCAGGGGATCATAGCTGAGACAAAGGCAGGCAGCCAGAGGCTGGAACTCAAAAGCCGAGTGTGCTCTAACCGCATCTGCCCCAACACAGACTGCAGCAGAGACAGACACACCAGCTGTGGGCAGTGGCACAGACCAGGGCTGAGTTGCAGTTTCTGTGAACTCAAACAGCGCCTCGTCTGCAGGGGGATATAGCCAGAACAGAATCACAAATTCTGTAAAAATATAGGTGTCAGCAACATCAATGGGGTGGGGCTGGAACTGAGTGAACCACCTCAGCTTCCATTAACCACCTGAGGTTGTCAGGTCTCAGCTCCTTCTGCTGGATGGTGGCAGAGTGTAGAGGCTTCGCTGAGGAGACATAGATTTCAGGCAGGCGCAAACCTCTGGAGGAGCATGTGCTCGTTGGAGGGAACTGGGTCACAGCCCTGTGGCGTTACCAGTGACTGGGTGTGACAGGTGCAAAGTGGGGAAGGCAGCATCAACCTTCCCAGACTAGTTCATTTGCTGGGGGGGGGGGGGGTCCTTCTGACTCCACGGAGCACCAGAATGAGTCATACTCGAGCTGCCAGCAGACCACTGCTATCTAGTTGCCAGAGACCTTTTGAACTCTCCCACTTGAGACTGGGTACTGACTGGTACAATTAATTGGATCTCTCAGACTGGACCAATCACCCCCTTGGGGTGATCCAAAGTGGTACCCTGGGTGTGTGGTTGTAGTATGGATAGTGGTACCACTATCCAAAGTGATATCCTGGGTATGTGGTTGTGGGTTATTTTCCTTTTCCAGTTATTGCCCGTGGGGGGCAAGGTGACTTGATTGCTGGTATTTCTCCACAGCTGAGATTTCAACCCAGAGTAGCTGATTCACCAGGGTAAGATAGAGACCAGCTGAAAACAAGACAGAGCCACTTAGCTCCACCACACCAAGTAAGTCCCCAGTGTCTCAGCCCATAGCACTGTACAGGTCCTTTGCAAAGCTCTAGGGCAAAAGGTACAGACACCAGTCCTAGCTCTTGGGTAAAGGGCTGGTAAATCACTACTCCAGGAGTACCCCAACCCAACTTCACCTTATCTGCTCATCTAGCCAAATGGTGTAAAATAATCATGGAGTGCAATCAGCAGAAAAACTCTGGTAAGATGAATAACCAGAGTAGATCAACTACCCCAAGGAGTTGATTCCCCTATATCAAGGAATGATATGGCGGACACAACTGAAGATCCCATTCATAAACAAATGGCTGAGATGTCAGAATTTGAATTCAGAATTTGGATTGCAAATAAGATTAATAGAATGGAGGTAAAGTTGTAATTAGAAATTCAAGGAGCATTTCAAAAGTTGTCTCAAGAATTCAATGAATCCAAAGACTAAATCACCAAAGACTTTGACACAAGAATTTTCAGCCCTCAGAGATCTGAGAAATACAGTAGAATCCCTCAGTAACAGAATGGAGCAAGCAGAAGAACGGATTTCTGACATTGAAGACAAAGCTTTTGAATGCTCCCAAACCCACAAAGAGGAAGAGAAATGGAGAGTAAAAACGAATCAGTCTCTCAGAGAGGTCTGGGATGATTCGAAGAAAACTAACATTCCCATCATAGGAATCCCTGATGGCAACAAAGTTGCTTCACAAAGCACAGAGGCTCTTCATGAGATTATGAGGAACTTCCCAGACATGCCAAGAGATTCTGAAATTCAGATAGCTGACAGTGTCAGAACCCCAGCACAACTCAAGCCGAATAAGATATTCCCCAGACACATCATAATTAACTTCACTAAAGTTAATATGAAGGAGAAAATTCTGAAAGCAGCCAGATGTAAGAAAACCATAACCTACAAGGGGAAGAACATTAGAATGATTGCTGATCTCCCTGAAACCTTTCAGGGTAGAAGAGAGTGGTCATCAACTTTTAATCTCCTAAAACAAGAACTTTCAACCCAGGGTCCTATATCCTGCTAAACCAAGTTTCATTTATGATAGAGAAATTAAATACTTTAATGACATTCACATGTTGAAGAAATTTGCCATAACTAAACCAGTTCTCCAGGATATTCTCAGACCTCTTCCCCATAATGACCAGCGCAATCCTCCACCACCAAAGTAAACTCACTCTGAAACTTTTGATCAAATTCCAACTTCCACAGTGGTGAAAGGATTAAAAATGTCCACTAGACTTCCGAAAAACTAGATACCCAAAATTCTACCAGGCTTATCAGTATTCTCAATGAACATAAATGGCTTAAATTGTCCTCTAAAGATGCACAGGTTGGCTGACTGGATACAAAATCTCAGGCCAGATATCTGCTGCATATAAGAATCTCATCTTACCTTAAAAGATAAATATAGACTCAGGGTGAAGGGATGGTCATCTATATTTCAGACAAATGGAAATCAGAAAAAAGCAGGTGTTGCAATTTTATTCATAGATACAATAGTCTTTAAACCAACAAAAGGAAAGATAAGGATGGTCACTTCATATTTGTTAAGGGTAACACTCAACATGATGAGATTTCAAAAAAAAATAAAATAAGATGAGATTTCAATTATTAACATACACCCAACCAGAATGCTCCTCAATTTATAAGAGGGCCACTAACAGATATGAGCAACTTGATTTTCTCCAGCTCCATAATAGTCGGAGATTTTAACACTCCTTTGGCTGTGTTAGATTGATCCTCCAATAGGAAGCTAAGTAAAGAAATGTTAGACATAAACTTAACCATTCAACATTTGGGTTTAACAGACATCGACAGAACATTTTATCCTAACAAAACTGAAGACACATTCTTCTCATCAGCCCACGGAACATACTCCAAAGTTGATCACATCTTAGGTCACAAGTCTAACTTCAGCAAATTTAAAAGAATAGAAATTATTCATTGCACCTTCTTGGACTGTCATGAAATAAAAGTTGAACGCAGTAACAACAGGAATCTGCATACAAAAACATGAAAGATAAATAACCTTATGCTGAATGATAACTGAGTCATAGATGAGATTAAGAAGGAAATTGCCAAATTTTTGGAACAAAACGATAATCAAGACACAAATTATCAGAACCTCTGGGATACCGCAAAGATAGTCCTAAGAGGAAAATTTATAGCACTGCAAGCCTTCCTCAGGAGAATAGAAAGAGAGGAAGTGAACAACTTAATGGGACATCTCAAGCAACTGGAAAAGAAAAAACATTCCAATCCCAAACCCAAACCCAAACCCAGCAGAAGAAAAGAAATAACCAAAATTAGGGCAGAATTAAATGAAATTGAAAAGAAAAGGATTATACAACAGATCAATAAATCAAAAAGTTGGTTTTTGAAAAGGTCAATTAAATAGATAAACCTTTGGCCAACCTAACCAGGAGTTGAGTAAAAAAAGAGTAAAATTTCTAATTTCATCAATCAGATATGGTAAGGATGAAATAACAATAGACTCCTCAGAAATTCAAAAAATCCTTAAGGAATATTACAAGAAACTTTATTCTCAGAAATACGAAAATCTGAAAGAAATTGACAATACCTGGAAGCAGGCTACCTTCCAAGACTTAGCCGGAATAAAGTGGAAATGTTGAACAGGCCTATATCAAGTTCTAAAATAGCACCAACTATACAAAATCTCCTTAAAAAGAAAAGCCTGAGACCAGATGGCTTCACATCAGAATTCTACCAAACTTTTAAAGAGGAACTAGTACCTATATTACTCAACTTTTTCCAAAATATAGAAAAAGAAGGAATTCTACCCAACACATTCTATGAAGTAAACATCACCTTGATTCCCAAACCAAGAAAAGACCCAACAAGAAAAGAAAATTATAGACCAGTATCACTAATGAATATTGATGCAAAAATATTCAACAAGATCCTTACAAACAGAACCCAACAACACATCAAACAAACTATATGCCATGACCAAGTGGGTTTTATCCCAGGGTCTCAAGCTGGTTCAATATACGTAAATCTAAAAATATAATTCAGCACATAAACAAATTAAAAAACAAAGACCATATGATTCTCTCAATTGATGCAGAAAAAGCTTTTGATAATATCCAGCATCCTTTCATGATCAGAACACTTAAGAAAATTGGTATAGAATGGACATTTCTTAATCTGATAGAGGCCATCTACAGCAAACCAACAGCCAATATCGTATTGAATGGAGTTAAATTAAAATCATTTCCACTCAGATCAGGAACCAGACAAGGCTGCCCATTGTCTCCACTGCTCTTTAACATTGTAATGGAAGTTTTAGCCATCGCAATTAGGGAAGAAAAGGCCATCAAGGGTATCCATATAGGGTCAGAAGAGATCAAACTTTCCCTCTTCGCAGATGATATGATTGTATATCTGGAAAACACCAGGGATTCTACTACAAAACTCCTAGAAGTGACCAAGGAATGCAGCAGTGTCTCAGGTTACAAAATCAACACTCATAAATCTGTAGCCTTTATATATACCAGCAGTAGTCAAGCTGAAAAAACAGTCAAGGACTCTATTCCATTCACAGTAGTGCTAAAGAAGATGAAATATTTGGGAGTTTACCTAACAAAGGATATGAAAGATCTCTATAAAGAGAACTATGAAACTAAGAAAAGAAATAGCCGAAGATATTAACAAATGGAAAAACATACCATGCTCATGGCTGGGAAGACTCAACATTGTTAAAATGTCCATACTACCCAAAGCAATGTACAATTCTATTGAAGCTCCACTGTCATATTTTAAAGATCTTGAAAAAATAATACTTCGTATTATATGGAATGAGAAAAAAATTTGAATAGCCAAGACGTTACTCAGAAATAAAAATGAAGCAGGAGGAATCACGCTACTGGACCTCAGACTATACTATAAATCAATAGTGATCAGAACAGCATGGTACTGGCACAAAAACAGAGAGTTAGATGTATGGAACAGAATAGAGAACCAAGAGATGAACCCATCTGCTTACCATTATTTGATCTTTGACAATTCAACTAAAAACATTCAGTGGGGAAGATTCCCTATTTAATAAATGGTGCTGGGTAAACTGGCTGGCAACCTGTAGGAGACTGAAATTGGACCCACTCCTTTCACCATTAACTAAGATAGACTCTCACTGGATTAAAGATTTTTTTTTTTTTTTGTAGAGACAGAGTTTCACTTTATTGCCCTCGGTAGACTGCCATGGCATCACACAGCTCACAGCAACCTCCAACTCCTGGGCTTAAGCGATTCTCTTGCCTCAGCCTCCCAAGTAGCTGGGACTACAGGTTCCCACCACAACACCCGGCTATTTTTTTGTTGCATTTCAGCCAGGGCTGGGTTTGAACCCACCACCCTCGGTATATGAGGCCGGCGCCTTACCAACTGAGCCACAGGTGCCGCCCTGGATTAAAGATTTAAACTTAAAAATGAAACTATAAAAATACTAGACGAAAGTGCAGGGGAAACACTTGAAGAAATTGTCCTAGGCGAATATTTTATGAGGAGGATACCCTGGGGAAATTGAAGCAGCATCAAAAATACACTACTGGGACCTGATCAAACTAAAAAGCTTCTGCACAGCCAAGAACACAGTAAGTAAAACAAGCAGACAGCCCTCAGAATGGGAGAAGATTATTTGCAGGTTATGACTCCGACAAAGGTTTAATAACAGAATCCATAGAGAAGTCAAACATATTAGCAAGAACAGAATAAATGATCCCATCTCAGGGTGGGCAAGGGACTTGAAGAGAAAATTCTCTGAAGAAGACAGGCGCATGGCCTACAGACATATAAAAAAATGCTCATCATCCTTAATCATCAGAGAAATGCAAATCAAATCTACTTTGAGATATTGACTAATCAGTAAGATTAGTCCACATCACAAAATCCCAAAACCAGAGATGTTGGTTTGGCTGTGGAGAAAAGGGAACACTTTTACATTGCTGGTGAGAATTAATAAGTTCCTTTTGGAAAAATGTGTGGAGAACATTTAGAGATCTAAAAATAGACCTGCCAATCTATCCTACAATTCCTCTACTAGGTATATATCCAGAAGACCAAAAATCACATTATAACAAAGATATTTGTACCAGAATGTTTATTGCAGCCCAATTCATAATTGCTAAGTCATGGAAGAAGCCCAAGTGCACAGCCCACAAATGGATTAATAAATTGTGCATGAAATATTATGCAGCCTTAAAAAAAGATGGAGACTTTACCTCTGATGTGTTTACATGGATGGAGCTGGAACATATTCTTCTTAGTAAAGTATCTCAAGAATGGAAGAAAATGTATCCAATGTATTCAACTCTGCTATGAAACTAATTTATAGCTTTCTTATGAAAGCTATAACCCACTTATAGCCCAAGAAGATGGGGAAAGGAGGAGGGGGACGGGGAGAAGATGGGTGGAGGGAAGGTAGTTGGTGGAACCACACCTACCGTGCATCTTATAAGGGTACATGTGAAATTTGCTAGGTGTGGAGTATGAATGTCTTAACATAATAACTAGGAAAATGCCATGAGCCTATGTTAACCAGTGTGATGAAAATATTTTAACTTGTGTGTGGAACCAGCACATTGTACCCCATGATTGCATTAATGTACACAGGTATGATTTAATTAAAAAATAATTGTTATGGGGAAAAAACTTCATTTTTAGTTTGTTAAAGTAGTAAATTATAAATACATAAAATTGTGTCCTTTACAAATTAAGAATATATGATTTGGAGTAATCTTTTTTCTAACATTTATTGTGAACATTTTTCAACATACAACAAAGCTGAAAATATATTTTAGTATATATTCACCTACCACCAAGATTTTATACTGAACATTTTTTCTTCTTTTTTTTTTTAAGTTAACATTTTCTTATATTTGCTTTGTTACCTATCTATCCCTTAATCTGGTTTAATTTTTTAATGCATTTTAAAATCAGTTAGATATCAGTACTTCTGAAATACTTCAGCATGCACACATCTCACTGGAGTTCTTTTTTTGTTGATGCTGTTTTCTTTTAAATGTAGACTGTACATACAGCACAGGGAAATGCCCAACCTTGAAGGATAAGTCAAACCATGATCAATAGATAAACACTTGATTCCAGAAAGTTCTATCACATCTCTTTCCTGTCAATCCCCATCCCACTTCCTCAGGCAACTGGTTCAGCTGTTTTATCCACTTTAGATTAGTTTTGTTTATTCTGGAATTTTATATAAATGTAATCCCAAAATATATAGTCTATTTTTACCCACTTCCTATTAACGGGATCATAGTATGTACTCTTATGTATTGCTTCTTTCACTCAGCATAATTTTTTTTTTGAGATTTATCTATGTTTTGTGTGTATGTGTATTTTTTAATCCCTTTGTTTGATTACAACACAGTTCGTCCCATCCCTTACTGGTGGGCAACTGAATTGTTTTCGGGATTTGTCTATTATGAGTAAGGCTGCTGTGAACATTCTTATACACATGTCTTTGTGAACATATGTTTTCATTTCTCTTACTTAAATAAGAGAAATTAATAAAAAGGAGTGAAGCTACTGAGTCATAGGGTAGGCATATGTTGAATTTTACAAGAAAGTGCCAAGCTTTGAAAGCTGCGTTCCCAAAGTGGTTACGTAATTTTCTGTTCCCACCAGAAGCTGCACAGTTTAAAGTGTTACTAAGAATACAATGAACAACTTCATGTGAGTAACTTTAGAATAGGGAAGGGGGTGGAGGGGCAGGGAGAAGTTGGTCAGTGGCACCAAGTTAACATCAGCAGGTGGGGTTTCAGGTGTTCTGCTGCACAGCGAGGTGGCCCTGGTTAAAGGCAGGTACAGGTAATCCCTAAATTACTAACATCTGACTTAGGTACAACTCGTACTTAGGAATGGAGGCTATCACAGGTAATAGGTGAATGTACCTGTTCCAACTTACATACAAATTCAACCTAAGAACAAACCTACAGAATCTATCTGGTTTGAAACCCGGGGGCTGCCTGTAGTCAGAAGAGAGGATTTTGAATGTTCTCACCATGAAGAAATGATGAATTATGGTGATGGACATGCTGAATACCTGGGTATGATTTCTACACAGCACATACATGTATCAGAACGTCACACTCCACCCCATAAATATGTTCAATGATTATGTGTCAGTTAAAAAGAAATTAAAAAAAAATCCAGGGCCCTCAAAAAATAGATGCAAAGGAGATATCTCCCCTCTACCCCTGGCTTGCAGCACATTAATATGTGGAAAAACACAAGGCTAACAAGATGGCTTTTAGGGAAAACTAGAATAATCCTCTAACTGTCCAATTCAAATGAGTTTAACAGACATTTAAGGAACGGGTAATTTAGTTCTAATCTTAAAGACAGTGCACCAAAAGATAGACCAGAAGGAGGCCCATGCAGATGTGGGGACCTGAGTGTGTGACAGAGATGGGACTGTGGTCATTGGGGTTGTCCCAAAGGAAAAATGGAGTGAGACTTCTGACTCGCTGCACACATAGAAAAGCAGCTTTAGGTGATATGAAAACATAAATGTGGCAGGTAAAATCTGATAGTTCAGGAGTTAGGAGTATCTTTTTGTTTTTTAAGACAGTCCTTGTTATGCTCAGTAGAGTGCTATGGTGTCACCACTCACGGCAGCCTCAAACTCTTAGACTCAAGTAAGTCTCTTCCCTCAGCCTCCAAAGTAGCTGGGACTACAGGTACCTGTCATAACACCTGGCTTTTTTTTTTTTTGGAGCCAAGTGTCTTAAAGCTGTTGCCCTGGGTAGAGTGCCATGACACCTCACAGCAACCTTAAACTCCTGGGCTTAAGCAATTCTCTTGCCTCAGCTTCCTAATCAGCTGGGACTACAGGCTCCTGCCATAATGCCCAGCTATTTTCTTTTGGTTGTAGTTGTCATTGTTGTTTGGCAGGCCCAGGCTGGATTCGAACCTGCCAGCTCCGGTGTATGTGGCTGGCGCCCTAGCCACTGAGCTATAGGCGCCGAGCCACACCTGGCTTTTTTTTATTTTTTGCAGTTTTTGGCCGGGGCTAGGTTTGAACCCGCCACCTCCAGCATATGAGGCTGGCGCCTGTGGCTCAGTGAGCATGGCACCGGCCCCATATACTGAGGGTGGTGGTTCAAACCCAGCCCCAGCCAAACTGCAACAAAAAAATAGCCGGGTGTTGTGGTGGGCGCCTGTAGTCCCAGCTACTCGGGAGGCTGAGGCAGGAGAATCGCCTAAGCCCAGGAGTTGGAGGTTGCTGTGAGCTGCGTGACGCACTCTACCGAGGGCAATAAAGTGAAACTCTGTCTCTACAAAAAAAAAAAAAAAAAAAAAAAAAGAGATGGGGTCTTGCTCTGGCTCAGGCTTGTCTCAAACTCCTAAGCTTAGGCAATTCACCCACTTCAGCCTCCCAGAGTGCTGGGATTACAGGCATAAGCCTCGGTGCCTGGCCTCGAAATATAGGAATATTAATAAAAAGATACCCTTGTAGAAAAATAGGCAAATGACACCAGCATATTTTTAGAGTAGAGAAAATAGTAAAATAAACATTTGGAGGGAGTCCATTCCTAATCACAGAAACTTGAATTATAGCTAGAGTGAGACCTTTTGCATATACTAGATGGCAAATACTTTAGTGACTCGATTCCAAATTCAATGAAGATGTTACCAAGTAGGGATCCTTAACAAGTGCAGGTATAAATGTTTTAAGCACTTTGAAAATCATTTTGGCATCTTTTGTAAAGTTGAAAATGTGCAGAGTTCGAAACCCAGCACTCACTGTGGATGTGTTTTTTTAGAGGAATTCTTGCACAGGTGCGTGAAGCATGCATGTGAACTCCCTTAGCATCACCTGTGGTGCTCACACAGTGCTGGAAACAGCCCAGGGGTGGCTGGGGGGTGGGGGTGGTTGTGATGTGTTATGTGATGGATGGAACACAGAGGAAACCTCTGCTGGTAGGTTAACAAATATAGAAAGACACATGCAGAACTAAACTGTGCTATCGGCTCGGCGCCCGTAGTATAGTGGTTAGGGTGCCAGCCACATGCACTAAGGGTGGCAGGTTCAAACCCGGCCCAGGCCTGCTAAACAACAATGACAACTGCAACAACAATAAAAAAGCCAGGCGTTGTGGGCACCTGTAGCCCCAGCTACTTGGGAGGCTGAGGCAAGAGAATTGCTTAAACCCAATAGTTGGAGGTTGCTGTGAGCTGTGACTCTATGGCACTCTCCTGAGGGCAACATAGTGAGACTGTTTCAAAAGAAAACCAAAAAACTGCTATTTAAAAATGTACACGTGTGTACAGTAATGAAGAAGAATCAACACAAAACGCTGAATGGTGGTTACTGACAAGGTTGGCAGGGGATATATTTGAGTGGGGGTACCCGGAGTGCTTCAGTGTCTTCTTAGTATACTGGGGTCCCAGGAGGGTCACACACACACACACACAAATGTTCTCATGTGCATAAAACAACTCATAACAAATCAGTTATGATACTAAAATTAAAAATGCTAAATCAGAGTGAGAGGTTGGATAGAATGATTCGTAATTAAATTTTAGCTAAGCATGGTGGCTCATGCCTGTAATCCTAGTGCTCTGGGAGGCCAAGGTGGGCGGATCACTTGAGGTCAGGAGTTTGAGACCAACCTGAGAAAGAGTGACAACCCAGTCTCCACTAAAAATAGAAAAACTAGCTGGGCGTGGTGGCAGCTGCCTATAGTCCCAGCTACTCAGGAGGCTGAGGCAAGAGGATCACTTGATCCTAGGAGTGTGAGGTTGCAGAAAGCTATGATGACACCGCTGTCTAAAAATGGAAAAAAAAAAAAAAATCTTAGCCCTGAAAGTGTAAGAAGGATTTTATTTGTACTAATAAGATCTTCAGATATTGTGTTTTGTAAAAGCAGGAGTACTTTTTACAGGTTACTGATTTTTCTATAAAGTCCCAGTGAGCTGAGCTCAGGTAAGCTGGGACTAGGGCCTGCATGGGGGTGAGCAGGTCATAGGCCTGGCCTGGACTTGTGGTCTCAGTACCTTTACTGCTGTCCTATTTCTATCGTAAATTAATTGCAACAGAAATGCTGGGATATTACTGTGTGCCTGTCATTCTGCTGTTAATGTCATCCTTTTTCTAATCCTTATAATAAACCTGTAAGCTGTAGGTGCTATTAAGATTAGATCCAAAAATGTGTCAGAGCTAACACAGCTGTCGGGGTCAGCCGGTGTCTCAGGTGTGTATTGACACAAACAAACTGCCCAAACCTAGTGATTTAAGGCAGTGATCGGAAAACTATGATCTGTAATCCAAGTTTGGCCCGTTGCTTGTTTTAGAAAATAACCTTATTGGTCCCAGGCAGGTGCACTGCTTTACACACTGTGGCTGTGCAGCTGCCCACACAGCCAGCAGTGCTCACCGTCCAGCCCTCTGCAGAAGTTGCCAGCCCCGACTTACAGCCACCATGAGCTTATTTACTGTGGGCGATCTGCTCATCTGTGGCTGTGCTGGGGTGAAGGTCTGCAATCCCTGTTCATAGGTCTCATGCCTTTGGCCCCTCCTGTGGTCCCTTCTTTTCCTGAAGGTTAGGCTGTCCTGTCCTGTGGGGGTCAGACTCTCACATGACAGGTGACATCCAGGAGGGAGTGTTTGAGGAGGTGAAGAGCAGCCCCAGCTGTAGATCTCTGAGCCCTGGCACTGAAAGCTGCAGTGTCACTCACGTGTCCTGCTGTGCAGGCCAGTCCTGGGTCTGTCCCAGGTTCAAGGGGAAGAGAACTAGGGAAGGTGGCAGAGAGTCTGCAGCTGTCATTAACCCACCACCCAGGAGTCACTCAGGGCAGTGGGACTCCAGAGACAAACTGAGTGTGGGCATCAGTTTTGCAGCATTAAATAAGGTAATTACAGGAGAAGGACGGACTGTGCTGTCAGTGGCTCATGTTAACATTGCACAGAAAATCTGAGCCTGCTTTAGAAATTGACTATAGCACCTTACAAATGTTCAGTAATTACAGTTTTGTAAATAAAAGCCAGAAAATGTTTTATTCCATTTACCATCAAGGAAACTGAACTCTGGACCTACAGCAAAATTATGAATAAACAGCATATTAAATTGGTTTATCTTAATATTCTAGGTACTTCTGATGTTGTACGTATCTGGTGTCTAGAAGGAAAGAAAATCAGTGACATCATGGAGTTGGATATTGTTTTGCCTGCACTGGAGAAAACCCTCCTAGAGTATGAGTAAGTCTTTTGATACTGTGATATATGTATCCGATAAGCTTCCCTCAAAGCACCATGTTTGCTCATCCAACAGTTTTCTTGGTGTGTTATATCATTGTTTTTGGAATCTTTACATTTTCTGTTTTTCTTCCTAAAATCCATCTTAAAAACTTAATTTTACATTTTCATTATAACTTTTTCTTTAGCTCTTTGAATTATTAGAATGTTTTTCTCTATCCACAATTATGTGACTATTTATATTTTTGTGTAAACCTTCTATCTTAACTATGTTGTCAAAGATGGTCTGGTGATACCTTTTTTCTTTTCTTAATTTTGATGCTTTCTCTGTGCCCTAGCACATGATCCATGTGGAATCTCTGGCCGCTGGATCGAGCTAGAACATCTAAGTATGGATCTATGTGGAAACTCTGATTACTTGAGTTTTACTGGTGCTTTAGTTTGTGCGACTTAGGAACATCATGTTTAAAATTCTGTCTTACAGATTGAACATTTATCATTAAGTACTGACCCTTTCTGAACATGCTTTTGGTTATTATTGTAAGTGAAATTGTTTATTTGGCAGGCCCAAGTTGGGTTCGAACCTACCAGCTCTGGTGTATGTGGCTGGTGCCTTAGCTGCTGAGCTATAGGTGCGGAGCCTGAAATTATTTTCTTAATTTCCTTTTTAAGTGGTTTGTAATTAGCATGTAGAAATGGAGCTCATTCTTTTTGTTTGCTTTGTTTTGGAGAGAGATTCTTGCTTTGTCTCCCAGGCCTGGAGTATAGTGGCATGATCACCTCACTGCAGTCTCAAGTCCCAGGTGTAAGTGATGCTCCTGGTTCAGCCTCCTGACTAGCTGGGATTATAGGCGTGAGCCACCGCATCTGGCCACAACTGTATTTTTTTTCTTTTTTTCTGAGGCAGAGTCTCAAGCTGTTGCCCTGTGTTGAGTTCCATGGCGTCACAGCTCACAGCAACCTCCAACTCTTGGGCTTAAGCAATTCTCTTGCCTCAGCCTCCCAAGTAGCTGGGTTTACAGGCACCCACTACACCACCCACAATAGCCCGGCTATTTTTTGGTTGTAGTTGTCATTGTTGTTTGGCAGGCCCTGGCTGGATTCGAACCTGCCAGCTCCGGTGTATGTGGCTGAGCTATGGGCACTGAGCCCACAACTATATTTTTGTGTTTATTTTGAAGCTGGCAACTTTACTGAATTCATTTATTATTTCTAACAGGCTTTTGTGTTTATTTGTTTTGATGGATGACCAAATTAACCTTCTGCCCTAGGAAATTAGAAAAAAGCTAATTAAATCCAAAGCAAGCAGAAGAACTAGATAGCTGATTTATGGCTACTTATCAGTTGGTCCAAATGTGTCACACAGTTATTTATTCTTCTATTTGCTAACAGGCAAGGAGGGTGGGAGGAAGCCCCTGGTTTAGATTAGAGGGTGGGAGGAGACTGGGGTTGGCTGTAAGCAGTTGTTACTAGGAACTTAGCCAGTGTCAAGGAGTTACGATGACCTCCTATCAGAGGACTCAGGGAGCACCACCTGTTTTTCTGCTTTTGCTGGGACATGTTTTCAGTATTTTGTTTAAGTCTGAGAAAGGGCTGCAGGCTAAGCACTGTCACCTTAGATATTTAAAACAGCACGTGCCAAATTGTGTGTGTCTGTTACATACTAAGCACATGAAACACCTTTCAAAATTCTTTATGGTACCTTTTATTTTTAAATTCTTCTACAGACAAAGAATAGAATCCAAAATCTGTAAGAAAGCCATCAACAAATTTTATTTTAATATTAAAGAAGAACTCATCAAAATGGTAAGCTCACTGGACATAAATATGTTGGTCTAACAATTTTTTGCCTAATCCTGAGACAGCACCGTGTCTTAGAAAAGCTTGCATTTGCTGGGAATGTGGTAAACTCTTAGAAACACTTGTATTTCACAGAACAGGTTTTAAACTAAATGTGATATATGTGAAACTAATTTAATTTTGGAAAATGCATGTGAATATTTTTTTGTTTCATGTAGCTTAAAGATGCCCACATGTTAAAAAAGCTGAAAAGGAGGAATGCTAAGGTAAGTCATATGGTCAGAGTCACGGTCATGCACATTAGTGACATTAAGTGTGGAGTTAAGAAAATACCTGACCCTGGGTTTATCACCTTTAGACATTATTAGATTTTTATTATTATTTTTTAATTTTTTTTCTTTTTCTTTTTCTTTTTGAGACAGTCTCACTATGTTGCCCTGGGTAGACTTCCATGGTGTCATAGCTCACAGCAACCTCCAACTCTTGGGCTTAAGCGATTCTCTTGCCTCAGCCTCCCAAGTAGTTGGGACAACAGGTGCCTGCCATAATACCCAACTATTTTTAGAGATGGGGTTTCGCTCCTGCTCAGGCTGGTCTTGAACCTGTGATCTCAGGCAGTCCACCTGCTTTGGCCTCCCAGAGTGCTAGGATTATAGGCATGAGCCACCACTCCTGGCTTTTAGATCCTTTTGGTTGGGTTATTTAGTTGACCCGATGAGCACTACTGCAAGCCATGGAACAGGGGTCCTAGCCACCTTTGTTGCTTAAAGCTGTGCAAGCATCTAATTATAATTTTTACAATAGAAAACAAAAATTTAAGCCTTATTTAAATGGCTCCAAGTTAGCCCGAATATGTTGTTACCCTGAACATGTCTATCAAGTTCAGTGTGACCAAGTATGTGGATGAGTATTTAATATTGTATATTTACTGCTTTTGTGGATGTCAAAAAGCATAACCCGTTTTTTTTTGTTGTTTGTTTTTTTTGCAGTTTTTGGCCGGGGCTGGGTTTGAACCCGCCACCTCCGGCATATGGGGCCAGCGCCCTACTCCTTTGAGCCACAGGCACCGCCCCCTCCCCACACCTTTTTTTTTGAGACAGAATCTCAAGCTGTCACCCTGGGTAGAGTACTATGGTATCATAGTTCACAACAACCTCCAACTCAGGCTCAAGCAAGCCTCTTGCGTCAGTTTTTCTATTTTTAGTAGAGATGGGGTCTCAGTTTTGCTCAGGCTGGTCTCTAACTCAGGAGCTCAAGCAATCTACCCACCTCAGCCTCCGAGAGTGCTGGGATTACACACTTGTAATCCACCACACCCTGCCCAAAACCCTTTAGAATAAAGAACTGTCCCAGGTAGGGCGGCGCCTGTGGCTCAGTCGGTAAGGCGCCGGCCCCATATACCGAGGGTGGCGGGTTCAAACCTGGCCCCGGCTGAACTGCAACCAAAAAAAAAAAAAATAGCTGGGCATTGTGGCAGGCGCCTGCAGTCCCAGCTACTCGGGAGGCTGTGGCAAGAGAATCGCTTAAAGCCCAGGAGTTGGAGGTTGCTGTGAGCTGTGTGATGCCATGGCACTCCACCAAGGGCCATAAAGTGAGACTCTGTCTCTACAAAAAAAAAAAAAAAAACTGTCCCAGTAAAAGGACAGCTGGGAAGGGTACGGAGCTGGGGGTATGGAGACCTCGTTTCTAGTTGACACGTTCTGCTGCTTCAGTGTTGTGCCGCCTTAAAAACCATGCAGTATGAGGTGTGAGTGGGGGACAAGCTGGTTAGCACCAGACCCTGCTTTCCTGTCTGTGTGGCTGGACCCCATGCCCTCAGAGGTGAGTTCAGGAGGTTTACATAGAAATGGGCTTGAAATACATACATTTTCTTTCCAGTGATTATAAACCTTTGGATTTTTGTTTTCTTTCCATTTTAATGTTACTGGTCATTTCTGCATTGCTTATAAGCAAGTGGGAACATTCTGAATGTCCAACAGTGATATTAGGTAGTTACTCAAAATGATGACTGAGTTAATAAAATTTGTAACATTGAAACGTTCTTTGTAAAATACAAAGTGTATCACTGCCCTCCTGCATTATTTTCCTAGTGTATCTAGATAAAACTTCAAAACACTGCCCTCCTGCATTATTTTCCTAGTGTGTCTAGATAAAACTACAGGTCACAGGCTCCAGTAAACCTGTCCCCACTTCCTCTTCAGGGTTGTTCTGAAGTAGATGCCCCGCCCCTGCCGCTTTTTTCCTTCATAGAACCCATCACCCGCTGTGTCACTCACTGTTTATAAGTAGGGTCTGCCCTCCCCATTAGACCAAAGTCCATGGTGGTAAGAATTGGGCTGTCTTGCTACCCATTGTACTTCAGTACCTGGCACTATGTACATGGAATGAATTTAACACAGGAATGATTGTGTTGTTTAGATGATTTCAGATATCGAAAAGAAAAGGCAGCGTTTGGTTGAAGTTCAGGATGAACTGCTTCGGTAAGATTATATCAAAATCCTGTTCCGGACCTTACCTAGAAGGGAACACCACAATATTTTGCTGTGTATAATGTGCAGTTTCTTGACAGATTCTTAGGGGGGAAAGTAAGGATGTGCATTACACATGGATGGTGCTAATTCTGCATCTATAGATTTTGTGGTTGCTTCTGGATTTTTACTGTAGGCTGTCCAGCAAAGACTGTTTTGTTTTTTTTGTTTTTTTTTTTTTTTTTTTGAGATAATCTCACTTTTTCACCCTCAGTAGAGTGCTGTGGCATCACAGTTCATAGCAACCTCAAACTCTTGGGCTCAAGTGATTCTCTTGCCTCATCCTCCCAAGTAGTTGGGACTACAGGCACCTGCTACAACGCCCAGACGTTTTTTTTGTTTGTTTTTTTTTTTTAATAAGAGATGGCGTCTTGCTGGTCTTGAACTTGTGAGCTCAGGCAATCTACCTGCCTCAGCCTCCCAAGTGCTGGGATTATAGGCATGAGCCACCATGCCCAGCTTAATAGAGATATTTAAGGTAGAGAAAAAAAGTTTACATTCTGTACTCTAAAATATTATGTTTTAAATTCTTTGATTTATGCTTATATGCTAAAAGGGTAAGTCTAGAAAGCAATAATGATATCCATATGCAGAATAACGACCTGGAAAACAATAATCAGTTTTGCTGAACTTAATGACAGACTTGCAACAGAAGAATTTTTGGTCAACAAAGAGTGATGTATTATTCATTAGTACACTTTAGGCAGGAGCTAGCAATCTAGCTGATAATTTTTTGTGACATGAAATTTCTTATACTATAAAATGTTAAAAAGTAAATGCTAAAATTTGTTTATAATAGGAAACACAAGTACCTAAGTATAAACAAAAATAAAATTAAAAAATAAAAATAGATTTTTGCCCTCCTGGAAGTTTGGCCAAAAACATGGGTGCACATCATAAATGGCAAACAGAGGTCTACTGTGTCACTTGGGGTAGCATTATCTGCTGTGGTGTCATTAAAGCCCCAAGTTATCTGTGAGCTTTGTTGGTCAGTGAAGGTCGGTCCTCCCGCCTCCCTGCAGGTTGCCTACTGATCTGTCTCCCAACAGATCCTCTCAGCTCTGGCCCGAGAGGCAGCCTCATTTTTACTTACTTATAACTAGAGTTTTAGCTCATAGTCTCTAGAATTCCATACCTTGGGTTTGAAATCAGACTGCCACTTCCTTGCTGTGCAACCTTGGGCAAGTTACTTAACCTGTCAGTGCCTCCGTTCCCTCTGTGAATACAGGCTTCCTACTCCCTGCACCTCACAGAGCTTTGTATGGATTAAATGAGTCAGTACACAGACAGTGCTGCACAGGGTCGAGCGTAGGATACTGAGGGCTGTATCAGGTTTAATGCTTTTTATTGTTGCATGACACTCACCTGGGTCCCTTCCTGAGGGCTAAGCCAGGAGGGCTCCAGGTCCTGCTGGCAGTGCCGCATGATGGGCAAGACTGGAGCACACCTGCCTGTCAGCCTGGTATTGTGTGGTGCTCTTCTTTGAGGCCAGGGCTGGAGGCCTGGAAGTGAAACATCAGATGTGCTTTGTGCTCTTAAGGAGCTTTAAAATAGCTTGAGAAAATATTATCTGAAAAGACAGGGCATGTAACTACTAAGTTGATAAGAAGAGACTGGCATTGGAGTTTTTTAAAGCAGGAGAAAGAGGGTGTCTGGTCCACTGTTTGCAAATCTGGTTTGCAGACAGGTGCTGGCCTGTCATAGAAAACGTTCCCATTGGCCCCCAAATGAGAAAACTAAGGTGACAAGATGAAGTTGGCTGACAGACGTGTCCTGTGTGGCGGTGACTTTTCTGTATGCTTTATAAAGCAGGCCTATTAATCTTCATCCTGTGAGGCAAGTTATAGTTTCATAGTCTTTGTTAAACACTGTCATCACTATGAGACCACTTACTAGCACGTATTTTAAGAAGTGACTTTTGTTCTTTTTCTAGATGTAATTTCTTAAGTTGAGAAGTATATTTGGGAAATGCATAATAGGAAAAAGTATGGTATATCATTATTTTAATGTTACATGAGAAACCTAAGGCCCAGGGAAGTAACTTAACTACAGTTTCACCCCGAGGAGGTCAAGGGGAGCTTGGATTGGCTACTGGCTGACTGATCCCCACATTCTGACCCCAGCCCTGCCAACTCAGCCGGGAGTTTTTCTGAGTGCTGAGTTCGTTCACTGTTAGAAAGGACTTAGGTTAGCTAGTTGTTGTTATCCTCTTCTTATTGGCCCATCAAATCCACTTTCTCTGTATTTCATCAGTTTGCCCAGGTCATGCATTTTCTGTCAGGCACTGTGAGTGTCTCACTGTTTTGTTTTTTTTTTTTTAAGACAGGAAAGTGGACGAGATTGTTCTCAGAGGATAGTGCACAGGGAAACCCTTTTGTCTCTGGTTTCCCTATTAGACAGCAGTGCCCACCTACACCTGCAGAGCCTTCTAACATGTTAGGCGAGTGTATGTTTTAACCCAGTCTTCCCCAGACCCCTTGTAGCACATATAAGGCATGTTCTTCTGTGGGCGTCACTGGTCATTACTCCTTGGACATTATGTTTCAGAGCCAAAGATAACCCGTCCAGTCTCCCTGCCCTGGTATTGATGCTTCACTCAGCACAGTAGCATCCTCAGCTTCCTCAGCTGTTGGCCTTAGACTTCATTACATGTTGTTTATTTTTGGAAACGTTTATTTTTGTGTTAGGTTAAAGCCAGAGCTGAGACAACTAAAAACAAGATACACTGAGCTTAAGGAGAGAAAGTCTTCCCTTAGAAGTGCAGCATATTTCTTATCTAATTTAAAACAGCTCTATCGAGACTATTCAGATGTTCAAGGGAAAGAACCAAAAGTAAAGGAAACGGTAAGTCTGATTCTCGCTGTTCACTGTGCCTGAGGGGGAATGAGGGCATCTGCCTACAAGTCCCAGGAGGCTTATGGAAGGTAAATGTAGACGCCATGTCACTGTGAGGCAGGGAAGGTTTGTTACAGCATCACTTCTCTTAGTTGAAGGCTGGAGGAGTAGGAAAAATCCAGAATCACTCATTTTTTTTTTTCTTTGGGTATTAACACTTTAGAGAATTGGATTTCATCAAGGGAAGTACAATTCTGTATAAACCCCAATTGACAGGACACTGCTTTGTTACAGTTCTCAACGTAAGACCACTCAGACTTATTTGGAAGAGACACCTCCTTTTGTTCTTCACCTAGCCCTTGTTCAGAGCATCTTTTGTATCTGAAAAAGAAGGCATTATCCCACATAAATGGTGTGATTTTACAAGTTGAGAAGCATAAAAAAGTATATAGAAAGAAATACCTGGTATTGTTTCAACAGATTATGTAGTTGCTTCTGGATTTTTACTGCAGGCCATCCAGCAAAGACTAATAGAGATGTTTAAGGTAGAGGAAAAAAAGTTTACATTTCTATACCCTAATTTCATATTTATATATAATGTACACATCTATGTTACCAGATTTGCATTCTGAATTCGATTTTAAGATTTTGACACTTATCTGCGGTTTATATCATAGATTGAGAAATAGAATCTGTTTTTATTTTCTGGTACTTCACTAGTCTTATTTTTTATTCAGAGTTGGTGATTTGGTTACTAAATTTGGAGAAATTAATAGTAGCATTAAGTCAACTTGAGCATAATCACTTAGGTTAAAACGGGGAGTGCCGCCACCTTGCTTGGGATGCCCTACTCTTACCGGTGTCCTGTTCTTTAAAGGCCTCAGTAGCTTCTTGTACTTTTGTGGTAGCCTCTGTTCCTTTGCCTCATAGCATGTAGGTGTTTGGGTATATATCCCACCTCTTTTCCTAAGCTAAACAAACATTGTGCACCAAATTGGAGTTCTTCCCCTGCCTGAGAGCAGGTGCCCACAGCATCTTGGACATCAGGCTGCCAAGTATTTAAGTTGAATTCCGTAGGATCACTTACGTAAGCTTTATACCTGAAAAAATTCCACTAATATGTGGGTGGAAGCCACAGTTTGACAGGTTTTTTGCTTAGTTTTCATCACTAATAAATCACCTTGTAGATATGATTAAACAGCAGAGTATGAAACATAAAATTCTGCAAGGAGATGGAATCACTCAGCTTCAGGTACAGTTTAGAGTAGGAAATTTGGCTTTGTTTCAAAATCATGAGTTAGATTGTGCCTTCTACTTTTTGTTGAGTTTGAATTCCGATTTTGCCTTTGGATTGGCAACCTCTAAGACATTAATTGATCCCCTGCCAAAGTAGTTTTTCTAGATGATTGATGTTTTATAGGCCTGGTATGAAAGTAGAACTCACATTTTTTTGTATTTTAAAATAGACACATGATCAAGCAGACCCCACACAGCCCCAAACCAAGCCTTGTCCTGTCTCAGGCACAATTTTATTTTAAATAATTTATTGACTGGGATGGATCAGTTTAAGCTCTGTTGACAGTTCCTTTCCAACTCTATCAATCAATTTTGTCCTAAGGAAATGAATATAAAAGCCAGTTAATGGTCCTAGTTTAAAAAACAAAAAATAGGCATTAGTCATAAGACTGAGCAATGCAAGTCTTGGTTATAAAGGTTGGGTTATAAAACTTTTTGTTAATCTAAACAAATTCTTTCAACAGTATGACTCATCGAGCCTTCCAGCTTTGTTATTTAACACAAGAACCGTTTTGGGAGCTGAAACTCATCTGCAAAACATCAACCATCAATTAGAGAAGCTCCTTGACCAGGAATGAGAAGACTAGTCTCCCAAAGTGTGCCTGTGTGAGGTACCAATATGGTGTAGTCACCAGCATTTAATATATTACTTTGTCCAAATAAATGACTGTGAATTTAATGTCTCACAGCTTTAAAGGCCATAATAATCTGGTCAGTCTTGAGTAACAAAGTTTAAAGTGCTGACATCCATCCACCCAGCCCTCACACAGGAGAGTTTTAACCTATACATAAACTTATATACTTAAGATTTCTAATGAACTTAAGTACACCAAAGTTAATTTTCAGTAAAACTCGTTTACTTAAATAAAAAAATTAAAGTGATACAACTTGATATAAACAGCATAACAATAAATATAATTGTCTATTTACTCAAACCTCACAGACTTCAGGTGAATTATTAGCCTGGTTATTTACGTGTCCACAGTTAATTAGCTAATCTTGTAATACTTCTATAATAAGTTCATCAGGAATTTCATCCACTGTACTATTGTAACTGAGAAGACTGTTCTCTGCAGCATCAACTAATTCAGCATCCTCAGTGGCTTCTAAAAAACAAACATCATCTGTGTCATCGTCCCATCCGGTGTCAGAGGACACATGGGCTGACAACTCATGAGGTGACTGCTGATGAGTAGTCTTGGTCCTACTGTCGTCTGCTTCATCTGTTGGAAACTCCTCTTCCTTTATTTCAGCAGGAAAAGGTGAGGGGAAGATATGTGATTTCACCAACACAACCTATATTGAATTAAGGTATTCAGCAGGTACTAAAGTGGACATGCTGGACAGCTCCTGTCTCCAAGCTCAGACACATACGAAAACTCCACTTTCCTGCAGTTTTTTCAGTATCTCGCAATGGGGCAGATTTAACAACTGGAATTGGAAAAAACACTTGCTATCCTGACCATGGACTTATTTCCCTATATTTTAAAAGTATTTTTTAAAATGAAGAACGTGGATTGAAAAAAGATGATTTTGGAACAACTGCAAAACATGACCAGATTGTATGTTAGATAATAATCCTGTATTGAGGTAAATTCCTGCATTTAACATTGCAGCGTAAACGTCATTCTTTAGTACTGACATGGAAGGTTTTGATGTCTGCATCTTACAGCTCAAGAGATTCACCAAAAACAGTGCATACAGTAGAGGGACAAAACCAATGTGGCCAATATAGGCAAAGGACAGACTTCCTTCTTAAATAAAATTTATAATTAATATTCAGATGACCAGTGTGCTAGTAAGATGATCAGTGTAATACAAAAGTATGTAAACAACCACTGGTAATTTAAATTACTTAACTGTTAAAAAACTGAGTGAAAGGTACATGGGTGTTTATAATAAAAGCTAAATAAACGTTCAAATAGTTGTAGCTATAATACTGTATCTTCCCTGGCATTTCTGAGGGGTTAACTTTTAAAAATACACTTTTTTTTATTTTTGTAGAGACAGAGTCTCACTTTATGGCCCTCGGTAGAGTGCCGTGGCCTCACACAGCTCACAGCAACCTCCAACTCTTGGGCTTAAGTGATTCTCCTGCCTCAGCCTCCCGAGTAGCTGGGACTCCAGGCGCCTGCCACAACGCCTGGCTATTTTTTGGTTGCAGTTTGGCTGGGACCGGGTTTTGAACCTGCCACCCTCGGTATATGGGGCCGGCACCTTACCGACTGAGCCATAGACGCCGCCCCACTTTTTTTTTTTTTTTAAGAGACAGAGTAGAGACAGAGTCTGTGTCACCCTTGGTAGAGTGCCGTGACATCACAGCTCACAGCTATCTCCAGCTCTTGGGCTTAGGTGATTCTCTTGCCTCAGCCTCCCCAGTAGCTGGGACTACATGTGCCCGTCACAACGCCCAGCTATTTTTTTGTTGTTGTTGCAGTTTGGCTGGAGCCGGGTTTGAACCCACCACCCTCAGTATATGGGGCTGGTGCCCTACTCACTGAGCCATGGGTGCTGCCCTAAAAATATTTTTTAACCTAGTAGTTACCAGAGAATTCAGCTATCCATATCTTAGAGACCAAGGATAGAATTTCCACCGTTTTCAAACTTGGATGGGGTTTTTACAGAAGACATTTTTAAAAACAGACTGAATAACTCAAGCACTTGTTCCATTTTTGTAGCAGGTAAATTTTAGTGACAGATGTAAAGGTTTAAATTTATAGGGCGGCGCTGTTCTGGAACTCCCCAAAGAGCTGTCAGAAATCTTTGATCCCACAAGAGAATGCCTGAGTTCAGAGCTACTGGAGGAGTTGATGTCCTCAGAGTGTGTGCCCCCTTCCCCCCGCCTTTCTCCGCCCCCCGGGAGACCACGATTACATCTACAACCTGGACGAGACTGAAGGTGTCTGTGACCTCTTTAATGTACCTGTTCTCAACTCTGACTGACAGGGACATGCCCTGTGTGGCCAGGACCCAGACTGACCTGGGGCCTGCCTGGGGACCTTCCTCACTCACCCTTACACAGCTTGAGAGCCACAGACTCCTGTTCCCCAGCCTCCCCTCTGCACAGTTCTGGCCACAGTTCCCATTCCTGCTCTGGCACTCGCACTGTGCTTGCAGTGTAGGGGAAAGGGCTTCAGCACCCACCACCATGGAGCCAAAGTGTTTGTTTCTCCTTTTCTGGGGCTTGTTCATCACAGGCTCAGCTGCCACCCAGTGGCACAGACCTGAGGACTCCCCACTGCCCCCTTAGGGCAGCTTGTCCAGCCCCACTGCCCTGTTCCTGCTAGCGGGTCACCCTCTAGGAGAAAAGGGTGGGGTGGAACTGGGCACATCCCAGCACCACCCCTAGCTTCCTTTGCTGCTCCCTGCCCCTTGACCCTCCAGCTCCTATGTACCCCTTCTTCTGCTGGGCCCTTAGCCCTGACAACCTGCAGGTGGTGGTGGGGAGGTGCTAACAGGAAGGAACACAGGTCTCCAGCTAGGAATCTGGGTGCTCTGTCCCTGAGGATTAGCCCAACCTCCTGCTGCCCCATTGCCCCCCTTATTTCCATTTATTCGTTTACCCTCATGTAAAGCCATTTGCAGAGATTTAGAAAGATTTACAGTAACGAATGGATTCCTATATAAAAGATTATTTTTATACTTTTTGCAGCAAAAGGAAATTGTAATATTTGTACAGTGTCCAAGTGAATAAAAATAATGCCTAAGGCTAAAAAAATAAAAATAAATTTACAGAAGTTCTTGGGAGAGGGAATGGGTAAATTAATATAGGGCACACTTGTAATTTCCTGAAATAAAGGGAAAAAAATTCTTGCAAGAAGTATTACCGGAGAAAAATGGATAGAAGGATAAGTACAAGCAATTCAAGGTAATAGTAAATCTGAAGCAAGGTTTATCTTCCTTAAGGAAATGCAAATTAAAACCACCACCTTTTGCCTACTGGGTTGGTAGAGGTTAAAAGGTTAAACATAAGCAATGTGGGTTAATATGTGTGCTAATAAAAGTTATTTGTGGGGCGGCCCCTGTAGCTCAGTGAGTAGGGCACCACCCCCATATACCAAGGATGGTGGGTTTGAATCTGGCCCGGCCAAACTGCAACAAAAAAAATGTCCGGGCATCGTGGAGGGAGCCTGTGGTCCCAGCTACTCGGGAGGCTGAGGCAGGAGAATCACCTAAGCCCAAGAGCTGGAGGTTGCTGTGAGCTGTGATGCCACAGCACTCTACCAAGGGTGACAAGGTGAGATGTGAGACTCTTTCTCTAAAAAAAAAAAAAAAAGTTATTTGTGGAAGTCTAGTGTTCTGTATCCTGTCATTTTTAAGGAAAGAAATTTGGTTATAGGCACTAATGAAAATATTTTGATACTTTACCAAGTAGTATATATACCATATGACTTTAAAAAAAGATACAAGCAGCTGATGCATGGTGGCTCACACCTGTAATCCCAGCACCCTGGGAGGCTAAAGTGGTGGATTGCCCGAGCTCATGGGTTTAAGACCAGCAGCCAGAGTGATACCCCATCTCTAAAAATAGCTGAGTGTTGTGGTGGGCAGGCAACTGTAGTCCCAGCTATTTGGGAGGCTGAGGCAAGAGAATCACTTGAGCCTAAGAGTTTGAGGTTGCTGCAAGTATGACACCAGGGCACTCTACCGAGGGTGACAAAATGAAACTGTCTCCGCCCCCCCCACCAAAAAAAAAAAAACAGATAAAAATGTATCTGATACAAATTTTGGGAGATAAAAATATATCTGCATATTATCAGTTATCTCTACTCAAATTATGAGTTAGATTCTTTCCTTTGTAACTATTTTCTAATTCATTCTACAATGCATGTTAATTATTAATATCTGGGTAAATATGTAGTACCAATATTAGTAAGAAAATAGCTGGATTGTTGGGCGGCACCTGTGGCTCAGTGGATAGGGCACGGGCCCCATATACCAAGGGTGACAGTTTCAAACCCGGGCCTGGCTAAACTGCAACAAAAAAATGGCCAGGCGTTGTGGCGGGTGCCTGTAGTCCCAGCTACTTGGGTGGCTGAGGCAAGAGAATCGCCCAAGCCCAGGAGTTGGAAGTTGCTGTGAGCTGTGACGCCACAGCGCTCTACCAAGGGTGATACGGTGAGACTTCTTTCTCTTAAAAAATTAAAAAAAGAAAAAAGCTGGATTGCCAAGTCTGGTAATATCTACCAAAATTAAAACTGCATATACTCTCTGATAAAATTCTGCTTCTAGAAATTCATCCTTCAGTTAGTTCAAAGAAACATAAAAATGAGAATTTTGGTTTATTTTGTAAAGCAAAAGCATGAGAAACTTCTTAAATATCTGGGACTAGTTAAATTGCTGTGTATTCCTAATTGGAAGCAGGTGCCAAACTTTGTGCTCTTAGCCATCTGGACACAGGGACGCTATGTGTAACTCCACTACTATACCAAGAACTGCAATGAAAAGCAAGACCTGGACTTACCTCTCTGAAGAGAAACTGGAGACACACTTCGGCAGGTAGTGGAGAACCTGTATCAGACAGCGAACTGTTTTATATAGATGCCACCTAATTTGTACTTCGGGTTAAATATAAATAAAAATAACTCACAGTCAGATCTGAAGTTTTCTGCTTTACACACGGGGTCATAACATTTCTGATACCAAACTTCATTTTTGAGGTCAACCAGAATCCTTTGTTTCAAAAAAAAAAGGTAAATATTAACACCCAAGACTAGATAGCAAAATTTCCCTGCATGCTGTTTATAGGAGCTAAGTCTAAGACAAAGATGTTAAAAAGTAGAAAGTAGACACCAACCAAAAGAAAAAGCCTAAGGGAAAAAAGTAGACAGTGATGAAAGTTCACACTGGGAAGATAAAACATTCCTAACCTGTATCCTCCAAATAATAAGACTTCAAAATACAGCCTGTAGTCCTAGCTACTTAGGAGGCTGAAGCAAGAGAATCGCCTAAGCCCAAGAGCTGAAAGGTTGCTGTGAGCTATGACTCTACTGCACTCTACCAAGGGTGACAAAGTAAGACTCTCTTAAAAAAAAAAAAAAAGACTTCAAAATACAGTAGAACCTCCACAACTGGCCACCTCCTTAAGCACAGACTGGATATGGCCCACATATATTTATCAGTACAGGAGGCCCAGTTCCTTATAGTGACCACTTCCATATGGTGACCAGGGTTATAGTCCCTTGGGTGGTCACTTACAGAGGTTCTGCTCTATGGGAACAATTTAACACTGGGGGCCAAGCCAGGGAATCACTTGAGGCAGGACTTTGGGCAAAAACCAAACACCATCCAAAAAAAAGCTGGCCATGATGGCACATACTTGTAGTCACAGCTACTTAGCAGGCTAAGGCAGCTCAAAAAGAAAAAAATTTTTTAAATGTGAATACTGACAGGACTATAAGGATAAACTTTTTTACCATAAATCCAGATCTTAAAAAAATTCTTCGTAATTTACAGATCCAATAACCAAAAGGTCAATGAGAATATAGAAAATGTGAATGACGGGCGGCGCCTGTGGCTCAACGGGTAGGGCGCCGGTCCCATATGCCGGAGGTGGCGGGTTCAAGCCCAGCCCCGGCCAAAAATAAAAAAAAAAAAAAAAAAAAAAAGAAAATGTGAATGACAATTAAAAACCAATTAAATCTGATCTAATGGGCATATATGGATCAGCACCTTATCGTGTACAATAATAACTGACACCATGCCAGCTATAAATGAATCTTACCAATTTAAAAGTATCAGTTCACACAGAACACATTCTCTGATACAAAGCAAATTTTAGAAATAAAAGGCTAATAGAAACTCATAATTTGTTTTGTTTTTTGAGACAGTCTCACTTTGTCTCTCCTGGTAGAGTGCTGTCACATCACAGCTCACAGCAACCTCAGACCCTTGGGTTCAAGCGATTCTCTTGCCTCAGCCTCCCAAGTAGCTGGGACTACAGGTGCCCCCCACAACGCCCAACTATTTTTTTGAGGCAGGGGGTCTCACTCTGGCTCAGGCTGGTCTTCAACCTGGGAGCTCAGGCAGTCGACCTGCCTCTGCCTCGCAAATGCTGGGATTACAGGTGAGCCACCGTGCCCAGCATGCCTGGCTATTTTTTAAGAGACAGGGTCTAGCTTAGGCGGATTTCAAACTCGTGAGCTTAGGTGATCCTCCTGCCTAAGCCTCCCAGAGTGCTCATAATTTAATTAAAAACATTTATGGCTCAGCGCCTGTGGCTCAAGCAGCTAAGGCACCAGCCTCATACAGCTGACCTGGCGGGTTCAAATCCTGCCCGGGCCAGCCAAACAACAATGATGGCTGTAACCAAAAAAAATAGCTGGGCATTGTAACAGGTGCCTGTAATCCCAGCTACTTGGGAGGTGGAGGCAGGAGAATCCCTTGAGCCCAGGAGTTGGAAGTTGCTGTGAGCTGTGATGGCATAGCACTCTACTCAGGGTGACAGCTTGAGGCTCTGTCTAAAAAAAAAAAAAAAATTCTAAGTAACCAATAGCCCCAGGAAAAAGAATAGAAATCAGAAAATACTTCAATGGAACTGGAAATCTATACTAAAAGTATGTGAAATGTCTGTCCTTTTGGGATGCCATAATCCCCCTGCTCTGCTCCGGCTACAGCTGCCTTCCCTTCTCTCTTTCTCATCCTCCCCAATATAAAATCAACCTTATATTCTTAAAAAAAAATGTAAAATGCAGCTAAAATGACCATCAAGGGACATTTGTAGTCTTAAAAGTTTACATTATGAAAGCAGAATGGCTCGGCGGCGCCTGTGGCTCAAGGAGTAGGGTGCCGGTCCCATATGCCGGAGGTGGTGGGTTCAAACCTAGCCCCGGCCAAAAAAAAAAAAAAAAAGAAAGCAGAATGGCTAAAGAAATGAATTAAATAACTTGGAAAATGAGTAACATAATAAATCCCCTAATAAGGCAGGAAGTAGTGAAGAACAAAAAGTAAAAATAATTAACAATGTCAAAACTTCAAGATAATGAAATTATAAAATTCATCAAAAAATAAGACATGTTATTAGAAATTAAATATCATACATAAAATTGAATGAACTTATCAGTAACCTTGAAAATTCTAGTTAAATTAAAAATTTGATTTAGTTTAAAATTCACCCAATTTACAGAAAAGGAAGCATGAAATGGCTCATATTCCACGAAGCAGCTGGTGAGGTGAAGTGGTGGTGAGGACTATGTGCCCAGGAGAGAAAAGCAGGAGACTTGGTCTGGTCTTATAAGCGTTCCAATTACAGACTTCCTAATAGATGGACAAGGCTTCAGTTCCTGTCCTCAATATTACATCACACTTCATTCCTTTCAAGGGTGCCCCACCTTTGAAAGAGCTGGGTTTTTGGTGGTGGTTGTGATAAAAAACATTATCCACGAGGAACATAAGTGGGGTGGGAGTGCGGGGTCTCTAATCTGAGTCCATGGTTTAGGAGGTCTCGTGACACCAAGAGGGCACACGTTCCCATTCATATGTAGGAGCATTTAATACTCAAACAAAGGCCGGGTATGGTGGCTCATGCCTGCAATCCCAGCACTTTGGGACACCAAGGTGGGCAGGTCACCTGAGCTCATGAGTTTGAGCCTAGCCTGAGCTAGAGCAAGACCCCATCTTTAAAAATATCTAGGCGTGTGGCAGGCGCCTGTAGCATTCCCAGCTATTTGGGAGGCTAAGACAAGAGAATCACTTGAGCCCAAGAGTTAGAGGTTGCTATGAGCTATGACACCTGGGCATTCTACCGAGGATGACATAGTGAGACTGTCTTAAAAAAAAAAAAAAAAATCAGACAAGTATGCTCTTTGAAAGTGTGAATATTCTTTTTCAAACAGCTAATGAATTGTCAGGACATAAGTACTTAATCAGGTTGTTTGAAAGTAATTCATTAACACAGCTCTTAGGTATTTATTTTGGCCTCAAAGCAAATGCAAAAAAAATGATTAAAATACCATGGGGTACCAGAATGCCTTTTGTAGGATATTCTCAATTTTAAAGTTGTGTATGGTAAGTAAACAGAACATACAGGTGGATGAGACATGGTTTCCTGGAAATGCCGCCCATGCTGTGCCACCGTGTGGTATAAATGAGGCTGTCTCAGCCTGTGTGCTCCCTGCTGTGTGGTGACCGCTCCCTTGTGTGCCAAGTCAGGGCAGGAGGGGCCGCACTCTGCCTCACCTATGCCTTTTCCTTCCCTATCCCTATCCCACACCTCATCAGCAAGGCTGCACGGAAGGTGAGATCACCTAACAGTGCAAAAGTAATGGGGAGACCATGGAGCAGTAGCTGATCTCAGAACACTGCTGGCAGGAGTATAAATTAGCACCACCACTCAGGAGACAGCTTATTACCCAGCAGAATTAAATGTGTCCACACTGTATGACACAGCACCTCCCCTCGTAGATATGTACGTGCTTTGAGAGCTTCTGGCACGTGTGTACTAGGCGATGTGTACAAGGAGGCTCACAGCTTCATGGTTTATGAAAGTGACCCAAATGCCCAAGGCAGGACACAAACTGTGGCATGTTTGTGGCCGCCTGGTGGGACAGAATAAGGACCAACAAACAAGCAGCAGCTACATGTCCTGATGTGGACGCACCTCCCAGGGACCCGTGAAAGGGTACAGTTCAAACACATGCAACATAAAACCCTATGTTGTTCAGATACCAACATACATGCAAAAAGTCATAGAGAAAAGAAAAGACAGACATAAAATCTAGGGTAACAGCTGTAACCTCTGAGGGCAAAAGAGGAAGAAACGAGTTGAGCCCACAACGTGCTTCTGAGGTTTATCAAGTTCCACTTCCTAAGGTGAGTGGCAGACACAACAAGCGGTCAGTTTAGTGTTAGTCTGTAAGGTACATGTCCCTCATATGTACCCTAGTGAGTGTACTTCACAATACAACTTGCTGTGACTTTTGACTTTTTGATAAATAGTGACTTTTGGTTAAATTAATACACACACAAAAAAAATAGAAAGATATATCAAGCTGATAACCATAGTTGTCACCTTGATGTCATAACACCGAGGAGTCTCCTTGCCCAATCTGCCCAATTTTGATCTAGATTCTAGGAGGTGCCCAGGGCCGGTGACAATAGGGAGGGAGAGGCACCTTCCTTTTCTCCACCTGGCCACTCTCTGTCCCTGCTCAGTCTACCTGAGTTGTCTCAAGATACACGTATACTAAAGGGTTAGTTTACCAAATAAAATAAGAATACAGCTGATGTACTAGAAGCAATGCAATAATTAAGATATACAAATTGACCAATAAAAAATACTAAGTACAACAAATATAAATTTGATTACAAAATTTATCACAGAAACATTTTTATACTCTCAAACATAAAAATCTAAAATATATTGGTTAAACACACAAATCATTGATAATGTTACTTACATGATATTATTACTCTTGTGAGCTCTTTCGATGTTTGCACACCAGCGATATTTACAAATATTATACACCAGTAATTCTTCTGGGAAAAAGTAGTTCCAATGCCGAATCCCTAAAATGCAAACAATGTTTCTAAAGGTCCTGCTAGTCTTACTACCTCATAGTTAAGAAAGAAAAAGATTAGCTATACCTCCTGTAATGCCATTTTTATTCACCAAAGAAAGAACAAAACGATCAACTTCAGGATAGGGAGAACACTGAAAACCTTCAATGGTTCTTACTGCAACAGAGAGAAAAATTAACGTAAATTACAACAGCTGTTAAGTTCAATTTCGATTAAATTGTTACTTAGTACAACAAGTATGTGTTTTGCAACCCCTCAACTTCTTTTCTCCTTTTTGCAAGTTGCCTTTCAGTCCCTTCATGGGCTTTTTGTTATCTTGCAAGGAAGCAGGTAAAATTCAAGACATCTCAATTAGGTCAAATGTTAACTGATTTTCAGAAAGAACATCTGAAATAATTTCAGCTGTTGTGTTCCTTCTGGCAAAGACAAAAGCAGCGCCTGGCATCCAGGAGGGGCCTAGTTCTACCAGCAAGGCCTTGATGTGGCCAAGAGCCAGCCTGGTGCTCACACCCCAGCCCTGGTGGTCCCTGAGGAACATAAATGAACTCACAGAACTTCAGCAGATGAGATTGTGATCGTGAGGATTCAAGACCACTCTGTACTCAGATCTCCACACAGTTAAAGGTTTTCCCAGACCACAAAAACAAGCCCCCCCACCACACACACACCCTGGGTGCCCTGAGGAACTGCTGCTGCTTCTAGGCAGAGTAGACAACCAGCCACACAGGCAATCCCTGACAACACCAAACAATTCTGAGCCCAAATCCTGAGACGCCCTGCGGTTCCCTAGGGTGTGCATCTCCCCCGAATCCAGGAGGGATAAACTGGGCTCGATCACAGCAAGTGCCCCATGGTCCTCAGCTAGAGGCACTGACTGTGCAGTTACACTGTGCAGCTAAGGACCTACTGCAATAATATGGAATGGCCAGTTTAAATTTTACTTTTTTTGAGATACAGTCTCGCTTTGTCACCTCTGGTAGAGTGCTGTGGCGTCATAGCTCACAGCAACCTCAAACTCTTGGGCTCAGGCAATACTCCTACCTCAGCCTCCTGAATAGCTGGGACTACAGGCGCCCACCACAACGCCCAGCCGTTTTTAGAGACTAGATCTCACTCTTTGCTCAGGCTGGTCTCCAACTCCTGAGCTCAGGCAATCTACCCGCCTCAGCCTCCGAAAGTGCTGGGATTACAGGTGTGAGCCACTGTGCCCAGCCTGGAAGTTTAAATTGTAAAGACAGAAAAATCCGCCAGGCACAGTGCTCCTGCCTGTAATCCCAGTACTCTGGTAGGCTGAGGCAGATGGGTTGCCTGAACTCACAGGTTTGAGACCAACCTGAGCCAAGAGTGAGACCCCGTCTCTAAAAAAATAGCCGGCCATTATGACAGGTGCCTGTAGTCCCAGCTACTCGAGAGGCTGAGGCAAGAGAATCATCTGAGCCCAAGAATTTGAGGTTGCTGTGAGCTGTGACACTACAGCACTCTACTGAGGGCGACTTGAGACTCTCTCAAAAATAAAATAAAAAAAAAATGAAATGAAATAGCAAGTAATCCTTTAATAAACATCTTTTTTTATATACTTTTTCCACCTAGAAGTATTTTTAAATGATCAATGGATATGAATACTTAAGATTTTAAGGCAAAATCTATTTTATATCCCTAAATTTTGATAGGAAATTATTTTCTTAAAATTACCTGAAGTGCTGGAAGTTCTGGTTCCATTAGAATATTCAATTCCCTTTCGTTTATCCTGAGATATGTCACATGTAAGAATTTTTAAAGAATCTGAGAATCTGAAGAAGAAAATATGTGAAGGAAACAAATATAACATTCTATTACAATTCAAGAGGAATAGCTATAGAAAGGAAACACATTTGACATAGTTCCATATTAAAATCCTTTGGGTCAGATGAGGTGGCTCATGCCTATAAACCCAGCACTCTGGGGAGGCTCAAGTGGGAGGATCACCTGAGCTCAGGAGTTTGAGACCAGCATGAGCAAAAGTGAGACCCCATTTCTACTAAGACAGCCAGGTGTTGTGGCAGGCCCCTGTAGTCCCAGGTACTTGCAAGGCTGAGACAGGAGGATCCCCTGAGCCCTGGAGTTTGAGGTTGCTGTGAGCTATGATGAAGCCATGGCACTCTACCAAGGCCGACAGAGTGAGATTCCATTTCCAAACAACAACAACAAAGAAAATGCTTCAACAGTTAACTGTAAATTGTTGCAGGACGTTTCTTTTTTTTTTCTTTTATTTTTTTGGAGACAGTCTCACTTTGTTGCCCTCAGTAGAGTACTGTGGCCTTATAGCTAGCTCACAGCAACCTCAAACTCTTGGGCTCAGGCTAGCCCTTGTGAGTAAGGGTGCCGGCCCCACATATCGAGGGTGGTGGGTTCAAACCCGGCCCCAACCAAACTGCAACAAAAAAATAGCCAGGTGTTGTGGTGGGCGCCTATAATCCCAGCTACTTGGGAGGCTGAGGCAAGAGAATTGCCTAAGCCCAGGAGTTGGAGGTTGCTGTGAGCTGTGATGCTACAGCACTCTACCGAGGGCAATAAAGTTAGACTCTGTCTCTACCCCCCCCAAAAAAACTCTTGGTTTCAAGTGATTCTCTTGCCTCCGCCTCCCAAATAGCTGGGATTATAGGCACCGGCCACAATGCCCGGCTATGAGGTCGTTTTAGAGATGAGGTCTCGCTCTGGTTCAGGCTGGTATTGAACCTGTGACCTCAAGCAATCCACCCGCCTTGGCCTCTCAAGGGTGCTAGGATTACAGGCGTGAGCCACCATGCCCAGCATGCCTGGCAGGACATTTCTGCCACATTTGCCCACAAAAGCAACACCCCTACCTACATAAAAAGAGTATGAACTGTCAATTAAAAATAAAATGTTTTTTAAAAGATTCAACTGGGGACTGTGTAAAATACTGTCCTCAGTTACACAGTGGATCAGAGGACTCTAGGACTGCTAAAGGGACAGACTGAAGTGTTCAGCCAGTGGGTCCACAGTTCCGCATCTGCAGGTTCAACCACATCCACACTGAAATATTTAAAGGCCAAGTGTGGTGACAGCACCTGAAGTCCCTGCTACCCCACTCAAAGGCTGAGGTGGGAGGATCGCGTGAGCCCAGGAGTTATGACCATGCCACTGCACTCTGACAGAGATGACGGGGCCAGACCCTGGGGCTCAAATAAACAAATAAGTAAAACATACAGGAGGATTAACAGTAATTATAAAAGGATATGAAAAGTACTTTACATTTTATTATTATTTTTCAGTTAAGGGAAAAAAAGAGAACAGTTAACTTAGATTTAAGACGTGACCATTCTTTTACTTTAGGTGGAATGAATTTATGTGACTCACATTTTAGTTAATACACAACGACACTGTTCAGTAAACATTCATCATGCTGGTATTGCATACCTGACATTGCTGACCAGAGAAGCAAGAAAATACTGATATTCTTTAGAGATACATTTTGGCTGGAGAGGAAAAAATCTGTTGTCTTCAGCGACCTCCAAAGCCACACGCTTTCCTATTTTTGATGATTTATAGAGTCGAAAATTTCTATTTCTTGTATAAACTCCTACATCAAAAATAAATCAAAATACATGTTTTCTGTGACTTTTACAGTCAACAAATATTATTTTTGTACATTACTAGGAGGAACAACTAAAATTTATGTCATCTAATTTATCCTCTCAGCAGTGTTGGAGGTTGCTGGTCTAACGGTCCTCTACCACAACTCCCCTGACAAACCGGGCGTGGTGGTGGCACATGAAGTCCCAGCTACTCAGGAGGCTGAGGCGGGAGGACCATTTGAGCCCAGCTCAGGCAACACAGCAAAACCCCATTTCTAAAATGTAAAAGCAAAGCCAAACAAAAACCAACTCCCTTGACAGGAAGCCTCTGGACATTCAGAGTAGCTGCCAGTCACAGCTGTTCCCGTCTGCCTCCTGAGCTCCCCGCTCAGGCCCGGCGGTGCCTACATGTCAGGGGTAGAAGTGAGAACTCCGAGCACAGTGGCCAATGGGCACCGCTTATTTCTCACAGAAGTACCCGGAAGGTCTGACAGAGACAACTGGCAAGTGAACTTACCGAGATCTACAAAAAGATGCTTTTCTCCCATGTTATTCTTCACAACTAAAAATGAAAGATCAGGAGAGCTCTGCTCAGCAGACTCCAGTGGCTCCAGTTTCCCGGAATTAAAGGTCCAGCTCCCTCCTATGTCGCTCTCTGTGGACATTTGGTTAAAGGAAATTCCTTGTTTTATTGGTGCTTCAGAAACATGGGGACATCCATGGCCTGTTGTCTCCTGAAGCCCACTGTCACTTTCTCTGGCAATTAAGTGACGAACAGGCTGAAAAATTTTTCTCACAAAATTACCTAAGGAAAAAAGATGCTATGGTTAGTCTGATTCTTCTTTTCCATAAAATCGTAACTTAAGACCTGGGCACAAACCTACACGTGGCCTTTTTTTCATTTCTGATTTTGAAACTGAGTTGTTGTCATAAACTGTGACACGTCTCTCCTGCTACTTCCTGCCACCTAAGCAATCTTTTACTTTTCATCTTCCACTGGCAGGGGAGCTGGGCGTCATTTTAAAAGGGAAGGTTAATTTGACAAAGTGTGTCAGTGTCACCAGCATGGACTTGTCACCCAGACTCCATGTCTATTAACACAAACCGAGCGGGGTTGTAGTCAATGACTAAAGAAAGGGGGGTTCATGGGAGGTGGCTGCTGCCCAGGAGTGCGGAGAGAATCTCTGCCAGACCCTGTTGAAGGCAGGACACCAGCCAATGTCTCAGGAGCACATTCTCTCTTTTTTCCCTGCCATCTTACAGGATTGCCTGTCCTATGAGCCCTGACTTTCACAGCCACCAGCTCCAATGAGGTCACTTCTCTTACCTCTCTCTCAAAACTTCATGGTTTGGACTATGGCCTTGGAGCTAGAATCCAAAACTACAGCAATTCAATACATTTACTGTACTCCGATATCTATCCTAAGAACTCAAGACCAGAGGTCCTATCTGGACCACGAGAAGTTTTGTGAGCCTGTGCAGAGATGGAGAATGAACCAGGGAGGAAGCAATGGGGACTGAGAAAATAAAATACAAGAGAAGACACAGAAAAGATGGGGTCAGGAGGTCTGTCTGACACAGGTGATGACTGCAGCCAGCACCAAAACACAAATCAGTTTTACTTTATAGTTTCTCAGCACGCTTGTTTTTACAGGGCAGTAGCATCGACAGAAGACATATTTTTGGTCTTACAATATCATTGGAAAACGTAAATTATCAAAAACAAATCATCCTGTTAATGGTTTCTTGCTTCATTAATGTACGTTAAAAGGTAAAAAGGGAAAGATCACCAGGATGTCTGCATAGTTTCTAAAGATTAACTAGACAAACAAATCGCTACCTGATTTCTGGCAGAGGGAGCATGGAGAAAGGAGTATTGTTTGCAAAAGGAGGAGAAGCAGTTGGGGGGTCATTCTCTGAATGTTTCCCAGGCTGTGGGGGCTCTGCCGCCTTCACAGTCTGCTCGCCACACAGAAGTATGTAAGATAGTCTGGGACTTCTTTAAATTCACATATATTATTATCTCATGAAATCCAGTAATAATTTGGCTATTATTTCATATATATAAATACTGGAAAAATGCAATACTATAAGAAAAAGTTAATTTTTTTTTTTTTTTTTGAGACAAAGTCTCAAGCTGTCACCCTGGGTAGAGTGCTGTGGCATCACAGCTCACAGCAACCTCTAATCCCGGGCTTAAGCGAGTCTCTTGCCTCAGCCTCCCAAGTAGCTGGGACTACAGGTGCCCGCCACAACACCCAGCTATTTTTTGGTTGTAGTTGTCACTGTTGTTTGGCAGGCATGGGCCGGGCTCGACCCCACCAGCGCTGGTGTATGTGGCTGGCGACTTAGCCGCCCGAGCTATAGGCACCGAGCCAAAGGTTAATTTTAATCTCTAGAACTGTCGTCTCCTTTTATCCCTCACTTTATTCACCAGAAAGCCTTGAACTCTTAAACGAAAACTTATACAAGCTCTCAATTCAAAATTCTCCTTCTTCCAGTCAGCCTTAATTACTTCCTCACTCAAAGAAACAAATCCAATTTCTTACAAAGCACCAAAAGTAAAATGAAAGCAAATAAAATGAACGTTGCAGTGATATGCCTGTACAGATATGACTGCTTCTGGAATGAGGGAGAAAAGACAGACAGTGAAATACAGTGTGTCCAAGACAAACAAAGCAATATAAACATAAATCGATAGAGTTAATTTTCCTGGAAACATAAAATTGCATCTGGTTCACTGGAGGCAGTAAGATAAGACTGGTAGCTCACTCTGGGAGGCTAAAGAGGAAGAATCACTTGAATTCAGGCTTGTCGTGAGCTGTGACTGTGCCACTGTGCTCCAGCCTGGGTGACAGAGTAAGTCTTAAAAAAAAGAAAAACAAAGTGAACGCAAGTTGCAGAAATGGCAATTGGGTGGCACTGAGCAGCCCACCGAGCCCCATGGACTGCATGTGACAATGGCCCCTCACGTCACCTCCCCGCCTCACAAAGACAGGGACTGTCTCACCAGCTGTAGTAAAGCAAAAGAACCACAGAAATGTCAGGTGTGATGGCAAACTGGCAGAAAAATATTTTTAAGTAGATCAAATTCCGTGATCTTACATTGAATCTACTTCCCCTTTCCAAGAGGCTGTTGACAGAGCTGGAGATGCCAGCAGGAGACCAGTGAGGGAAGGGGCCAGGGGAACACCACCTGCTCCATACTGTACGGCTGACCTTGGTTGGCCGCTCAGACTGAGGGGCACAGCCTCAGATGACACCCACTAACTTTGTCTCTGCTTCACACACTAGACCCCCACAGGCTCCAGTCAGCCCCATGTTCTTATCTCTCTGTTTGCTTATACTATGCTAATAGTAAAGGCTTTCTGAGCTTGTTTATATGATGACAAACAAAAACCTTACTGGAAGCCCAGGAGTAAGATATCAGAAGATGCCTTTCTGAGCAACAGGGTCTCAGTTTTTAGCCTGTGCCTAGTAGTCCAGAGCAGACTGGGAAGGGTAAACTGGAAGCAAAGAAATGGTTTGCCAGGACTCATCTCCACGCAGACAGGAGGGCTTCACCATCCCCATGTTTGTTATTGGACGAAGAAGGTCTGGCCACCTGTCGCTGCCAGCCAATATGCAGAGACAGGGACAGGTCCACCAAACTTTGTTAGAAGGCCCGTGATTCTGGAGAACAGTGACAGTAGCCTCCCCAAGACTATTCTGTTCTTCCATTTCCAAAACCACAGTTTTATTCATAAAAATTCAAAGCAAAGATCAACTTTAACCCTTACTTTAAATAATAATCAGTACAACTCAGTGACCTATTACAACATTTCCAATTCAAAAGTCAATTTCATAAATCAATTCTCCTACTCAAGATCTGCATCTTTAGGGTGGGAGGTAAATTTACAAAACAGTAAGAATGAAGACAGGGGTGAAGGTCAGATACAACCTAAACTGCCCAGCCCAGCTGTGTCGCATCTGCCCAGCCTCCTTGACTCCATAGTCTCACACCACTGCTTTCACCTTCACTCAGCAAATACTCACGGAATGCCCACTTGTACGCCTTACTGTTGTGCTTGTTTTTACTCAGTAAGGGTATTACCACTGAGAGGTTTAGGGACAGAGTCCTGCCGGGTCCGCAAGGAGAGGCGGCCAGTCCAGAGATGAAGGACAGGCTTTATTTTAAAGGAGCTCAATGGAGTCTGAGCAGCAGTCAGCCCCCCTCACACAGTTTCAAGGAACTTTTTATTAGTGTAGCTAGAATGTAGGAGGGGGTCATGAGAGGTGAGGGAAGTCACTTTTCCTGCAGAGTGAAAGATGCTGCATCTGCCACTGATTGAATTACTGCCTTCCACAAAAGGTGTTAAACTTGCACAAAGGTCTTATCTCTAGTTCCAGCCAGGGCCTGGGTAGGAGATCTGATGCTTTCCAGGAACACCAGTCTTGAAGCATTTCAGGAAGGTGGAGAGGGGGTTGCCGTGACCATGCCTTTGGTTTCTGACCTCCTCTCTATCACTAGCGTCCTCCCAGGTTGGCTGTACTCTTGTCAAGGTCGCAAGGATTTACAGGAGTATGGGAAGAGGGCTGCTGTGACCACAATTTGGTTTCTGGCCTGCTTTCTTTCTGTACTTGTCTCCCAAATAGCTGTACTTTTGTCAGAGTCCTGAGGAGTTCTTCCCCACAACCATTACGCGCTAAGCTCTGGAAATAATCACGTACAGTAGTGAAGAATCAGTCCCTGCCCCTAAGAAATATTAAGTGAATTGAAGAGAAGACAAAGGAAACAGGAAATGACTCGAGAAGTGGTACACGCAACCAATCCCAGACCCTGTAACCCAGAGCAACACTCAGCTCAATCTTAGGGTTTGGGCCATGACTAAAAAACTTCTCAGATGATGTGACAGCTGCAGAGACCTGACAGACTGGCCGAATCTGGAGACGTGTCTGTGCAGACAGCTGCATCAAACATGCAGTGGCCCGGGGAACCCAGGAAACGCGGCCCCAATGTGCCGTGTGAGGTGGCCACAGATGAGGCAGAAGCACAGGGGCCTCACCATGTTCCTTCAAGCAGGCAAAGAATGTCCATCCATGCCCCTAGGGCCCAGAAGCAGGGTCCCCAGCTCACTCCAGCTGGCTGACCAAGTGAGTGGGTTGAAAGACACACCGTGGGTGGAGCAAGATGGCAGCCGAGTAACAGCTTCCTTGCATCTGGGCACCGTGAGTCTGGGGATATAGGACTCCAGGCATCTCTGGCTGGTGGGATCTGCCTATCATCACCCCTGAGAGGATACAGGGAGTCAGCGAGAGACTTCTGGACCCCAAGAGGAGGATTAAAACAGTGGAAAACCGGCAAGTGGTCGCGTGTGTTCAATCTGCCTAAACCCGCCCGCAACTGTAAGTTCAGTAGCAGCGAGACTGCAAACCAGAAAGGCCTTACCTGTGAACTGTTTTGGTGTCTTTGGACTTGGCACTCAGCTGAACTGCCTTGGGGAGAGCCTGAGCGGGAGTGCGGAGAACTTTGGCCTTTGTCTAGGGCCCCAGTCTGAGCCGCTGAGCCAGACGGAGCTAATAGAGTTTGGCTCTGGGTCACAGGCAGACATTGTGAGCGATCTGCCCTGGCAAGCTCCGCCCTCAGGGTCGCAGAGCTGGAATTGGGTGGGAGCTGGTAACCCAGCGACCAAGTAGCCTAAGGGCGGGGTCTGAGCCGCCTTGCAGCCCTAACCCTCGGGGGCAGAGGGAGACCAGTTTTGACACACAGGGTAAGTGGATAGCCACTTCAGCAGTGATTCCAGCAACAAGCACTTCCCTGAGAAAGCTTCTGCTCAGTAAGTGAACAAGTTCAAAGTGCCTTTTAAGTGGGCTGAAGAGAGATTTAGGGTGTCTACCTGCTGGGGTTCGAGAAACTAGCAGCCTCCAGTTGTATCAGAACTGTGATTAACATCTCATACCCCAGAAGACCACGTGTTGCCCAGACAATATTCAATTCCATATACATACTGCTTTGTTTTTGGTTGCGTGTGTGTTTTTTTTTGTTTGTTTGTTTGGTTTTTTTTTTTTTGGTTTGGTTGTTTTTTTTGTTTATTTTGACGTTCTAGATTGTTGTTTTGTTTTTTAAGTTCAACCTTTTCCATACAGATCCTTTTTCTTTCTCAATTTTTCTAGTTTAATTATAATTTCCCATTGCTGCCTATTTCAATAATCAGAACTTCATTTTTGTTAGTGTTTCTACCACTATTATTTGGTTTTTCCAGCCAATTTTATCCCGTAAAGTTTTCTGTTTGCTTGTTTTGGTTTGATTTATAGCATTTTTGTCTTTCCTCTCTACTTGGTGGAGGTGGGGTTCTGTGTCTGATCAGGTTAGCAAAGAGCTGCTGACCTCAAGGGAACCACCCCACTTGGCACCCCCAGAAGGTGTTTTTTTTTTTTTTTTTTTTAAGGTTGTATCAAAGTACCCTACTGTACACCTATATTCCTCTGTCTCCCTCTTTCTATGCCTCTCTTCTTTTTGTCAATATTCCTTTCACCCAACCACTCTCCTTTCTCTATTTTTCTTTTTTTCATTTTTTTTTTTTTTCTTATCACTCGGTCCTCATTTCTTTCATCGCTTTTTTGCTCTTAAACCTTCTCACCCTTCTGGTCCTGTAACCCTTAGTCCACAGGCACAAGAACTTAAAGAGCAAGAGGAATTGAAAGGAAAACTAGGGCAAGTAAACAGATAAAAGAAATCACCCATGAGGAAGAATCAGCAGAAAACTCCAGGCAACATGAAGAACCAGTCCAGAACTACCCCGCCAAGGGACCATGAGGTAGCTACTGCAGAGGATTCCACATATACAGAAATGTTAGGAATGACAGAAAGGGAATTTAGAATACACATGTTGAAAACAATGAAGGAAATGATGGAAACAATGAAGGAAACTGTTAATAAAGTGGAAAATAACCAAAAGGAAATTCAAAAACAGAATCAAATAAGAGATGAACGATATGAAGAATATAAAAAGGATATAGCAGAGCTGAAGGAAATGAAACAGTCAATCAGGGAACTTAAAGATGCAATGGAAAGTATCAGCAACAGGTTAGACCATGCAGAAGAAAGAATTTCAGAGGTAGAAGACAAAGTTCTTGAGATAACTCAGATAGTAAAAGAGGCAGAAAAGAAGAGAGAGAAAGCAGAACGTTCACTGTCAGAATTATGGGACTTTATGAAGCGTTCCAACATACGAGTTATAGGAATTCCAGAAGGGGAAGAAGAATGCCCCAGAGGAATGGAAGCCATACTAGAGAATATTATAAAAGAAAATTTCCCAAATATCACCAAAGATTCTGACACACTGCTTTCAGAGGGATATCGGACCCCAGGTCGCCTCAACTCTAACCGAGCTTCTCCAAGACACATTGTGATGAACCTGTCCAAAGTCAAGACAAAAGAAAAGATTCTGCAAGCTGCCAGGAGTAAGCGCCAGTTGACCTACAGGGGCAAATCCATCAGATTGACCGCAGACTTCTCTAATGAAACTTTCCAAGCAAGAAGACAATGGTCATCTACCTTTAATCTACTTAAACAGAACAATTTTCAGCCCAGAATTCTGTACCCTGCTAAGCTAAGCTTCAAAATTGACGGAGAAATCAAATCATTTACGGATATACAAACATTGAGGAAATTCGCCACAACAAGACCAGCTCTACAGGAAATACTTCAACCTGTTCTGCACACTGACCACCACAATGGATCAGCAGCAAAGTAAGAACTCAGAAATTAAAGGACAGAACCTAACCTCCACACTGATGCAAAAGATAAAACTAAGCAATGGACTCTCACAAAATAAGACGAATAGAATACTACCACACTTGTCAATTATCTCAATAAATGTTAATGGCTTGAATTCCCCACTGAAGAGACATAGATTGGTTGACTGGATTAAAAAACACAAGCCATCCATTTGCTGTCTGCAAGAAACACACCTGGCTTCAAAAGACAAATTAAAGCTCCGAGTCAAGGGTTGGAAGACAATTTTTCAGGCAAATGGAACTCAGAAGAAAAGAGGAGTTGCAATCTTATTTTCAGACACATGTGGATTTAAAGCAACTAAAGTCAAAAAAGACAAAGATGGTCACTTTATATTGGTCAAGGGAAAAATACAACAAGAAGACGTTTCAATTCTAAATATTTATGCACCCAATTTAAATGCTCCCAGATTCTTGAAGCAGACCTTACTCAGTCTGAGCAATATGATATCTGATAATACCATCATAATAGGGGACTTTAACACTCCTCTTACAGAGCTGGACAGATCCTCTAAACAGAAATTAAACAAGGATATAAGAGACTTAAATGAGACTCTAGAACAACTGTGCTTGATAGACGCATATAGAACACTCCACCCCAAAGATAAAGAATATACATTCTTCTCATCACCCCATGGAACATTCTCCAAAATTGATCATATCCTGGGACACAAAACAAATATCAACAGAATCAAAAGAATTGAAATTTTACCTTGTATCTTCTCAGACCATAAGGCACTAAAGGTGGAACTCAACTCTAACAAAAATGCTCGACCCCACCCAAAGGCATGGAAACTAAACAATCTTCTGTTGAATAACAGATGGGTGCAGGAAGAAATAAAACAGGAAATCATTAACTTCCTTGAGCATAACAACAATGAAGACACAAGCTACCAAAACCTGTGGGATACTGCAAAAGCAGTTTTGAGAGGAAAATTCATCGCTTTAGATGCCTACATTCGAAAAACTGAAAGAGAGCACATCAACAATCTCACAAGAGATCTTATGGAATTGGAAAAAGAAGAACAATCTAAGCCTAAACTCAGTAGAAGAAAAGAAATATCCAAAATCAAATCAGAGATCAATGAAATTGAAAACAAAAGAATCATTCAGAAAATTAATGAAACAAGGAGTTGGTTTTTTGAAAAAATAAATAAAATAGATAAACCATTGGCCAGACTAACGAGGAATAGAAAAGTAAAATCTCTAGTAACCTCAATCAGAAATGATAAAGGGGAAATAACAACTGATCCCACAGAGATACAAGAGATCATCTCTGAATACTACCAGAAACTCTATGCCCAGAAATTTGACAATGTGAAAGAAATGGATCAATATTTGGAATCACACCCTCTCCCTAGACTCAGCCAGGAAGAAATAGAGCTCCTGAACAGACCAATTTCAAGCACTGAGATCAAAGAAACAATAAAAAAGCTTCCAACCAAAAAATGCCCTGGTCCAGATGGCTTCACTCCAGAATTCTATCAAACCTTCAAGGAAGAGCTTATTCCTGTACTGCAGAAATTATTCCAGAAAATTGAGGAAGAAGGAACCTTCCCCAACACATTCTATGAAGCAAACATCACCCTGATACCAAAACCAGGAAAAGACCCAAACAAAAAGGAGAATTTCAGACCAATCTCACTAATGAACATAGACGCAAAAATTCTCAACAAAATCCTAGCCAATAGATTACAGCTTATCATCAAAAAAGTCATTCATCATGATCAAGTAGGCTTCATCCCAGGGATGCAAGGCTGGTTTAACATACGCAAGTCTATAAACGTTATCCACCATATTAACAGAGGCAAAAATAAAGATCACATGATCCTCTCAATAGATGCAGAAAAAGCATTTGATAAAATCCAGCATCCTTTTCTAATTAGAACTCTGAAGAGTATAGGCATAGGTGGCACATTTCTAAAACTGATTGAAGCTATCTATGACAAACCCACAGCCAATATTTTACTGAATGGAGTAAAACTGAAAGCTTTTCCTCTTAGAACTGGAACCAGACAAGGTTGTCCTCTGTCACCTTTACTATTCAACATAGTGCTCGAAGTTCTAGCCAATACAATTCGGCAAGACAAGGAAATAAAGGGAATCCAAATGGGAGCAGAGGAGGTCAAACTCTCCCTCTTTGCTGACGACATGATCTTATACTTAGAGAACCCCAAAGACTCAACCACAAGACTCCTAGAAGTCATCAAAAAATACAGTAATGTTTCAGGATATAAAATCAATGTCCACAAGTCAGTAGCCTTTGTGTACACCAATAACAGTCAAGATGAGAAGCTAATTAAGGACACAACTCCCTTCACCATAGTCTCAAAGAAAATCAAATACCTAGGAATATACCTAACGAAGGAGGTGAAGGACCTGTATAAAGAAAACTATGAAATCCTCAGAAAGGAAATAGCAGAGGATATTAACAAATGGAAGAACATACCATGCTCATGGATGGGAAGAATCAACATTGTTAAAATGTCCATACTTCCCAAAGCAATCTACCTATTCAATGCCACTCCTATCAAAATATCAACATCATACTTTCAAGATTTGGAAAAAATGATTCTGCGTTTTGTATGGAACTGGAAAAAACCCCGTATAGCTAAGGCAGTTCTCTGTAATAAAAATAAAGCTGGGGGCATCAGCATACCAGATTTTAGTCTGTACTACAAAGCCATAGTGCTCAAGACAGCATGGTACTGGCACAAAAACAGAGACATAGACACTTGGAATCGAATGGAAAACCAAGAAATGAAACTAACATCTTACAACCACCTAATCTTTGATAAACCAAACAAGAACATACCTTGGGGGAAAGACTCCCTATTCAATAAATGGTGTTGGGAGAACTGGATGTCTACATGTAAAAGACTGAAACTGGACCCACACCTTTCCCCACTCACAAAAATTGATTCAAGATGGATAAAGGACTTAAACTTAAGGCATGAAACAATAAAAACCCTCCAAGAAAGCATAGGAAAAACACTGGAAGATATTGGCCTGGGGAAAGACTTCATGAAGAAGACTGCCATGGCAATTGCAACAACAACAAAAATAAACAAATGGGACTTCATTAAACTGAAAAGCTTCTGTACAGCTAAGGAGACAATAACCAAAGCAAAGAGACAACCTACACAATGGGAAAGGATATTTGCATATTTTCAATCAGACAAAAGCTTGATAACTAGGATCTATAGAGAACTCAAATTAATCCACATGAAAAAAGCCAACAATCCCATATATCAATGGGCAAGAGACATGAATAGAACTTTCTCTAAAGACGACAGACGAATGGCTAACAAACACATGAAAAAATGTTCATCATCTCTATATATTAGAGAAATGCAAATCAAAACATCCCTGAGATATCATCTAACCCCAGTGAGAATGGCCCACATCACAAAATCTCAAAACTGCAGATGCTGGCGTGGATGTGGAGAGAAGGGAACACTTTTACACTGCTGGTGGGACTGCAAGCTAGTACAACCTTTCTGGAAGGAAGTATGGAGAATCCTCAAAGCACTCAAGCTAGACCTCCCATTTGATCCTGCAATCCCATTACTGGGCATCTACCCAGAAGGAAAGAAATCCTTTTATCATAAGGACACTTGTACTAGACTGTTTATTGCAGCTCAATTTACAGTCGCCAAAATGTGGAAACAGCCTAAATGCCCACCAACCCAGGAATGGATTAACAAGCTGTGGTATATGTATACCATGGAATACTATTCAGCCATTAAAAAAAATGGAGACTTTACATCCTTCGTATTAACCTGGATGGACGTGGAAGATATTATTCTTAGTAAAGCATCACAAGAATGGAGAAGCATGAATCCTATGTACTCAATTTTGATATGAGGACAATTAATGACAATTATGGTTATGGGGGGGGAAACAGAAAGAGGGAAGGAGGGAGGTGGGTGGGGCCTTGGTGTATGTCACACTTTATGGGGGCAAGACATGATTGCAAGAGGGACTTTACCTAACAATTTCAATCAGTGTAACCTGGCTTATTGTACCCTCAATGAATCCCCAACAATAAAAAAAAAAAAAAAGACAAAAAAAAAAAAAAAAAAAAAAAATAATAATGTGCCAATTGTTGGTTGCTTAATTTTGACTAATGTACCATGTACATTGTGCAAGATCCTAGCATTAGGGGAAGTGCAATGAGGGGTAGACGGGAACTCTGTGCTATCTTCACAACTTCTCTATAAATCTAAAGTTATTCCAAATTATTAAAAATTTTTAAACTATATGGCTAGCAGCATTTCACAAATATCTTGGTCTTAGGATCCCTTTACAATCTTAAAAATTACAAAATATTATTGAAAATGTATGTGGGTTATATATCAATATTTAATGTATTAGAAATTAAAACTGAGAAATGTCTTAATGTGTTCATTAATTCATTTAAATAAGAATAATAAACCCATTATTTATTAACATAAAAAAAAAAAAAAAAAAAAAAAAAAAAAAAAAAAAAAAAAAAAGAAAGACACACCGTGGTCAAGGATGACACCAACAGGTTCTGGGTGGGGGGGGAAATGAAGAGCTCAGCGTAGGACACGCTCAGTTTGGCATGTCTGCATGGGGACATTTGGTGGCTGGTTGGCTACAGGGGGCATCGAGGACAACAATCTGGGCTGAAGATAAAGATTTCAGAGTCATAAACACAGATGATCGTGAAAGCCGTGACAGTGGACAACTGTCAAGGGTAAGGACAGAGTGTGAAGAGGGTAGCGGACAGACTCTACAATTACTAACATCTAAGAGGTGAGGGAAGAGACAGGGAAGCAACGCCCCATGGAACTAACAGGAGGCGAGCAGCAGCCCTGGACACCAGCACACACAGGTCGTGACCAGTGACACCTAGTCCGAGTTAGGTTCCTGGCTTTTATGCCAGTCCCTTAATGACCACACTCATGCCTTTCACCCTAGGTGGCTGTGAAGCTGTAAGACACCCTGAATCGATGACCTGTCACCTGTGCTCAGTCAACCAGCTGCTGTTTGGACCCAGGGATACTTGCCCTACCCTCCCTTGACAAACCTGCAGGATTTGGGCTTTGTTCAGGCTTGAGTTTTGGTACTCCCTTCCTGCCCCATGTTTTCTTCTGGACTGACGTCATTTCACACCTCAGCCTGAACCTCTAATGCCCAGGCTTAGGACCAATACTCTGGTGATACACTCAGGCTTCCATATCCAGACTTCTTTCCAGCCCCGAAGTTCAGCCTGGAACAGTAAACAAGTCTTCCCTGATGTGACCTGGGACCCAAGTCCCAAAGGAAGGCTGAAACAAAGGTCAGAAATCCAGGTAAGAGGAGTCACAGAAAAGGCTAGAAATGAAAAAGCCACTTATGAATTTTCAGAAAACTGAGATGGATCCTGTAGGAGCAGAAGCCAGCACTTGGACACACATGGCCACTCCAATATCTGTGGTGAGAGGTGTGAACGCCAAAGATGTTCTGAGCAGGAATGTGCCTGGAACAGAAGGACAGGTCTAGGGCTAAGGGCAAATCCTGAAAGCATGAAAGATCACATTTTGCATTTTAGGATAAGTTACCAACCATAAAACTTGATAAGCACTTACACATTTTAAGAGGAATCGGAAAATATGAGTTTTTAATACAACTCTCATCATTTAAAAAAAAAAAAAAAAGAACAGTGTACTCACCAACATGAATGTTATCTTTAAATGCCACATCTTGGAGCTGAAATATTAAATGGCGGCTAAATTTTTCATCAGTGCTAGAATCCAAGTTCAAAACATCTTCAGCTGAACAGTTAATACTATATAACTCTTGAAGTGCTTTACACACATGCTAAAAACACAAGTTAAAGATAAATAATTTATACTTCTGTTTTAAAATTTTTCTATAAGCAAAATTCAAAAGTCGTGATATAAGTAAGCTTAACAGTTAAATATCAATTCATTATCAGAATGTTTACAATAGAACAATCTTACCAATGTCCCTAATCTACACCAACTTTCCCTTATATACTCTTCAGTTTGTAGCTAGACAAGGAGCCCATCCAGAATAAGACTACATTTCTCAGGCCCCTTTACAGTAAGGAGTGGCAGTGTGACCAAGTCTGGCTGATGGGATATGAGGAGGAGGAAAGGACGCCACTTCTAAGATAAAGGTGAGGGGCAGGCCCCTTGCCGCTTGAGCTACAGGTGCCTAGCATAAATGCTGTGTAATTTTGAACTTAAGATTTTTATAATTTTTTTTTCAAGTTTTGGTGATACAGAAAATTAGTTGTTCAAGACCCATTGGATAAGGTGCTATAAAGAAGTAGAAGGGAAAAAACTCTGAATACCCACAAGATTTATGCCAATACCAGGGCTTATTAATATGCTACAAATGGAATCTACCACTTTCCACTGATTGGCACACAGGAAGGCAGGTGTGAGCCATCTTGGACGGCGTGAATAAAGCAGCACCTTAGGAGTAACAAAGCCACAAGCCTAGTCTCTAATGCACTGGAGCCACATGACATACTACTTGAGAGAGAAATATATTTTCATCTCATTTAAGCCACTTTAGTTCATAATTATGGCGGCTAAGTCCACCCTAATTTATTATCCTCCATTAGATTACGAACTCTGTGAAGTCAGGAACTCTGTCTGTTTGGGCTCACCCCTGTATTCCCAGTCCCTGGCACAGTGCACAACATGTAATAACAGCTAGAACATTTCTGATAAAGGAACAAAGTGGAGTGCTATACTTTGGAGCTATAGAGAATGAATCAGTGACTCTAGGTAGAAAAGCAATCATACGGTCCTAAATTTTCTTTCCCAACTTAAACGTTAAATTAAAATTTAAGTTATTTAGGGCAGCGCCTGTGGCTCAAAGGAGTAGGGCGCCAGCCCCATATGCCAGAAGTGATGGGTTCAAGCCCAGCCCTGGCCAAAAACTGCAAAAAAAAAATGAAAATTTAAGTTATTTAAATAAGTATATTATAAAATCAGAAAGTTAAAACTACCTGATTGTTTGAGCAATGATCATATAAAATGCATTATTAGAAACAGACTTCATATTAACCGACAGAAGTGGCTTGTTGAAATGTGTCAGCCATTAAACAAAAGGGTATTATATATTATGACCAATTATTACTAACCCTTTGCTAAACTTAGGTTAAGTGCTAACCTAATTAATGCCTCCTTACATAGAGTCAAAAGAAAAAGTACTTACTGGATTTAAACTTCCTGCATACAAAGTAACCAATAAATGAAATTAATTTCAAAGTAAGTACTTATAAAGACATTATATTAAGTAATTTCATAAGAATGTTCTATCAAATGGTAAACATGTTAAATAAAAATGCTGAAAAAAATAAAAATAAATAAATAAATAAAAGTAAAAATATGGGGCAGCACCTGTGGTTCAAGGGAGTGGGGGCACCAGCCCCATATACCAGAGGTGGCAGGTTCAAACCCAGCCCCAGCCATAAACTGCAAAAAAAAAATTTTTTTTAATGCTGGCCAGGCATAGTGGCTCAAACTTGTAATCCTAGTACTCTGGGACCAAAGCAGGAGGATTGCTTGAGACCAGGAGCTCGAGCCCAGCCTCGGCAACATAGTGAGATCTTATCTTTATAAAAAAAATTTTTAAATGCTACATAATTTTTTTTATTTTTTTTTTTTTTAAGACAGAGTCTCAAGCTGTCACCTCAGGCATCACAGCAACCTCAAACTCTTAGGCTTAAGCGATTGTCTAGCCTCAGCCTCCCAAGTAGCTGGGACTACAGGTGCCCACCACAACACCTAGCAATTTTTAGGTTATAGTTGTCATTGTTCGGCGGGCCAGGGCTGGATTTGAACCCGCCAGCTCCGGTGCATGTGGCTGGCACCCTAGCCGCTTGAGCTACAGGCACCGAGCCTAAATGCTGTGTAATTTTGAACTTAAGATTTTTATAATTTTTTTTCAAGTGTTGGTGATACAGAAAATTAGTTGTTCAAGACCCATTTGGATAAGGTGGTATAAAGAAGTAGAAGGAAAAAAATTCTGAATACCCACAAGATTTACGCCAATACCAGTGTTTATTAATATGCTACAAATGGAATTTGCACTCATGCTGATTTCATTAGGGGTAGTTTTGTTTCTAATACAACACAGTACTTCCTTGTTAATGAATAGTATCAACATCTTTAAGTGCCAGTAAAATCTCTGAATCTGAATTCCTTGTAGACCAGAGAACCTGCACAATAAATCCTAATTTAGACTGTAGAATTGTATCACATGCCAGAAAAGTCAATATTTATAAATTATTAAAAACAATTAATTTGAAAAATTAAAGAGAATTTACCAACCATAATGAAATAAGCATTTAAATTTATTTTTAAGGGTTCAGTGGCTTCTTTAAGAAAAACATAACTTTTTTGTGTGTGTTTTGTATTTTCGGGGGAGAGAGATTTTACGTATATTTCCTCTACTTCAAAGCCAGAATAAAGCTAACTTTCCATACATTTTTTAAAAAGAATTTTCAGGCCAGGTGCTGTGATCCTACCACTCTGGGAGGCCAAGGTGGGTGGATTGCTGGAGCTCATGAGTTAAAGACCAGCATAAGCAAAAGCAAGACTCCCGTCTCTACTAAAATAGAAAAACTGAGGCCAGAGGATTGCGTGAGCCGAAGAGTTGGAGGTTGCTGTGAGCTATGAGGCCACGGTACCCTAGCCAGGGCAACAGCTTGAGACTCTGTCTCAAAAAAATAAAAGAAAAGAAAAAAGAGAAGAGAAGAAAAATATAATTAATCAACAAATGTTAATAGCTGCTCTTGAGGCCAAAGTCAATAGACCACATGATTTTAATACAACGTCATGCAATGCAATCTTAAACTTTCTTTGGAAATAACTGCAACAGAACTTAGCTGGATAAGTGCATATTATTCCTTTTTTTAGTAACTTCCTAGTTGACATAGCTAAATCAAAAATAAATACTAGAATTACATTCTTTTCTCTTAGTTAAAAATAGGGATACAGGGGCCGGGTGCGGTGGCTCAGGCCTGTAAACCTAGCACTCTAGGAGGCCGAGGCAGACAGGTTGCTCGAGCTCACCATTTCAATACCAGCCTGAGCAAGAGCAAGAACCCATCTCTAAAAGATAGCTGGGCACTGTGCTAGACCTGTGCTGGAGGCCTGTCGTCTCAGCTACTCAGGAGGCTGAGACAAGAAGATTGCTTGAGCCCAGGAGTTTGAGGTGGATGTGAGCTATGATGCCATGACATTCTACCCAGGGTAAAAAAGTGAGACTCTATCTCAAAATAAATAAAATAAAATAAAATAAAATAAAAATAAAAATAGTGGTAACTGTATCTGTAGACAAGGTTTTACCCACAACTATCTGTAAGGTCTTGAGTAGAAGTTAATCTCTTTTAGGTCTTTCTTTTTTTTTTTTTTTGTGGTTTTTGGCCGGGGCTGGATTTGAACCCGCCACCTCTGGCCTATGGGACCGGCGCCCTACTCCTTGAGCCACAGGCGCCGCCCAAGGTCTTAATTTCCTTATTAAATGACAAGATAAAATAACCTAAAATTCCTGCCAGCTAGAAAATTCTAATACTTTTTTTTTTTTTGAGACAGAATCTCACCCTGTCACCTTGGGTAGAGAAAGTGCTATGATGTCACAGCTCACAGCAACCTCAAACTGTTTTGTTTTGTTTTTAGAGACAGAGTTTCACTTTATCGCCCTTGGTACAGTGCTGTAGCATCACAGCTCACAGCAACCTCCAACTCCTGGGCTTAAGCGATTCTCTTAACTCAGCCTCCCGAGTAGCTGGGACTACACGTGCCCACCACAACTGGCTATTTTCTTTGCTGCAGTTTGGTCAGTGCCAGGTTCGAACCCGCCACCCTCATTATATGGGGCTGGCGCTCTACTCACTGAGCCACAGGCACTGCCCAACTTCAAACTCTTGGGCTCAAGCAATGCTCTTGCTTCAGCCTCAGATCAAAGGAGAAAAACTTAGCCTGTCACTTACCTCGATGAGTAATGCAACCATCCTCTTCCCATCAGCTCCTGGATTGGCAGGTCTATTAAATTCCAAGTCAAAGTAAAGCTTGCACACAGCATCTTCAGGAATAACTTCATAGCAGTGCAAGAGATTGTTTCTAAATTGAGTAATTCAAGATTATTAGATTTCTATTTTATACCTTTTAAGTCAAAGTTGAGGCTGGGTGTGGTGGCTCATACCTGTAATTCCAGCACTCTGGGGAGGCCCAGGTGGGAGGATCCCTTGAACTCAGGAGTTCAAGACCAACCAGAACAAGAGCAAAACCCAGCCAGGTGCAGTGGCTCACACCTGTAATCCTAGTACTCTGGGAGGCCGAGGCGGGTGGATCGTTTGAGCTCATGAGTTCAAGACCTGCCTGAGCAAAAGCGAGACCTCATTTCCACCAAAAATAGAAACACTGAGGCCAGAGGATGGCTTGAGCCCAAGTTGGAAGTTGCTGTGAGCTATGACACAACAGCACTCTACCCAGGGCAACAGCTGTCTCAAAAAAAAAAAAAAAAAAAAAGGCTCGGCGCCTGTGGCTCAAGCGGCTAAGGTGCCAGCCACATACACCTGAGCTGGCGGGTTCGAATCCAGCCCAGGCCTGCCAAACAACAATGACAACTACAACCAAAAAATAGCCTGGGCATTGTGGCGGGCGCCTGTAGTCCCAGCTACTTGGGAGGCGGAGGCAAGAGAATCACTTGAGCCCAGGAGTTTGAGGTTGCTGTGAGCTGTGATGCCATAGCACTCTACCCAGGGCAACAGCTTGAGGCTCTGTCTCAAAAAAAAAAAGCAAGACCCATCTCTATAAAAAATAAAAAAACTAGCTGGGCGTGGTAGCAAGTATAGTCTCAGCTACTCTGGAGGCTCAGGGAAGAAGATGGCTTAAGCCCAAGAAATTGAGATTCCTGTGAGCTACAATGACACCATGACACTTAACCCAGGGCAACAAAGTGAGACTCTGTCTCAAAAATAAATAAATAAATAAATAAACAAACAAATAATGTTGATCTTGTATCTCAAAGTGTAGTGTTAACTGTGCTTTAAATACATGTAAGTAGGAATTAAAGACATGATAAAGTAAATGTGTTTACCATAGATTTATGGCTCAGAGTATTAAGAATTTCCATCAAATAAGATGTAATGATTATATTCTGTAACATTATTTACTTGAAAAATGCTGTCAATTTCACAGTGTTTTTACTCTATAAAAGAAGACCTCACTGAGGTGGGCCTAGTTTTCTCATTCATTCTCAGATGATTCTGATATGGAGTAATATCTCCACATTCATTTTTGGTGTCACCAGGAAACAAATTCTGAGAAAAGAATATTCTTTTTCAAAGTGAGATCCCAGGATCACATTCTTGGGATTCCATGAATTTTCCATGAGAATAATTTTATATTTTCATTAGGAAGATAATGTTTATAAAATTTGTTTTAAAAATTCTGAATCTTGGCTCAGTACCTGTAGCTCAGTGGCTAGGGCACTGGCCACATACACCAGAGCTGGTGGGTTCAAACCTGGCCCGGACCTGCCAAACAACAATGACAACTACAACAAAAAAATAGCTGGGAGTTGTGGCAGACACCTATAGTCCAGCTACGTGGGAGGCTGAGGCAAAAGAATCACCTAAGGCGAGTTTGAGGCTGCTGTGACCTGTAATGCCACGGCAGTCTACCGAGGGTGACAGTGAGACTATCTCCAAAAAAAAAAAAAGAAAAGAAAAGAAAAAATCTGTCTCGGCACCTGTAGCTGGGTGCCCGCCACATACACCTAGGCTAGGGGGTTGTTCGAACCCAGCCTGGGCCAGCCAGAACAACAATGAAACTACAACAACAACAACAAAAAAAATAGCCAGGCATTTGTGGCAGTTGCCTACAGTCCCAGCTACTTGGGAGGGTGAGGCAAGAGAATCACTTAAGCCCAAGAGTTTGAGGCTGCTATGAGCTGTCACACCATGGCACTCTACCTATAGCTACAGCTTGCGATTCTGCCTCAAAAAAAAAAAATTCTGAGTCACCTGATTTCAATAAGCTTTTACTGTTCACGTTCGCTCTTCTTGCCAGCAAGAAGAGACAGGACTTTAACACAGGTTAATAAAAACAGAAGCCATGGGTGGCGCCTGTGGCTCAAGGAGTAGGGCGCCAGTCCCATATGCCGGAGGTGGTAGGTTCAAACCTAGCCCCGGCCAAAAAAACCCTAAAAAAAATAAAGAAAAATAAAAATAAAAACAGAAGCCGACTTAACAGGTAAATGATAATTTGGGCTAACTGACTTTCATTTGGCAGCCTACAAAGGGTGTGCAGAAAAAAAGAAAAGTGATTTCTTGAACCCAAGACTCTGAAGTTGCTGTGAGCTATAATGAGGCCTCTGCATTCTCCCCAGGGCTACAGTGTGAGCCTCTGTCTCAAACCAAAAAAAAAAAAAAAAGAAAAGTGATGGGGGTTTGTACCAGGTAGCACAGAACTCAAACCATGCCCCCTACCCCCTACACGTACACCCTGGAGCCCTCAATACCACATTTACATAGAAAGATAAGATTTAGTAATCAAAACACAGCACCTCATCTTAATGATTTTAATTCAACTCTGATACTGTAAGACTACAAACATAAATAAATCTAGTTTTATCTTTGAAGCTACTTAAGCAACATTATAATAAAAGGTTTTTTCCCCAGATCCCCACAGAAAATACTTCTAAGTCAATACTGAGCATCTGTAACAATATGGTCTCCTTTTCCATACATTATTCAAGTCTAAGAAATAGATGGACAAATCACCCAGTTCAAATAATAATAAATAACTTAAAATAATAAATAATAAAGCAGATATCTCTTGATTATTAGAAACTTATAAAGTATCCATTTGTGATTTAATACTCGTTTCCAAAATAAAAACTTCTGTGTCCCTCTGGGTACACAGACATGTGTGTGTATATATATGGGTTGTTTTCTCCTAGCACCTGGGGAAATAATCAAGTGTTGCTATGACAGAGAAATTCCAGAACTCAATTCTAATAGTGAAGGAGTAACTAATCATGTGGTCAAGAACGCTGAAAGCCAATTTAGCCTGAATTAATTTCATCCAAATTACTAGGTGAAGGAAATGTAACATTAGCTTAAATGCATTTTCTGTTACACACTACTTACCTGGATTTATAGTAAAACCAAAGTTCAACATAGGTTGTTACAAGGTAAATACGTTGTCCATCTCCCACTTTGCATTCCAAGGCAAATACATGAACATCCTATAGAAAATCAAATAGTATTCAGAAAATGTTAACCTAAATTCAACTGTAACTACTGAAAATAAAGACTATCACATTTTCAGAAACTGGAATTTGAACACTATTGAACACAAAAGTAACTAGATCAAAATCTACTTAATCATTTGCATAATATATGCACAAAGTAAAAACAATTTGAATATATAGATTAAAAAGATAATAATAAAAGAAAAATCATTCTTAATTCTATTATTGTAGTTTGACTTTCTATGATAGTTTTATTTCTTAGCTTATAAAATTAAACTTACTTTTCCTTTGAGACAGTCTCACTTTGTCACCCTTGGTAGAGTACCAGGAAGTCACAGCTCACAGCAACCTCAAACTCCTGGGCTTAAGCAATTCTCTTGCCTCAGCCTCCCAAGTAGCTGGGACTATACGCGCCTACCACAATGCCCAGCTATTTTTAGAGACAAAGTCTCACTCTGGCTCAGGTTGGTCTGGAACTGGTAAGCTCAATCTACCCGCCTGGGCCTCCCAGAGTACTAGGATTACCAGGCAAGAGCCATTGCCCCTGGCTAAACTTACTTTTCAAAATTACCTAAACTATTATAAATTATTAGTTTCCACTTAGCTAAAGGTAGCTGGTGAGCCTGTTTTTATAGACCAATAATTGGCAATTCCATATTTTTTTAAAAATTCAACTTCAAATGAATCTGTTGAAATTTTAATTTCTGATGTCTTAAGTTTACACAAAATGAGTAAGAAAGGTGTCTGTTACGCTTCCTAAGAATTCTCCTAAGAATTCCAGCACTTTTGAGCATTTTTTTTTTTTTTTTTTTTGGAAACAGTCTCACTTTGTCACCCTCAGTAGAGTGCTGTGATGTCATAGCTAACAGCAACCTCAAACTCTTGGGCTCAAATAATTCTCTTGCCTTAGCCTCCCAAGTAGCTGGGATTACAAATGCCCGCCACCACAACAGGCTATATTTAGAGACAGGTCTCACTCTGGCTCCGGAGGAATCCTTCAGCCTCCTATAATTATAGGCATGAGCCATCATGCCTGGCCTAACTTCAAGCTTTTATACAGCATCAGAAATCAGACTCACAATACATTTTGTTTGATTTCATGCATCTTTTCTACTTCTTTATATTCCCCATAGTGCCCAACAAAAAAAGAATGTGCAATACACATCTGTTGCTTGATTTACTAGTTTTTTTTTTTAAAGACAGGTAGAGTACCATAGCGTCATAGCTCACAGTAACCTCCAGCTCTTGGGCTTAGGCAATTCTCTTGCCTCAGCCTCCCAAGTAGCTGAGACTACAGGCACCCGCCACAACACCCAGCTATTTTTTTGCAGTTTGGCCGGGGCAGGTCTGAACCTGCCACCCTTGGTATATGGGGCTGGCACCCTACTCACTGAGCCACAGGTACCGCCCTTGATTACTAATTTTTGTTTTTGAGCACCATGGCTGTTTTCAAGGCTGGCATCTAGCAAACACTTCTTTCTCCCACTTGCTTAATGCTTTGGCAATAAATATAGTCACCTTTTCTCTAAGCATAATCTTTGTTTAAATGTCACTTTCTTCTTGCTACCTCAGCCTCTGGGGTAGCGGAGACTACAAGAGTACACCCCCACATTTGGCTAACTTTTTTTTTTTCTTTTGTAGAGACAAAACATAGGGGTCTCACTATGTTGTCCAGCCTACTCCAGCCATCTTCCCACCTTGGCCTCCCAAAATGCTGGAATTCCAGGTATAAGGCACTAATTGGCACTAGATATGTCATTCTTTTTCATTACAAACATAAATGAAATGAGCGATTCAGAGATTTTTTTTCCTAAATCATGTGATATTAAGATTGCCATTAGATTCTCTTGGCAAAAGAACATGGCCTGAAAATGAAAGACAAATTGTTTGTGTTGTTAGAAATCTTCAGCTATAATAGCTCTAGAAAAAGAGAGAGGAGAGGAGGAGGCATTTACTTCTTTACAGCTTCTAGCGAAATTAAAAGCTTGAGTTTGTCGATGAAACAGTTTCCAAATGGAGGGTGGTTCTTCTGGCTTGGACAATCTTGGTCTATACACTGAGGACAAAGGTTTCCTCTCATAACGAGATGCTCGTTCTTCAATTTGCTTCAGTTTTGCTTCCCATGTTCTGTTCATTGGTTCAGAAGTAGTGGGAGAATAAATCCTGTCCCAGGTAAGATTTCTGTCAATTACCACAAAAACAAAAAGGCCATTCATTTCCATGTTTAGAATACATTTTGTTTGATAAAATTTCAGAACTCATTTCCTGGTTTGCTTTATATTTTACTCTTCGAGTGCAATTTTACCACAGAATAAAAGCGTGTTGCTCATCAGAAACCCTCAGACCCTGGCTCTTTCATCTAATAGTGCGACGACCTGGGACAAGTTAATAAAGCTTTCTGAACCTTAGTTTAATCAACTGTAAAATGTCAATGTCTTCTTGGGCTGGGCACAGTGGCTCATACCTGCAATCTCAGCACGTGGGAGGCCGAGGTGGGTGGAATGCTTCAGCTCAGGAGTTCGAGACCAGCCTGAGCCAGAGTGAGACCCATCTCTAAAAATAGCCCGGTGTTGTATTGGGCGCCTGTAGCCCCAGCTACTTGGGAGGCTAAGACAAAAAAACTTGAGCCCAAGAATTTGAGGTTGCTGTGAGCTATGATGCCCCAGCACTCAACCCAGGGAGACTGAGTGAGACTGTCTCCCCACCCCCACCCCCCAAAAAAACAAAATGTCTTCTTGAATACTTTATATACTTACCTTGAAGATAAATGTGATAAGACATGTCCAAGTGTTCTCTGAATTACAAAGCCTCACGTAAAATACTGTACTGTAAGTGCTTTTTGTATCTTTACAGTATTTATTATTTATTTATTAAGACTAGTCAAGCAGAGCGGCACCTGTGTGGCTCATTGAGTAGGGTGCTGGCCCCATAGACCGAGGATGGCGGGTTCGAACCCGGCCCCAGCCAAAAATGGCAACATAAAACAAAACAAAACAAAAAAAGACTAGTCAAGCACAGTAGTGAGAAAGGGGGAAAGAGCAGAACAATCTGTAACTGTGAACAATCAAGTGAGACAACTCGCTACCTTCAGACCAGCCACTATGGGTCTTATCATAACCATTTTATTGCACCACGCGCTACCTACCTGGCCCAACTGGTGCTACCACCTCACCTCCCACTCTTCTGCTATTATTCTCAGTGCAGAATTCTTTTTTTTTTTTTTTTTTGAGACAGAGTCTCAAGCTGTCACCCAGGGTAGAGTGCCATGGCAACATCATACCTCACAGCAACCTCCAACTTTGGGGCTCAAGCAATGCTGTTGCCTCAGTTTTTTGTATTTTTAGTACAGATGGGGTCTCACTCTGGCTCAGGCTGATCTCGAACCCACGAGCTCAAGCAATCTACCTACCTCGGCCTCCCAGAGTGCTAGGATTACAGGCGTGAGCCACCTCGCCAGGCCACAGAATTCATTTCCAAACACCCACATGAACTCCTACATCTCTTTTCCTCTGTACTTCCATTTCCCCTCTTCTCTCCCAACACAACCTTTTTTTTTTTTTTAGTTGGGAGAAAAATTCAGTGTGCAAATGGCAGTCATGATATTGGCAAGTTTCAGACATCTATGGGAATGGGTGATTTTTCTTTCCATACAGGTAAGGGGCCAGACAATATTTTCCCAATTTGGGATTAAGATTTACTTACAAAGGAATAAGGAAAGGTTTTTAGAAGGAGGGGGTGGAGCTTATACTATAGACTTAAAAACAGCCACAACCTCCTTGCCATTTTTCCCATTAAGAGATGTTCTCGAAGCTCACTCACACTGGCTCTGGGATAGGCCATGTTGCATGACTTGCTTTGAGACGTCATATTGACAGATGTGAAGCAAAGAGAGGTTTAGTATGTGCTTTTGCATCAGATTTAGTTATCTTGGAATCCTGCCCTGAGACTGTCAAACTATACACAGAGAAAAACAAAGGCATCCCAGCTAACAGCCACCACCAATTGTCAGAGTTGAGTCAGGCCATTTTAAACTCAATACCCAAAGGAGTTCAGGAGAGCCCTATAGAACTGCCCAGCCAACTCACAGAACTATAAATAAATCTATTTTTTTTTTAAGCCAGTAAGTTTAGGGCTGGTTTTATACATAGAAATAGGTAACTGATACAGTTCCCCTCTACACTAATATCATCTATGCATAATTTACCTATGTAGAAAACAGATAATTAGGGGTTTTTTTTTTTAAGCAAAATAATATGGGTTCTGAAGAGAAAATTCCTTTTTGTTCATCAAGTTGATAAATAGTTTCTTGAATTTTAGCAGAAAACTCTACAGCAACACAAACTCACTGACAAATGATATACCCCTGGGAAGGAAACACAGAATCTCTTTAAAAGATTAAGAGAGAGTAAAGATATCATGACCTTGTTTAGAGATAAAGGCATATTATCATCTACAGATTTCAAAGTTGACATCAACCATAACAGCCCTAAGAAAGATTATTCTCTCAGAATTAAACCTAATCCACATGAAAATTATTATTATAAACTAAGAAACAAATCCTAAAGGCATCAATATAAATTTCAAAATAGATAGGCCTGGGGGGGTGGGGAGGGAAATAACATTTCATTGGATTGAGGAGATGGAGCCAATTTGGAAAAACCGGCTCTAACTTGTTTGTACAAAGTGATATGGCTCCTTTCTGCTAGGCAGACTCTGAGCATTCAAGGTTACTTTAATCTGCCTCACATAGATAAAATTCCCCTATATTGAGATAATCTAATTGAGAAAGTGACTTTCTTCTATGAAACTTAACTTTTAACAAAGTCCATATCTGACAGAAGGCAATCGTATCTGAATCACAGCTAGTACCTAACTAGTTAACTGACGAGTGATGACTACGTGGATGTTCAACTTGAGGACGTGACATTAGGAAAATCATCTTAACATAACCATGGGAGCGTGTCATACATGACAGTCATGGAGTCACTGCAGAAACCAGTTTAACACTCACCAGATGGGGGATACATGGAGTTTCAACAGAATAAAAAAGAGAAGTTCAGTATGTATCATGCCCTGTGATCTTTGCACAGCTTCGAAATAGCTGGGGTGGCTCAGCACCTGTGGCTCAAGTGCCTAAGGCACCAGCCACATACATCTGAGCTGGCAGGTTCGAATCTAGCCTGGGCCCGCCAAACAACAATGCCAGCTGCAACCAAAAAACAGCCAGGCTCTGTGGCAGGCACCTGTAGTCCCAGCTACTTGGGAGGCAGAGGCAGGAGAATCGCTTGAGCCCAGGAGTTGGAGGTTGCTGTGAGCTGTGATGCCACAGCACTCTACCCAGGGTGACAGCTTGAGGCTCTGCCTCCAAAAAAAAAAAAACAGCTAGGGTGAGGATCAGAAGACAACTGGGGTTTGGGCTACTCCAGGAGGAGGGCTAGATGACAAAAGGAAATATAGCCCAGCAGGACATCTGGCATTCTAGCCTGGGACTATCACATTCCTCATCTCTACCTCTAGGAGAAGATGTCACCATATTAGAAATGCTTTTATTTATTTAGAGACAGAGCCTCAAGCTGCCGCCCTGGATAGTGCTATAATCACAGTTCACAGCAACCTCCAGCTTCTGGACTTAAGCAATTCTCTTGCCTCAACCTCCCAAGTAGCTGGGACTACAGGCACTGCCAAAAAGCCCAGCTGTTTTTTGGTTGTAGTCGTCATTGTTGTTTGGCGGGCCCGGGCTGGATTCGAACTTGCCAGCTCTGGTGCATTATGTGGCTGGCGCCTTAGCTGCTTGAGCTATAGGCGCAGAGCCTAGAAATGTTTTTAATTCCTGGCAGGAAAGAGTAAAGTCTTCTTTCATATAATTGTGTATCAAAACTGCTGTAAACTAAAATAAAATCTTAAAGCTCCCTACAGCAGCTGATTGACTGGACCTCCTCATGGCCAAAAGGATCCATCAAACAAAGTTGCTAGCCATGAGAAGGAGATAAGACATTCCTCATCAGGTACCCCTCCCTTCTTAGAGATGCCCTTTGTGACCCATTTACAGGCCTAAGGCTATGCAAGACACACCTGCAGGTCCTCCATATATATAACAAACCCCTTGGGTCTGGGCATGTACCTCTGATTACCAGACCCCATCTTAATTCAGCATTACTTTTTGCTGACTCCTGGTCCATTAAACAGAATCTAACTCTTACAGCCAATTGTCAGTTAAAGAATCTTTAACCCACCTGTAACCTGTAAGCCCCTGGCTTTGAGATATCTTACCTTATCAGGCCAAACCAATGTACACCTTCCACGTATTGATTTATGACTTTACCTGTAAACCCTATCTCCCTGAAATGTATAAAACAAAACTGTCACACCAAGAGTCTACTTGTTCAAGGCTTCTGGGATGTGACTATGGGTCATGGTCCTCAAATTTGGCTCAGAATAAACCTCTTTAATTTGGCTTCATTTCTGTTGACACTGCTTTTCACCAAGAACCAGAACAATTTTTGGTAACAGTTTCCAAGCTCCAAATGAAAATATTTATTGTATTTTTAAAGTACATGTAACAAGTTCTATTATTTACTTCTTAACATTGCACCGAATGTTTATTTTACCGAGTTCCATACTGATTTTATAACTAAAGGTGATCAAGCTAGAAAAAAGGCTGGGTTAGTCCTTTTTTAAATAACAGTAGCAGGAGAACAGGCAATGGGGATGAAAATGCAGCAGAATCAAGGAGCCCTGGCTTCCTTCGGTTTGTGCCCAGACCTGCCCAGCTGTGACACTTGATGGCCTGGTTCTCAGGAGCAGCCGGACTAGGGGGCACCAGCTCTACAGACACTGGCTTTGTGGCACAGGGACCTGAAGCCTGTGGCCATGCTTCTCTCTAACCCACTCCTCCCAGTTTCTTTATTTTTGTCTAATCATGAGTCAATTTCTAATCCTCAACTCCTCTATCTTGAGAATAGATTTACCAGTATTTTGTGTTTCTGGCAATACTTTAGTCCTAGTATTTAGTAATGTTCTGGTATTTGACAATGTCCTCTTATAGTTCTTTTTCTGTCCTGTAGGAATGCATTTATACTGTTTCTCCCATGCTAAAGTGTTCATCATAAAGTACATGATCAAAAAGCATTTACAGAAATATAATTACATGAGTTTATTTCCTGGACAGATAACATCGTAAAACATTAAATACAATAACCGAATGAATTTTCTTTTTTGTCACTTTAGTCACTTTGCCTATGATTGAACAACAATAACTCATAGTTAAATTTCCAACACTCTTGCTTTCAGGTTCCTGTCTATCTTCTCTACAGGGTCTCCCACCCAAACAGCATATTTCTGCCAGAAGTATCAACCATTATCATAACTGTACACAGGGACACTAATTAATGACTTATAGTGTAAACTAAAATAAAATCTTAAGCCTCCCAGCCGACTGAATGGATTCCCTCTTGGACAAGAGGACCACCCCAACACCAAAAACAGCGTCAAAGCTGAGCTGCTAACGGTGAAGAAAAGGTCAGACACGCCTAGTTATGCCCTGTCCCTTTTGGAGTTATTCTGTGATACAAAATCATGACAGGCCTAAGAAAAACGAACGCTTAAACCACACCTGCAGATTTGGCCTTCCAAAGCTTCATTTTTTTTTTTTTGTAGAGACAGAGTCTCACTTTACTGCCCTCGGTAGAGTGCCGTGGCGTCACACGGCTCACAGCAACCTCCAGCTCTCGGGCTTAAGCGATTCTCTTGCCTCAGCCTGCCGAGCAGCTGGGACTACAGGCGCCCGCCACAACACCTGGGTATTTTTTTGTTGTTGCAGTTTGGCCGGGGCTGGGCTTGAACCCGCCACCCTCGGCATATGGGGCGGGCGCCCTACTCACTGAGCCACAGGCGCCGCCCAAAGCTTCATTTCTTTAATCAATTAGAAATCAAAGAATCTGGGGCAGTGCCTGTGGCTCAGTGAGTAGGGCGCCGGCCCCATATACCGAGGGTGGCGGGTTCGAACCCCGCTCCAAACTGCAAGAGCAACAACAACAAAACAAATAGCCGGGCGTTGTGGCGGGCGCCCGTTGTCCCAGCTACTCCGGAGACTGAGGCGAGAGAATCGCCTAAGCCCAGGAGTTGGAGATGGCTGTGACCCGTGACGCTACAGCACTCTACCCAGGGCGACAGGTTGAGATTCTGCCTCAAAAAAAAAAAAACATACAAGGCCGAAGTTTTACTTCCGGGAAGAGTCTAACTCCTACAGCTCCTAGCGCGGGCAAACCTCCTAAACTTGGGTGGGGACTGGAACTCCTACCGTGGGGGTCGTTGAAATGACTAGGTAAAAAAAAAGGTAAAATGAGCACTCAAGGCACGGAGTCGCATAGCTCCCCTGCGCGTTCACGCAGAGAACACAAGCTCCGACTTACGCCCGAACACCGCCAGCGCTGGGACCCGCCAGTTCTACGAGGTTCCGAAGTAACAGAGGACGCCGTGCAGCCCTAGAAGCAGGACGCGAGCGTCGTGCTCACGCGCCCCGGGCCCGCGGCCCGCCGCGAGAAGGCCGGGGATGCGCCGCAGAGCCGGCCGCCCCCCGCCCTCTTCTCGGTGCGGCCCGGGCCGCGCACGGCCCCGACTCCCCCAGCTGTGCGCCAGAACGCGGCGGGAACCGGGCCGGGGGCGGCAGTGCGGCGGCTGTGCGGCGGCTGGAAGACTGACAGCGCGCTGAGCCCGGGCTGGGCGGGGCTACGTGAGCGTAGCGGGAGGGAGCGCGCGGAGCCGAGGGGCGGGGCGGGGCCGGGGCGGGGCCGGCTCCCGAGCTCTTCCCCCGGGCGCAGGGGGCCGCGGAAGCTGAGCTGGCGCGGAGCGAGGAAAGCGGCTGCCTGCCGACCGGAGGGTGTGCGGTGAGTGCCGCCCTCGGCCCTGTTCTCCGCGGCGGGTCGGCCCGGGGCCCGCTGCCCGAGTCTTCCCAAGTCCAGCGCCGCCCTAGAGACCTGCCCGGATTTGCAGCTGCTGCAGGGAGGGAGGAGATCGGCGCGGTCCGGGCGGCGGGTCCTTTGTTTTGCCACCACCGCGGGGGTGGGGGTCAGCGCTGAAGCCCGCGGAGCTAGAGACCCGGCCGAGGAGCAGGAGGCGGGGCTCGGGGCCGAGACCTGAAGACTGGGAAAGAGGGTCGGGGGCCAGACTGGGGTGAGTGATGGGAGCCTGACGGCGGGCCTGGGGCCCAGGAGATCCGATCAGGAAGCGGGAAGCAGCGGGATGCAGGGACAGTGAGCGCGGCCGGGACCGAAGAGCGAGTCGCGGGTCGCAAGGGGGGGCGCGAGGCGCTGGCCCTCGGGGCTGATCCTCCCTTTGTTGGACGAGTGTGTTTGGCCTTTGCCGCCTTCTGGGTCTGCAGCCTACTGTTTCTCGGTTGCCAGTGTGGTTTCGTTTTCTAGGGAGCTAATTGAGAGCATTTAATTCCAATTGTAAATGTTTCTGGCTCATACCCGTGGCTGTGTGCCCAAGGCCAACGTCGGGTTTGAGCAGCCTTGAGGTCTCCTCAGGCCATATTGAATGAGAGGGCTTTTCTCACTGTCACACCTGTTTTCAGAGTCTGCGTGAGCAGCTGCCTCTTTCCCCCCTTTCTCAGTGAGTGGTTCCCAAGGAGGAAAACAGAAAGCAGCCCTCTCCCTCCGTCACCCACCGCGCTTCTGCCCCAGTCACCAAGCCTTGGCGACCTCCTCAAAGCCTGCCACATCTGTCCACTCTGCCCATCTCTGATTTCAGCCACACTTGGCTCTCACCCGACCACCGCAGCCTCTTCACTTGCCTGGCCACTGCCAGACCCTCCTGCCTCTCTCCAGTCCGTTGTTTTTGTTGTTGTTGGTGGTGGTGGTGGTTGTTTTTTTTGCAGTTTTTTGGCCAGGGCTGGGTTTGAACCCGCCACCCTGGGCATATTGGCCCGGCGCCCCACTTTTTGAGTCACAGGCGCCGCCCCTCCAGTCCGTTCTTTATACACAGGGCAGAGGGAGAGCGTCCTTTGCCCTTAGGGTAAACCCAGCCCTTAACTGATTGAAAAGCCTGGCGCTGGCTGGGTCCTGAGGACCCTCCCCCGCCTTCATCTTCACTCTCTCACACCGGTCATTTAACCTTCCAGCTTGTTCCCTGCCTGGAACACTTAATTCCTTAGCTCCTGCTTATGTCTCTGCTCTCATTAAACAGCTGGAGGGACAAGTCAGACCCGATCTGCTATCTTCCCTCCTAGGAATGGTAAGCAAACTCCATCTAGGACTGACTTTCTCCTTATTGTCTTCCCCCAGATCCAGAGCTCCGCACAAGTGAATAACCCATTCATTTGTGTTTTCACTTTAGTATTACCCTTTTTAATAACTATGCCTCATCTAGAAAAAGTAGATCTGCTTTAGGATTACATAGCAAATATTAACATGGGGACTAGCAGAGAATATGGAGGTGGAATAGGGAGTCACTGTCACTGCATGAACATTCAAGGCAGTGTTAAGTGAGGCGGGTAGGCCGGCAGTGTCAGAGTGCGCTCAGCTGCTTTGTGCTGTGGTTACATCATCTCCAAAAATGAAATGTAAGGCTTATATCATCCCTATCACAATATGATGTTTGAACTTTGGTTTTGCTTTGCTTTTTTGCAACAGAAGGCTTTTGAAAGTGAAAATGTATTTTAATGAATGAATAAATAATTTATCAGAGTGTTGCGATAAAACCGGTTCAAAGTAAAACAAATTGCACTTGAATCCCTTTTCCTGAAAAAAGACCTAGCCTCCTGCCCTTAGAAGAGACTAGCTTCTGGTTCACACCCATAGCACAGTGGTGACGGCACCAGCCACATGAACCCGAGGCTGGCGGGTTCAAGGCCAGCCCAGGCCAGCTAAACAACAATGACAGCTGCAAAAAATAGCTGGGCGTTGTGGCAGGTGCCTGTAGTCACAGCTACTTGGGAGGCTGAGGCAAGAGAATCACTTAAGCCCAAGAGTTTGAGGTTGCTGTGACGTCACACGGCACTCTACCGAGGGCAACATAGTGAAACGGTCTCAAAAAAAAAAGAGACTGGCATCTTATCTGATATAGGCAGTGCTGTTTTACTTTCAAACCTATTTTAACACAATCTCCTAATGCCTCACCCACCCTTTAATGTTACAAAGCAGTCTTTACTTTCATGAATGACATTATGTTGATTCTGGTGCTTAGTATTAATTCTTAAAGCTCTTCCTCCAAGATAAGAAGCACTGGTGCTTAGACCTTAAAATAGAATGTGGGAATTCATTAATTTACATAATGTTAGTTATTTTATTTCACTGCATGTTTCGTTCTTGCCTTCACATGTTGCCTATAGAGCTTCTGCATTGGGGTAGAATAAGATAAAGTTATCTGGCAAGTACTGAATACGGTCTGGCACTTGCCTTGCTTGCCAATCTACTTTTTAATGCCCGAGAACGCTGACGTAGCCATGAGTAGGGGAGATGCTTTGTGGCTTCTCTGCTTTATAAAGTCAGAATCTAATGCAGCATTCTGCACACAGTGGTGTTCAGTAGATGAGTACTGATGCACATACCGCATGAGTAAATGCTCTAACTCGGACTTTTGACCATTTTAAACCTTCTCTTGCAGGCAGGATTTCTTTAATCAACTGGTTTTATACTTTTATCTAATTCCATAAAACAGTGGTTCTTAGGGGTAGTAGTGAGGCATTATAGGTTATTTTTATAAAAGGCATCCAAGATCCTCCATTCTACATGTATTTTATGTTATACAAAATATTTAGGTATGTAAAGACTTCCCCATTTTCTCTCTTTGCCCCTCTAAAAATATCATCTTAGGACTTCATTTGGATGAGGGGAAGAGGCCTCTTGCATATAGTATGTTCTCTCTGACTTACGGCAGACACTAAGAGAGAGACTTTCCACAGTGGGAAGCGCTCAAGTCTGCCTTCTGGTCATGGGACCCATGCCAGATAAATGGAAAGGGTGGTTCACAGGCACTCCCAGGTTACAAACGTGATAGGTTCTATTGGTTTGTTCTTAAGTGGAATTTGTATGTAAGTTGGTTTATTTTCTTGTTCGCATGTTTTTTTCCTTGATTCCATAATAAATATTAAGAGGATTGACTTCGCCAGGCCCAATGGCAATACCAGTTTGGTAATCTTCTATGTCCCCAAAGGAATTCAGAGATCAGATGGAAAAAGATGTCTAGAAAACCTCTATACAGTACACATCAAGTTTTTTCCTATCCAAACTATTGTGAAACAGATCTTCTTTCTATTTCATTTACTAAATTTGGAAATGTGACCGACCTCTGTCAGCTCCTCTGTCAGACCGACCTCTGACAGCTAATGAATATAACGATATTTTTCAAATTGTTTGACAGACATGTAGTATTCCCAGAAGTCATGCTGGGAAGGCTTCACCTTTCCTTTGGAGACAAATAGATAGCAAATGTGTCTTAATGACTTATAGTGAATACTGAACACAAAACCACTTATTTTAGGCATCAGAAATGCCATAATCATTATTGCTTTTTTTCCCACTAATTAGAATTATATGCTCTTTTGGTACTGCCGAAGTTTCTATCATGTTATTTATGCTCTTTGTCTCATCTTAATTGGAGTTGCTGAGATTACAGATTTTTGTTTCCTTCTTTGAAATATAGTGGTGTCAATAATGACAATACCTGAATTATACTAATGTGGTCCTCTTTTTTTTTTTCTGAGACAGCCTCAAGCCGTCACCCTGGGTAGAGTGCTGTGACATCATAGCTCATAGCAACCTCCAACTCCGGGCTTAAGCAATTCTCTTGCCTCAGCCTCCCAAGCAGCTGGGACTACAGGCGCCCGCCACAATGCCTGGCCATTTTTGGTTGTAGTTGTCATTGCTGTTTGGAGGGCTCGGGCTGGATTCTAACCCGCCAGCTCTGGTGTATGTAGCTGGTGCCTTAGCCGCTTGAGCCACAGGTGCCTAACATGGTCCTCTTGAATCAGATCCTAGTTTGAACATTCTTTGTCACTTAAAACTTGCTAACCTTCTCTAATCCTCAATCAACTGAACTATCAGTAGGGATCCTTATGCTTCAGAGTGTCGTTGAGACTCACTAGAAATGCACATGAACCTTTCTGCTCGGGGTCTTGCTCCTGTGAGCCAAAAGGAAGAGGGACGGTCACATACTGTGCTTTGCGCACAACACTTGAATCATGTGTGTTCTTTTGGCTGCTGTTCTGATAAATTCTTACTTGTAAATGATTTTTTAAAATATTCATGTTCATGGAGATGATTCAGAGATGAACAGTTTTGGCTCACTGTCTCATTTTGGGACTTATAAACTCTTAGGGCAGAAATCAGGTTTTATCCCTGATCTCAGAGATTCCTTATGGGACAGGCAGGAAGAACAGCCTGATGGTGGGAAATATATTAGCTGATTAAGGATCTCTAAAACTGGGCCAGGCATGGTGGCTCACACCTGTAATGCTAGCACTCTGGGAGGCGGAAGTGGGTAGATTGCTTGAGCTCAGGAGTTTGAGACCAACTTGAGCAAAAGCGATACCCTGTCTCTACTAAAATTAGAAAAACTAAGGCAAGAAGATTGCTTGAGCCCAAGAGTTGGAGTTTGCTGTGAGCTATGATGTCGTGGCACTCTACCAAGGGGGACATCTTGAGACTGTCTCAAAATAAAAAATAGCCAGGTGTTGTGGTGGGCACCTGTAGTCCCAGCTATTTGGGAAGCTGAGACAAGAGAATCGCTTAAGCCCAAGAGTTTGAGGTTTGTGATGCCATGGCACTCTACTGGGGGCAACAAAGTGAGACTCGGTCGAAAAAAAGAAAAAGAGTCTCTAAAACTGGTTAGACTACTTTAATATCTCACTTTAAATTCTCTACCACAGGTACACTTTCTTTTTTTTTTTTTTTTGTAGAGACAGTCTCACTTTATCGCCCTCCGTAGAGTGCTGTGACGTCACAGCTCACAGCAACCTCCAACTCCTGGGCTTAGGCAATTCTCTTGCCTCAGCCTCCCAAGCAGCTGGGACTACAGGCACCCACCATGACGCCCGGCTATTTTCTTGTTGCAGTATGGGGCCGGCACCCTACCCACTGAGCCACAGGTGCCACCCAACACAGGCACACTTTCAAACTATTCATTCTTTAATAATAAATTGGCTTTTTTTTTTTTTTTTTCAAATTGTTAATACCTTATAGCTTAATATGGAAACTTCTGTTTTGGAAATTTTTATTCTTCTGCCTTAATTCTGTGGCCAATTTGTTCTGCTTGCTTTACTTCATTATTGTAATGAATAATTGGCTAACTACCATGTAAACACCAGGGAAAACATTCTAACTACCAGGGAAAACATTCTAACTTTTTACTGCTTTAGGGAAACACAGCTTGAAATGTTTAGATATCTATTTTAGAGTGACAATAACTTTACTGACAACATTTTTTAACTTTTGAGGACCTGACTATTGTAGCTTTGGTGGGAAGTGTTGAAGTGACTGTGAGACCCTAGTTCCAGGTTGCTGTCTGCTGTCAGTGTGCTTGGAGCTTCGCCATAGCCCACCAGATATATGTTCAGAAATTTGCTTTCTTACCATCAGCATCTGAGTTGATGCAAAGAACTACACATCTAAATACAGTAAGATGCAATTAGCGTAAGTCCATTGCTGTGCTGGCATTAAGTTTTTAACCCCCCATTATTTTCCCTGTTTATGTTTTGCCAAATGAAAATGTTCTAAGAACCTAAACTCTTGTTATTATTTAGGTGAGTATCTCCCCAGAAGATAATTTTTTTATCCTTCTAAGATGAGATCATCATCCCCAGAATAATTTGTATCCAGCCAAGCTTTAGCTAATGGAGCTGAGGTAATGCTGAGTGTGACACTTTAGTGGCTCTGCAGGAACCAGAGCTCTGCTCCCAAGAGTGCAGCTTTGGTGCTTTCACGTGGAAAAAGCAGGGATGGCACGTAGACAGCAGATGTGCACAGCGTACAAGGCAAGTATTTTATCTACCATCATACAAATTTTCAGTAGTATACCAAGATCTACTGATACCTGTAGCAGAGAAGTAAACTGAATACATTACAGTATTTATTCTTGAGAAATCTTTATAAAATACTAAGGCACTGTTTTAAATCCTATTCTAAAAGAATTCATGTTTTCCTTTCAGCCACCAACTATATTACTAAAACAGTGTATCTTGTGTCTACTATCAGAAATGCTTACCTTGTAATTACTTGTGTTGAGATTGATACATCTGAAAATTTTCTTAACTTTTACTAAGTAATTAGAAAAAAGTTGGTTCGCTGTATAGTAAGGAAATGACTTTTAAGTAAAATGACCCAGGATTTAGATGAAATCTTACATAGGTCTGAGCCAAGAAGCAAATATTATAAAACTCTGGGAAGCTGGTCGCTGTTTAAAGTTTCTGCTACCAGTCACAGGAGAAAATAATTTTATCCCACAGCTTTACTGCTGGCAAGAGACAACAGGTTACTAAAAGCCAGTATTTCTTTTCTTTTTTTTTTTTTTTTGCCCTCAGTAGAGTGCCGTGGCGTCACATAGCTCACAGCAACCTCCAACTCCTGGGCTTAAGCGATTCTCTTGCCTCAGCCTCCCAAGCAGCTGGGACTACAGGCGCCCGCCACAACGCCCAGCTATTTTTTTGTTGCAGTTTGGCCGGGGCTGGGTTTGAACCCGCCACACTCAGTATATGGGGCCGGCGCCTTGCTCACTGAGCCACAGGCGCCACCCAAAAGCCAGTATTTCAGTCTTAAGAGTTACTGCACTGTTTGCAGGAATCTTCAAAAAGAGACCTTTTTGAAGGTCGGGGCTTATTAAGTCTTATTTCCCAGTTTTTTATTTTCTAGAGCAGTTTTTAGATTTAAAGCAACACTGAGAAGGTGCAGAGGCATCCCCGTCCCCCACCCTCACATACGCACTGGGCTCTTCTGGTGTCGACACCCCACACCAGAGTGGGAGGTTTGGTGCAGACCATGAACCTACCCTGACATCTCACTGCCCAAACTCTGCAGCTCACACTAAGGTTCACCCCTGCCGCTGTGCCTTCCATGGGTTTGGACAGATTTTCAATGACATTTATCCACCATTATAGTATTACACAGAGCAGTGTACTGCCTTAAATATCTTCTGGGCTCCCATCTCCCTCTTAATCCCTGGCAACCACTGGTCTTTTAATTGTCTTTCCCAGCTTGCCGTATAGTGAGAATTGGTTTCTTTCACTTACTAATGATGCACGTAAGGTTTCTCCATGTCTCTCTGTGGCTTGGCAGCTCATTTCTGTTTAGCACTGACTGATGTCCCCTTGTCTGGAGCAGCAGTTTCTCTTGACAGCTAAGAACAAACCTACTCCAAAGATCTGTGTGCAAGGTTTAGTGTAGACACAAGTTTGCAGCTCCTTGGGGTAAATACCAAAGAGCACATACTTACCATATGGCTGGATCGTATGTGAGAGTATGTTGAGTTCTGTAAGAAGCTGCCCAACTGTCTTCTGAGGTGGCTGTACCATTTTGCATTCCTGTCAGCAACAAATGAGAGTTTCTGTTGCTCCACATCCTTGCCGGCATCGGGTGTTGACAGTCCTGTGAATCTTGGCCATTTGACTCGGTAGCAGCTGCTGCTTCCTCAGTCTGCATCTCCCTGGGGGATGTGGAGCTTCTTTTCAGAAGACTGATTTGCAGTCTGCTGATCTTTGAGGAGGTCCCTTGTGTTTTCACTCCCTTCTCTATAGTGTAGCCAGAAAGTCTTGAAACAAAGATACTGTCTCCTGGGTTGTAACTCAGTATCAACACAGTTTGTTATGTATTCACCTGCGTTTGCAGACTTGTTAGGCACCCTTAGCGTTCCTCAGTTATCCAAGTTAACCACACCCCACACCTTGTTCTCAGCAGATGAGTAATTATTTTGTCTTGTGGTCTGTCTACTTGAATTGATATGTATAAAGACAAATCGGGCTTATGATATTTATGGTTCAAGAAAGTTTGAGATTTCCCTGTACCTGATACACATTTATTGTACATATGATAGAAAAAGCGAACAGCAAGTAGGTAGCCTAGAACATGGTACAGAGCATGGGGTAGAGAAGGGAGAGTTGCTAATCTGATAGCAGGAAATACCCCTAGTTTTGTCCCTCTTGAAACTGGTCTGAGAGTTGAAGTTGTCTGGTACAAACCTAGTTGATGCAGCCGGCCTTTGTTGATATTACTTTATAAAATAATATTTTTTTTTTGAGACAGTCTCAAGCTGTCACCCCAGGTAGAGTGCTGTGGTGTCATAGCTCACAGCAACCTCAAACTCTTGAGCTTAAGCAATTCTCTTGTCTCTGCCTCCCAAGTAGTTGGGACTACAGGTGCCTGCCACAACATCTGGCTATTTTTTGTTTGTTTGTTTGGCCTTTTTTTTTTTTTTGGTTGTAGTTGTCATTGTTGTTTGGTGGGCCCAGGCTAGATTTGAACCTCTAGCTCTGGTGTATGTGGCTGGCGCCCTAGCCACTTGAGCTACAGGTGCCATATCAACACACCATTTGTTATTATTTGATTGATGTTATTTTTAACTTTAAAAACAATGCAAATAACTACAGAAGCACCATGATGAAGGGAATGTCATCGTTTGGAAAGCGTCGGAATAAGACACATACGTTGTGCCACTGCTATGGCTCTAAGGCCTACCACCTGCAAAAGTCTACCTGTAGCAAATGTGGCTATCCTGCTAAGTGCAAAAGAAAGCACAACTGGAGTGCCAAGGCTAAAAGAAGAAATACCACTGGGATTGGTCAGATGAGGCACCTGAAAATTGTGTACCACAGACTCAGGCATGGATTCTGTGAATGAACAATGCCTAAACCCAAGAGGGCAGCTGTTGCAGCATCCGGTTCATCTTAAGAATTTCAAAAATTAGTCATGCAATAAATGTTTTAGTTTTTAAAAATAAAAAAAATGCAAATAACTAATTACTTGTTATTATCTGATTGTTATTTTTTAACTTCAAAAACAGTGCAAATAACTAATACAAGCCTTTGGAAGGAATTACGGAGAATCCTCAAAGAACTCAAACTAGACCTCCCATTTGATCCTTCAATCCCATTACTTGGCCATCTACCCAGAAGAAAAAAGAATCCTTTTATGTCATAAGGACATTTGCACTAGACTGTTTATTGCAGCTCAGTTTACAATTGCCAAATTGTGGAAACAACCTAAGTGCCTACCAATCCAGGAATGGATTAATAAGCTGTGGTATATGTATATTGTGGAATACTATACAGCCATTAAAAGGATGGTGACTTTACAACTTCTGTGTTAATTTGGATGGAGTTGAAATACATTCTTCTTAGTAAAGCATCACAAGAATGGAGAAGCAAGAATCCAATGTACTCAATTCTGATATGAGGACAGTTGATGCTGGTACATGGTGGGGGAGGAGAATGGGGATGCAGAGAGAGGGAAGGAGGGAGGGGGATGGAGGGCCACAGTGAGGGACACACCTCTTGGGGATGGGACACTATTATTAGAGGGAATTTACCCAGCAAATGCAAGCAGTGTAACCTGGCTCTTTGTATAGTCAATGATTCCCCAACAATTAAACAAAATGCAAATGGGCTCAGCACCTGTAGCTCAGCGGCTAGGGTGCAGGCCACATACACCAGGGCTGGAGGGTTCAAACCCTGCCTGGGCCAGCCAAACAACAATGATAACTACAACAACAACAAAAATAGCCAGGCGTTGTGGCAGGAGCCTACTGGGACTCCAGCTACTCAGGAGGCTAAGGCAAGAGAATCGCTTAAGCCCAAGAGCCTGAGGTTGCTGTGAGCTATGACACCAGGGCACTCTACCTAGGGTGATATAGTGAGACTCTCTCTCTCTCAAAAAAAAAAAAAAAATGCAAATGTTATAGAAAAATTACAAGATATAGAAGAATATAAGGGATAAATAAATTGCCAGTAATCATCATTATAGTTCCTATATCCTTGGTAAGTTCTTCAAAAAAATTTAGTGTGTTAATAATTGTATGGACATATCATAACTATTTCTCTTTTCTCAGATTCTTAATTTTTTGATGAATAATGCATATTCTTCCCTTTCCTTATGCCCTGGAGCCTCTGGGGTTATTTTCTTAGGATGCGTTCTTAGTACAGGATGTCCTTGAGTTTCAAACATCTGACTTACATACAACTCAAACTTACAAATGGAGACTATTATAGATAATAGGTAAATGTACCTGTTCCAATTTACATCAAATTCAATTTAAGAACAAATCTACAGAACCTATCCTGTTCATAATCTGGGAACAGTCTGCAGTATTATTTTACCAGATCAGAATTGAAGTGTTTTATTTGGGACTAGGGGACTTGTAGTCATCTTGTCCTCTAGAGGTCTTATCAGGGCTCGGTGCCTGTAGCTCAGCAGCTAAGGTACCAACCACATATACCGGAGATGGCAGGTTCGAATCCAGCCTGGGCCTGCCAAATAACAACGACAACGCCAACCAAAAAATAACCAGGCATTGTGGCAGGTGCCTGTAGTCTCAGCTACTTGGGAGGCCGAGGCAAGAGAATTGCTTAAGCCCAGGAATTGGAGGTTGCTGTGAGCTGTGACACCATGGCAGTCTACATAGTGAGACTCTGTCTCAAAAAAAAAAAATAAAAAAATAAAAAATAAAGGAGGTCTTATCAGGAACACATGAGAATGCCTGTCCCATGCACTTGCCATTGTTGTATCATCTGAAAGGAAAACCATTCCAGTCATACGAAATGTACTTCATTCTCCTTTCGGTCAAATTCATCGGCATCCTGTGTTGTGCCAAAATAACTGGTCTTCCTTCCCATTACAGTGGGTGGCTGTCCCTGTTCTCTGGGCCGAATGCCTCTTCCTATGCAAGTTGGATCCCCAGACCTTTCCATGCCTTTAGGAACTTCACTGTCTACTCCTCCCTTATTTCTTCCTCCCTCATCAGCATAAAAACATGCTTTAACGTGGACTGTCTTTAAAACAAAACAAGAATTCTGTGCCCCTTGTCTCCTTTGTTAAAAACATTTTATAGGCGCGATAGGCGTGTGGCTCATGACTGTAATCCCAGAACTTTGGGAAGTCATGGAGGCCAAGGCCAGCCTGGGCAACATAGTAAGACCCCATCTCTCCAGAAAATAAGAAATGTGAGCCAGGCTTGGTGGCACATGCCTGTAGTCCCAGCTATTTCGGAGGCTGAGGTGGGAGGATCCGCTGAGCCAGGAGCTTGAGACTGCAATGAGCTATGATCATGCCACTGTACTGTAGTGGATGACAGAGTAAGACTCTGCCTTTAAAAAAAAAAAAAAAAAAAATTATAGGAGGCTATTGATTTGGGCTGAGTTCTGTACTAGGCTCAGTAGACCAAACCAAAATAGAGCTCCTCAAGCTCGGTTTCCATGCCACGGATCTGAAACCAACTTGTTTGTCTGACTTTCCATGAAATTGGGTAGAAAGAGATAACAGCCAAAACCCCAAACAGGCCAGTTTTAGCTATGCTAGGAAAATCCCCTCAGCCTTAACTACCTTTATAAGTAACTTTGAAACAACCAGTGTGTTTTTGGTTCTCTGTTTCTGCTTTCTTTGGTCCTTTGAGGGTTTTTGTTGTTTGATTTGTTTTTTTACAGACAGGGTCTTGTTCTGACTTATTCCAGGCTAAAGTACAGTGGCATGGTCATAACTCACTGTAGCCTTGAACTCATAAGCTCAAGCAGTCCTCCTGCCTCAGCCTTCCCAGCATCTAGAGCCATAGGTACATGCTACACACCCAGCTGATGTTTTTATTTTTTGTAGGGATAGACACAGTGTATACAGAGTTCACATTCAGCACTGCCTGTAGTCTTGGGCATCCACTGGGGATTTTGGAATATACCCCTCCTGGATAAGCAAGGACATCTGTATAATTACTCCTCCTCTCTAGAGTGAAAACTTCTTTAAGGTAGGAACTTTGTCTCATTTTCACTCTGTCCTGGAGCCTAGAATGGTGCCTGGTACACTAACAGATAATTTATTTCAATCGTGCTCACATCTTCCCTTGTTTTTCTAGGAAGACTAATGGCAGAAAAACAAGGAGCTTTTTTTAGAAATGTAAAACATGGAAGGGCTTCAGGAAAAAGTGAAAAAGGGCTTCAGGAAAAACACTGCCCCCTTGGTGGTTAAATTGAATTGGTGACAGTTACTGTCTTTCAGTCTTTCCCCATCAGAGTTGCACACAAAAGTGGGGGAGAAGAGAGAAAGGACCTTAGCATTGAGAAAGAAAGAAACTATGTTTTCTGAGAGACTTTGAAAAAGGGGCCCTTGGTATGGAGTGTCAGTTGGGCAGAAGAGGAAAAAGTTCCTGGGATGGATCACGACAGCGTGACTATACTCAGTGCCACTAAACTGTACACTTAAAAAATGGTTAACATGGGCGGCACCTGTGGCTCAGTGAGTAGGGCGCCGGCCCGATATACCGAGGGTGGTGGGTTCAAACCCAGCCCCGGCCAAACTGCAACAAAAAAATAGCCGGGTGTTGTGGTGGGCGCCTGTAGTCCCAGCTACTCGGGAGGCTGAGGCAAGAGAATCGCCTAAGCCCAGGAGTTGGAGGTTGCTATGAGCTATGATGCCACGGCACTCTACCGAGGGCGACAAAGTGAGACTCTATCTCAAAAAAAAAGGTTACCAAGGTAAGTTTTATATGTATTTCATCACAATTTTGATCTGGTGAAAGTATACAAATATAAAAATTGATGGAGTTACACACTTCTATCTTGCAAATATGAAAATTGATGGAGATATACACTTTACTCAATATATATAATTCATAGCTCAGTTAGAGAGCAAGACAGATGGATGAGAACTACATCGTAAGTGCTGTTGCAAATCATTAGTAGTCGAGGTGAAAATGGGTTATTAACTTGGATAATCACTGGGATAATTAGTACAATATAGTGATTTTATGACTGATTTTTGTATTATCTTCCATTTTCTTTATATTCTAGTTAATAAACGTATCCATGGAGAATACTGAAAACTCAGTGGATTCAAAATCTATTAAAAATTTGGAAACGTGAGTATTTAAATGGAATCCTCTGTAATCAGAGCAAGGTGGGTGTGTGACACACAGCAAGCTATGAGGATAGGAAAGCAGAGGGAATATGGCTCTCAAGCCAGGGAGACCAAGCAGGCTTCCTACCTCAGCCAGCTATGTGGTTTTACACAGGTTAACTCAACCTCTTTGAACCTCGTCTTTTAAATGGAAGTAATAAAACTTTCACAGAACCACAGGGAAGATGAAGGGAAAGAAAGACCCACAGTTGGAAACCTTGTCCCAGAACCAGAAGAATGTTACAGGAGAGGCATTCTCATGAGGCTGGGTGGTCTGTACCTTCCCAAATCACCATAGGGTTAGAGATTTTGTGTTTGGGGGAGTGTTCTGACCTCATTAGCAAGGTTTTGAATTTTGTTTTATTTTTAATTATAAAGCCCATACTACAGGCTCAGCGCCTGTAGCTCAGTGCTTAGGGCACCAGCCACATACACCAGGGCTGGCAGGTTTGAACCGGCCTGGGCCAGCTAAACAACAATGACAACTACCACAACAACAAAAAATAGCCGGGCATTGTGGCAGGCGCCTGTAGTCCCAGCTACTTGGGAGGCTGAGGCAAGAGAATCACTGAAGACCCAACAGTTTGAGGTTGCTGTGAGCTGTGATGCCACTGCACTCTACAGAGGGCAATATAGTGAGACTCTGTCTCAAAAAAAAATACAATAAAAAATAAAACCTATACTACAGGATCCTGTTCATGAGTTTTAATAATAAAATGCAATGGTAATTTTCAGTCTAGAGAAGAATAGACTCGTTCTAGGGAAAGGAAGAAGATAAAATCCAAACACTCTTCACTTGATTCCTCTCTGTTTTTATTCATTTGGGGTCGCTTGTGATACTTTTAATTCTAGGGGCTCAGTAATATTCTGGACCACCCTGGGAATTCCAAACTAATTTTATTACTGAACAACACTATTACAACAGTACTGTTAAAAAGTTACCAGTAAAGATTTCACAGTGTTTAGCAAAGGAGTTTTTCTCTGTATGACCAGAAGGTTAGGTCACTCATCTTTCAAAGTTTTGATTTTCTCTGTAAAATGTGGGGCTCTTTACCTCTAGTTCTTTTCTGATCTTGACTCCATTAATATACTATTACACTTTTAATCTTCATCCAGCAATATTTCGGAAATACTCTAAAGTTAAGTGCATGAGAACACAGACTTTAATTATCAGGGTCTGGCTGTTTCTAGTCCTGTTTTTTTCCTATTCTCTTGTTTTTTTGTTTTTTGAGACTGAGTCTCACTTTGTCACCCTCTGAAGAGTGAAGTGGCAACCTCAAACTCTTCAGCTCAAGATGATCTTCCTGCCTCAGCTTCCCGAGTAGCTGGGACTACAGGCGCCTGCCACAACACAGATAATTTTTCTGTTTTTAGTAGAGATGTGAATCTCACTCTTGCTTAGGCTGGTCTTGAACTCCTGAGCTCAAGCAATCCACCGTCTTGGCTTCCCAGAACTACTACTCATAAATAGGGGGTCGAGCGATCCACTGCCTTGGCCCCCAGAGCCACTCCTTATAAACGGGGGGTCAAAAAACCACCCCCAAACACAGAGTCTTACAGGCAGGAGCCACTGTACTCAGCCTTTTCCTAATCGTTGGTATAGATCAGAGGTCAGGCTTGTGGTCTGTTTCTTTCAAGTTTTATTGAAATTTAGCCACATCCACTTATTTACATGTTGTCCTGGGTTGGTTTCACCAGCAAAATTAAGTAGCTGCAACACTTAATATTTGGGCCTTTACAGAAAAAGTTTACTGATCCCTGGTCAGAAAGTAGAGGTTTTACGATAAATAATTTTTCATATTTGCATTTTGTTCCTTTCATTTCAGGGTAATTTTTAAGATTTTACTCTTACCTCAAAGAATAAAATATTTTACAAAGTTATAAAAAAAATTTTAAATTATAAAAATTGTTTAATGAAATGTTACTAAAATTTAGAAGAAAACATAAGGGCAGCGCCCCTATACTGAGGGTGGCAGGTTCAAACCTGGCCCCAGCCAAACTGCAACAAAAAAATAGCCGGGTGTTGTCATGGGCTCCTATAGTCCCAGCTACTCGGGAGGCTGAGGCAAGAGAATTGCCTAAGCCCAAGAGCTGGAAGTTGCTGTGAGCTGTGATGCCTCAGCACTCTACCAGGGCGATAAAGTGAAAAAAAAAAAAAAAAATAGAAGAAAACATTAAGTGTTAAAATTAAAAGCCTGACAGTGAACTCCAACAGACACTTACCTTCCTTCATGGCTTTGACAGGGCATCTGTGTAGCCTTCACCATTTCACTGGCCTTGTGGGGCATCATTTCCTCATCTGTAAAATATGCTGGTGTGAAATTTAAATGAGGAAAAGCCTGAAGCACAAAGTCCAGGCCATCTTAAGGAATGTTGATGTTTCTTACGCATTATAAAAGTTGTGTTAATGTAAATGGAAGGATTGGTCATTTCTACCCTGGTAAACTGTTGTGTGATTTCCAAACAGAAAGATCATCCATGGAAGCAAATCAACAGACTCTGGAATATCCTTGGACAATAGTTATAAAATGGATTATCCTGAAATGGGCTTGTGTATCATAATTAATAATAAGAACTTTCACGAAAGTACTGGTATGTACCTTACATAATTTTTGATCCCTTTTCAGATATTCGTGCTATTTACATTTGATATAAAAAGCAGTATTGACATGTGATAAGGCAGAAAACGATGACAGAGTTATATGTGTGCTTAACTTGCTGCCTCTCTTTTATCCCAGTGGAAGGTTCTTTTTTTTTTGAGACAGAGCCTCCAGCTGCCCCCTGGGTAGAGTGCAGTGGTGCCATAGCTCACAGCAACCTCCAACTCCTGGGCTTAAACAATTCTCTTGCCTTGGCTTCCTAAATAGCTGGGACTACAGGCACCCACCACAATGTCCGGCTATTTTTTGGTTGTAGTTGTCATTGTTGTTTGGCAGGCCCAGGCTGGATTTGAACCCGCCAGCTCTAGTGTATTTGGCTGGTGCTTTAGCCACTTGAGCTACAGGCACCAAGCCCCAGTGAAAGGTTCTTAACAAATAGTAAGTAGTAGTCCTACAAAGCACGTCACAGATACTGTCTCCTTTAATCTTTACAACCGCCTGGAAAGTAACTCCTGTTTGATTTTGGAAGGCAAAAACCCTTGCAGAGTCATGCAGGTAACAGTAGCAGGGGTCTGAGGCTTGTTCTGCCCACTTGGGAGCCTGATCTCTTACGCCACCTTCTGCTCTGCTTTGTTGCCTTTCCCTCCTGCCCTACACAGTTGACAGAGACTTCCCATCTTTTACCCCATTTCCTCTTAATTCCTCTTATCTCCCGTCTTTCCTCAATTTTGAATATATGTAGTTTAAGTTTGCTAGATTACTTTTCCCCATTCCTTCTTGAATCTTTGTCTGCATAAAAGTTGCTGCGGAGGAGTGGGAGGAAACCAGGAGCCCAGGGACAGGCCCAGCACCAGCTCTGTCACCCAGCCTTGTTACCTGATGTCTCACCTCTGTGCAGATGAAGCTGGTGGTGGTAACTGTCTCGTGGTGGTTGGAAGGATTTCAGGGCAGTTCCCCACAGCAGAACGCCTGATGAACAGTATTGACGTTGAGGGTTTTTTTCCTGAAAAGTTATTATGAAAGTGGTAATGCTATCTTGAAACTGTTGGGAAGTTAGAATCAAAGAAATGCAGTTCCTCTGAGTGTGAGAAGTATGTATGTATTTAATTTTTTCTTGAAAATATAATCATGTTGTTTTCTGGTTTTATTTATTTGTTTGTTTAAGCAACGACCATTTGCTGGCAAACTTGTATCTACAAAAATAGCAGCACAGTATGAATCATAATTTATTTTTCCAAAATCCTATTGGCCATTTGTCTCTGTTTTTCACTAAGCAACTGTGAGAGATCGCACATGGCTGTGACACTGATACAGCTCATGTTAATATGAAATGTCTTATAAACTAAGGAACTACAAAGAGTTTGTGTCACCATGATCAAAACAATTAAGACTTTTCATAGCATTTGAAGGGAAGAACTTACTGCGAATACTTTGAGTTGCTGAAAACTTCATTTCATTTCAAAATAGTTTTTCTTGTGGAATGTAAAGGTCTTAGCAAAATAACTAAGAAAATGCTACGAAAGCTATGTTAACTAGTGTGATGAAAATGTGTCAAACGATCTATGAACCAAGTGTATGGTGCCCCATGATCATACTAATGTACACAGCTATGATTTAATAAAAATAAATAAATAAATAAAATAGTTTTTCTTCTCCCCTTAAAATGAATTCTTTCTGTTTCAAGGAATGTCACCTCGGTCAGGCACAGATGTAGATGCAGCAAACCTCAGGGAAACATTCATGAACTTGAAATATGAAGTCAGGAATAAAAATGATCTTACATGTGAAGAAATTGTGGCATTCATGCACAATGGTAAGAAATCATTACCACTGACTTTCATTGTCCAATTTTATGTTATGGTCTAGCTGCATTTGTACATATAATAAGGTTTGAGAACTGTGGAGGTACACTGTACGTGATCCTAATCTTACCTATGACAGCGAGAAGTAGAAAAAGGTATTTATGCTACCTCCCTAAAACGGTCTGAGGTGTGTTCTCTGATAAGTCATCTAGTCTTAATTTCTTCATCTTATCTCCACACAGTGTTTCTGAGCTTGTTGAATAAGATTGGGTTTCTTCTTACTTGTACTTTTCCAGTTTCTAAAGAAGATCATAGCAAAAGGAGCAGTTTTGTCTGCGTGATTCTGAGCCATGGTGAAGAAGGAATAATTTTTGGGACAAATGGACCTGTGGACCTGAAAAAAATAACAAGTTTCTTCAGAGGGGATTATTGTAGAAGTCTAACTGGAAAACCCAAACTTTTCATAATTCAGGTAAATGTATAATTGAGCAATTTAGTTACTATTAATCAGGGATTAATTTACCTAGTTATAAATTATCCAAAGGGTTTACTTTTCCTGCCAAGGCTAATGAACTATTGTTACTTTTTCATTCATTTAAACCACCACTTAAAGGTTAAATACGTGTTTCTTGTCTAATGTCCAGGCCTGCCGAGGGACAGAACTGGACTGTGGCATTGAGACAGACAGTGGTGCTGAGGATGACATGGCATGTCAGAAAATACCTGTGGAGGCTGACTTCCTGTATGCGTACTCCACAGCACCTGGTAAGCACGTTACCCGTAAATGTTAAATGAATGACTCTGTGATTAATTGTAGAATGAATGGTAAAGAGCATGTGCTAGACGCTGTCAAGATTTTGGTATCTGTAAAGAATATTTCAGAGTATGTTAAACACAGAAAAGTCTCTGGCCACAGAATAGAAGAGAGGTGTGTTTCTCAGGAATTCTTTGGAAGATAGGAAATAAATAACATAAATATGACTAGCATAAGAGAGAACAGACAGTAAAAATGACATGAATATGTTAACCTCTACTCTTTTTTTGTGTTGCGCATACATTAAAAATAAACATTTATAGTTCATACAACTTTTTTTTTTTTTTTTTTTTTGTAGAGACAGTCTCACTTTACCGCCCTCGGTAGAGTGCCGTGGCATCACACAGCTCACAGCAACCTCCAAATCCTTGGGCTTAGGCGATTCTCTTGACTCAGCCTCCCAAGTAGCTGGGACTACAGGTGCCCACCACAACGCCCGGCTATTTTTTTGTTGCAGTTTGGCCGGGGCTGGGCCCAAACCCGCCACCCTCGGCATATGGGGCCGGCGCCCTACCCACCGAGCCACAGGCGCTGCCCAGTTCATACAACTATTTACAGCTAACTCAGCATCAGACAGCTTAGAAGGTTGAAGTTAAAGGTATCTTTAAACAGTGTTATTATTTTTAAATATTCACAATATGATTTCCTTTATCCTCTGGGCATCTTCCCAGGCAGAGTACTTCTAAGTTAAAAGCAATGAGTCCGGGCGGCGCCTGTGGCTCAGTGAGTAGAGCTCCAGCCCCATATACTGTGGGTAGCGGGTTCAAACCCAGCCCCGGCCAAACTGCAACAAAAAATAGCCGGGCATTATGGCGGGCGCCTGTAGTCCCAGCTACTGGGAGGCTGAGGCAAGAGAATCACTTAAGCCCAAGAGCTGGAGGTTGCTGTGAGCTGTGATGGATGCCATGGCACTCTATGGAGAGTGACGGAGTGAAACTGTCTCAATAAATAAATAAATAAATGCAGTGAGTCCAACAGTTAATCTGAAAAAAAAGTATGATAATACAGTTTTTTCTGTGGGACTTTTTGAACACTCTGTAACATGTTAGACTTCATTCAGATACCCTGTAGACAGGATACTCAAAGCAGTTTATTGGCTAAGTAGTACTAAAATAAGATGACATCAGATGGAAACACCATGCTATCTTTGTTTCTGTTTATCTTTGTTTTTCTGTTTATCTTTGTTTTTCCATCTTCTGCCTTCTGCATGTTTACTGTTCTTGCCTATTGGAACAGGAACCCAGAAAGTAAAACTTTCAGTAATTTAATGGGAAAGTGAGTCCACAGTTCTCTATTTTTTTCTGAAAGCAAAGGTGTATACACAGCACACATTTTTTCCCCCTGCAGCATCATTTCTCCTGAAACCAAAGGTGTAATTTTCTTTTCTTGTGGCTGATAAGAATTTAACTTTATGATTACATGATAATCTATAGAGTCAACTAAAATCCGATGTCCATGGTATTCTGGTCGTATTTTGCCTTGTAGGTTACTATTCCTGGCGAAACTCAAAGGATGGCTCCTGGTTCATCCAGTCTCTTTGCGCCATGCTGAAACTGTATGCTCACAAGCTCGAGTTTATGCACATTCTCACCCGGGTGAACCGAAAGGTGGCAACAGAATTTGAATCCTTTTCCTTTGACTCTACTTATCATGCAAAGAAACAGATTCCATGTATTGTGTCCATGCTCACAAAAGACCTATATTTTTATCACTAAACAAACAGTTATGTGGGAGGGTATAGTTGGCATGCCAAGTGAGAAAGCAGTGTGACTGATACTGTATTTCCTCTCAGGGCTAAATCCAATCTAATCCTCCACATGGTATATACCACTTCCATAGTATACGACCAGTATGAAGCTACCTCTGACTCCAATTAGGTAGTCACAATTGAATTTGCTTAGGAATAAGTAAAAATGAGTAACGGTTTACTCCTTAGGAGAGGAAATGATTGTAAATGTACAGCTCTCGTAATTAGCAGGTGTTAATGATGCTATGCTATGAATGTTCAAGAATCATAAGACAGTATGATCGCAGTAAGGAATTTTCACGATATCCTCCCACTTAGGACTCTGCATTTTAGTTTTTATCAAACTGTAAAAATGATAATGTGGAAGAGTTTAGGGATCCCTGAGCACGGTTACAGGCTTAAGCCTTTAGTTTAGAATTGATATACAAACACGAAGTCAACTGCATTTTAGACACTTTCTGTAAGATTATGGTTTTGTGGTGTTTGTCCTGAGCATGGCTTTGTTAAAAAAAAAAAAGAAGAAGAAAAGAAAAGGTAATTGTTTAATATTGAAAAAGAAAGTAAATATTTTATTTGAGACGAAGTATGAGCAAACTAAGCTGATTTTTTTTTAAGGCTAAAAGTGCAGCATTCATAAGGAGATGGAGTTAAACCCTAAGGTGCTGAAATGCAGCTGATCTGTGCACATCTCAACATCAGTTGAGCTTCACAAACCAGCAAAATCTAAGAGCTACTACGTAAAAACCTCTAACTATTGATTACGAATAGGATGACAGGAAGAAATTCTAACGGGAACATTCTAACCTGTAGTGTATATAATAAAAATGGAATGCAAGGAACAAAAAATAAACCAGTAAGTGGGGCTCTCAGCCCATGCCATAGGAGGCAGCTTTCAGAAAGGACCACCTTCTGAAAAGGTGGGCATCCTAGTTGGGGGCATCCTAGATTCACGGAGGATGTGCCAAGCCACAGATCACCAAGTGAGCCAAATCAGAAACTTCTGAAATGAAAATTTTGCAAATGTGGTACGTCACAATAAAAATTATGGAACACTTTGTAGTAAAATTTTTAACCATATTAAGTTATTTTTCTGTTTACAATCAAAGGAAATTTATAGTCACGTTTTATAGTGCTCAGTGAAGTAAGAGGACCATGGTGTCCAGGACCAGAGAAGTCACCGTCAGAACCTCTGCTCTGGCACCTGGGAAGGTGGAGGACCAAGTTCAGCCCCCAGCCAGGGGCAGGCCGCACGCATCCTCATTCCTCACTCCCAGAGGAGCGGAGCAGTGTCGCACCTGCCGTCTGCCATTTCACCCGAGCTCTCCTTTTCCTCAAAGAAGGGAAGTTGGCCTTTGTAAATAACAGCTCTTTCTGTTGATGACTAGATCTGTAATTTTTTTAAGTAATGTAGTATATGATGATATTGTGAAGTGTGTTCCTTTGTGACAATTTTGTAAAAATTTATTTTGCATTTTTATTTCAAAATATACCTTCAAACTTAAAATTATCAATGTGTTTTGAGTGTTTTGTTGTAGTTGTTATTATTGGAAGTTCAAATATATTTAACCAAGAGCTTAATTCAGAAGAACAGAAGAGGAAGCACCAGTACCCCACTCTGAACTAAGAGGCAGTAGCAGTTACTGACTATGGTGAGCAGAACTCTACAGTGTCCCAGGTCCCCTCAGAAGACCCTACTCCTAAAACCACCACAGTGCCAGCAAGCGCACTCACTTTGCCAAATCTCTATTCTTAAATATGATTGTACTTTTGAATTTGAAACATCGTCCACCCCATACATTTTAAAAAGAGCTAATGGACGGGGGAACAACCTAAGAGGGATACAGGACAAAGCACTGCTGGCTGCCCTGGGGGATGTGAGGTGACAGTGAGAGTGGGTTAAAAGAGTAAGGAAGGTTTGAAACAGTCATTATCACCAGTGGGCATGAGTTGACCATAGAAGATGAGTAAGACTGCCAGGCAGCCTCACTCAGCAGCCTCAACCTCCTGGGCTCAAGCAATCCTGCTTCAGGCTCCCAAGTAGCTGGGACTCCAGGTACCCACCACCATGCCTAGCTAGTTTTTCTGTTGTGAGTAGAGATGGGGTCTCATTCTTACTCTGGCTGGTCTTGAACTGCTAAGCTCAAGGGATTCTCCCACCTCGGCCTCCCAGAGTGCTGAGATCACAGGCATGAGCCACTATGCCTGACTAGTTACTTTCTTTGTAAATAGCTCAAAATTTTTTCCATTCTTTTAAGCAAAGTTGCCCAAATCTAAAGTATTAGTCCTTTTGGTACTCTACTAGGGATGAATATATTTCAGTTTACTTGTTACTAAAATTAGTTAATATATGTAGATCGGTGCATATTGGCTTTTTCCTCACCTTCCATTTTGCATGACAAACACACTCAAAGTTCAGCTCACCCTATTTTCTTTTCACAGTGCTTCTTGTTAATTTCTTTTCTGGTTATTTCTCCATACTTCAAACATTTTCTTTTTTTTTTTCAAATGCAACATATTTATTTAAAAAACCCATTCACAAAATAGAATGATTAATCATCAGGGCTGCAAGCAGCTAAAGTCCACTGCATGGCAGTGAGAATGAAGTACAAGTGGCTCAGACAAAGGTTGTCCTCACAAGGATGTTCCTTTTAGCCTTGAACTTGAACATGAGTTTCTGGTTTTTAAAAAAAAAAAAGAGTTGACAAGACTGTAGTAGACTCCTCCCTGGGAATAATTAAAACCTTCTGCCACTGCCATAGCTACTGCTGCTACTGGAACCAAACATTTTCTTTTTAATTTGAATATTGTAAAGTGTACCCTTTCAGCCAGGGGCACTGGCTCACTCCTGTAATCCTACCACTCTGGGAGGCTAAGGTGGGAGAATAGCTTGAAATAAGAGTTTGACACCAGCTTAGGGCAACATAGCAAGACCCCATCTCTGCCAAAAAAAATGAGCTAGGTGTAGTGTTGTATGTCTGTGATGAGGCTGAGGAAGAGGGATCCCTTGAGTCCAGGAGTTTGACACTGCAGCCCGGGCAACAGAGCAAGACTGTCTCAAAAAAACAAACAAAAAAAAAGTCGGCCAGACATGGTGGCTAATGCCTATAATCCCAGCACTCTAGAAAGTCGAGGCAGGTGGATTATTTGAACTCACGAGTTCAAGGCCAGCCTGAGCAAGAGTGAGACCCCTGTCTCTTTAAAAAAAAAATAGCCGGGTGTTGTGGCAGGCACCTGCAGCCCCAGCTACTTGCAGTCCCTTGCCTCCTAGCACCTGAGGCAAGAGGATTGCTTCAGCCCAAGAGTTTGAAGTTGCTGTGAGCTATGGTGCCATGACATTCTACCAGGGGCAAGAAAGTGAGACTCTGTCTCAAAAAAAAAAGTTTACCCTTTGTATTTCTTTTTTTTTTTCCTAGACAGAATCTCACTATGTCACCCTCGGTAAAGTGCTGTGGCGTCACAGCTCACAGCAATCTCAAACTCTTGGGCTTAAGCTATTCTCTTGCCTCAGCCTCTCAGGTAGCCGGGACTACAGGTAGCCGCCATAATGCCCAGATATTTTTTGTTGCAGTTGTCATTGCTGTTTAGCAGGCCCTGGCTGGGTTTGAAACCACCAGCCCAGGTGCATGTGGCCAGTGCCCTAACCACTGAGTGACGGGCGCCAAGCCCCTTTCTGTTTCTTTGTTTGGACAAACCCTATAGTTTCAAAGTTATTTTTCCTGTGGTATCTTTGATGTTTGATGATCTTCATAATGTATTATTATAAAAGCCAATTTGTTTTTTCTGTACTGATATTGGAAAAACAACAAAGTGGTGACGTTAACAGGTGTTTTTGAAAATGTAAATAATAGGAAAGTGTTTCTTATTTTTTTGGAGACAGAGTCTCATTTTGTCATCCTTGATAGAGTGTCACGGCATCATAGCTCACAGCGACCTGGAACTTTTGCTTTAGCCTTCCAAGTAGCTGGGACTACACGCACCTGCCCAACACCCCAGCGAGATGGGGTCTCGCTCTTGCTCAGGCTGATCTCAAACTGCTCAGCTCAAGCAATCCACCACCAACCTCGGTCTCCCTACTAGGATTACAGGTGTGAGCCACTGGAAAGCTTTGTTGTTTTGTTTTTTGTCAGTCTCACTTTGTCGCCTTCAGTAGAGTTCCGTGGCATCCCAGGTCACAGCAATCTCAGATTCTTGGGCTCAAGCGATTCTCTGAACCTCCCAAGTAGCTGGGAAGGAAAGTGTTTTCTTGTTAGTATTTGTCTTGTTTTGTCTTTAAAGCTGCTCATAGTTTAGATATAAAAGGCTTATATCTGGATGAGGCACAACTATCTGGGGAAAGTTACATCCTGTGATCCTGTGACCTCAGGCTGCCCTCAGACGAGGGAGAGGTTTGAGAAAGATATCATCCTTCCTGGAGCATCTGCATCTTAAGGGAGGAGCCTGGAGAGTCCTGGAAGGTTTGTTTTAGGTGCTGAAGAAGCCAACAGGATATCCCTATAAACCTTCACTTACATTTTGTTGAACCACTGTTGTCAGGGGAAAATACGAAAAAGAAAAGATTATACTGCTATTCAGATACACGTCGCCTGAACAACAGTGCTTTGTCAGTTCATTCCATGAGAAATGTCAGCTTCTCCAGCCAAAGGGCTCTATATTCCTGATATTTCTGTCCCACAGGCCTGGAAATGTGGTTGGCTCATAGTTTCAGTAAACGTTTGCTCAATAATACATGGTATATTTTAAAATTTTCTTATGGCATTGTATCTGGAGTTTAAAACTTTCCGGTGCTCGTACATAAGAGATGTTTATTCATCACTGTAGGGAAGATGTTGTAGTTTCTGAAGAGGAAGACCAAACGCACAAGGTGACTGCCACACGGGTTATGACTGGTAGTGTGTGTTCCTGCTTGCAGTGCCACGTCTGGGCTTTGGTGTGCCACCTGCCCTTCGCCGCTGGGGGGCAGCACAGGTAATGAATTCCTCCACGCCAGTCCTGGAGGTGAACGTGGCCACCTGCTATTGGCCTCCACAAGAGCAGCCCCCGGGTCTGGGGAAGAGTTCTCAACCCTAACCAGGCCTCCCACTGTACAGTGAGCTCATTTTCTGAGCCTTAAACCTGGACAACGGTCTGACCCACAATAATGTGTTCACATCAGGTTAAAAATTTGAAACTGGGATTGTCTGAAAAAATCCAGTAGATGCAGGTATAGTCCTCAGTCCATTGAAAAGGGTCTATTTGTACCTTCTCTTTTTCATTGAAATAACTGATGTCAAAACTAGTGACTGGTCTGCCTTCCTCCCTGTTCATTTTCCATAAGCAGCTTCTCTCCTCCCCTACTCCCTCCCCCCAGGCCACAGTTGATTCAGGACATTTTTTTTTTTAGAGACAAGAGTCTCAATTTATCGCCCTTGGTGGAGTACAGTGGTGTCACAGCTCACAGCAAACTCCAACTCCTGGGCTTAGGCAATTCTTTTTTTTTTTTTTTTTTTTTTTGTAGAGACAGAGTCTCACTGTACCGCCCTCGGGTAGAGTGCCGTGGCGTCACACGGCTCACAGCAACCTCCAGCTGTTGGGCTTAAGCGATTCTCCTGCCTCAGCCTCCCGAGCAGCTGGGACTACAGGCGCCCGCTACAACGCCCGGCTATTTTTGGTTGCAGTTTGGCCGGGGCCGGGTTTGAATCGGCCACCCTCGGCATGTGGAGCCGGCGCCCTACTCACTGGGCCACAGGCGCCGCCCGGCTTAGGCAATTCTCTTGCCTCAGCCTCCCGAGTAGCGGGGACTACAGGCACCTGCCATAATGCCCTATTTTTTTTGTTGGTGGTGGTGCGGTTTGGTCAGGGCCGGGCTCAAACCCACCACCCTCAGTATGTGGGGCCTGAGGCTGGCACCCTACCCACTGAGTCACAGGCACTGCCCTTAGGCAAAGTGCTTTTTTTTTTTTTTTTTTTTTTGTAGAGACAGAGTCTCACTGTACCGCCCTCGGGTAGAGTGCCGTGGCGTCACACGGCTCACAGCAACCTCTAACTCCTGGGCTTCCGCGATTCTCTTGCCTCAGCCTCCCTAGTAGCTGGGACTACAGGCGCCCGCCACAACGCCCGGCTATTTTTTTTTGTTGTTGCAGTTTGACCGGGGCTGGGTTTGAACCCGCCACCCTCGGCATGTGGGGCCGGCGCCCTACTCGCTGAGCCACAGGCGCCGCCCATTAGGCAAAGTTCTTAAAAGACTGTTGGAAAAAAAAAAAAAAGACTGTTGGAGGCTCCTGTGAGTCTGCTGGTGATAAGGCTGCCCTTGGGTAGACTGAGCCTTCACTTGGACTTGTGCCTTTATTCCTTTAAGTGCAGGCATTAACTCATTTCATTGCACTCTATTGCTCTTTATAGACACTACATTTTTTTATAAATTGAAGGTTTGTGGCAACCAATGTGTTAAGTCTCCAGGTACATTTTTCCAACAGCGTGTGCTCACGTTACGCTATGTCATATTTATATAGCTCTTGCTGTATTTCAGACTTTTAAATTATTACCATATCTGTTATGGTAATCACTGATGTTACTATTTCAATTGAGTTGAGGTACCATGAACTGCACTCACAGAAGACAGAGAACTTAACTGATAAATCGTATATGCATCTGACTGTGCCACCCATCAGCTGTTTTCCCATCTCTCTCCCTGTTCCCTGGGACACAGTATTGAAATTAGGCCAATTAGTAACGCTACAATAGCCTCTAAGTATTCAAGTTGTCTCTCATTTTAAATAAAAAGGTAGAGATGATTAAGCTTAGTGAGGAAGCACAGCAACCTCAAACTCCTGGAGTCAAGCGATCCTGACTCAGCCTCTAGAGTAGCTGGGACTACAGGCAACCTGCTAATATTTTTATTTTTAGTAGAAATGGGTCTCTTGTTCGGGCTGGTCTCAAACTCCGGAGCTCAAACAATCCACCTGCCTCGGCCTCCCAGAGTACTGGAATTACAGGTGGTGAGCCACCTTGCCTGGGCAATAGCTGAGTGCTTATTATATGACAAGATCTCTTCAATGGCCTTTATATACTCATGTTTTTTCTCCAACCCTAATTGTTAGCTATTCTTATTTCTACTTTGTAGAAAAGGAAATGAGGGATAGAGAAGCCAAGTGCCTTGGCCATAGTCTAATCAACTGCAAATAAACAATGGGACCCATATGCAAATCCAATGTTTTCATCTTGTTATGAACATATCTGTTTTCAAAAGGGCTTTGAAGCTACTTTAAAACATTTTTTTTTTTTTTTTGAGACAGTTTCACTTTGTCACCCTTGGTAGAGCGCTGTGGCATCACAGCTCACAGCAACCTCCAATTCTTGGGCTTAAGTGATTCTCTTGCCTCAGCCTTCCAAGTAGCTTTTTAGAGACCAAGATCTCGCTCTGGCTCTGGCTCAGGCTGGTCTTGAAACTAAGCTCAGGCAACCCACCTGCCTCTGCCTCGCTAGGATTACCGGCATGAGCCACCACACTAGGCTAAAAGCTTTTTTGTTAATGCTAAGATTTCGGAACTGAGACCATTCAACAATCATTTGGTGAGACCACCATAGTCTGTGGACACTGGGGAACATTTGGGGATGACTCAGCAGGGAGTAGGCAGGAGCTAATTTACACCTCTATCACCCAGCAAATTATAGCAAAAGGCAGAAAACAGCAAATGTTCCAAAGAAGAGGTACAGAGTGCTACAGGAACTTGAAGTGGGAAAGCTCATATCTTGGGGCTGTGGAAGGATCAGGGGTGTTTCAGGGAAGGTGTGTTGCTCCCACGCTGAGCCTTGAAAGATGGAGAGGGTTTTGACAGTTGGAGATTGAATTTTGAATTCTGACCATGTCAACAGATTGAACTCATAGGTGTTTTTATGTCGACTTCGATTTATTCTTAGCACATTTTTAGAAAGTTTACTGAGCATCCAGTGTGTATGGTGCTCTGAGCTAAGCACCAGGGTGCAGCGATTGTATGACAGTCTCTGCCATCAAGTAACTACACTCTAAGACAAAATGTTGATCTGCATATACATGTAATACAGTGAGATAGGCATATGCAACACGTAATTATCATCTGCTGTAAACCTATTTTACAGAATTTTCAACTTTAAGAGTATGTCCACTCTCCTCCCCAAAATCCATGACATAGTCCTAAAGGAATTTTCAGTTTGCAGTCTTCACATAAAATGCAATAGCATCTGCTGGTGAAATACTGTTTTGTATCTACTAGAATAGCTCAAATAACACAGAGAGAATCACATTATTAGAGCCATAAAAAGTATTGTCCAGAGGGTGGCACCTGTGGCTCAGTGAGTAGGGCTCCAGCCCCATATACCAAGGGTACTGGGTTCAAACCTGGCCCGGCCAAACTGCAACAAAAAAATAGCCAGGCATTGTGGTAGGTACCTATAGTCCCAGCTACTCAGGAGGCTGAGGCAAGAGAATCATCTAAGCCCAAGAGCTGGAGGTTGCTGTGAGCTGTGCCACCACAGCACTCTACCGAGGGTGACAGAATGGCACCTTTTCTCTAAAAAAAGAAAAACAAAGTGTTATCCAGAAATCTCAGAAAAGGGGAGGAAGCTCTTTGGCAGAGGAAATAGATGACAGCTAAACTGGTCTCTTAAAGCTATTATTAAAGTTCCACAAATACCTGGTAGGCATAAAGCTCCACATGTATCCTCACTCCACAAACATGAAACTCCCATCTTTTTGAAAAAGTTCCCCCCTCCCAAAAAATAGGTTTTAATTTAGTCTTTCCAAGACTACTTATTACACCTTATTCTCAATTTTGCAAAGAGGAGACAAAATAGGGGCTTGCATTTGATGCGCCACTTGCCCTAAGGACCAGTCCCTGCCTGTGCATTTGATGTTGGTTCTTTTATTCCCACGTCAGCTGTGACACATACGTGTTAGCCTCCATTTTACAGAGGAGGAAACGGAAATTGATGGTGTGTAACCTACGCCAGTCCTGCAGCTTGTATGTGGAAGAGTCAAAATGCAAAGCCAATGTGATTCCCAAGTCTTGTTCCACCACACAATGTGATTCCAGAGTCTAGTTTCCATTTTACTTTGGGATCTACTTCACTGGGATATGTCTGCTCTAAAGACTATAAGTAGGAATACTGGCCTCTACCCCCAACTTATCCATGGGTCTGCTTTTAGTATTTGAAGGTGTGTTTACATTTATGTGAACAATGCATATTATACTATTCCGTCTGAGATTTGTGACATACCGATCTAAATCAGATGAAAGCTGTAAAGCGTCCTTAAGATAAACCCACTATGATATAAAATAGAAGAAAGTTGAATTGTTATGGAGTTGCTACTTCTAAATTTAAGACTATTAATAGTTGAGACAAAGTGTGTGTTCAAAAAGATCTCTATAATCTCACTTGACTAATACAAATAATTTTTAGATCGTATATATATATATATATATATTTTTTTTTTTTTTTTTTTTTGTGGTTTTTGGACGGGGCTGGGTTTGAACCCGCCACCTCCGGCATATGGGACCGGCGCCCTACTCCTTGAGCCACAGGCGCTGCCCTAGATCATATATTTGAGTGACCTTGTATGTTCAATTCCAGGCTGGCTAAAAATTAAAAAAAAAAAAAAAAAAGCAAATGATATTTGATATGTATGTTTATGTCTCAAAGCAGTGCGGGGAAGGGGAGCAAACCAGAGTGGAATTAGTGGGGAATGAGAAAAATACAGTGCAAGTGAAGACACAGAGACAAAAGATGGGATTGGGAGGACTGATTGAGCTGATGGCTGCAGCCAGCACCAAAGCACAAAATCAATTTTATTCTATAGTATCTGTACAGGATTGTCTAGGGGGAAGTAACATAGATAATATGGGGAAGTAGCATAAACAAAAGACATATTTTGGACTTACAGTATGATAGGTAGAAGTAAATGACTTGAATAAAGATAAATCATCTTGTTAATGGTTTCTACTCAACTTCGTTAGCACGACAAGGAGTAAGAAGGAAAGATCACAAGGATCTCTGCATAGTTAACAAAATAAAGAACTATGTGACTTAGTGGTTTCTACTCAACTTTGTTAGGTATGACAAGGAGAAAGAAGGGAGAGATCACAAGGATCTCTGGATAGTTAACTAGACAAAGAAAGAGCTACTTGGGTGGCACCTGTGGCTTAAAGGTGTAAGGCGCTGGCCCCATATACCAGAGGTGGCGGGTTCAAACCCAGCCCCGGCCAAAAACTGCAAAAAAAGAAAGAAAGAAAGAGCTACTAGACTTCTGGCAGAGAGAGCATGAAGAAAGGAATATGGCTATTTTGGGAACAGAGGAGAAGCAGTTGGGGGTTCATTCCCTGAATGTTCCCCAGGCTGTGGGGGCTCTGCTGCCTCACTGCCCAGTCTCCACATGTCTATATATGGGCAAATAAAACTCACCCTAAAATGCTAATTTCATTTTCTCTGCTATCTCTAGAAGCAAAAAAAAAAAAAGAAAGAAAGAAAAGATATTGAATGGTAACTATGGGTATTTGGAGCAGTATCATGTTTCAGGAAGTGGACTGACTGGAACAAGTAGATAAGATTTTCAAAGATCAATGTGCCATAAACCAGCACAGCACAGATCAGCACTTAACGTGTTCAAACTCCAGCTACGTCAAAATTTCAACAAGAAGACTGAGGCTCAAGTAAAGTGTTAAGTGTTATTAGCTGACTCTGATCTGAAACTCAGAAGCCCTAACTTCTATGAACAGTTTGTTTATTCTCTACATTCTTACCCCCAGAATCTAACATTATGCTACTCACTTTGTTCTTATGGGGGTTTTGTTATTGTTGCTTTTGAGACAGAGTCTCACTATGTTGAAGGAAAGTACTACCAAATCCAAAAAGGGGGGGGAGGGGACCAGCCATGTAGCAGCACCTCTCGCCCCCTACCATAAGAATGTGACCTTTCGTAACTGTTCCAGGAAATAGCCCCGAGCTAAAGCAGATACCCGGTAACCGGTTCTGAGAAAAGAGCTAAGCAAATGTTTAACTGCTGATCTTGTCTTAAGACAGATGAGTAATGAACCAGAGTTCTTCTTATCTGGAAAGCCCCTGCTATGTCTGCTACCCCTCCCTACTTTGTGGTTTTTGCCTTTATAAGCTTGTAAAACCTGCTGTTCAGGGCTTGACTCCTCTGCTCCTGAAAGAGTTACGAGTTAAGCCCCAGCATGCTGGAATAAAATCCTCTTGCTGATTGCATCAAGTGCCTTCTCTTGCGGTTGATTGGGGTCGTCGTCGTTCAGGACAGAGTGGGGGGTCCTGCCCCAAGTCTTTCAATGTCATCCTGGGTAGGGTGCGGTGGTGTCACAGCTCACAGCAACCTACAACTCTTGGGCTTAAGCGATTCTCTTGCCTCAGCCTCCCAAGCAGGTGGGACTACAGGTGCCCACCACAACACCTGGCTATTTCGGGTTGCAGTTGTCATTGTTGTTTACCTGGTCCAGGCCAGATTCAAACCCACCAGCCTTGGTGTATGTGGCTGGCGCCATAACCACTGTACTACGGGCACCAAGCCTGTTCAAGTTGTTTTTATTATAACAGTATGACTTCGAGAAAAAAATCATTCATATATCTTAAGTTATCTATCTTTACAGATAGAAATCATAGTACATTTCACAATAGGAATCATAGTACTATCCTTTTTTTTCCTTCCTAAATATAATGTAAATAGCAGCAAAAATTCCTGGTGGACTCACTTGCATGCAATATGGTTTATTATCATTTTATGTTATATGTTTGCTTTTTTCATTTTTTTTCGTTGCAACCACATGGCCAGCCTTCATACTTTTCCCTACTTCTCACAGTTACTTAGCAGTTACCTCCCTCCAGAGGACTTACTGTAATTAAAGTAAAACAGGCAAGGCCAGGTGTGGTGGCTCATGCCTATAATCCCAGCACTCTGGGAGGCCAAGACAGGTGGACTGCCTAAGCTCAGGAGTTTAAGACCAGCCTGAGCTAGAGTGAGATCCTGTCTCTAAAAAATAGCTGGGCATTGTGGCAGGCCTTATAGTCCCAGCTACTTAGGGAGGCTGAGGCAAGAGAATCGTTTGAGTCCAAAAGTTTGAGGTTGCTGTGACACCACAGACTCTACCAACGACAACAAAGTGAGACTCTTGTCTCAAAAAAAAAGTAAAATGGGGCGGCGCCTGTGGCTCAGTGAGCAGGGCGCCGGCCCCATATGCCGAGGGTGGCGGGTTCAAACCCAGCCCCGGCCAAACTGCAACAAAAAAATAGCCGGGCGTTGTGGCAGGCGCCTGTAGTCCCAGCTACTCGGGAGGCTGAGGCAGGAGAATCGCCTAAGCCCAGGAGTTGGAGGTTGCTGTGAGCTGTGTGACGCCATGGCACTCTACCAAGGGCAATAAAGTGAAACTCTGTCTCTACAAAAAAAAAAAAAAAGTAAAATGGGCAGGAATTGACTTTCATGGAGCACCTGGATGAAAGAAACAAGCATTGCTCGGCACCTGTGGCTCAAGTGGCTAAGGTGCCAGCCACATACACCTGAGCTGGAGGGTTCGAATCCAGCCCGGGCCTGCCAAACAACAATGACGGCTGCAACCAATAGATAGCCTGGCGTTCTGGTGGGCGCCTGTAGTCACAGCTACTTGGGAGGGGGAGGCAGGAGACTCACTTGAGCCCAGGAGTTGGAGGTTGGTGTGAGCTGTGATGCCATGGCACTCTACCCAGGGCAACAGCTGTAGGAAGAAAGAAAGAAAGAGAGGAGAGAGAGAGAAAGAGAGAGAGAAAGAGGCAAGATAGAGACCTGGTATTAAGACAGGGAGATCAGAGGTTTTGCTACTAACATTTTATAAAAGATTATGTGGCTAATTTATGAAAATGTACATGAAACTCCCAACTAGAAACCAAGATGGGTGACTAGGCTGACACCAATTTCCCGATCCCCACAAGGAAGTTTTGCTAGAATTTAAAAAAAACAAACCAAAACTACACATTCCAGATGATCTACAGCAGTAGATTTCAGTACATTTCCATGGTTTCAAGGTGTCATCACTTAATACCATACTGAGTGCTTTTCATACCAAGGGTGTACCTCTCCCCACTCAAGGTATTCTCACTGCCACAGTTTCTGCCCAGGTGACAGCGTTTCAGGCCCCTGCCGGTTACACGTTTTTTCTGAGGTCAAAGTGGCAGCAAGGTCAAAGTAAGTATGGTTGGCCTTTGAAGATTTCTAACTCATCTGCTCATTGCCTCCCGGGACTTTATCACCTAACTACCAGCCAGTCTCCTGGGCAGATGGGAAATATGTGCACCAAGAGCAGGAAGCCCAGCCTGATGTGAGCACATGGCCACCTGAGTCTCTGACGTGATCTGGAAGGGGCAGCTGCCTTCTGCTCAGACCCAGCCTACCAATGGGTCAAGGGCTCAGGACATGCACACAAGTTGTTTGCTCCCCTGGGAGCAGCCTGCATTTGTCCAAGGTCAGCTGAGCCGGGACCTTCTCTCAGCCCCAGTGACTGGAGATAAGCAGTGGGGGGCCAGACCCTAGGGGAGATGTGTATCTGATGAGTGTCAATACTCCTGGGAGGAAAGTCAGTGGTGGCTAAGCCCCACAAGGAGGACTTGCTCTGGCCTAGGACCCCAAAGGACAAGATTTCTCCTGTTGATTCTCCTGAAGTGTTGGTAGGAAGGTGTGAGTTTATATCTTTTCAAACCCAGAGAAACCTCCCCTGCTCAGTAGAGAGTAAACTAGCTTGAATTTCTTAGCAGAATACTGCTCCAGAGGTCAAAGTGCCCAACAGCGTAAGATGAGCCAGTGTTCATATATTAATACAAACAAATCTCAGGAAGGGGTCAAACCCTTGCTGAGAAATAGACGAGGCACATTAAAATTTAAAGAGCCTATTTGAACAAACAGCAGTCACAAATCAGGCAGCTCTAAACTAAAATTGGTTCCAGGCTCCCCTAGAACAGTTGGAAGGGAAAGCTAGATGCTGGAGCAGAAGCAAGAAAGTATCAACACATTTGAGCATCTGCCTTACTTGAACTCTCCTACTGGAAATCCCCTGATTATTTTTTTATTTTTATTTTTTTTTGAGACAGAGCCTCAAGCTGTCACCTGGGTAGAGTGCCGTAGCATCACAGCTCACAGCAACTTCCAACTCCTGGGCTCAAGCGATTCTCCTGCCTCTGCCTCCCAAGTAGCTAGGACTACAGGCGCCTGCCACAATGCCTGGCGATCTTTTGGTTGCAGCTGTCATTGTTGTTTGGCGGGCCCAGGCTGGATTCCAACCCACCAGCTCAGGTGTATGTGGCTGGCGCCTTAGCCACTTGAGCCACAGGCGCCGAGCCGAAATCCCCTGATTATATAACTAATACTCAGTTAGCTCCTGTGACTGGCAAAGCTTAGGTGTCTGGCTTGGCACTCATAGCACAGCGGTTACGGCGCCAGCCACATGCACCGAACATGGTGAGTTCAAGCCCAGTCTGGGCCAGCTAAACAATGACAACGACAACAACAACAACAACAAAAAACCAGCCAGGCATTGTGGCGGGTGCCTGTGGTCCCAGCGACTTGGGAGGCTGAGATAAGAGAATCGCTTAAGCCAGTGGTTCTCAACCTGTGGGTGGCGACCCCTTTGGACTATATTCAAGGTTTGCAGCATTAGGAAGGTTGAGAACCACTGGCTTAAGCCTAGGAGTTTGAGGTTGCTATAAGCTGGGATGCCACTGCACTCTACCAAGGTGACATAGTGAAACTCTGTCTCAAAAAAAAAAAAAAAGCTTAGGTGTCATTTTGTTTTATGTAGGAACCCAGAACCTGGGAGCTTTCTCAGCCTGAGGCCTTCCATGGAGTCATCTTAACACCTTCTCTCTGTATCAGGATAAGCTGGCATCTTCCACCAGAGTGCTCTTAACACCATGTTTCCTATTTTTAGTAGAGACGGAGTCTCGCTCTTGCTCAGGCTGGTCTCAAACTCCGTGCTCAAGTGATCCACCTGCCTTAGCCTCTGAAAGTGATGCCAATGCACTCTACCCAAGGCAACAGAGTAAGACTGTCTCAAAAACAAAACGAAAACCCTGTTTCCTTCAACAAAGTGAAGCCACACCCTTTTGCCTCTGCAGATAACCTTCCAAACAAGGGTATCCTGATACTCTTTCTCATCTTGGTCTCTTCTCTATACCAGTGTTTTTCATCCTTTTCTTTTTCTCACAGCACATAAACCTATAGTTAAACTTGTTGATCAAAAAAACAAAGTAAAAATAAAAGAATATATTACTGTGTTTTGAGCTTCTTTTGAAAATAATTTAATTAATAACCTTTAAAATTTTTTGCAACTGGTGGCACCTATGGCTCAAGGAGTAGGGCACCAGCCCCATATACCGGAGGTGGTGGGTTCAAACCCAGCCCCAGACAAAAACTGCAAAAAAAAAAAAAAAAAAATTTGCAACACATCTAAGATCCTCTCAGAGTGCACTGGTTGAAAATCACTGCTCTGGCTAGGTGCCTGTAGCTCAGCAGCTAGGGTGCCAGCCACATACACCAGAGCTGGCAGGTTCGAAACCCAGCCCAAGCCTGCCAAACAACAATGTCAACTACAACCAAAAAATAAAAATAGCCAGTCGTTGTGGCAGATGCCTATAGTCTAGTCCCAGCTACTTGGGAGGCTGAGGCAACAGAATCGCTTAAGCCCAAGAGTTTGAGGTTGCTATAAGCTGTGACACACCACAGCACTCTAACAAGGGCAACAAAGTGAGACTCTTGTCTTTAAAAAAAAAGAAAGAAAATCACTGCTCTATCTGTTTAGATCATGTGTTATACCTAAACCCTGCACTATTTAGACAATTCTAAAAATGTCCAGGACTGAGACCTGAGCTATCCTTGGACATAGCGGTAAGCCAGAGGAGGAAAGCCTAGTGGAGGAAAGACAGAGTCATAGATGAATGCTGTAAAGAAGCAAGTAGATCTCCTATCTGCCTACACTACGTTAATCATCCTGAGCACCAGAAATCTGAATACTCTCTTCCTCTGATTCACATACCCACCACAGAAAGAGTGCCACGGGGAGGACTATGTCTCCTCTGCCCTAAGGTCTCAGAATAGTAACATCAGGCCTACTGCCCAGGTAGGGGAGCTGGAGTCCAAGGTCAAAGCACAAGAAAACCAACTGAGATGTACTATAGATTAACCCCAGAATGAAGTACCAAGCGGATATGACCTTGGATATGGAGACAACTCAATAACCATTTCATTTCTGACAACCTAAAGAAGGTTCACTGTGGAAGTTGCCAGCAGAGCAGATGTAGTGAATGTTATTCAAGGTTCCCCAAGTGTCCTGTGAGGAATCACCTGTCCTCCAGATCCTCCTGGGCATGGGCATAACCTGTGACCCCAGGGTCACATCTACAGGAATCCCCTTGTTCTCATGATCAGAGACAAGGACTCTTCTGCTTAGTATGAAGATACAGTAAATGATCACTTAATAATTATATTGATTAGGGAAAATGACGTTTCAGTTATGCTGTATTGTCATGTTCTTTCCTTTTTTTTTTTTCTTTGAGACAGAGCCTTAAACTGTCACCCTAGGTAGAGTGCCATGATATTACAGCTCACAGCAACCTCCAACTCTTGGGCTTAAGAGATTCTCTTGTCTCAGCCTCTCAAATGGTTGGGACTACAGGCACCTGCCACAACGCCCAGCTATTTTTTGGTTGTAGTTTTCGTTGTTGTTTGGCAGGCCCGGGCTGGATTTAAACTCACCAGCTCTGCCTTAGCCGCTTGAGCTACAGACGCCGAACCATCATGTTCTTTTCGTTGGGACTTTTCTTTGTATTTTTTCCACCAATAATATTTTCAACTCAAAAAAAAAAAAAAGACGACGACAACGATGTCCAGGACCAACTGGCAGAGAACTGTGGCATTGAGCCCTCACTGTTTGCATCTGGAACTTTCATAACTACCTTAGTTCTCCATCCCAACTGTGTAGTTATCTCTGCTGTCCACATCAAAAATGCATTTACCTCTGACAAAAACTCAGCACCTTAAAAGGGACCCGTCCAGGGGTAAATAGGACACAGCAGACATGATATATTTAAAATTAAAAGCTAAAGGCTTTCAAGTTCCAGCTACTTGGGAGGATGAGGCAAGAGAATCACTTAAGCCCAAGAGTTTGAAGTTGCTGTGAGCTGTGACGCTAAAGCACTCTACCGAGGGTGATACAATGAAATTCTGTCTAAAAAAAAAAAAAAAAATAGGCTCGGCGCCTGTAGCTCAGTGGCTAGGGCACCAGCCACATACACCGGAGCTGGCGGGTTTGAATCCAGCCCGGGCCTGCCAAACACCTATGACAACTACAACCAAAAAAATAGCTGGGCATTGTGGCTGGCACCTGTTGTCTCAGCTACTTGGAGGCTGAGGCAAGAGAATCACTTAAGCCCAAAAGTTTGAGATTGCTGTGAGCTGTGATGGCACAGCACTCAATCCAGGGTGACATAGCGAGACTCTGTCTCAAAAAAACAAACAACAAAAAACAAATAAACAAACAAAAGAAACTAAAAGCTTTCTGATACTCAAGGCTTGGGCAAGAAAAGAAAAATTAAGTAAATTGGGCTTTATCAGAATTAAAAAGTTTTCTTTTTTTGAGACAGAGTCTCACTTTGTCACCCCCAGTAGAGTGCTGTGGCCTCATAGCTCATAGCAACCTCAAACTACTGGGCTCAAGCAATTCTCTTGCCTCACCCTCCTGAGTAGCTGGGACTACAGGCACCCACCACACCTGGCTATTTTTAGAGATGAGGTTTCACTCTGGCTCAAGCTGGTCTCCAATCTGTGAGCTCAGGCAATCCACCCGCCTCAACCTCCCAGAGTGCTAGGATTACAGGTGTGAGCCACCACACCCAGCCAGAATTAAAAACTTTTGTGCATCTAAGGATACCATCAACAGAGTTGACAAGGAAACCTACAGAATGGGAGAAAATATCATTATACTTTATAAAGCATTAACATCTAGAATATTCTACAACTCCAAAATTCCTACAACTCAAAAGTAATAAAACCAATTTAAAAACATGCAAAAGTCCTGAATTCTTTTTCCAAAGAAGATACACAAATGGCCAACAAGCAAATGATAAAATACTCAAAAGCACCAAGAAGACGCAAACCAAAATCACAATGGGACGTCACTTCACAGACAGCAGAATGACTGTTAACAAACACCCACGACGTAATAAGGGTTATTGAGGACATTGTGGAAAATGGTGTGATGGTTCCTCAAAAACTGGAACATAGAATTGCCACAGAAGCCAACAATTCCACCTCTGGGTATAAACCCACAAGAATTGAAAGCAGGGTCTCAAACAGATATTTGTAAATTTATGGTCATAGCAGCATTACTCACAATAGCCAAAGGCACCTGGGTTTTTATTTGCTCCTCCTGACACCCTGGCGCTTGTCTCTGTGCAGTTCCACTTTTTAGTGTAGATTACTCTTGACCTAGGTAAGCAAGAAACAGTGAAATTGATGTTTCCTCTTTGCAGATGATGCTGGAATAGGAGATTAGTGGGTGGCCCATCCACGTCCATCCATTTCTATTAATAATGTTAACAAATGTTTCATGGTTTTAGGACTTTAGAGAAGGAGAAATTTATTGATTTATCAGCTGAACCAGCATTGTAATAGCTTATGAAGAGTTCGCAATTGTTTGAGGTTAAAGTGAGGACAACATGAAACACTTAATGAAAACTTTTCACAAAACCTGGCCTATTTCCAACAACTTTTATACCACGACAACTCTAAAAATAAAACTTTTTAAGTTAAAGCTGATCTCCCAGGTGCTGTTTCAAACTTTATCCCAAGAAATGAGGTGCTATTGGGTAAAATGCAATTACAGGCTTTTCAACAGTAAGATTAAATAACCATTATATGTTTTCTGGTGATGAAATTACTCATCTGAGTTTGCAATGGTAGCTATAAAGTATTTGTCAATGGTATTACCATAATTTAGTTTCTAATAGAATGAGTTTTATATGTACATGTATGTGTTAATCGGTCAGTGGCAATATATTCCTACCTCTACATAATACCAGGATTTATTTTGTGCTATATAATGATACAGTAAACTATACTCTCAGCAATATTTTCCAATATTTCAGACTATTAAGGCATGTAGAGCTATGTTTTTAAAATATGGCATTATAATATACCTTCAATCATATCATTATAATTTCATGGCTTTGAAATCTATGTAAATAAACATCCATATAAACATTCCTGTGAGGTATTTTAAATTTTGAGGGAGATGGGCATCTGTTGGAAGCAGGAAAATTAGGGAATCTCTGGGTTGTTTAGAAATATTAGTAGATAGGTAATATAAAACAGTTGAGAATTCCTTATTTATTGTAGCCTTTTCATTTTATAGATGAGAAAAAAGAGATCTGGTAAGGTCAAAATCTCAAAGCTACCGAGAGATAAATACACAGGCCTCCTGGCTCCCCTGCCAGAACTGTAAGTAAAAAGAGCCTATGACTTGGAAGGCTGCTCTTCTCTTTCAGCTTTGTCATCCAAGCTGTGTGGTCTCAGGTGGACCATACACCAGTTAAGCTACTTAAGCCAAGTTTAATGCTCCATGAACCCAAGCTTCTTAATGGGAGGATGGTAATAGCTAATAAAGGTAAGAATTGAGTTGTTTCAAGAAATCAGTAGAAATAATATACTTGAGAAAGCTTCATAAACTACCAGGTGAGTTATAAATCGTAAGTTTCCGTTAAATGGTGTTAAATTACCTACTATGGGCCAAGCACCAGGCAGACAAGCAACTTAGCTAGGACCACAGTGTGCACCACCACACCTGACTAATTTACAAATTTTTTTTTTTTTTTTTTTTTGGTAGAGACAGAGTCTTGCTTTGTTGCTCAGGCTGGTCTCAAACTCCTTGGCTCAAGAGATTGTCCTGCCTCCCAGAATGCTGGGATTATAAGCATGAGCCACTGTGTCTGGCCCTGGTCTTTATCTTTACATTTTAATCTTAAGAATAAAGGTGTTCTCAGCAATGCTCTAGAATGAGAAAAGATAAAAGTCTCTTACACAATTCCCTAGTAATTAGACAGCCACCACCTGCAGCCAACCACCCTCACTTGGGACTCCTCCCTATAGTAGCATTGTTGCCCCAAGCTGGGAAAAGCCTGGCTTCCAGAGCATGTCGAAACAAAGGGCACCACTGACCTCCTCAGAAACGCTCTTGTGTTTTCCATCCTGATCTTTAACATACGTTTCTTTGTCAACCCTGCACATTTGCTTTGGACAGAGGCGAATCACAATGGGTAAGTTCAGGCTTCAGATTTCCTGAAGGAAGCAAAGCATTCTCCTAGTTGAAGGGACCTTGCACACAGCACCTCACTTGCTCCTTCTCAGCTGTCAGGGCGGAAGAGCAGGCCTCTGCCACTGGACTCTGCCCTGGGGGCCTGGGCCTCCTAGATTCAAAACCCCACATCAGGAAGTTGCCGCTCTTATCTTGGTTACTACTGAGTGCTTATCATATCCCAGGTATTGAGTTAAATATGTCAACCTTCACACTTGCCGTGTGTTATTATCACCTTTATACAGAGGAAACCTGCCTGATCAAGAGTAAGTAGTTTATCCCAAGTTACACAGACTGTAAGTGGTGGAGCTGGAATTTGAACCCAGTCTAGGCCTAATTCCCCACCAAGAGGACAGGAAACAGGAGTAGAGGTTCTATACAAAGACCCTACTGCCCTGACACTTCTATTTGTGTCCAATGTCACTGTGTGTTTGTCACTTGTGATCCAGGATATTTCAATGCTGAGTGGCTTTAAAACTCCTAGCTGAAACAGTCTTCGTGTACATAAGGAATGTCTCAACAGAGTAACTTGAACCGTTTCTTCATGTTGTCATTAGTATTAGAATTGTTATCGGGTACTTTTGCATTCATGATCTTGCCTGTTTCTTTAGAATTGAATTAGGTCAAAGTACCCCTTTAGCCAAACATGGAGATTTAAAAAGGTGAAGAGAACATACACAAAATAAGACAATGTCTAGGGGTGATAATTCTTCATTGAAAGTTTTCCATCAAACCTATCTCAAATTCTTCTGAACAAACTTGGAACTCTCTCTTCCTGAGATTCTTCCTAAGAAGGCTCCAAGCCTTCTGCTCAGTGGTGTTTGGGAGCCATCTTACACTGGCCCATGAGAAGAGAGGCACATACCTTCCCCACTCTGCACTCAAGGAAGTCACTGTCACCCAGCCCTGGTGGATGGGTTGAGTATTCCTTATCTGAAATGCTTGGGACAAAATCCAAAGGATTTTGGATTTTTTTCAGATTTTGGAATATTTGTGTGTGTGTGTGTGTGTATATATATATAAAATGATACATTTTATGGATAAGACTCAACTGTAAACACAAAATTCCTTTATGTTTCATACATATCCTATATATAACCTGAAGGGAATTTACACGTTTTTAATAATTTTGTATGTGAAGCAAAGTCTGTACTATCTTTTGACTGTGACCCGTCACATATAATCAGACATGGAATTCTTCATTTATGGTGTCATGTCATGCTCAAAAAGTTCTGGATTCTCTACTCGGGAGGCTGAGGCAAGAGAATCGCTTAAGCCCAGGAGTTGGAGGTTGCTGTGAGCTGTATGATGCCATGGCACTCTACCGAGGGCCATAAAGTGAGACTCTGTCTCTACAAAAAAAAAAATAAATAAAAAAGTTCTGGATTCTTCTGGCTTGGCACCTGTAGCTCAGCAGCTAGGGCACCAGCCACATACACTGGAGCTGGCAAATTCAAATCCAGCCCAGGCCTGCCAAACAACAATGACAATTATAACCAAAAAATAGTTGTTGTGACAGGCACCTGTAGTGTCAGCTACTTGGGAAGCTGAAGCAAGAGAATTGCTTAAGCCCAAGAGTTTAAGGTTGCTGTGAGCTGTGACACCATGGAACTCTACCAAGGGTGACATAGTGAGACTCTGTCTCAAAAAAAAAAGTTCTGGATTTTGGAGCATTTTGAATTTTGGATTTTAAGATTAGGGATGCTCAATCTGTATTTATACCATGTATATTGTAGTTTCCTAGGACCACCATAGCAAGTTACCACAAAGTAGGTGGTTTAAAACAACTGAAAAAAAAATTTTTTTTTTTTGAGAAAGAGTTTGCTCTATTGCCCCAGCATAGGGGCATACAGTGGCATCATCATAGCTCACTGCAGCCTCAAACTCCTGGGTTTAAAATAGCCTCCTGAGTAGCTGATATGATAGGTGCTGGCCACCATGCCTAGCTAATTTTTTTCTATTTTTAGTATAGACGGGGGTCTTGCTCTTGGTTCAGGGTGGTCTCCCACCCCTGACTCAAGCGATCCTCCCACCTCAGCCTCCAAGATTGCAAGGATTCAGTTAGCTGTCTTCCATGGTATTACTACAATAATGAAAGTTCATGGAAAGATAAAAAAATTACCATAGCCTTTAGAAGCAAAACATAACAAAAAACCACTACTTGTTAGAATCTGTGAGGAATTTTCCACTTAATACAGAGCACATGGAAATAATTTGCACAAAATGTGGTCATCTACATATATATTAATCTCTGAAATAAAACTGTAGGTCTAGATAAAAACTGGTTGAAACAGTTAAGAATGTAAGTAAAATTGAGAACAACAGTAGCAACTGAATACCAATTTCATTACTGGGTATTTACCCAATAGGAATGATTAAATATAGTCTTCTCATCCAAAGAAAATTAATTGTAATATTTTGCTGTATATGCTTCCAAACTTCGCAATACTTTTTATTTGTTCCTATGTCTCATACATAATATGGCTTGGTAGTTCTTATTTTGGGGAAGAGTTTTTGGGTATTTGGAGGGGGGGAGTTATGTTTTTAAAGAGCCAAAATTTTTCAAAAATGCTGTCTTCTTAAGGTAAATGATCGGGAGAGTCTTTTTGCCGCACGCCTCCTTGGATTCTGCAATGTTCTGCCCTAGTTCATAGCGCTCTGGCCACTTGGGGGCCATCTCAACCTGTTCCAAACACTCACCGTACCCAAACCACGTCACCCCGAGCCGCAGGCATCCGTGGAGATCCCCTAGCCAAGCTATACGGGTCTCCTGGCCGCAGCGCCCACTCTGACCCCATCTGCCCGGCCGTAGGGTCCGCCTGGGTGGATTCGACCAACCGAGTATCTAAAATATAAAAAAGAAATTGCGGGCTCGGCACCTGTAGCTCAAGCAGCGAGGGCGCCAGCCACACACTCTAGAGGCGGCGGCTTCGAATCCAGCCCGGCCCGCCGAACAACCATGACAACTACAACCAAAGGACGTCCGGGCGTTGTGACGGGCGCCTGTAGTCCCAGCTACTTGAGAGGCGGAGGCAGGAGAATCGCTTAAGCCCAAGGGTTGGAGGTTGCTGTGAGCTGTGACGCTACGGCCCTCTACCCGGGACAACAGCTTGAGACGCTGTCTCAAAAAAGAAAAAACTGCGTCCGTATTGAACATATACAGACTTTTTTCTTACCATTATTCCCTAAACACAGTATAACTATTTACATGGCAGTCACGTTGCATTAGACCTTCTAAGTCATCTGGAGATTCAAAGTGCACGCGAATGTGCCTGGGTTATATGCAAATATGACGCCATTTTATGGAGCACCCGCAGATTTTTGATATCAGTGAAGGTCCTAGAACTGGGTCCTCACGAAAACCGAGGGACAAGAGGGAAGACGTGACGTAATACCCAAACTTCGCCGTCCCTGACACTGCGCAGTCTCCTCTCTGCAGGGTTCCGCTGCGTCCCCGCTTCCCTACTGTGCTGCGCGGACCACAACTCCCAGGATGCACCATGCCGACGCCCGCGAAGACCTACTTCCTTCCGGCTACGGTTCCTGAGGAATAACTGCTCTGCCGAGTTCCGGGAAAGTGCAAAGTGGGGAGGATTAATGGGCCGCTTGCGAAGGCGTTGGGTTGAGCTTGTGTTTTCTTTAACAACAACGAAAAAAAAAAAAAACAGCAGCAGCAGCAGCTCCGTAGCGGAGAGCAGGCTGTCTCGGGACCCGGTGCGCGCACACAGTGCTTTTATGCGCGGGAGAGAGGCGTTTGCACCTCCCTGCTGCGGGCCCAGGGCAGCGCTTTGCAGGGACGCCGGCTGCAGAGTTGCCAAAGATCCCTCGGCAAATAGGCTGACAGTCCTGGTTGTATTGATGTGGCGGATTTCTTTTTCAGGGACGTTAGTGGAACATTGGAAGGTCATAGGGGAGGCTGTTACGTGTTTTACCCTGAAAAATTGCAGGTTCCCTTTAAAGACTGCCCCTGGGTAGCGTCAGACTTTGTTACAGTCGGGCCTGGGATCCCCATGAAGTCTTTTTTCCCTGCCGCCCCCCCTGACTAATCTGTTTTGAAGACAGTATCCAGGGGCGGTAGCTATACTGAAGGGGAAATGGCAAGTCTCCTCAACGCCACCTTTCGTCCCGTGTATATATGTAATTCTTGGCAATCTACGGTCCCCACCTGACCCCCCCCCCCAAATAAAAAAGGAACAAAAGGCTTGAGTACAAAGGCCTTCAACTGCCTCCGCCCTGACTGCACCTGGCACATGGGACAGCCGGGCTTGGACACCCAGGACTGGCCCTGCCGTCTCAATGGCTGGAATTGGGGCTTTGCACGTCCCGCTGGAGGGGTCACTGCAGCCCTTAACTTTTAGGGATCCTTCTTTTGTCCCCAAGACAACAAGCGAATCTTGGCTTGATCAATTTCTTGAAAGTTTATTTTTCTAAGCAAACGGTCACTCACCGTGAAGGAAAAGAGCCTGTGCTTGGTTTTACCTCTAGTACTAGAAAGCTCGTTAGTAATACGATAAACACACATAATGGGAACTGTATGTCTGAGGTCAGACAGTTAAGTTTGGGAACTCGTTCCTGAAAAAGTGCTCCGTATCTCCCTGCTGAGTATTACCATGCTTACCTTCTAGGTACTCCCCTTGAGAAGAGGCTATGCACCGAGGCCAGCACCTAGTCCCCTTCAAATAAAATTTTAAAATTATTTTTTTGGAATACCAGGGCTGGTGTCCTGTTACCCTTACTGTCCTGAATGTCATCCAAAGGCCTTCCTTACAGTATTTATTTTGGGGTAAAGAAAAAAGTCACTGGGGGCCAATCAGGTGAGTAGGGAGGATGTTCCCATGCAGGTATTTGTTTACTGCCTAAAAATCTCCTCACAGTGCCCAGTGAGCTGGTCTGCTGTCATGTTTTTCTCTCAGTGTTTACTTGTCTGCTACGCTCCTCACAGAAACTATTTTGATGCACAAGTCAACAAATTTTTGCAATGTTTTTATCAATTCTGGGCATAGTGGTGAGTTCATGAGCTTAATTGTCAGACCTTATAAATAAACATATTATTTAAAGCAGGAATAGTATGTATACGAAGTCAGACAATTAATTTTGTAAACTGATCCTAGAAAAAGTGCTACATATCTCTTTGTTGAATATCACTATGGTCACCAGATGGCAAGGGGAGTATTTCAAAGGTGACAATAGTGATAGCAGTGAGGTATGTAGCACTTTTTCTAGGAAGAGTTCTCAAACTTAATTGTCTGATTTCATATACTGAACTTCAGGTGAACTAGCAAGAGCATTTTGCTGCACAGACTCTAGCCTAGAATCCTTAATGGTCGGTCCAAATCCCAGCTTCACACTTATTGTTGTGCAGCTTTGTCATCAGCCCAGTGTCCTGAATTTCAGCTTTCTCATCTGTAACATGGCAGTCTCATTAGCTCCTACTTTGAAGGCAGTTATGGGAATTAACTGCATCCATCTGTCTGTGTGCCTAACACTTCATCTATTCTCACAGTAGAGACAGATCTCTGTGTGTGGGTGACATTTTCGAAAGTAGTCAAGGGGGCACACTAGGTCATATAAATTTTTTATAAACCATTATAGTTTTAAAGGAGTCCAGTATAGCTAAAAAGGACCTTCCCTGTTTGTCCTGGATATGACATCAGGTCCCTTCCTGAGAAAGCCCCCACTTCTATGCATGTGATAATTTTATAACCTGGGGATATTTCTATGTATGTGATAATTTTATAACCCGGGGAGAGTACCCCATCAGAGGGAAGGAATCACAGCTGGCTATTAGGACAATGACATCATGCAGTGAGGCTCAGTCTATTTCACATCCCCTCAACAAGAACAGCAGCAGCAGGCTGGGTGCCATGGCTCACACCAGAAATCCCAGCACTATGGGAGGCTGAGACCGGTGGATCGCTTGAGCTCTCAAGTTCAAGACCAGCCTGAACAAGATGAGACCCCATCTCGTAAAAAAAAAAAAAATAGCTAGACGTTGTGGTGGGTACTTGTAGTCTCAGTTACTTAGGAGGCTGAGGCAAGAGGATCACTTGAGGCAAGAGTTCAAGGTTGCTGTGAGCTGTGATACTACAGCAGTCTACCAGGGGAAAGAAAGTGAGACTCTGCCTCAAAAAAAAAAAAAAAGGCAACAACAAAGCAAACCATGAACTCTGTTCAAATCGAAGAACATATCAGCATAGGTGCGGACCAGCCCCCTGGCTCCTCAGGGTGGAGGCCTCTGGCCTACAGCCAGAGAGCTTTTCCTGACCTCCTTCTACACCTCCCCTGCTCCCTCTCTGCTCAGCCTGTCCTGGAGATCAGGATTCCCTGTGGCTCTGGGTCTTCCTCTGCACGTGGGCACATTTTGAGTGTGGCTATAACTTCCCAATTTTTCCTAGCCTGGGGTCTTCTGGAAAGCTGACAGTAATCATGTTATTCCCCTGCCTTAAACCACTCAACCAATTCTTCCTGCCCCCAGGAAGTCCAATTTTCCTCATTATGGCACCAAAGGAACCCCCTTGAAACTCAGGCCTTCCCTTCCTACAGCCTTATCCCTCCCAGAACTATCTACATGAAAGTTCTCCACTTCTCAAAGGAGCCATATTCCTTGTTGCATCAGGGATTTCCCCTATGCTGTTCTCTCAGCTCCAAACACCATTCCCTGTGCTTGCTTTCCCATCACCTGGGTAATTCCAACTTGTTCTTCTGGTGTTCAGAGTCAGTCACCATCCACAGAAAGCCTGTCCTAGCTAACACGTCAGATTGGCAGGCTGCTGAGCGTGTGCTTATGGGCATCTGTGCATCCTCTGGCACTGCCTCCTTGACCACTGGACTCCTGACACTGGTTCTAGGCACCGACATGTGTCCCATAAAAATCCATATGTTGCCAGGTGCAGTGGCTCACGCCTGTAATCCCAGCACTCAGGGAGTCCAAGGCAGTGGATTGCTTGAGCTCAGTTCAAGACCAGCCTGAGCAAGACTGATATCCTGTCTCTAAAAACTAGCTGGGCATTGTGGTGGGCTCCTGTAGTCCCAGCTGCTTGGGAGGCCAAAGCAGGAGGACCACCTGAGCCCAGGAGTTTGAGGTTGCTGTGAGCTATGATACCACATTCCACCCAGGGAAAGGGAGTGAGACTCTGTCTCCAAAAAAAAAAAAAAAAAAAATCCACATGTTGAAGTCTTCCCTAGTAGAACATAACCTTCTTTGGAGATACAATTTTTATGGAGCTAATGAAGTAAAATTAGGCCCTTAAGGTGGGTTATACCTAATCCAATATAACGAGGGTCCTTCTAAAGAGGGGAAGTTTGGAGGCTAACACCCACACAGGGAGAAGGCTGTATGAATACAGAGGCAGAGGTTAAGGCAACTCTCCTACAGGACAAGGACCTCTAACAATCACCCCCCAGACCACCAGAAGCCAGACAGAGGCCCAGAACAGATTCTCCCTCTCGGCCTTGGAAAGAACCAACTCTGCTAACACTCCATGTCGGACTTCCAGCCTCCAGTACCGTGAGACAGAACATTCTCCAGCTTGTGGGGCTCTGTCACCGTGGGAAACTAATCCGGCAGCAATCATGTATTTTGGGAGTTTTTGCCACTGCTTCTACAGAACTTAGCATAGCAACTGGGACCCAATGGGAGCGTGATGCATATTTATTGAAAGAAGAATTTGTACTCTGAGAAGTAGGAGGGAGATGCTTGAGGATGCAGAGCAGGAAGAAGATAACTAAAATCTTGTGCTTAGTGCTGGATCAGACTTGTAGACATCAGGCTGTAACTCAGGTGGGCACGGGTAGCATGAGCAGCCCTCCTAGGAGTCTTCCAAAGACTGGATCTGTTTGGTTTTTTGTTTTGTTTTGTTTTGTGTTGTGTTGTTTTTGAGACAATTTCATTCTGGGCTTTGGGTAGAGTGCCATGGCATCATCATAACTCACAGCAACCTCAAGCTCCTGAGCTCAAGTGATCCTCCTGCCTCAGCCTCCCCAGTAGCTGGGACTGAAGGTGCCCACCACCACACATGGCTAGGTTTTCTTTTTTTTTTTTTTTTTAGAGACAGAGTCTTACTTTATCACCCTTGGTAGAGTGCTGTGGTGTTACAGCTCACAGCAACCTCCAACTCCTGGGCTTAGGTGATTCTTTTGCCTCAGCCTCCCGAGTAGCTGGGATTATAGGCACCCACGATGATGCCTGGCTATTTTTTCTTTTTGCAATTTGGCCAGGGCTGGGTTTGAACCCACCACCCTCGGTATATAGGGCCGGTGCCCTACTCACTGAGTCACAGGCACCGCCCTAGTTTTTCTATTTTTAATAGAGATGGGATCTTAGTCTTGCTCAGGCTGGTCTGGAACTCCTGAGCTCAAGCAATCCTCTAGCCTTAGCCTCTCAGAGTCCTGGGATTATAGGCATAAGCCACCGGGCCCAATCCAAAGCCTGAATCTTTTAGAGAAGAGAGTTGGTTCAGGGGAAAAAAATCCAACAGTCTATGTGGAACGTGACGAGTAATTTGGTGTAGAGATAACATGGAATGCAGTGGTGAGGGTCTGTGTAACCCCTGGGTCTAGAAACCAACAAGTGAACTTCAAGGGAGTGATCTGCACCATCAGGCTTGGGTTCTAGAAATGTCTCTCTGGCAAAGTGAGACTACAGGGGTACGACTCACCTCACTGCCTTTTGTGGACGTTGTGAGTTGGGGGAAATCCTGTGAGCTTCAGCTGCAGGGCAGGTGGGAGCCCAGGGCTGAACCTTGCTGAGTGACACCTTTTTCTGTGATATAGGAAATACCCACAGACCAGCTCCTATTCCGTCCTTTTCATGGGTGTTATCTCCTCAACACATGTGCTGTGCTAGTGGGTTTTTGTTTTTTTTTTTTTTTTTTTTTTTGAGACAGAGCCTCAAGCTGTCCTCCTGGGTAGAGTGTCCTGGCATCACAGCTCACAGCAACCTCCAACTCTTGGGCTTAAGTGATTCTCTTGCCTCAGCCTCCCAAGTAGCTGGGACTACAGGTGCCCACCACAACGTCTGGCTATTTTTTGGTGGTAGCTGTCATTGTTGTTTGGCAGGCCTGGGCTGGATTCGAACCCGTCAACTCTGGTGTATGTGGCTGGCGCCTTAGCGGCTTGAGCTACAGGTGCCGAGCCCTGTGCTAGTATTTTTAAGCCAAGACCATCTTCACCCTCCTAGAATCTGCCACTAGTTCTTGGAAGTTGGTGGGGGACGGGGGGAACCACATGCTTTTCATCATTCCTCAAAACCGCTAGCCTGTATCAGTCATTCTGTGATGCCAGGGAAGGAGCCAAAGACATCTGTACCGCATTTCTCTCTCATTCACATTTCTGTGGTCTCTGAAAACAAAGCAGAGCCATGCAAAGACACAAAGGCCACTTGGAAAGAATCAGAGGGAGGACAGGGGCCCAGAGGATAGCTAACACCCTTCCTACAGGGAACAGGAGGCAGAGGAGGGGCTCCATAGGCCTGGCTGGCTCTCTCCGCTGCATGAGGCATACTCTGTGCAAAGTAAAAACATCTATTTGAATCCAGTCTTCTTGGTCTCATTATTTTTGTCACCTCTCAGAGTATGTGCAGGTGCCCTGAAGGCAGCGTTACAGAGAGGAGAGGCAGGCTCCCAAAGCCCAGCCTGTAAGCCAGACAGGGACAGTGCGTGAACAAGGCCAGCTGAGCCCTGGCCACCATCACCGTCTGGGCCCAGCCAGGCCCTGGGCCTGCAGAAGCCAATTAGAAGGACTTGCTGGGCATGGTGGCTCAAGCCTGTAATCCCCGCACTCTGGGAGGCTGAGGATCCCTCAAGCTTAATACTTCAAGACCAGTCTGAAGAAGAATGAGACTCCCATGTCTACTAAAAATAGAAAAGCTAGCCAGGCGTTGTGGTGGGCCCCTGTAGTCCCAGCTACTCGGGAGACTGAGGCAGAAGGATAGCTTGGGCCCAGGAGTTGGGGGTTGCTGTGAGGTATGATGATGCCACAGCACTCTACCCAGGGCAGCAGAGTGAGACTCTGTCTCAAAACAAAAAAGAAGTACCCAGTGCCGGCCCTGCAGGCCTTTACAGTACGCATTTGCACCTGCAGACCCCAAATGCCAGGGAACTCATTTGCTGACCTTTAGCTGACAACAGGGGCTGCTACTGACATTTGCAGCAGCTCAGAGCAGTCCTGATGGTTCATCTTTCCGTGGGTGGGTGCTTCACAGGCACAGCAGGACAGGCGGGTGGCTCACCACAGAGCAGGGCCCCCACCTGCATTGAAGGGAGCCAGAGACTGAAGACCCGGAATTTCCCTGCTGCTCTGGGTGGGCTTTGATAGGCTTTTTTCTGACTTCCTCTCCTAGGCCCTTGGGCAGTTACCACCAAAGCAACAGAAACCAAGTGTCCTGTTTTGCCCCAGTAGAGGGTGTGTGCTAGGGGAAGTGTTGACCCCACACCCAGAGAGGCACTTCTGGGCTCCAAAGAGCTTCCACTTCAGTGTAATAGACATCTATTAAGCCCCTACTGTGTGCCATGGCTGTGCAGGATCTAAAGAACCATTGGGAACAGCCTCTAAAGCCCTTTGTGTGTGTGTGTGTGTATGTGTGAGTGACAGGTACATAAACACAAGTCCAAAAAGCTGCATGATCATAGTATTAAAAAGAAAAAACGTTACCACTGGATTAGAGACACAAGATCTGGGTTCTAGTCCTGGATTTACTTTTTTTTTTTTTCTGAGACAGAGTCTCACTTTCTTGCCCTCATTAGAGTGGCATCACAGCTCATAGCAACTTCCTACTCTCGGGCTTAAGTGATTCTCTTGCCTCAGCCTCCCAAGTAGTTGAGACTACAGGTGCCCACCACAACGTCCGGCTATTTTTTTACAGACAAAGTCTCACTCTGGCTCAGGCTGATATCAAAATTATGAGATCAGGCAATCCACCTGCCTTGGTCTCCCAAAGTGCATTATAGTCATAAGCCACTGCACCCAACCCTCTGGATTTACTTTTTATTAGCTGCTTCCTTGTGTCCTTATCTCTATATCAGTCATCATAGCTCTTTTCAACACCCCAGGGCTCGGGGAAGTTAAGACAGATCTGTAAAACCTGTCATCAGAAGGAAAGTGGTGATGCCAAGAATGAGCCTATTGGAAACTACAGACTTTGGGTGACAGTGAGGTGGCAACGCAGATCCGTCACTGGTAACAAAGATGCCCCCTGGTGCCAGAGGGCACTATATGGGGGGAGCCTGCAGGCTGCACATATATGGGGGCAGAATACACGGGGAGTCCCTGGCCTTCCTGCTCAATTTTGCCATAAACCTGAAACCAGTGTAATAAACAAAGTCAATTCAAAAGGAGGTCAAAGCCTGTGTGTGCACACCCTTCCTCAACCTGTGCTGGCATCTCCATTTCTGCCTGGATTCACGGGAACCTGAGTCTCTTGGAGCTGCTGTGACGCAGCACCAAGACAGGGTGGCTGAAAATGACAAAAATGTGTTCTCTGTCACTTCCATGGGCTGGAGTTTAAAATCTAGGTGTCAGCCAAGTGTGGTGGCTGAGAACTGTGATCCCAGTGGTACCAGAATTTCTCTCTTCAAAGTAGGTCCTTGGTCTCAGGGATTCGAGGAATAAACGGACCACAGATCAGTGGTAAGATAGGATTTTGTTAGAAAGGAATACAGAGGGTGGCGCCTGTGGCTCAGTGAGTAGGGCGCCGGCTCCATATACCGAGGGTGGCGGGTTCAAGCCCAGCCCCGGCCAAACTGCAACAAAAAAATAGCCGGGCGTTGTGGCGGGCGCCTGTAGTCCCAGCTGCTTGGGAGGCTGAGGCAGGAGAATCGTAGAAGACCAAGAGCTGGAGGTTGCTGTGAGTCCTGTGACGTCATGGCACTCTACCGAGGGTGGTAAAGTGAGACTCTGTCTCTACCAAAAAAAAAAAAAAAAGAAAGAAAGAAAGGAATACGGAAGAAGTAAAAAGTACCAGAGCTTCTGGCAGGGAAAGACCAAGTGAGGAGTTTCTATGTGGGCTGTTTATCTAGGGGTATTAGGTCTTGAGAATTACACTTGGTCAGGACTTGGCAGGTGGAAACGTTTTCAACCTTAATGAGTGTTATCGACAAAGGAATGAATGCAGCCCCTCCAGCTCAGGGCAAAAGGTCAGGGCGTTCCCTTCACGAACTTTCCCAAGCCTAGGAAAACTGGGGTCCCCTGTCCAGTCTTGAATGGGGGAACCTTGTATCATGAGCACTCTGGAAAGCCAAGGCGGGAGGCTCCCTTGAGCTCAGGAGTTCAAGACCAGCCTGAGCAAGAGTGAGATCCCCCCATCTCTACTAAAAATAGAAAAACTACCCTGGTATGGTGACGGGTGCCTGTAGTCCCAGCTACTCGGGAGGCTGAGACAGGAGGATTGCTTGAGCCCAGGAGTTTGGGGTTGCTGTGATCTGTGATGACACCACAGCACTCATGACAGAGTGAGACTGTCTCAACATAAACAAAATAGAAAATAAAGCTAGGTGGTGGCAGGGCTGTGTGCCTCTGAGGGTCCTAGGAAAAGATCTTTACTTCCTTCCTGCAGTTTCCAGCAGCCAGGGAGGCTCAAAAAAAGGGGACTTGGAGCTGTAGGGGGTCACTTATTCTGGCACTTAGATGGACTCCAGAGTGAGGCACAATAGCAGATAAATACTAAAACTTCAGACCCAGGTGAGCACAGACTAAGTGATGATGGGAAGGTGGGACTTGGCCTAACTCTAGGACCTCCGATGCAGTGTGGCCACAAAAGAGACCAGAAAAGAGGCACTCCGCTGCTCTTTGCATGGGTGCACAGGGCACCGCTCTTGTTTGATCTTTTTTATTTTCTTTTTGAGATGGAGTCTCACTTTGTTGCACTTGGTAGAGTACTATGGTGTCATTGCTCACAGCAACCTCAAACTCTTGGGCTCAAGTGATTCTCTTCCCTCAGCTTCCCAAGTAGTTGGGACTATAGGCACCTGCCACAATGCCCGGCTATTTTTAGAAATGGGGTCTTGCTCTTGCTCAGACTGGTCTTGAACCTGGTAGTTCAGGGCAATCCACCCGCCTCAGCCTCCCAGAGTGCTAAAATTATGGGCATGAGCCACCACGCCCAGCCTCTCGTTAGGTCTTGAAATGCTAAAAGAACTACAGAAGGATGCCAGCCTTGGGAAGCCCCCTCATCCCCTCCAACGCTGAGAGGGGCAAGAGGACTCTGGAGAGTCCCTGCCTCTGAGGCTGCTAACCCAAGTGGGGGCACCTCGCTTTCTGGCCAAGGGTGGGCATGGGACCCTTTCTCCAACATCTTCCTCTTCCCACACTGCCTCACTCAACCCACCTCCTCACTCCACACACAGAGACAGCATGGAACCATTTTGCTGGGATGCTTGCAATGTTACAGCATAACAAAATGGGCACATGGAGAGTTCTGAATTTTCTCGCTTAGGAGGTAATAGCTTTATGGCTTTTATCAGCAAATTCAGCTAAACTCTGCAAAGCCCTGTGCCCTCCTCCTTAGTCAGTGTAGAATGAAAGGGGCAGGATTTATGAGGGGAAGATTTAGTTTCAAGCCCTTCTCTGCAACTTAAATTCTCTACAGCTCACTTTCCTTACTTCTCTGATCTCCCTGCCTAGTTGGTGGGAGGATTGGATGACCCACCAGGGGTGCAAATACTATTGGTTACTTATTAATGAGCACAAAGAATGGGTGGGAGTTTCTGCAAGATGGCTTAAAGAAATTACTTACCTGTGAGTTAAGCATAAACACCCTTTTGGGATGTTCAGCCTGTTCCTCTGCAGAGCAACTACCACTCCAGTAAATGATTTCTCAGATTGTCAAGTGAATAAGGCAATTGGTGAATGGGTACTATGTGGAGAGAAGCCTTTGAAAGAATCATAAATAAGGCTCAGCACCCATAATTCAGTGGTTAGGGCGCCGGCCACATACACTGGGGCTCGCAGGCTTGAACCTGGCCCTGGCCCGGGTCCAGGCCTGCTAAACAACAATGAGAACAACAACAACAAAAATACAGCTGGGCGTTTGGGCGGGCACCTGTAGTCCCAGCTACTTGGGAGGCTGAGGCAAGAGGATCACTTAAGCCCAAGAATTTAAGGTCGCTGTGACGCTGCGGCACTCTACTGAGGGCAACCTAATGAAACTCTGTCTAAAAAAAAAAAGAGTAAGAAAAAGAATCTGGCTCACTTGCCTGTAGCTCAGCAGCTAGGGTGCCAGCCATATTCACTAGAGCTGCCAGGTTTGAATCCAGCCTGGGCCTGCCAAACAACAATGACAACTATAACTAAAAGACAGCCAGCTGTTGTGGCGGGCGCCTGTGGTCCCAGCTACTTGGGAGGCTGAGGCAAGAGACTCGCTTAAGCTCAAGAGTTTGAGGTTGCTGAGAGCCATGATGCCACGGCACTCTACCGAGGGTGACATAATGAGACTCTATCTCAAAAAAAAAAAAAAGAAAAAAGAATCATAAATAAACATGACAAAATCAATTCATTTATTTTATTGTTTTTGATTACCTATAATTGTTATAATTGATGACCTTTCTTTCATTATCAAATAACATTTATAAAATACCAGTTACTTTATTAATAATACACATATTGATTATGTATTGCTTTGCCATATTAATAAATTAGTGCATAAATAAATGATGACATGGGTTGAAGGAAGCTACAGCAAAAGATGGAAGAAAATCAGAGAAACAGGAAAAGGCTTCCAGAGAATCACAATAATAGATATTCTGGCACTGGAAATGTGTATGCATTCTCTTCTACAATGTGTCCTCTGCACAGATGTTTCAAAACTTCAAACTGTTGTACCTGAGGTTTTTTTGTTTTTTTTTTTTTAATGATATAGTCACTCTGCGTAGAGTGCTGTATCATCATTGCTCACAGCAACCTCAAACTCCTAGGCTCAAAGATCCTCCTGCCTCAGCCTACCAACCATCTGGGACTACAGGCACCTGCCACCAAGCCCGCCCAGCTAGTTTTTCTATTTTTAGTAGAGACAGGGTTTCACTCTTGCTCAAGCTGCTTTCAAACTCCCCAGCTCAAGGGATCCTCCGAGCTTGGCCTCCCAGAGTGCTGGGATTACAGGCGTGAGGCACTGTACCACAGGCTTGACTATTTCTTTGGGTTTTCATTTTGAAGGCTCTCAGGTTACATAAAACTTGCATTAAATCAATTTGTATGCTCTTCACATTCTACTCTTGTCTGTTACAGAGGCCTCAGCCATGAGCCTAGCATGGGGGAGAAGGTTATTTCTCCTCCTCCATGGTGATTAAATAAGGAGCTTCTCAACCCGTTTCTTTTTCTTTTTAATTTTAGGATGTTTCTGGGGGACACGTGTTTTGGTGACATAATTAGCTTTTGTACATTTTAAGCAAAAATTGTTAAATGTGCCCTTCACCCAGAGTGTGTGCATTGTACCCGCTAGGTGTGAATTAACCTAACCCCTTCTCCCTCCTTCCACCTCGTTGATTTCTGCTGGGTTTTGCTTCCATATATGCACATAGGTGCTGATCAACTAGTTCCAATTTAGTACTGAGTACATGTGGGGTTGGTTTCTCCATTGTTGTGATACACCGCTCAAGATGGCTGAGTATACTCCGTGGTATATATATCACCTTCTGTCCATCAACTCATGAGCTGATGGGCACTTGGGTTATTTCCACATCTTTGCAACTGTGAATTAAGCTGCTGTAAACATTCAAGTGCACATGTCTTTTGGATAAAATGTCTTTTTTACCTTTAGGTAAATAGACAGTAGCAGGATTGCTAGGTCAAATTCATCCAGAGTTTCTGATTCTAAATCCAGGAATCTTTCTACAACATCAAACTCAATGGTAAATGAAGAAAGTCTGTCTGAAAGAAAGATCACTAGTTTTTGATGCATCCAGAAAACTCTCCTCAGCTTTCCTAAACAGCACTACTTGGAGCTGGGTCAGCCCAAGGCCTTATAAGTACAACTTGTCTGCAGTCCACTGGCATCAATCCCAACCCGGCAGTCACCCTCTCTGTCCCCACCCTCTGGCCTTTCAAAATAAGGGATTTACCCTCCTAAGGAAACATTTACTTTGCCACTGACAAAGAGCAAAGGCCCTCTCTGAAAGTGTTGTTTGCTGTCCTGTAACACCTCTGTGACATCATTTCACACATGACTGCTCTGTGTGACACTATGTTCATGTTGGTTTAACCACAGAGTGGTTAAAAAGCTCAGGTCAAGGTGAAAATTAAAAAAAAATTTAAATCGATGGTACCTCTCTCTGCATGACTTTTCGTGGGAGTAGTGCGTTGTTGTCAGCCCTGTGCAGTGCACACCTACCCATGACACACACACAGACACACTCATGTTATAGTTATGAGTGTGAATCAGAAAAAAAGCTTTAAGGATGGGTGCCTTGCCTCACACAGGTAATCCCTGGGAGGTCGAGGGAGGTGGATCCCTTGAGCTCAGGAGTTTGAAACCAACCTGAGCAAGAGCAAAACCCTGTCTCTACTAAAAATAGAAAAACTAGGCTCAGCGCCTGTAGCTACACGGTTAGGGCACTGGTCACATACACCGGGGCTGGTGGGTTCAAACCTGGCCCAGGCCTGCTAAACAACAATGACAGCCACAACAAAAAATAGCTAGGCGTTGTGGCAGGCGCCTGTAGTCCCAGCTACCTGGGAGGCTGAGGCAAGAGAATCGCTTAACCCCAAGAGTTTGAGGATGCTGTGAGCTGTGACACCATAGCACTCTACCGAGGGCAACAGAGTGAAATTCTGTCTCAAAAAAAAAAAAAAATTTTTTTGAAAAATTAACCAGGCGTGGTGGTGGGAGCCTGTAGACCCAGCTACTAGAGCAGCAGTTCTCGACCCCTTTAGGGGTTGAACAACCCTTTCACAGGGGTCACGTAAGACCATCCTGCATATCAGATATTTACATTACAATTCATAGCAGTAGCAAAACTACAGTTATGAAGTAACAACAAAAATAATTTTATGGTTGGAGAACACCATAACATAAGAAACTGTATTAAAAGTTCACGGCATTAGGAAGATTGAGAACCACTGTACTAGAGGCTGAGGTTGGAGGATCACTTGAGCCCAAGAGATGGAGGTTGCTGTGAACTATGCCACGCCACTCTAGCCTGAATGACAGAAACAGACAGAAAAAAAAAAAAAAAGAGAGAGAGAAAGAGAAAGAAAAAACAAGAAAACCCAGAAGCTTCACATGGCAAGTTCATGTTTCACAGACTTGCAGAGTCTAAACGTTATTCAGATCACATCTAAAATTGGTCATCCTACAACAATGCTTTTTTGGCTCTCAACTGGATCATTTGGTGACTGTTAATATTCCACAGAAAATAATGTTTTTAAAGAGTCTAGAATTTAAATGAGTATAAAGGTTCCTAATCCTTAGCAAATATATAATGGTTATATATTTTTATTTGCGGGGTTCTCAAAGGGAATCTCACAGTGTAGTTAATGGCACGGAGTAAGCATTTTGTCACTTAGGAAGGAAAGCTGACCGACACAGGTTATGTGTGGAGTTGCTTCTTTTTGTGCATGTGGCATAAAGACGTGTGACAGGGAGAAGAAAAAAGCAGTGTGCAGGCCACCCTGGGTGGTGGCACTTAGAGATATTGAAAGAACAAATGAATAAAATATCAGCCTCCATGCAAACAGAAATTGGAGGGGAGGAGGTTTTCTGTTTTCTGAAGTTAAAAAGAACACTTTGTGCTCGGGGGTAGAAATTGCAGCCCCCATGGCTCTGCTGGCTATAGGGATTTCAGTGTGACTTTCAGTGTCATTCAGAAAGGTGAAAGTGATTCCACCACGCATGTGAAACTTAAACACAGGCACATTTTAAAAAATGGCTCCTGGAGGCCAGGCACAGTGGCTCACGCCTGTAATCCCAACACTCTGGGAGGCTGAAGTGGAAGAATCCCTTGAGCTCAGGAGTCCTAGAACAGCCTGAGCAAGAGTGAGATCCCATCTCTACTAAGAGTAGAAAAACTAGCTGGGAATGGTGGTGGGTGCTGTGGTCCCAGCTACTTGGGAGGCTGAGGCAGGAGGACTACTTGAGCCTAAGAGTTTGAAGTTGCTCTGAGCTATGATGACGCCACAACGCTGTACTCAGGGTGACAGAGTGAGAATCTGTCTCTAAAATAAATGAATAAGTAAATGAAAATAATAAAACAAAAACGCCTCCAGGAGTTGCAAGGAGTCCCCTTTCACCTCATTCCCTAGCTCGGTGCCATAGAGTCAAGGTTAAAAGTCCTTCTGATATGACAGCTGAAGAGTCTTATTGTTCATAGTAAAGAGCCAATATATAGAAATACAATGACTGGGTCCCATCTGCTACAACAAGGACCTTTGATAACAGGTCCAAGCTTTCTTCCAGCCTCAGGGCTTCTGAAAACCCTTCTTAAAGGAAGAGTTGCACACCCTGTGCCTGGCCCATGTGGACACACAACAGAACTAGGTGGCAGCCACCAGGCTTCTCTCCTCTCCCAGGACGTCATTATTAGGAGGAATGTTATAATGAAGGGAAGTCTTAGGCTGAATTCAGCCTTCAAATAAACGTTTAGAAACCAGCAGGCACCAAAAAGTTGTATGACCAGTTCTGTAAATTCAGTGAAGCGCTAGTTCTTTGTTTCATGGTCACTCTGACAAATGCCTTAAAGCAGATGTGACAGTATTCTAATAGCATATTTATTATTTTTTAATTTTTATTTATTGTTGAGACAGAGTCTCATTCTGTTACCCACACAAGAGTGCCAAGGTGTCAAACTCCAGGCACCTGCCACCATGCCCAGCTAGTTTTTAATTTTTAGTAGAGACAGGGTCTCCATCTTGCTCAGGCTGGTCTCAAACTCCTGAGAACAAGGGATCTTCCTGATCCCAAAATCTTCCTGATCTTCCAAAATCCCAGCATCCTTCCTCAGCCTCCAGAATGTTGGGATTACAGATGTGAGCCACTGTGTCTGGCCCTAACAACTCAATTTAGTTAGTTGCAGTCAAGTGCAAGAAGACCCCCTGCTCTCATTTGCTGTGGACACAGGACCTGCTTCAAATCCTAAACCAGAGACAATATTTGGAAGGGCATACGAAGTCAGACAATGAAGTTCGAGGACTTGTCCCAGAAAAAGTGCTGCATACTTGACTCTGAATATCACTGTAGTCACCTTTGCAGTATTCCCCTCAGCTATCTGGTGACCATGGAGGTTGGTCTCTAGAGCTCACATGGCCCTTCTGGCACATTTCTAAGCCAGGGTAAGTCACAAGTCCATCCTAAATGCCAGGGAGTGAAGAAAGAGACTACACTCCTGGGTCAGAGGAATGGTCAAGTCACATTGCAAAGTGTGCACACGAAAAAGAGAGGGGTATGTAGCCACCTGAAGTGGCCTTGGGGCAAGGCCATTGTTTTGGACTGAAGTCCTGCCTAGACCTCAACAGATCAGACCACAATGGAGTCACTAGTGTTAAGTGCCATGGAAGCCAACTGAGATCTTTTTAAGAAAAAATAAGAAAATCCCCAAATAGGCCAGTTGTCCAAAAACAAAGGGATTCACAGCAATCAAACAAAAGGGGCTCAGCTGCCCTGAGCTGGCATGAGAAGGAAGTTCCCGCTGCTTACACTCATACAAAGAAAGCAATGAGAAGCAACCCGGTATTAGCCAGTCCGTTCTGTGTGCTCTACCGTTTCCTTGTTCCTGCTCTAACAACCTTACAAAATCCCAGCATCCTGCCACCCCCAGTGCAGCTCCTGTCTGCTTTGCAGACTGGATGATGCCTGGTTTATGAATCACTAATAAAACCCAATTAGATCTTTTAGACTCAATTTGTTAACATATTATTCTTTACCACCACTAAACGATGTACTAGTGCCATTAAAAATATAGTCATGTGTGCATAATGATGTTTCAGTCACTGACGGACCATCTTTCTATATATCTATCTACATTTTTTTGTTTGTGGGTTTTTGTTTTTGTTTTGAGACAGAGCCTCAAACTGTCACCCTGGGTAGAGTGCTGTGGCATCACAGCTCACAGCAGCCTCCAACTCCTGGACTCAAGTGATTCTCCTGCCTCCACCTCCCAAGTAGCTGGGACTACAGGCACCCGCCACAACGCCTGGCTATTTTTTGGTTGCAGCCGTCATTGTTGTTTGGCAGGACTGGGCTGGATTCGAACTCGTCAGCTCAGGTGTATGTGGCTGGCACCTTAGCCGCTTGAGACACAGGTACCAAGCCTGTTTGTGTTTTTTTGTTTTTTTTTTTTTGAGACAGAGCCTCAAGCTGTCACCCTGGGTAGAGTGCTCTGGCATCACAGCTCACAGCAATTTCCAACTCCTGGGCTCAAGCGATTCTCTTGCCTCAGTCTCCCAAATAACTGGGACTACAGGCGCCTGCCACAACGCTTGGCTATTTTTTGTTGCAGCCATTATTATTGTTTGGCGGGCCCGGGGTGGATTCAAACCTGCCAACTCAGGTGTATGTGGCTGGCACCTTAGCTGCTTGAGCCACAGGCACCGAGCCTGTTTGTGTTTTTTAAGACAGAGTCTCGGGCGGCGCCTGTGGCTCAGCGGGTAGGGCGCCGGCCCCATATGCCGAGGGTGGCGGGTTCAAACCCAGCCCCGGCCAAACTGCAACAAAAAAATAGCCGGGCATTGTGGCAGGCGCCTGTAGTCCCAGCTACTTGGGAGGCTGAGTCAAGAGAATCGCCTAAGCCCAAGGATTTGGAGGTTGCTGTGAGCTGTGTGACGCCACGGCACTCTACCAAGGGTGATAGGGTGAGACTCTGTCTCTACAAAAAAAAAAAAGACAGAGTCTCACTCTGTCACCCTGGGTAGTGTGTAGCGGCATAGCTCACAGCAACCTCAAACTCCTGGGCTCAAGTGATTCTCCCACCTTGGCTTCACAGAGTGCTGGGACTACAGGCATGAGCCATTGTGCTCCACTTAGAATAAGGGCTGCATTAACCTCTTTTTCTTGTTGCAGGCTGCGGGGTATATGGCAAGGAACTGAATTTTCTTGTCAAACTTTGGGGGTAAAGTCTTTTTTTTTTTTTTTTTTGTAGAGACAGGGTCTCACTTTATGGCCCTGGGTAGAGTGCCATGGCATCACACAGCTCACAGCAACCTCCAACTTCTGGGCTTAAGCGATTCTCCTGCCTCAGCCTCCCGAGTAGCTGGGACTACAGGTGCCCGCCACAACGCCCGGCTATTTTTTGGTTGCAGTTTGGCCGGGGCCTGGTTTGAACCCTCCACCCTCGGTATATGGGGCCAGCGCCTTACCGACTGAGCCACAGGCGCTGCCCTGGGGGTAAAGTCTTGCTCTTCTCTCCCTGTGTGTGGTAAGCCCTCAAGTGAAAATGGAGAAGAAATTAAATGCATTGCAATTATAATATGATTTGCCCTAAATTTTAATTTTTAGTCTAAATGTTTGTGCTAGTCACTGTCCAGTCACAAAACAGAAGCTGCTTTAGGAATTTTCATTACAGGAATATTCACATAGAAAATTGCCTATAAACATACTGAAGGACTGGCAGAGAGATGAGTATCTTGCAGGAAACCACTTGGAGGATTGTGGTGTCACCCAGAATCCAGGACTGCTCTGTGCCAAAGCTGCAGGGAGACCTGCTGGTCCACTGCTATTGTTGGAAATCTTCCAGGAGTCCAGAAGGCTAAACTCCCACAGTCCAGGAGTGCTGTGCTCAGGGGTGCCTCCTGGCCTCCACTGCTATTGCCATTCTGAAACCTGAGCAGGAACTCACAGTCCGCCATGGCCACTGCTGCAGCTGTGCCATGACCACTTCCACTGCAGAAGTAGAAATAAAATGGGCTATCTTCCACCTTCCTCCCAGCTCCCACCAGCATCTACTGATGGAGGCTAACTGGAAACCAGCCAACTGTGCAGTCTGGGAAATGTAGTTAGCAGGCTTCCAGCCCCCTACAGAGAAGGGATGCAGCCGACAAATAGCCAGCACAGTGTATGCCTTATACACAGATGTGTCTCACAGCACCGCTGCTCGTGTCTACCCCCAGATGTTTCCCATTTGGGCCTATTTGAAGCACAGTGAACATATGTTGAATGTTTCAAAACTTCTAATAGAATCCTATCACACCATGTTTAACCATCTGACAATCAAGTTCTCTTCCTTCTTGCCACTTCCTCTCCTTGGGTTTGGCATGGGATATGCAAATTCTGGCAAAAACTTGCATTTCGCACTCCACTTTGCAAAATACCGGTGGCATCTTTCTAGTCTCCTGGTTCTTATCCACTTGAAAGTGCTTCATTAAATACTTGGCATGCCATATATATTATCTTGGCATCTTATGCAAAGATAGTGTTTCCCCTTAAGTGGTCTCAAAAGATGTTCCTGTTTTTTTCTTCAAAACAGTCCATTTTCTGGCCAAGCACTGTGACTCATACCTGTCATCCCAGCACATCCAGGCTGAGGCTTATGGATCCCTTGAGCTTAGGAGTTCAAGACCAGACCGAAGAACAGGGAGACCCCATCTCTACTAAATATAGAAAAACTAGCTGAGTGTGGTGGTGGGCCCCTATAGTCACAGCTATTCCAGAGGCTGAAACAGGAGGCTCACATTAGCCCAAGCGTCTGAGGTTGCTGTGAGCTATGATGCTACAGCACTCTACACAGGGTGACAGAGTGAAACTCTGTCTCAAAAAAGAAAAAAATTGTCCATTTTTCAAGATAGATCATATGTTAAGCTTCAAAAAATGTCCCAGAAAATGTAGAAAAACTGAAATAATATGGTGTACCTTCTCAGACCACAGTGGAATAAAACTCAAAATCAATTCCAAGAGGAATTACTCTCAAAACTATACAAATACATGGAAATTAAACAAGCTGACTGCTGAACAATCCTGGAGCCAATGATGAAATCAAGAAAAGTAGACCTGGCTCTGTGCCTGTAGCTCAGCAGCTAGGGTGCCAGCCACATAGGCCAGAGCTGGCGGGTTCGAATCCAGCCTGGGCCTGCCAAGCAACAGTGACAACTACAACCAAAAAGTAGCCGGGTGTTGAGGCAGGCACCTGTAGTCCCAGCTACTTGGGAGGCTGAGGCAAGATAATCACTTAAGCCCAAGAGTTGGAAGTTGCTGTGAGCTGTGACACCATAGTACTCTACTCAGGGCAACATGGTGACGCTCTGTCTCAAAAAAAAAAAAAAAAGAAAAGTAGACCTTCCATTCGATCCAGCAATCCCACTACTGGGTCTCTACCAGGAGGAAAAGAAGTCACTTTATCAAAAAGACTTCTGCACCTGAATGTTTATTGCAGCACAATTCACAATTGCAAATATGTGCAATCAACCTAACTACCCACCACCTGATGAGAAGATAAAGAAAATGTGGTATAGATATGCCATGGAGTATTACTCAGCCATAAAAAGGAGTGAAATAATGTCATTTTGCAGGAACTTGGATGGAGCTAGAGACCATTATCCTAAGTGAACCATCCCAGGAATGGAAAAACAACACATGTTCTCGCTTCTAAGTGGGAGTTAAATGAGGGCTGTATGCTTAATGTTATGGACACTGGAAACTAAGAAAAGGGGCGAGGGATAAAAATCTACCTATTTGATACAAGATACACTATTATAGTGACAGGCACACTAAAAGCCCTGACTTTGGCATTATACAATTCATCCAAATAACAAAATAACTTGTACCCCCTAAATGTATTAAAAGAGACAGAGTCTTATTCTGTTGCTCTAGGTAGAGTGCTGTGGTGTCAGGGCTCACAGTAACCTCAAACTCTTGGGTTCAAGCAATCACTTGACTCAGCCTCCCAAATAGCTGGGACTATAGGCACCCGCCACCACACCACGCTAGTTTTTCTATTTCTAATGGAGACGGGGTATTGCTCTTGCTCAGGCTTGAACTCTTTTTTTTTTCAGGCAGAGTCTCACTATTTTGCCCTCAATGGAGTGCTGTGGTGTCATAGCTCACAGCAACCTCAAACTCTTGGGCTCAAGCAATTCTCTTGCCTCAGCCTCCCAAGTAGCTGGGACTACAGGTGCCCACCACAACACCCAGATATTTTTTGGTTGAAGTTGTCATTGTTGTTTAGCAGGCCTGGGCCAGGCTTGAACCTGCCAGCCTCGGTGTATGTGGCTGGTGCCCTACTCACTGAGCTATGGGCACCAAGCCTGAACTCTTAAGCTTGAGTGATCTACCCTCCTGAGCCTCCCAGAGCACTAGGATTGCAGGTGTGAGCCAGTGCCTGGCCACGTGTTAAAATTTTTTAAAAAGCCAATGGCATCAAACAAAATCAAAGATGTAGACTAAAAATACATTACCATTTTTTTAAATCTTTCTTTTAAAATTTATTGTCACAGACTGAATTTCCTATCTACAGCTTGTAGTCATAGCCTCTAACACATCCTGCCAATTCCTCTGAAAAAGAAAAGATGACAAAAAAGGAAACGGTGTCATATTGGAAAATTTCCAGCTGAAAAATCCCTTCTATCTGAACCCTTTGTCCTCCTAACCTAATTCTGTGAAAGAGATTAGAGGTCAGAGTATTACACATGCTAAGTCAAACACAGCTCAGAAATGGGAGGGTGTAGCGAGAGGGTGGGGGACAGAATACCTAAGGTCACAAAATAAGCTCTTGTAGCCCAGTTTTCTATTCTAGGTCAACATCATCTGTAGACATTTCATTTCATTTCATGAAAAACCATTACTGGGAAGCTGACACCAAGGGATTTCTTCTTGGTGATGAATTAGGAGCTGGTTTTGGTATTTGATGTCTATGACATTTTTAGCTAGTGATCAGAAAAACAATGACAGTGCTGGTACAATTTCTCCATCTTTGAACTGGTAACAAATGGGTCACTCAACAAGATTATTATTATTATTTTTTTTTTGAGATAGTTTTACTCTGTATCCTGGGTAAAGTGCCATGGCATCATAGCTCACAGCAACCTCAAACTCCTGGGCTCAAGTGATCCTCCTGCCTCAGCCTCCCAAGTAGCTGGGACTACAGGTGCCCATCACCACACTTGGAAAGTTTTTCAATTTTTAGTAGAGATGGGGTTCTCACTCTGGCTCAGGCTGGTCTCAAACTCCTGAGCTCAGGTGATCCTCCTGGCTTGGCCTCCCAGAGTGCTGGGATTATAGGTGTGAGCCCCTGTGCCTGGGCCCACTCAAGAAGATTTTGAAATACATCCCTAGTGATGATGTCTTAGGAGATTTTAAAGACAGATTCCTTTGCAACTCTCAGCAAACTCCACAGGCATTTTCAAAATGTTGCTTCTCCATGTTCAGCTCCTCTTTCATCTTTGGAAGAGCCAGTGCTGCTGTAGAAATGACCTTCTCCCATGCACTGGGGTCTTCAGGTCCAAACGGAATTGGATGGCTGGCCAGTGCACACCACTCTGGCTCCAGGCCCAAGAGCCTGTGTTGCTTCCCAGCGGTGTCAGATTTCTGTCAATTCTGTGATTTCAAGATCACACCCAGAAACCTGGGGAAATATCTCTTGTGGAGTGCAGTGACACCAACTCCCCACTCATCTGATGTTTGGATTGGCTACAATATAGAGCAGTGCTCTTCAACCTTTTTTTTTTGTAGAGACAGAGTCTCACTGTACCGCCCTCGGGTAGAGTGCCTGTGGCGTCACAAGGCTCACAGCAACCTCTAACTCTTGGGCTTATGCGATTCTCTTGCCTCAGCCTCCAGAGCAGCTGGGACTACAGGCGCCCACCACAACGCCCGGCTATTTTTTGGTTGCAGTTTGGCCGGGGCTGGGTCCGAACCCGCCACCCTCGGCATGTGGGGCCGGCGCCCTACTCACTGAGCCACAGGCGCCGCCCTCTTCAACCTTTTTTATCTCAGCACACTTGAACCTATGGTTGAACTTCCGCAGCACACTTAAATTATGTTGATAAAAAAAGTTAAAAAAAAAAAAAAAAGAATATGCTTACTGCGCTTCTAACTTCTTTCAGAAATAATTTAATTAATGATCTTTAAAAATTTTCCTGGCACACCTAAGATCCCCTCACAGAACACCAGACACTTGCATGAGGTTGTTTATTGCAGCTCAATTTACAACAGCCGAGAGGTGGAGACAGCCTAAGTGCCTATCAACCCATGAATGGATGAATGAACTGTGGTTTATGTACAACGTAGAACACCATTCCACCTTAAAGAAAGATGGAGACAATCTTATATTAACCTGGATGGAACTGAAGTACATTCTTCTTAGTAAAGTATCACAAGAATGGAAAAGCAAGTCTCCAATGTACTCAGTACTAATATGAAGCCAGTAGATGAACTAATACACGCCCACACAAGAGAAAAACCTGGTTCAAGTTGGGGGAAGGGGAAGGAGAGAAAGGGAAGGAAGGAGGGGTGGGGAGAGGGAAGAGGGAAAGGAAGAAGGGGGAAGGAAAGGGGGGAGAAGGTAGGAGGGAGGGGGATGGGTGAGCTCCCACTTAATGGTCACAAGGTAAGGGCACACGGCACACCTCCTGGGTGCAGGACACAGCTACAACAGGGACTCTACCTAACAAATGCAAACGTTGTAACCCCCTAATCATTTGTACCCTCATAATAATCTGAAATAAAAAAAGAATAATTGCAAAAATAAATAAATAAAAATAAAATTCACATGTAAGCTTTTGCCCAACATTTTAATCTTTTTTTTTTTTTTTTTTTTGGCCAGGGTGGGGTTTGAACCCACCACCTCCGGTATATGGGGCCAGCGCCCTATTCCTTAGAGCCAAAGGCGCTGCCCAACATTTTAATCTTAATAATCTGAAGTCCCACAGTGTCCCACACTGTGCTTTGCCTAATGTAACTAAGGGTTGCAAAGGAGACAGTGTCCTCTCATCTCCTCAGTTCCACTTGTCCTCCTGGACGCTAATGGCAGGTGGAAGAGCTTGCCTTGGGTCAGGGGAACTTTCACCAAAGTTTCTGCTCTCCTGCTAAATTAACAAAGCAAAGGCCTCCTCTTCTGGGGCCTGCCTTCCCTGACAGAGGTACCAGGGCACGGTCCGGTCCCACTGAGAATCCAGAGCAGGCAGGAGGACAGTTTAGTGTCCTTCCACCGACAGAAAGTGCATTTTAATGCCTTGAAATGGATGAACCACCCTATAGCAAAAAATATGTTCCACCTTGTGATGTGCACGTTTATTTTCATTTTTTAGATCACTTCCTGGTAGTGGCCAGGACTTGTACTGATGACAGAGACTCTTCTTGTATTTCTCTCGCCGGCCTCCATGCATCCTGAAAGCCTTTGCCCTGCTGACAAGGCTGAGACCCAGAGGTCGGCGGAGGCCAATGGCAGAGTCTTCTGGCACCCAGGACTGGGCCATCTCCACTGAGTCTACCAAGCAACCTCTGTGTGTAGTCCTGTGTTTTGGCCGACTGCTTTCTTGAATGTAGACTGCAAATAATCATAGCATACAAACAAAATGAAATCAGACACTAGCTGGCGCAGTGGCTCACACCTGTGATCCCAGCACTCTGGGAGGCCAAGGCGGGTGGATCCCTTGAGCTCAGGAGTTTAAGCAAGAGTGAGACCCATCTCTACTAAAAATAGAAAAACTATCCAGGCGTGGTGCTAGGCCCCTGTAGTCCCAGGTACTAGGGAGGCTGAGGCAGAAGGATGGCTTGAGCCCAAGAGTTTAAGGTTGCTGTGATGATGCCATGGCACTCTACCCAGGGTGACAGAGTGAGACTCTGTCTCACAAACAAACAAACAAAAACAAGAAATCAGACACTAGATAAGAAATGCTCCAAAACAAGACACTAGAAAAGGAACGCTTCAGACGTTAATCACTCTAGCCTAGTGATTAACACTAGGGGCCTAGCACCACGCCTGGATAGTTTTTCTATTTTTAGTAGAGATAGGTCTCACTCTTGCTTAAACTCCTGAGCTCAAGCTCGTTCACTTCCCAGGCTCCAGCTAACGTGAATTGTAGACTTACTTGCTGCTTGAAATTCCTCTATTCTGCTTTCACAGAGTCCTCCCTTCCTCATGTTAGGAGTTGCATAGATGGCTAGACAATCCTTCTTTTTGGCAGTCTTTTTTTCTTTTTTTTTTTGAGATGATGTCTTACTCTGTCACCCTGGGTAGAGTGCAGTAGCGTCATCACAGCTCACAGCAACCTCAAACTCCTGGGCTCAAGTGATCCTCCTGCTTCAGCTGCCTGAGTAGCTGGGACTATAGGTGCCTGCTTACCACACCCAGCTATTTTTTTTCTGTTATTTCAGTAGAGGTGGGGTTTTACTCTTGCTCAATCTGTCTTTTTTTTTTTTTTTTTTCAGTTTTTGGCCAGGGTTGGGTTTGAACCCTCCACCTCTGGTATATGGGGCCAGCACCCTACTCCTTGAGCCACAGGAGCTGCCCTAGCTCAGTCTGTCTTGAACTCCTGAGCTCAAGCAATCCACCTGCCTCAGCTTCCCAGAATGCTGGGATTATAGGAGTGAGCCACTGGTGCCTGGACTGGCCGCTATTTCTAAAAAATATGTAAGTCCTTCCTGTTGCTCCACACCCCCACCTTACTGTGTCATGTCAGCTTCCAAGTTTGTTTTTGGAGTATTGTCCTTGAACTCAGGACACACGGAAAAATACTGCCTGATATGGCTACTGGTGTAGGGAGGCTGTGGTGTTAACTGAAGGTCAGGGTCCACTGGCTTCATGCCACTCCTTTGGCACAGAAAGGTCACCCCAGCTCACAATCTGATACCTTGGAAGCAGGTTGGGCATGATGCCACAGGCCCTGGTGGACCAGGTACAAGCAGATATCCCCACCTGCAGGCCTGCTTAACAGAGCAGGGCTGAACGTGGCGCCCAGAGAAAGTCACCGCCATGATTCTTCATGGCACTCGCCTTTAACAAGGGCCCATGTCAACCACACTTAACAGCTCCTCTTATGAAAGCCTCCCTAAGGACTTACCATCACCCTTGATGAGACTCTTCCACGGGCAGTTCAATCCAGCTCACTCACACACTCTCCTGGTCAGCATTTAGTACAAGCCACTGTATGTGCCTCAGGTCTCACCGTTATTTGTTGAATGAGTGAGTGACAGAGTTCTGTGTGCACATCTCAGTCCCAGAGCCCTCCCTGCATCTCTTGTGGTTGCCACAGAGGAAGGGGCAGTGTGTATTTCAGTACAGCCACCCCACAGCTCTGCCTCTCGGGGAACTTTCAGCCAGGGTTGACAATACTTCTCTTGCCCTGCCTAAACGAAGGGGCCTCCTATCCTTGGAGGAAGAACCCAGCACCCCACCTTCACATCCTAGGTTGTGTGGCTCTGGCTTCCCAGGTGGGTCATCCTTGTGACTGTCCTTTGAATGCTTTTTTTTTTTTGAGAAAGAATCTCCCTCTGTCACAGCAACCTCAAACTTGGCCTCAAGCAATCTTCCTGCCTCAGGCTGCAAGTACCTGGGACTACAGGCACCCAACACCACACTCAGATAGTTTTTCTATTTTTAGTAGAGACGGGGTCTTGCTCTTGCTCAGGCTGGTCTGGAACTCCTGAGCTCGAGCAATCCACCCTCCTCGGTCTCCTACAGTGCTAGGATTACAGGTGTGAGCCACCACACCTGGCCACCTTAGAACCCTCTTGAGGGCTTGTTGTTCTAGACCTGGACACTGAGTATTCACCAGGCAAAGTTCCGAGGGGCAGCCAGCAGCAGGAGAGAGTGGATGTGCTATGATGAGGGTAGGTCCCCTCTGGAGCAGGGCCCAAGGCCAGTCGGGTTCCAGGAGGAGGAGCAGGAGCAGGGCAGGGGCAGCTCAGAGCGGGGGCGGAGGTACTCAAGGTGTCTTCCTATCGGCACAGGGAGGAGGGGATGGGGGCCTCACGCAGGCCTGGCTGCGGCCCTGCCCTGCCCATCTCCTCCTTCCAGCTAGGAAGGTCAGAGAGAACAAACAGGGAGAGGAGAGTGAGGGAGAAGGGCTGAGGAGGGAGGGAGAGGGCCAGGGGGAGGAAAGGATCAGTAGCACTGAATGACCCCTGGGATGTGGGGGGATGAGGAAGGGAGCCGGTTTAGGACCCTCTCTGAGGCTACAAAATGGGTATCCATTCATTGCACAGTTAGGTAGAGGAGGCCCCCATATCTGCGGACCCGGGACACATGTGAGGGCCCATCTGCCGCACAGTTGTCACCTAGATGAGGCCTTTTCTCTCACAGTACCCGACTACGGTGTTTTTCAATCTGTTTTATTTCACAGCACACTTACAGTTAAACTTTTGCGGCACTTAAATTATGTTGATTTAAACAAGTAAGAAAAAGAATACATTTACTGTGCTTTGAATTTCTTTTTTTTTTTTTTTTTTTTTGTAGAGACAGAGTCTCACTTTATGACCCTCGGTAGAGTGCCGTGGCCTCATACAGCTCACAGCAACCTCCAACTCCTGGGCTTAAGCGATTCTCTTGCCTCAGCCTCCCGAGTGGCTGGGACTACAGGCGCCCGCCACAACGCCCGGCTATTTTTTTGGTTGCAGTTTGGCCGGGGCCGGGCTTGAACCCGCCACCCTCGGTATATGGGGCCGGCGCCTTACTGACTGAACCACAGGCGCCACCCTGTGCTTTGAATTTCTTTCAAAAATAATTTAATGAATGATCTTTAAAAATTTTTCAGCACACCTAAGATCCTCTATGGCACACCAGTGTGCTGAGGCACCCCAGTTGAAAATCACTGCCCTATTGTGTGCAGAGGGCTTCAAATCATTTGAAGGATGTTGGCTGAAAGAGCAGAGAAAGTACACATCCTCCCGACCTGTTCCACGTTTTTATTTCCTCCAAGACCACCAATCCTACCAAGGCACAGGAGGCTGCTTTGAAGGGGAAATGACAGGGGCTAGGTGGCTTGAAGGTGGGGAGCCATTGCCTCCTAGAGAGAGGCTCTGCACCTGCCGCAGGTGGGCCAGGGCCAGACATACCCACCACAGACACCCATGTGTGACAGTGCTACTGCATTTTCCTCCCCTCCGCCTGGAAGGTGACCCTGCAGTCTCATTTATTTTGAAGGCTCCACTCAGGCCCACCACCTCAGCAGGAGGGCTACCCGCTCACACCCTTGAGTGAACACACAGTCATCACTGCTTCTACTAGATTACAGTCTGCTCAGAGTCAACTTCTCCCAGCAGATCAATATTAGGAAGTAATTTGCAAAATGTTCAAGATGACCAGGTAACAGGCTCTTGGACACATGAATAACACACACAACCAATGAACATAGCTCTTTCTCCTCGTCCTTATTCCCCTCCTCCTGTTTCTTTCTTCTCTCTTTCTTCTTCCCTTTCTGATAGGCGGTCAGCCCAGGCATCAGGATCCCTTGAGCTCAGGAGTTCGAGACCAGCTTGAGCAAGAGTGAGACCCCGTCTGTACTGAAAATAGAAAAACTAGCTGGGCGTGGTGGTGGGCGCCTGTAGTCCCAGCTACTCAGGAGGCTGAAGCAGGAGGATTGCTTGAGCCCAGGAGTTTGAGGTTGCTGTGAGCTGTGATGCCACAGTACTCTACCCAGGGCAATACAGTGAGACTCTGTCTCAAAAAAATAAATAAATAAATAAATAAAAATAAATAAATTTTGAATAAGGTCATGGGAAAACCAAAGCATAGGGAGGGGTCACAGCAACATGCAGAAAGATGTAATGGTGTTATAACGAGGACCCCAAAGAAAGCAAAGTGCATTTATGCCTTAATACACAAGGAGGGCAAAGGAGTGCTTACCTTATTTAAAGTAACACCAATGCACCAGGCGTGGTGGCCCCCAGCACTCTGGGAGGCCAAGGCAGGAGGATCCCTTGAGCTTGAGTTTGACCAGCCTGAGAAACACAGTGATACTATATCGCTACCAAAAAAAATGTTTTTAATTAGCTAGTTACCCTTGCTATCTAAATTCTAGATTACATGAGCATACATAAGACATTTGGGTTTTTTGTTTGTTTTTGAGACAGAGTCTCACTTTGTCACCCATGGTAGAGTGCTGTGGTGTCATAGCTCACAGCAAACTCCTGGGCTCAAGTGATTCTCTTGCCTCAGCCTTCCAGGTAGCTGGGACTCCAGGCATCTGCCATAATACCTGGCTATTTTTAGAGATGGGGTCTTACTTTAGCTCAGGCTGTTCTGGGACTCATGAGCTCAGGTGATCCTCCCGCCTCAGCCTCCCAGAGTGCTAGGATTACAGGTGTGAGCCATCACATCTGGCCTTTAAGACATTTATTTTAAGCCACTAAATTTTGAGGTGACTTTTTACGCAGCAAAAGTAAATGGGGCACCAGGTATGAGCAGAATACATACTTACACTGGATTTTTTTTCTTTTCAGACACTCTGTCACTCTAGGTAGAGTGCTATGGCATAACTCATGTAACCTCAAAGTCCTGGGCTCAGGCAATCCTCCTGCCTCAGCCTCTCAAGTAGCTGGGACTACAGGCACCCACCACAACTGGCTACCTTTTCTATTTTTTTTTTACCTTTTTTTTTTTTTTTTTTTTAGAGACAGAGTCTCACTTTATGGCCCTTGGTAGAGTGCCGTGGCATCACACAGCTCACAGCAACCTCCAGCTCCTGGGCTTAAGCGATTCTCTTGCCTCAGCCTCCCAAGTAGCTGGGACTACAGGTGCCCGCAATAGCACCCAGCTATTTTTTTGTTGCAGTTTGGCCAGGGCTGGGTTTGAACCCGCCACCCTCGTCATATGGGGCCGGCGCCCTACTCACTGAGCCACAGGTGCCGCCCTACCTTTTCTATTTTTAGTAGAGATGGAGTCTCGTTCTTGCTTAGGCTGTTCTCAAATTCCTGGGCTCAAGCAATCCACCTGCCTAGGCTTCCCAGAGTGCTGGGATTACAGGCATAAGCCACCACGCCTGGCCTCCACTGAATTTCCTGTCTGCGAAGTTTTCCAGAGTCAAGAATCTGAGGATGGCCCTTATGTGAACAGAAAAGCTACCTTCTAAGGCAATGAGAGGACAATTAGTGGCTTCTCTAGAGCCTCAGATACAGTGACAAATGAGAATAATTGTGACAAGAATCAATGCTGTGAGCGTTGTTTTATTTCAAGCAAGAGAAAAACACTTTCTGGGACTACTAGCAGAATTTGGTGCTTGGGGATCACTGCCTCCACCCCACATCTGCCCTCCAGGCTGAGCTGCCCCAGGTGAGTGGGGGACCCACCTGGCCAAGGCAGGACAGTCCCCTGCAAGAGGAAGGCAGCAAAGAGGCTTATGGGCAGGCAGGATTTCCAGGCAGTCCTGTGCAAAGGCCTTCTGTGGCTTTTTACATAAGTCTTTTTAATGCCACTCTGTAGATCTCTCTCTCCTCTCTCTCTCTCTCTCTCACACACACACACACAGCACAGCTGACAGTGGACAGGGCTTCCTGGTGACTGGGCAAAGGTATTGTTGCTGGGAAGAGAAGGGAAGTGGATGTTTCCGGTGAGTTCTGCCTTATGTGGCTTAAATGTGAGGAATCTGGCAAACGTCCCCATCCAGGAAGTCTAGGGGCCAGGCTGACAAGGGGAAGGAGAGTAACCCCCACCCGTGTTCCTGAAGTGAGACTGGGCCGCCCTTACCCACGGACCCCTCTTCACAGGGGAGCGGCTGAAATGAAAAACAAAACAAGTCGACTCTGCCCTGCCACCTGGCTTGTTAGGTGGTCTGAAGATGGGGTTTCAGACATTGAGGAATCCAAGTGATTAGCAGCAGGACTATTTTTTTGTATTCTTTGTTCAGAACAGCTAAGCTAGGGCGGTGCCTGTGGCTCAGTGGGTAGGGCGCCGGCCCCATATGCCGAGGGTGGCAGGTTTGAACCCCACCCCGGCCAAACTGCAACAAAAAAATAGCCGGGCGCTGTGGCAGGCACCTGTAGTCCCAGCTACTCGGAAAGCTGAGGCAAGAGAATCACCTAAGCCCAGGAGTTGGAGGTTGCTGTGAGCTGTGATGGCACAGCACTTACAGTGGGCGATAAAGTGAGACTCTGTCTCTAAAAAACAAACAAACAAAAAAAAACAAAAGAAAGAAAAAAAGAACATCTAAGCTATTTTGCACAAACTAGTATGGAAATAGAGAGTCCTTAGGGATTCTTTCCCAATTAAATTACTCATCAATAAATAATTACTGAGCAGGTAACTCCCAGCGTGTTTATTTGAATAAAGGCATTCTAAGAAAGAACCTTTAGTGAATGTTTTTTTTTTTCTTTCAGACAGAGTTTCACGCTGTCACCCTGGGTAGAAAGAGTGCTGTGCCATCACAGCTCACAGCAACCTCAAACTCCTAGGCTGAAGCGATCCTCCCACCTCAACCTCCTGAATAGCTGTACTGACCTACAGGCACCTGGCTGGCACACCAGCCACACCACCTGGCTTGTTTTTCTATTTTTGTAGAAATGGGGTCTCACACTTGCTCAGGTGAGAGTTTAAGCAATCCACCCACCTCGGCCTCCCAGAGTGCTGGGATTACAAATGCCTGCCATGACACCCAGCTAGGACGTTTCTTTCTGTATTGGCTAGGGTTTATCCTGCTGATAAATCTACTCACCCTTTAGGGCTCCAGACATATACTTTAAATACTTGGCTTTGGCTTGTCGCCCATAGCTCAGTGGCTAGGGCGCCAGCCACATACACCAGGGCTGGCAGTTTTGAACCCAGCCTGGGCCTGCTAAACAACAATGACAACTACAACAACAACAAAAGAGCTGGGCGTTGTGGCAGGCACCTGTAGCTACTTGGAAGGCTGAGGTAGGAGAATCACTTAGGCCCAAGAGTTTGAGGTTGCTGTGAGCTATGCACAGCACTCTAACAAGGATGACAAAGTGAGACTCTGTCTCAAAATAAAGAAGAAAGGAAGGAAGGAAGGGAGGGAGGGAGGGAGGGAGGGAGGGAGGGAGGGAGGAAGGGAGGAAGGGAGGAAGGGAGGAAGGGAGGAAGGGAGGAAGGGAGGAAGGGAGGAAGGAAGGAAGGAAGGAAGGAAGGAAGGAAGGAAGGAAGGAAGGAAGGAAGGAAGGAAGGAAGGAAGGAAATACTTGGCCTTCTTCTTCATGTCCTAAAAGGTGTGAACAGGAGCTGACGTGGACTTAAGATGCCTTGCGCGTTGTCTCAGTGTAATCACCCACCAGACACCTTGTTCAGTCACTATAAGGGTCAAATCTGCAGCATCACTGGACAGACATCCCAGGAAAAGTTGATCACAAGTCATCTTGTATTGCCAGGCGTGGTAGCTCACACCTGTAATCTCAGCACTTCTGGGAGGGTAAGGTGGGTAGACCCCTTGAGTTTAGGAGTTTGAGACCAGCCTGAGCAAGAGCAAGACCCTGTCTCTACTCAAAATAGAAAAACTAGCTGGATGTGGTGGTGGGTGGTGCCGGTAGTCCCAGCTACTCGGAAGGCTGTGGCAAGAGGATTGGTTGGCCCCAAGAGTTTGAGGTTGCTGTGAGTATGATGCTACTCTGCCCAGGGCAACAGAGTGAGACAGTATCCTAAGAAATAAAATAAAATAACAAATTATCTCGTATTAAGGTAATATACCTGCAATCACACATATACCCCCCAAACCTCCGTGGGAAAGCACAGTTGAAATTCATTTTCCACTCATGCAGTTCCCAGCTGGCACAAAGCAGGGAAAAGGGGGACCCTACATGATCCTAGAGAGCCCCCCGTTAAGCATCCCTCCCACGAGCATGTCTCCCAGAGCTGCCCAAGGCTCTGCCATCCAGCCGACAGACAGGATCTTGAGAGCAAAGACCTGGAGGGAGGTTTCTATGGGCCAGGCCCGCACGTGGTGTGTTACTTCCACCACCTTCCGATAGCCAGAACTAGGTCTCACGGCCCAAATTAGATGCAAGTGTTTCTGGAACATGTTATTTCTGGCTGAACAGCCGCTTTCTAGCAACATAGAAGAGGAGCAAAGTTTGCTGGTGAACAACCAACACTTTGGACAGATGTATGCACTATGCCCTGTTCCCAAGCCTGTGGAGACCACCACAGACGATCCAATCTGCCAGGCCCAGCAGATCCATGAGACCTCGCTTTGCCATCTTGGTCTGTAGGACACCAGTCTGTAGCAGTACTGTGGGGCTGGGAGATGGTCCTTCCAGTGGGGACGTGGCAGAGACAGATCAGGCTATGATGACCCAGCCCACACTGGTAGCATAAGAGTGTCACAATCCTTCCTACTTCCAGTGCTCATTCACCCAGGGAGTCTTATGAATGTGGGAGGACCTCCCAAAAGAGAAACATGCTCCTCTGGTCTTCAGCAATAGATGGACACATGAGCATGGGCAGTGCTCCCAGGGGAACTTTGGGAAGCCAGCACCAGGTATCAAGAAGATGTGCTGTATGGGTAGGCCCTGGCCAGGGCTTGTTAGTAATACATTCTAGCTGTTTTATTTATTTATTTTTTATTGTTAAATCATAGCTGTGTACATTAGTGCAATCGCCTGTACCCATTCTAAGATGCACCATAGATGTGGCCCCACGCATTACCCTCCCTCCACCCAAACCTCCCCCCTCCCTTCCCCTTCCTTGGCCCTTTCCCCATAGTCTTGTGCTATAGTTGGGTTATAGTCTTCGTGTGAAAGCTAAAATTTAGCTTCATAGTAGGGCTGAGTACATTGGATACTTTTCTTCCATTCCTGAGATACTTTGCTAAGAAGAGTATATTCCAGCTCCATCCATGTAAACATGAAAGAGATAAAGTCTCCATCTTTCTTTAAGGCTGCATAGTATTCCATGGTACACATGTACCACAATTTGCTAGTCCATTCATGGGTCCATGGGCACTTGGGCTTCTTCCATGACTTAGCAATTATGAATTGGGCTGCAATAAACATTCTGGTACGGATGTCTTCGTTATATTGTGACTTTTGGTCTTTGGGGTATAAACCTAGTAAAGGAATTATAGGATTGAATGGCAGGTCTATTTGTAGGTCTCTAAGTATTCTCCAAACATATTTCCAGAAGGAACATATTAGTGGGCATTCCCACCAGCAGTGTAGAAGTGTGCCCTTTCCTCCACATCCACGCCAACATCTCCGGTTTTGGGATTTTGTTATGTGGGCTACTGTTACTGGGGTTAGATGTTATCTCAGAGTAGTTTTGATTTGCATTTCTCTGATGATTAAGGATGATGAGCTTTTTTTCATGTGTTTGTAGATCTTGCGTCAGTCTTCTTTAGAGAAGTTTCTCTTCAAGTCCCTTGTCCACCCTGAGATGGGGTCACGTGTTCTTTTCTTGTTAATACGTTTGAGTTCTCTGTGGATTCTGGTTATTAGACCTTTATCAGAGGTATAACCTGCAAATATTTTCTCCCATTCTGAAGGCTGTCTGCTTGCTTTACTCACTATGTTCTTTGAAGCTTTTTAGTTTGATCAGGTCCCAGTAGTGTATTTTTGATACTGCTTCAATTGCCTGGGGAGTTCTCCTCATAAAATATTCACCCAGGCCGATTCCTTTAAGAGTTTTCCCTGCACTTTCTTCAAGTATTTTTATAGTTTCATGTCTTAAGTTTAAATCTTTTATCCAGTGAGAGTCTATCTTAGTTAATGGTGAAAGGTGTGGGTCTAGTTTCAATCTTCTACAGGTTGCCAGCCAGTTCACCCAGCACCATTTGTTAAATAGGGAATCTTTTCCCCACTGAATGTTTTTAATTGGCTTGTCAAAGATCAAGTAACGGTAAGTAGCTGGATCCATCTCTTGGTTCTCTATTCTGTTCCAGACATCTACTTCCCTGTTTTTGTGCCAGTACCATGCTGTTTTGATCACTATGGATTTATAGTACAGTCTCAGGTCTGGTAGCGTGATTCCTCCTGCTGTGTTTTTATTGCTCAGTAATGTTTTGGCTATTCGAGGTTTTTTCTGATTCCATATAAAACGAAGTATTATTTTTTCAAGATCTTTAAAGTATGACAATGGAGCTTTAATAGGAATTGCATTAAAATTATATATTGCTTTGGGCAGTATGGACATTTTAACAATGTTGATTCTTCCCAGCCATGAGCATGGTATGTTTTTCCATCTGTTAACATCTTCGGCTATTTCTTTTCTTAGAGTTTCATAGTTCCCTTTGTAGAGATCTTTCACGTCCTTTGTTAGGTATACTCCCAAATATTTCATCTTCTTTGGTACTACTGTGAAAGGAATAGAGTCCTTGACTGTTTGTTCGGCTTGGTTATTGTTGGTATATATAAAGGGTACAGATTTATGGGTGTTGATTTTGTAGCCCGAGACATTGCTATATTCCTTGATCACGTCTAAAAGTTTTGTAGTAGAATCCCTAGTGTTTTCCAGATATACGATCATATCATCTGCGAAGAGTGAAAGTTTGATCTCTTCTGACCCTATGTGGATACCCTTGATCGCCTTTTCTTCCCTAATTGCAATGGCTAAAACTTCCATTACAATGTTAAAGAGCAATGGAGACAATAGGCAACCTTGCCTGGTTCCTGATCTAAGTGGAAATGATTTCAATTTAACTCCATTCAATACGATATTGGCTGTGGGTTTGCTGTAGATGGCCTCTATTAGTTTAAGAAATGTCCCTTCTATACCAATTTTCTTAAGTGCTCTGATCACGAAGGGATGCTGTATATTATCAAAAGCTTTTTATGCATCAATTGAAAGAATCATATGGTCTTTATTTTTTAGTTTGTTTATGTGTTGAATTACATTTGTAGATTTACGTATATTGAACCAGACTTGAGACCCTGGGATAAATCCGACTTGGTCATGGTGTATAATTTTTTTGATGTGTTGTTGGATTCTGTTTGTTAGGATCTTATTGAGTATTTTAGCATCTATATTCATTAGTGATATTGGTCTATAATTTTCTTTTCTTGTTGGGTCTTTCCCTGGTTTGGGGATCAAGGTGATGTTTGCTTCGTAGAATGTGCTGGGTAATATTCCTTCTTTTTCTATATTTTGGAAGAGGTTTAGTAGTATAGGTACTAGTTCTTCTTTAAATGTTTGGTAGAATTCTGACGTAAAGCCATCTGGTCCTGGGCTTTTCTTTTTAGGGAGATTTTGTATATTTGATGCTATTTCAGAACTTGATATAGGCCTGTTCAACATTTCCACTTTGTTCTGGCTAAGTCTTGGTAGGTGGCGTGCTTCCAGGTATTGGTCGATTTCTTTCAGATTTTCATATTTGTGAGAGTAGAGTTTCTTGTAGTATTCGTTAAGGATTTTTTGAATTTCTGAGGGGTCTGTTGTTATTTCATCATTACCATTTCTGATTGATGAAATTAGAGATTTTACTCTTTTTTTTCCTGGTTAGGTTGGCCAAAGGTTTATCTATTTTATTGATCTTTTCAAAAAACCAACTTTTGGATTTATTGATCTGTTGTATAATTCTTTTGTTTTCAATTTCATTTAATTCTGCTCTGATTTTGCTTATTTCTTTTCTTCTGCTGTGTTTGGGGTTGAAGTGTTCTTCTTTCTCCAGTTGCTTGAGATGTTCCATTAAATTATTGACTTCTTCTCTTTCCATTTTCTTGAGGGAGGCTTGCAGTGCTATAAATTTCCCTCTTAGGACTGCCTTTGCAGTATCCCAGAGGTTCTGGTAATTCATTTCTTGATTGTTGTTTTGTTCCAAATATATGGTGATTTCCTTCTTAATCTTGTCTATAACCCATGTATCCTTCAGCATAAGGTTGTTTAGCTTCCATGTTTTTGTATGGGTATGCAGGTTCCTGTTGTTATTTAGTTCAACTTTTATTCCATGATGGTCTGAGAAGATGCAAGGAATAATTTCTATTTTTTTAAATTTGCTGAGGTTAGATTTGTGGCCTAGGATGTGGTCGATTTTGGAGTATGTTCCGTGGGCTGATGAGAAGAATGTGTATTCAGTTTTTTTGGGATGAAATGTTCTGTAGATGTCTGTTAAGTCCAGATGTTGAATGGTTGAGTTTAAATCTAAAATTTCTTTGCTTAGCTTCTTTTTGGAGGATCTATCCAGGACTGCTAAAGGGGTGTTAAAATCTCCAACTACTATGGAAGTGGAGGAAATCGAGTTGCTCATATCTGTTGGAGTTTCTCTTATAAATTGAGGTGCGTTGTAGTTGGGTGCATAAATATTAATAATTTAGATTTCATCATATTAAGTATTACCTTTAACAAATATGAAGTGTCCATCCTTATCCTTGATTATTTTGGTTGATTTAAAGCCTATTGCGTCTGCAAACAGGATTGCAATGCCTGCTTTTTCTGCTTTCCATTTGCCTGGAATTTAGATGACCATCCCTTCACCTTGAGTCTCTATCTGTCTTTTAATGTAAGATGTGATTCTTGGATGCAGCACATATCTGGCTTGAGTTTTTGTATCCAGTCTGCCAACCTATGCCTCTTTAGAGGACAATTTAAACCATTCTCATTAATTGAGAGTATTGATAAGCCTTTCGAGATACCAGTGGACATTTTAATCCTTTTGCGACTGTGGAAGTTGGAATTTGATCAAAAATTTTTTGGGTGGGTTTACTTTTATAATTATGCTGGTCTTTATGGAGGATAGGTCTAAGAATGTCCTGGAGAGCTGGTTTAGTTGTGGCAAATTTCTTCAACATGTGAATGTCGCTGAAGTATTTAATTTCTCCGTCATAAATGAAGCTCAGTTTAGCTGGGTACAGGATCCTGGGTTGAAAGTTATTTTGTTTTAGGAGATTAAAAGTCAATGACCATCCTCTTATAGCTTGAAAGGTTTCAGCAGAGAGATCTGCAGTTATTCTGATATTCTTCCCCTTGTAGGTAATGGTTTTCTTTCGTCTGGCAGCTTTCAGAATTTTCTCCTTCATATTAACTTTAGTGAAATTGATTATGATGTGTCTGGGGGATGTCTTATTTGGGTTGAGTCATGCTGGAGTTCTGAAACTGTCTGCTATCTGAATTTCGGAATCTCTTGGCATGTCTGGAAAGTTCTCCTTCATAATCTCATGGAGAAGAGACTCTGTGCCTTGTGAAGCCACTTCGTCACTTTTGGGGATCCCTATAAGACGAATATTGGTTTTCTTCAAATTATCCGAGAGCTCTCTGAGAGAGTGGTCTGTTTTTGCTCTCCATTTCTCTTCTTCTTTGAGGGTTTGGGAGCGTTCGAAAGCTTTGTCTTCAATGTCAGAAATCCTTTCCTCTGCTTGCTCCATTCTGTTACTGAGGGATTCTACTGTGTTTCTCAGATCTTTGAGGGATGCAACTTCTTGTCTCAATGTGTTGAAATCTTTGGTCATTTGGTCTTTGAATCCGTTGAATTCTTGAGATAACTTTTGGAATTCTAATTCGATCTTATTTGCTATCCAGATCCTGAATTCAATTTCTGACATCTCAGCTATTTGTTTCTGCATGGGGTCTTGTGCTGTTTCTGCCCCATTTATCCTTGGGGGAGTTGATCTACTCTGATTATTCATATTGCCAGAATTTTTCTGTTGATTTCGCCTCATGATTGTTTTTCATCGTTGCCTCTGGCTGTCCTCAGAGTTGGGGAGGTGTCTCTCCAAGATTAGACCCCAGCGGGATCACTCTATTGTTGCTGGATCTTTGTAGGGAGTGACTCTGTGTAGTTCCTCTGGGGTTGCTCTAGCTAGGGAGTTCTGGTTGTGGAAGCAGCTCCTGTTTGTGACACACCCGGATCCAGCAACAGGGCTGGGGGTGGTGCGCACGGTTCTGGGAGTGCCAGGCACCCAGTGACTTTGGCACAGAGAGCCCAAGGTTCCAGCAGTGTCTGGCCAGGAGAAGAGCTCTGCACAGAGGCAGGGAGGGCTCCAAAGGGCACGCAGCTACCAGAGTCCCTGTCCAGATGAACGGGCTAGTGTGGAAGCTGGGAGGACACAGGAGGGAGGACGTAGGGTTGTGTGGCTCCCGCAGTTCCTGGTCAGGGAATGTGGAGGCCCAGTGGGTGCGGGTCACTGGTCAGAGGTCGCTGCACAGCTCTTATGGAGGTCTGGGCAGTGCCAAGCCCAGGAGTTTGAGGTTGCTATGAGCTGTGACATCACGGAACTCTACCCAGGGCAACAGCCCAAGGCTCCAGTGTGCCAAAACTGTCTCACTCTGCCCGTAAGGATTAGGGCTGTAAGGAAGCTCAGTCCCCGCCTTTAGGCTGCTCAGTCAGTAGGTTACTTTGACCCACCCAATCCTTGCTCTGAGACCCTGAGGGCGGAGCTTGCTGGGGCAGTTCTTTCACAATGGCTCCCTGCGCCTAGCTCAGTGGCTCAGTCTGGGGCCCCAGATAATGCCCAAAGTTCTCCACACTCCTGCTCAAGCTCTCCCCAAGGCAGTTCAACTGAGTGCCAAGTCCAAGAACACCAAAACAGTTCACAGCTAAGGCCTTTCTGGTTTGCAGTCTCACTGCTGCTTGTATTTAACGGTTGCCAGCGTGATTAGGTCGATCGAACACACGCAACCACTTGCCAGTTTTCCACTGTTTTTGTCCTCCTCTTGGGGTCCAGAAGTCCCTTGCTGGCTCCCTGTATCCTCAAAGGGATGATTATGGGCAGATCCCTCCGGCCAGAGATGCCTGGAGTCTTGTCTCCCCAGACTCGCTGTTCCCAGTTACAGGGAAGCTGTTACTCGGCCGCCATCTTTAATCTCTCTCCTAGCTGTTTTATTTATTTGTTATTTTTTGAGATAGAGCCTCAAGCTGTTGCTCTGTGTAGAGTGCCATAGCATCACACCTCACAGCAACCTCCAACTCCTGGGCTTAAGTGATTCTCTTGCCTCAGCCTCCCAAATACCTGGGACTACAGGCGCCCGCCACAACGCCTGGCTATTTTTTGGTTGTAGTTGTCACTGTTGTTTGGCAGGCCCAGGCTAGATTCAAACTCCCCAGCTCTGGTGTATGTGGCTGGTGCCTTAGCTGACTGAGCTACAGGCACCAAGCCTAGCTGTTCTTTTTCTTCTGGGAGTAGCTATGAGTGATACAACATCTGGATTTCATGCTAAGGGCTTGTTCAGAGATCTGTTAATTTATGAAACGAATTGTCCTCCTCAGTGGCCTCATCTATACAACTGCTAGATCATTTTTAAGTAACAGCAATATAAACCACCACATATTGTTATCCCATATGCCACACACTGTGCAAAGTACAGTACAATTTTTACAATTATAATAGTAACAACAGTCTGCAAGGTAGATGTTATTGTTTTCATTTTTCAATGAGGTATCTCAGCAAGGTTAAGCAACTCATTCAAGGTAAATGAGCGGCCCAGCTGAGAATCCAGTGCAGGCCTATGTAACTCTAAAATCAGCACTTCTGGCCAGGTGCAGTGGCTCCCGCCTATAATCCTAGCACTTTGGGAGGCTGAGGCTGGTGGACTGCTTGAGTTCAGGAGTTCAATAGCAGCCTGAGCAAGAGCAAGACCCGCCTTTACTAAAAATGGAAAATCTAGCTGGGTGTGGTGGTGGGAGTCTGTAGTCCCAGCTACTCCGGAGGCTGAGACAGGAGGATCGCTTGAGCCCAGGAGTTTGAGGTTGCTGTGAGCTTTGATGCCATAGCACTCTACCTACAATGAAAGAGTGAAAAATCTTATCTCAAATAAATAAATAAAATAAATAAATAAAATCTGTTCTTCCTCCTCCATGCCACATGGTAAGTACCACAAGTTCCCCAGAGTAAATGCTGAACACACACAAAGCAAACACCAAGGCCTTCATCCATCCCTGGCAAAATTCACCCAAGTAAGGCTTTTCAAGAATTCTCAGGGCCAGCGTGATATATTCACCTTGGACCCCCATGTGCAACAAATTTGAAGAAAATAATATATTCATGGAAAAGTTCAGTGTTCATTGGGCAGCGCCTGTGGCTCAGTGGGTAGGGTGCTGGCCCCAGATACCGAGGGTGGTGGGTTCAAACCCGGCCCTGGCCAAACTGCAACAAAAATAGACGGGCGTTGTGGCAGGCACCTATAGTCCCAGCTACTCGGGAGGCTGAGGCAAGAGAATCATCTAAGCCCAGGAGTTGGAGATTGCTGTGAGCTGCGTGACAGCACTGCTCTCTACTGAGGGTGATAAAGTGAGACTCTGTTTTAAAAGAAAAAAAAAAAAAAAGAAAGAAAAGTTCAGTTCATTGTACATGACCATCCATGTCAACAACACACAATTTCTGGCCACATATGCCCTTCTTCAGCCATGCCAAAGGTAAGATGCAGAGACACAACAGGTGTTTTGGATTCTTGTAAGTGTTCTTGTCATCATCAATAGAGGGCCCACATCCCTTTACCTTGCATATCTGTTTCTCTACAATCACCAACCTGGTGAGGTGTCCCTCCTCTTTCTCCAGAAATGTTATAAAGGCTTTGTTGATTTAGTAGCCATCTGGTCACTAAGACAGCCTTTTTTTCAAGCCACAGAACATTTTATAACATAGTTAATACAGCCAAGAATCCCTAACATTGTGCACCACCTTCTCCACTGAAACATTTCTGTGCATGTCTCCGAAGATTTTAAGCAAAGGCAGAGCATTTTGTTGCTGGGGATCACAACAAAGAAAAGCACACTGCATGTCCCCTTGTTCCCTTCCTGCCATTATTAAAATAATGACTTCATTGACTGAAGTAGTTGATATTGCCAGGCACTGTGGTGAATGCTTTATACACCCTGCACTGCTGGGTCCTATTCAATCTTCATGATGATCCTACTTAGACTATAATAATATTATTTTCATTTTTACAGAAAAAAAGCACAAGCTAAGAGATTAAGTGAGCATATAGCAAACAACAGAACACCTGGGCCCCGGGTTTGTCTAAATGCCTCTAAAGCCTGGGCTCTCATCTCTGCAGCAGACACCTGGAGATTACAAGGAAATTCGGGCAGAGAGCAGGAAGCCGTGCAGCACTGCATGGCAATGGCGCTATTGTACAGTTACAGGAAAGGGAACATAGAGTCCTAAAATGGCACAAAGATTGCAAACAAGACAAGTAGAATCTCTTAGAATTGGTGCTAATCCCTTGCGGGAGGTAGACTCCAGAAAAAGCTATTTGTGTAGCATTTGGTGAGGTAGCTTGGCATCCAAAAATACTAAAAGAAAGTGGTGAGAGCAACGGCTTTTCTGTGAGTACGTGTGCATGTAAGGCAGTTTGTTCTTCCCCGTGCCAATGGTTTCCTTGCTCGTATCAGATCACAAATGCTTGCTGAGCTATTTAAAAATTCTAAGGAAGACTGGACCGAGCTCTTATAAAGAGAATTCCAAAGCTGACACTTATTGCCAAGTGTTAATGAAAATGCTGAGCAACAGGTCCTCGCCTGCACTGCTGGATGGAGCCCTGTGGGGAGGCCCCCTGGGAAAATTGAGGTGAACAGGGGTGAGGTCTGTACTACTGGCTGGAGTCCATGCCTCCTTCATTGATAAGAGTCTAGTGATTTGGTCATCCTTCTTGTCTAAGTACTGAGAAGGAGACACTCTTACAAATGGAAATTGCCTAGATAGATGTCAACTTTCCCTACAAAAGGGGAACTTCTAATCTGTTTTCAGATTTGAACTCTTGTGTCTACAATTTCTTTTTCTTTTCTTTGTCTTTTTTTTTTTTTTAAGACAGAATCTCACTCTGTACCCTGGGTAGAGTGCTGTCACACCATCACAGCTCACAGCAACATCAAACTCTTGGGCTAAAGTGATCCTCCTGCCTCAGCCTCCTGAGTAGCTGGGACTACAGGTGCCTGCCAGTGTGCCTGGCTAGTTTTTCTATATGTGAGATGGGATCTCACTCTTGCTCAGGCTGGTCTGAAACTCCTGAGCTCAAGTGATCTTCCTGCCTTGGCCTCCTAGAGTGCTGGGATTACAGGTGTGAGTGACCATGCCCTGCCATGTCTACAGTTTCTCAAAATAATCAATATGATAAAGAGGCATATTTGGAGGTTGCATATTCTGGTCCCCTTATCACAGTAAGAAAAGGCCTGAGTGAGAAACAGGAATTCAAGCAAAAACTTGAAGGAGATGAGGAGGAAAGCCATTTGGCTATCCAGGGGAAGAAAGGTCCTGGGCAAAGGGAACAGCAGGTGCAAGGGCCCTGGGGCAGGCACATACCTGACTTCTCCAAATGAAAATTCCCAGGCAGGGAGGTGGACACCTGGGATCTGGTCCTTGTTCTGCAGATTATTTCTACTGTAGGAGCCAATTTTCCTCATCTGTTTAATGAAAGGATTCAGCGAGGAGTGACCAAAATTTCTTCTAGCTCGAACCTTGGGTTCTAAATGCTCTAACTTCACTGCCTCCTCTTCTTTGGAGACTGCCGCTGGCTTTTCTACCCATATGGTCCTCTCGTGCTTACTTTCACCCTTTCTCCATCCACTCCACAGGCTGGAGGAGCCTGGCTGCTGCTGCCGTCTCCATCACCTGCTACAGTTGACTCCATGGCTCCACCATCTTCTCTAAAGAGACCCAATAGTCTTGCTCATCTAAAATCCTCAACCCTTCGCCGTCAATGGCCAACTCAAGTGGCCTGACAAATACCCTATGTCCCCAATTCTAAGATGTTGTTGGTTGTGAGATGCTCTATCAGTTTTATAGCAGTGGGAGAAAAAAACAGAAGGGAGAGATTAGAAGAAGGAAAGGAGGGAGGGAGGGAGGTAAAGAGAGGAAAGATAGAAAACCATAGAGGGCATGGAGCGGGTGGGGCGAACTTCCTGTGCATATTCTTTAATGACTTCCGTTTTCATTTATCCATGCAATTACATCCTGTTTTCATGATCTAAGTTTACCTCCAGCCCAGTGGTTCTCAACCTGTGGGTCGCGACTCATAGGAACTGTATTAAAGGGCCGTGGCATTAGGAAGGTTGAGAACCACTGCTCTAGCCTATTTCATAAGCAGAGACTAAATATTCTTCCAAATCATTTTGGAATTCACCACCTTATAGAAGACACCCCACTTCTCAGGTATGCTCACGAGCCTGGGCTCTTTGGCACTCGACACTGGTGACATAATTTAAGGGCATCACAGACAATTCTAGTCATTGGTTGGCATCTCCTCTTTGGTTAAACTTATGATTTTGGTTTTTATTTTATTTATTTATTTATTTATTTATTTATTTAGAGAGAGTCTCACTCTGTCATCCTGGGTAGTGTGCTGTGGCATCATCATAGCTCACAGTAATTGATCTCAAACTCCTGAGCTCGAGCGATCGCAACCTCTTTTGAAAATCCCTAGAAGTTTTGATAGTTTCTAGAACCCAATTAACAATTTTTTTTCACAGTCACAGAGATTTTAATGTACTGTATCCCTTATCTGAAATGCTTGAGACCAGAAGTGTTAACCATTTTTTTTTTTTTTAACACAGAATCTCACTATGTCACCCTCGGTAGAGGGCCGCTGCATCACAGCTCACAGCAACCTTAAACTCCTGGGCTTAAGCAATTTTCTTGCCTTAGTCTCCCAAGTAGCTACAACTACAGGCACCCAGCCCAAGGCCCAGTGCCCTGGCCATTTTTTGGTTGCAGTTGTTTAGCTGGCCTGGGCTGGGTTTGAATTTGCCACACTTGGTGTATGTGGCTGGCACTGTAATCACTGTGTTTATGGGCGCCGAGCCAACAATTTTTTTAATATGATGCATAAAGTAGTCACACCCTCTTTCCCCGCAGTTGGAAAATTGTATAATTTACTCCGTACAGTGGGGCGACAGGGGGGCAACATGTCATGCCTGGCACATCCTGGGTAATCTTACACACACGGTGACTTTTGTTTCTATACAGTAAAGCAGTGTCATCTTTATGAAGATATTTTCAGTGACAATCAGGGATGTGAATCTCAGTTAACAGTGTGTGATACCACCAATGCAAATAACAAAACGGAAGTGACAAAACAGATGCATGGATCCTCTGTGGAGCTGGCTGGGAGTGTGCGGCCACCAGCAACACCAACCGTGTCTGCGGCTCCCTCCTCTGCCTGGCAGCTGGCAGCGTCTTTTGACAGGATAAGCACGAAACATCCCATTTTGTAAACACTAACATGGGAGAAAACAAAATGAGTCTTGTAGTGGAGGAAATGGGCAGTTTTCAAAAGTCACAAGGCCTTGAGAAGTCCAGCTGGGCGGACAGCCAGAGCTGTGCCCATCACTCAGAAAGTTGTGCCTCCCTCTTCCCTTTCTGCCCACATGACCCCTGTCCCCTTTTCCTACTCCAATCCTGGAGGTAAGAGAGTTCAAATCGCAGTCTGGAGAGAAAAGCAGCCCCAAAGACAGCAGGGGAAGAAGATAGCAGTTCAGCTTATTTCAAGCTCCTTGAAATAATTTCTTCGAGCTCAGATGTCATTTCTGAAGGCTCATTGGCAGACACATATTTTCTTGGCCATGCAGAAAGACCCAGTCCTCTTCTCTGGGATCCTGAACATTATTTGAATTAGTAATGACATGTGGCAATTGGGAAACACCAACTGGACTCTAATAATAAAGGACTGAGGAACTAATCCTATCGAAGTCTTCTGCAGTTTCGTGCGTTCATGTGTGTAATTATCTTGCCTTTGGTGGGTTTCCTCTCCCCATTTTTTTTTTTTTTAAGAGACAGAGTCTCATTTTATCGCCCTCGGTAGAGTGCCATGGCATCAAAGCTCACAGCAACCTCAAACTCTTGGGCTTAAGCGATTCTCTTGCCTTAGCTTCCCGAGTAGCTGGGACTTACAGGCGTCCACCACAACGCCCAGCTATTTTTTTGTTGCAGTTGTTATTGTCGTTTAGCTGGCCTGGGCCAGGTTCAAACCTGCCAGCCTCGGTGTATGTGGCTGGGGCCCTAAGCACTGTGCTACGGGCGCCGAGCCTCCTCCCTCCATTTTTATAAAGTTATAGAGCAAACAAACTTTTGGTGGGGTTATAAGTTGTCACTCACACAAAAGCCCCTCCCTTCCTGTTTACTGGTCATGGTTCTGCCTTGCCACTGGTGAAACAATTTCCAGCTAGTCCTTTAAGTTGCCACATCTAGAAATAAATGATAAGAACCTACTCAGGAGGGCAAAGCCAAACCAGGCCAAGATGCTTATGTTTTTGGAAGGAATTTCCAGGAAGGGTCGCCTTGGGGGTGGGGTTTAGTGCCCCTCTCACACACACCCAGCCCAAGGTGAGAGTGACGATGCCCTCTGCCTCTCCCCAGCAGCCAGGTGACCTCAGGGTCCTGCTCTTCAGCCCTGGCCCTTCCTGCCTCAGCCACACTGTTACTGGATAGTTAAGAGCAACACCTGTATTGGGACGGCAAGAAACTCTTTCCTCTCTTTTCTGACCCTGACATCCTCCACGGGCACCTTTCTCTCAGTACACAGGCTTTCAGATATAGCCCATTTCTCCAGGCTGAGTCCTTTGGTCAGGAAAAGCCTCGTTTTCCACATTGCCAAATGTCCCTGGGTGGCACATGAGAGGGTTGGGTTTCTTCACCCTCTGTCCGTCCCACCAGCACCGGAAGGCACTACTGAAATTTACCAAAAAAAAAAAAAAATGTATTTGGAAGAGTAGATGTCTGATCCCAATAAGAGTCTTCACTGCTTCACATGGATGAGTAAACACAGCCATGGATATTAAGAAATATGCCCAAAGTCATTGGCAAATAAGTGAGACTTGAACCCAGGCTTGTATGGTTTCAAACACATACACTCTTGGCTGGCTGTGGTGGCTCATGCCTGTAATCCCAACACTTTGGGGGGCTGAGAAAGGAGGATCCCTTGAGGTCAGGAGTTTAAGCCTGAGCAAGAGTGAGACCCCCATCTCTACAAAAAATAAAAAAATTATCCGCGTGTTTTGGTGGGCGCCTGTAGTTCCAGCTATTCAGGAGGCTGAGGCAGGAGGATCACTTTAGCCCAAGAGTTGGAGGTTGCTGTGAGCTGTGATGCCACAGCACTCTACCCAGCGTGACAGAGTGAGACTCTGTCATAAAAACTAACAAAACAAACCACCATACACTCTTCCCGCTGCATAATGTTGCCTTCCCATACACACTGGAGAAAATGGGATGAAGATGCCATTCTCCGCATAGTCTCAACCTGGGCTTTTCTCTGCCTTTAGTATTCTCCGCAGAGTGGCCTCTCACGGCGTGACGGGTGCCCTGAGGAGGCCCTCACATCCGCTCTCACTCCTGTCTTCTGAGCCTCCCTCTGCTGCAGAGGCTGGCATTCCAGAACCACATCTCAGTCCTGCTTGCTGCTGGGATTCAAATTATGAGTTAGGTCATATCGATGCAGGTATTTGCAAGAGTACCTGCATCGATACGGAAGCCAGGATGAGGCAGGAGCCACTGTCCTGCTGATTTGGCGGTGACCATTAGCAAAGACAACTATATACACCAGTACATTCTGAAGCAGTGTCTCCATGGTGAGCCACTGACTTCCCGGGTGTCATGAGACAGTTTGGGCAATGTCCTCAGTCAGTTCTTTCCTACCTATGCATTGGTGGCAGAGGTGGTGGCACCTGGAATGGCAGGTCCTCCAGGATCCCCACAGTTGGAAACCCCTGCTGTTCTCTCGTTGATTCCTTTCTGCTTAAAATAGCTAGTGTGGTTTCTGCTTCCTGCAACTGAGCACTGCTGATAACGCTGTTTTCCTTCTCTCCCTCTAACTGCTGATTTTTGCAGCCCCAACCCTGTGATCAATCCTTTAAGCTCTTAAAACGAAAGCTTTGAGCGTCTCCATCACCGTCTGTCTCCCTCACCAGCTTTATTTTTCTCCTTAGCATATAGCATCTCCCAGAGACTACTTTTCTTTGTTGGCTGAATGTCCACCCTACTGGAATTTAAAGTCCACAAGAACCAGGACTTGGTTCTATTCACTTCTTTTTTTTTCTTTGAGACAGAGTCTCAAGGTGTTGCCCTGGGTAGAGTGCTGTGGCGTCATAGCTCACAGCAACCTCCAACTCTTGGGCTTATGCAATTCTCTTGCCTCAGCCTCCCAAGTAGCTGGGACTACAGGCGCCTGCCACAATGCCTGCCTAGGTTCTATTCATTTCTATAACAGTGCCTTTTTTTTTTTTAGAGACAGAGTCTCACTTTATCGCCCTCAGTAGAGTGCTGTGGTGTCACAGCTCACAGCAACCTCCAACTCCTGGGCTTAGGCGATTCTTTTGCCTCAGCCTCCCAAGTAGCTGGGACTACAGGAGCCCGCCACAATGCCCGGCTATTTTTTGTTGCAGTTTGGCCAGGGCTGGGCTTGAACCTGCCACCCTCGGTATATGGGGCTGACGCCCTACCCACTGAGCCACAGGCACTGTTCTCTGTAACAGCTCTTAATATTTAAGAACACTACCAGAAAATAGTGGGAATAGTGTTGAATGAAAAAAAAAACTACATCTTTTTTTTTTGAAAATAGTGGGACTAGTGTTGAATGAAAAAAAAAAACTACATTTTTTTTTTTTGAAACAGAATCTCACTCTGTCACCCTGGTAGAGTGCCGTGGTGTCATCATAGCTCATAGCAACTTCCAATTTCTGGGTTCAAACGATCCTTCTGCCTCAGCCTTCTGAATAGCTAAGACTACAGGCACCCATCATGATGCTCAGCTGGTTTGTCTATTTTTAGTAGAGATAGGGTTTCCCTCTTGCTCAGGCTGGCCTCGAATTTCTGAGACCAAGCCTTCCTCCTGCCTCAGCCTCCCTGAATGCTGGGATTACAGGCACGAGCCACTGCACTTGGCCCTACTTTATTTATTTATTAAACCAAAGCTCCTACTTGGCCTGTTCCCTGAATATTTTAGAGTTGAGCCTGGGAAATCTCTTCTGTATTTCACAGTTACTTTAAAAATGTGATCACAAATTTCCGAGAGGAATGATTATAGCAGTAAAGATGGGCTGGAGCTCAAGTGTTTGAGACCAACTTCAGCAAAAGTGAGACCCTGTCTCTACTAAAAATAGAAAAACTAGCTGGCCATGGTGGTGGGCACCTATAGTTCCTGTTATTCAGGAAGGCTAAAGCAAGAGAATCGTTTAAGCCCAAGAGTTTGAGGTTGCTGTGAGCTATGATGCCACAGCACTCTACCCAAGAAGACAGAGTGAGACTGTCTCAAAAAACAAACTAACAAAAAAGTTGTGTTCATTTTACAACCCCAGAGAAGTCAAGCTTTGGGAGACAGATGAGTGGACTCTGAGAGAATATGTCAGTGTTAATTCTAGAATGTCAAGTTCAGTGGCTCATACCCTGTTTCTCCGAAAATAAGACAGTGTCTTATTTTAAGGTGTGCTCCCAAAGATGCGCTAGGTCTTATTTTCAGGGGACGCCTTATCTTTCCTGTAAGTAGGTCTTATTTTTGGAGGATGTCTTATTTTGGGGGAAACAGGGTACTTGTAATCCCAGCCACTGGAAGGCCAAGGAAGAAGGATCCCTTGTGCTCAGGAGTTCGAGACAGCCTGAGCAAGAACAAGACCCCCTGTCTCTACTAAAAATAGAAAACTAGCTGCACCGATAGTTCCTGATACTCCAGAGGCTGAGGCAGGAGGATTGGTTGAGCCCAAGAGTCTGAGTTGCTCTGAGCTTTGATGACACTCTACACATGGCGACTGAGTGAGATTCTGTCTCAAAAAAATAAATACATAAAAATAAATTAAAAAACCAAATTTAATTCTAGGCAAGAATAAAGGTTGAGTTCATCATTAGCCATAGGGAACAGGCCCTCATCTAGTTGCTAACATTATCCTTCAGGCAACATGTTCCAAGTAGAACGTGTGAATCCGAAATGTCGACTCCTTTGAACTGGCACCTTGATCCATCTCAGATCCTCGACAAGCTATCAGCTGATGGAACATCCTGGTGATTCACGTAGAGGGATGTTTGGGGTGCTCGAGTTGCAAAACATTTTTCTCAACACAAGTTGAAACTCAGAGGTGCTGTTGTTGAATGTTGTTGGCACCTGCAGGAGCAGTTGTGTTTCTAAAATCAGCTGTTTTCACTGTCCAGGCTGCTGCTTGCCACAGGGGTGTCTCTGCAGCTATGCACAGAAGGGGTTAACTGAGCAGCCATTGCACAATCCCAGCAGAATGCATTCCACAGAGCCAGTAACCTCAGTCTGAACATGTTTATAAAGCAGATACGGAGAAAATGACCAAACCTCCAAAGGGTGCTTGCTCTGAGCAGAAAAGCATGCCTGCTGCTTTTCTTATAAAGAAACTTGGGTCAGAGGATTCTAGAACATGCTCTTTTCAGACTATGTGTCTGAAACTTCCCATCTTGATCCTTTCACAGCATGACCCAGGTTCTTGGACAGACTTAACATTTTTGTTCAAACTGTTTATTAGGCCTGACCACTTCCTTCCTTCTAGATACTATTTTCAGAAGCAGAGACCAAGCGCCCCTGCACCTGTTATCATTGTGGCCGCAGAAGAAAACCACCACTACCCCCTCATCTGTCCCAGCACAGCAGGTCTGGCCGTGCCTGAACCCAGGCAGGAGATGGCACCAGGTCCATGGGGCAGGGTGGGGCCCAGAGGCCAGGCAGTTTCGGGAGGGGACATCGGAGAATTCACCATCTTCCTGTACCTCCCCACCTGGAGATTCACACAGCCCAGGGTGTCCTCTCCAGGTGTACAGCTGGCCACGTTCCTGAAGGGCACAGCTGAGGGTCGCAATCCTGTTCCCTTGACATTGGGAATGGTGAGGGCAGGGGAGGAGGAAATGTGGTGGTAATTGCCTAACAGGTCCCTGACCTTGTTGCACATGTTGGGACACAAAGAAAAGAAGACAGTCTCAGGAAGCTGACAGCCCTGTGGGGGACAGACACCCACCCACCTGGGATGCCCCGGGGAGGGGTCCACTGCAACCTGAGGACAGAGGGAGGGTTGGCCAGGTTCCTGTCCTGGTGGGTCCCACTGTCCTGGCCCTGAACACACCACAGAATAGTTTCAGGAAAAGGGAGGAGGCTGAAAACCAGCAGGTCAAGACCAGCTTCTGCCTCCATTCTCTTTCCAAAGCAGGTTTGGAGACATTGGATATCTGACCCCTGCATGCCGGAGGCCCAGTTTGGCTATGTTTGCAACCCTTTTTCTGGTTCTTTGTCTCTCTTCAGTAGAAACTGGGCAGAATGGCAGGGTTCTTAACTTTCACCTTTTATCCAGGCCAGTTTGTCCCAAGCTATAATAACAGGGGGCTTTAAAAACCTAATGAATTCAGCTTTCAAAGAACAGCCTCAACTCCAGGCATGGTGGTTCACACCTGTAATCCCAGCACTCTAGGAGGCTGAGGCAGATAGATGCCTTGAGCTCAGTAGATCAAGATCAGCCTGAGCAAGAGCAAGATGTCATCTCTAAAACTAGCTGGGTGTGGTGGTAGGTGCCTATGGTCCTAGCTACTTGGGAGGCTGAGGCAGGAGGATCACTTGAGCTCAGGAGTTTGAGGTTGCTGCGAGCTGTGAGGACAGAGTGAGACCTTTCAAAACAAAACAAAACAAAAGAAAACAAACAACCCCCCTCCAAAAAGAACAGTCTCAGGTAAAAGGAATGTCTAATGTTCCACCTCTTTGTGAATTAGGGTCAGGAGGCCTTTGGAGGCTTGACACCTTTTTCATTCACATGCAAAGTACCTTACAAAAGCACCAGTTTGAAAACTCCTGACTCCCAAAACCAAAGCAGTCACCTTCATCCTTCCTCTGATGCTATGTCAGCAGTATCGACACACAACATGGGTTGGTATAGTGCATTTTGCATTCTGGGGAAATAGAAGGAAATGATTTTAAGGTTTTGACATCCAAGAATTTGTGTTTCTTATCCACGTTTATTTCTTCTCTACAAATATATTTAAAATAGACTAAACACTGTCTTTGGCAGTTAACTTCATCAAAGCATAGGAAGATGGCCCTGGCTGAGCATGGATTATTTAGACCTTCAGGCCGCGTTTTGGAAGCCCTTTGTGTCAGGTGTGCTGGGTGGAAGCACTCGTCCCTGAGTCATTCACAGCTGTACAATGAGTTCCTTATCAAGGGAGTGACCCACAGAATGGCTGCAGAGAATGGAGGCTATTGTCCCAAAGGCGATTACACTTAGGTTCCCTCACACAAACAGGCCGACACTCACATAACCAAGCCCATCGTAAAAGGATATCAGCTCACACAGATGCCAACTAAAAGCAGCACAATACTTCCCCTAAGGGACAGCAAAGCCTGAGCTTGAGTCCACCAGATGCCCCATCTTCTTTTTGTTTCCTTCTCTGTCTCAACTCTAGGTTCTGGGTCACCAGCTTATTTTCCAAGGCTACTGGCAAATGTTACCTTCAATACAGTACGGCCTTTCTCAGAAATACTTTCAGCATGGTTCTCGTTTCACGGCCTAAATGGCAATGGTATATCATCTTTGGTACTTAAATTGTGTGTTTCCAGATCTTGAATTTTGTTCCACTTGTTGTATACGTCTGATTACCAGATAAAAAGATTTATTTGAATGTTCATCATCCCTATTTATTAGAGAAATGCAAATCAAAACCACCCTGAGATACCATCTAACCCCAGTGAGAATGGCCCACATCACAAAATCTCAAAACTGCAGATGCTGGCGTGGATGTGGAGAGAAGGGAACACTTTTACACTGCTGGTGGGACTGCAAACTAGTACAACCTTTCTGGAAGGATGTATTGAGAAACCTCAAAGCACTCAAGCTAGACCTCCCATTTGATCCTGCAATCCCATTATTGGGCATCTACCCAGAAGGAAAAAAATCCTCTTGTCATAAGGACACTTGTACTAGACTGTTTATTGCAGCTCAATTTACAATCGCCAAAATGTGTAAACAGCCTAAATGCCCACCAACCCAGGAATGGATTAACAAGCTGTGGTATATGTATACCATGGAATACTATTCAGCTATTAAAAAAAATGGAGACTTTACATCCTTTGTATTAACCTGGATGGAAGTGGAAGACATTATTCTTAGTAAAGCATCACAAGAATAGAGAAGCATGAATCCTATGTACTCAATTTTGATATGAGGACAATTAATGACAATTAAGGTTATGGGGGGGCCGGAAGGAAAAGCAGAAAGAGGGAAGGAGGGAGGGGGATGGGGCCTTGGTGCACATCACATCTTCTGGGGGCAAGACATGATTGCAAGAGGGACTTTACCTAACAAATGCAATCAGTGTAACCTGGCTTATTGTACCCTCAATGAATCCCACCCCCAAAATAATAATAAATAAAAAAAGATTTATTTGAGAGACAATCTCACTCTGTCGCCCTGTGTAGAATGCCGGGGTGGCATCATAGCTCACAGCAACTTCAGTCTCCTGGGCTGAAGCGATAATCCTGCCTCAGCCTCCCAAGTAGCTGGGACTAAAGACGCCCACCACCATGCTCAGCTAGTTTTTCCATTTTTAGTACAGACAGGTCTGGCTCTTGCTCAGTCTGGTCTGGAACTCCTGAGCTCAGATCCTCCTGCCTTGGCCTCCCAGAGTGTTGGTATGACAAGGCGTGAGCCACCGCACCCGGCCGATCTAAGTCACAAATGAACTGAGAAAAAGAGGTCTTAACTGGAAAGCATAGAGCCTCTCTTCTTCCCACTAAGAAATTGAGACAGACAGCCAACAAGGTGCTCTCACAGGACTAGGCCACCACCAATGGGTGGCATTTCAACCACGGCTGTAAACCACGAAAACAGTTTGGCTGACTTCTATTTAAGGCTGGATAATTTTATGACTGCTCATTATATCTGCAGCCACACATCTGGATAGGCATAAAAATAGCCCTTTGTCCTTTCGTCCAAGTCACCTTTTCAAATATTAACTTAGCAATCTCCTCCATAACCCACCAGTAACAGGTAGGCAGCTTAGTATTCTGATTTCACAGATACCCTGCATGTGTGTGAGGTCAGCGGCTTTCCGAAGGCCAGGTCTAGGTCTTGCAATGCCATAGAGGTGACAGAGATGGGTGTCCTTGAAGTCTTACTCCAAAAGACACACTCTAAGTTTTGAGGAAAGTGCCTATGTCAAAAGCCCCAAGTCATAGAAAGAAAAGTGAGTGACATGGAATCAGAGCCCAATAAGTATTATCTGTTTCTTTCTTCCTTTATTTTTCTCTTTTGAGACAGAGTCTTACTCTATCATCCAGGGTAGGGTGCAGAGGCATCATAGCTCACAGCAACCTCAAACTCCTGGGCTCAAGCGATCCTCCTGCCTCAGCCTCCCGTATAGCTGGGACTACATGTGCCCGACACTATGTCCAGCTACTTTTTAAAATTTTAATAGAGATGGGAGTCTCACGCTTGCTTGGACTGGTCTTGAACTCCTGAGCTTAAGTAATCTTCCTGCCTTGGCTTCCCAGAGTGCTGGGATTACAGGTGTGAGCCACTGCACCCAGCCCCTTATCTATTTTTTAATCTTATCCTTGTACCCTGTCAGTGACAGAAACATAAAACTCCAGTCATAGCTACATGTGTAAGCCTGTGGATGAAACAGGGAAAGGACAGAGCTGAGTGAAATCTACTCAAAGCAAAGCGGAACAGTGCCTAAAAGGACCCCCTCTTGATAATGAATATTCCCAACACAAATAAATGATAAATTTTAAGATGATGAACATACTAAAAAAGAAAAACAACAAAACCCCATCGTCACGCCAGACTTGAGTTCTCTGATCCTGAGTGAAGGTGACTTTACCCTAAGTCTTCATTTTCTCCACACAAAACAGAGACAGATACCCACTCTGGAGCACATGCTGCTGAGTGCCGAAGAAAACTCGTGTAAAACACTTAGCACTGGGCCTGGCCTGGGGTCAACACCAGGAGAGGCCGCCAGGAGAGACCGTCGCGTTTGCAGCCTCACACTAGGAACCTCCAAGGTGTCTTATGGTCAGCAAGAGAAAAATTGGGGCTCCAGGAAGAAAGAATACATTGCCAGTCCTGTCCCACAATCATGCTCTTTCAAAGTAGACAACAGACAAAGCCAGGAGTGATGCCCATTAAAAATTTAACTATATATCATATTCATTTATTATCAATCCACAGGATAATCTGATTGCTACATGAGCTCGTAAAAGCTTTTCTTCACCTTTACAAAATTAAAAAAAAAAAAAAACTTGTGCCACAAAGATGTAATAACAACTGCTGATAAACAAGAAAAGGAATCTTAAAATTATAAATTTGCTGTAGAAAAGATAAAAAACAATTATATCTTATTTAGAATTTTACCTTGAATAAAATATTCCCCACCCCCCTCCCAGTATAAAAAATAAAAAAGCTTGCTCTGGTTAGGATTAGGAGTACTTTTGTCTTCCAATCTGGGAATTTGCATAATATTTCCATGATCGTTTTCCTTTGTACCGCGTGGCATTCAAGCATGGCAGATTAGAAAGATTCTCTCTCTCTCTCTTTTTAAAGCAGTCTTAAAATGGGACATCTGTGGAGAAGTTCATTTTCTTCTTCTCCCTCTGGACGTAGAGCGGAGCCTCCGAGGGGAGGAAGCGGAGGAAGGGACAGGATGGGGTGGGTGGCAGGGCTGGGGGACAGGGCAGAGGGGGAGGCTGGCTGCACTGTGACAAAGAGCAAGATCAAGAGAAGGCTATCTGTAAGTGCTTAGAGATAAGGTGCGAAGCAGACTGCAGGCCACTAGGACCGCCCTATGTACATATTCACAAGAATAAAAAATTCCAGCTCGTTCACATTTTCTCATCCGCTCTGAGGCATCCACTCCATCATGCCGGCCTTGCCCGCAGGCAAATGCAGTGCCTCCACTGCCCATTTGGGTGTTGGTCCTTGAACTTGAGGGAGTAGCCCTGGAGGTCCAGCAGGCTCTAGGAACACACGTCCATCAGTGGCTGGAGTCCTGAGTTAAATGAGTGTTCTATTGTCAAGGCTTTTTTTCCCTTAGATTTATCTAAAATAGGTGTCGGAGAGAAACAAAATAAAAATAAAATACAAACAAACCACCAAACAAAGCCAAGAAACCCCCAACAACCACAGGGGAAGGTCAGAGGCTTAACAGCTCTTGACTCGGGCCTGGGTGATGTCCGATGTCTTCTTGATGACGCTGGCTCGGGTCTCCCGGTCTGGCCGACTGCTGCTGGGTGCTGGCGTCACGGGCGGAGGGATGGAGAGATCGGGGAAGGGGGGCCAGGAGCTGTTGTAAGGCAGTGGATAGCTCTCCTTTTTGATGGTGACCTGGAGGTCGGGCTTGTTGGACGTGACGAAGGTCACCATGCCTGGCAGTGGACAGGAGCTCTGCGTGCCAGTGTTGCTGAGGTACTGTTTGCCTTCGATGTTCCTCTTCCACCAGTGTGGCCGACCCTTTCAAAGAAAATAAGTAAGATATCAATGTCCCTTTCCCTCTACAGGATGGGCTTTGTGAAAACACACGCAATTTCTGTGTGCTGGTGTTTTCACAGAATTCTTTAAGAACTGTGGGATAAACAAAACTTGTAACTCTATCTTCCTCTGCTGGAAGCTTTGCCCAGATATTCACACCCTAAGTAACTGTTTCTCTTCCCTCTTTTAAAAAAAATCAATTCCCATTTGCTACTTCTAAGAAAACCGGCCCAGACTATTCCATGAAGGCAGCAGCTTGATTCTGCCCCACCATGGCAGGGCCATGGTGGCCCATCTGTCAGGGGGACTTGGTTCCTCACTGCTGGTCCACTCAGGTCTTGTGTCAACTTGTTGAAGAGGAAAGGAAGGGAGGAGCTTAGTGACAAACAGCGAGTGCCCCTTGACTGCATTCAAACAGAGGTGACTTAGGGCTTCAGGGTGCCCAGCAAGCGGCTGGCCTTGGGGCTGGCTTCATTCAAAGAAGGGGCTGGAGTCGTGACCTTGGAGACACAGGGTCTGGACACATGTGAGCACGTGGACCTATTGCCTTTCCTACACTTTCCTGGAAAGGGTTTAGGACACCGGGAAGCCACCGTTTCAAACCACATGAGCCTCTCTCCCTCTCTGCCTCTTCCTCCCTTTATCACACATCAAGAAGAGCCAGAGCAGGCAGTGACACTTCTCGCCAGCATCACAGCCTCTTCCTGCCACTGTGTGGGCCCCGCCAACAGAGGGAATGGGAAACAGGCCCATTCGGGATCAGGGCTGGACCTGACACCAGCCTCGGGGCCCAGACTTGAGGGCCAGGGGCTCCACGGGCAGGCGGGGAGACTTCCTGGTCACTGCTTCTGGCCGTGAGGGATGAACTACGCCTACTTGTAAATGAGGATGTTTATGGTGATAAAAACATAACATTTCCTGGCCTCAACTTCAATTCCCTTTTCCTGCCGTCTCAGCCGCTCTCCTGGTGGTGACATTTACCTCTCTTCCCATTCAGTTCCCAGCCCTGGATTTTATAACCCAAATATCCAAAGCATGGTAAATTGTAAGTGACATGTATTTTACAACACAACAAAACTCCAAAAGTGAAACTCAAAGGAAGCCAAGGCGCGTGACCCGCAGCAGCGAGCAGCATGGGTGAGGGTGGCAGCCAGCTTACCTCGGTGTTCTCCTCATCACTGGGCACACTGTCAGTTGTTTCACTTTCTGTTCAGAAAGAGAGAAACACAAGGCCATCAGTCCTGCCACTCGGGCGGTCCCGAGGCTGGGAGTGTGTTTACAAAAGGAGAAATAGGTAACTCAACGAACTCATCATGTTGCTTCCCGTGTAGGAGGGAGCGGCTCGAGCAGATGTTAACTCTAATCTCGGAGCTCCAGAGAAAGCCAGTCTGAGAGGTGATGGGAGGCTCACTCTGCAAGGGCCAGGCTGTGTCTACACCACCTGGCAGGAGGGGTGCTGGTCTCCGAGTGCCCCCGGCACCGCAGCTCTGTCCGCCATGCCCATTCTGGTCCCCTCCTCCAGGCCACACTGACCATTTCACTTACAGCACAAGGCAGACTGGACGTTCTCCAAGTTTTCCAGGATCATCCCAATTCTGCTCTGATCCCTCCTCCACCTCAGACCCCTTCAGTACTGACATCTTGGGTTTCTAGAGCTGCATCTTCCCCTGCGGTTACAGTGGGTGTGCTGATCTGGGCTACCCTATTTTCTTCACTCCATGGGGTTCACTCTGGGATCCACTGTTGAATGTGGGTGGGATCAGTGACTGCTTCTCACCCACAGGATATCACTGAAGTGATGGGCAATCTGCAGGACGTGTCCACAGTCACATTCCATGACACTGAAATTTGTCTTGTGAAATACTCTTTTGCTGGCCTTGCAGAAGGAAGCAGCTGTATGGGGAAGGCTCACGTGACAATGTACTAAGAGCTGGTTCCAGCCAACAGCCAGCAGGAAACTGAGGCTCTTGGTTCCACAACCTTCAAGGAGGTAGATTTTGCCCATGACCACGTGAGCTTGGAAATGGACCCTTCCTCACCTGAACCTCAGATGAGACAGCAGCCCTAGGCAGTTTCGGGTTCGTGAAACCCTGAGGCAGACAGAGGACAGAGCCATGCCTGGATTCCTGACCACACTAACTGTGAGATGTGTGTTTGGTGCCACTAAGATTGTGGTTACCCTGTTACACAGCAAGAAACAGATAACTCATCATCCTGATTTGGACTGTCAGCTATGAGACAAAGCAAGTTTCTCAACTGTACTGAGATATAGTTTTCTCATTTGTAAAATGAAAGAATTACCACCTTCCCAGGATGATCACGTGATAAGCAAGTGAGAGGGGGTGTACGGGAAAAGGCAGGGGGCAGGGCACACAGCACAATCAGCACATCACTGTCGTTTAATACTCTTATCTGCATGACAGGCCACATTAACAGAGCTGGAGTCAGTAGCTAGCAGTTACATACCACCAATACACATTTTAAAAAGATTTTTTTTTTTTTGCAGTTTTTGGCTGGGGCTGGGTTTGAATCCGCCACCTCCAGCATATGGGGCCGGTGTCCTACTCCTTTGAGCCACAGGCACTGCCCCCTAAAAAGATTTTTTTTAATATAAAAAGATAATAATTTCTTTTTTGAGATAGAGTCTTAATCTGTCACCCTGGGTAGAGTGCTGTGACATCATAGTTCACAGCAACCTCAAACTCCTGGGCTCAAGTGATCCTCCTGCCTCAGCCTCTTTAGTAGCTGGGACTACAGGCGCCTGACAAAATGCCCAGCTAGTTTTTCTGTTCTTAGTAGAGATGGGATCTTGCTCTTTCTCAGGCTGGTCTTGAACTCCTGAGTTCAAGCAATCCACCCATCTCAGCCTCCCAGAATGCTGGAATTATAGGCGTGAGTCACTGTGCCTGGCAAGAGATTATAATTTTATAACTCCTTCTGATCCTATGTTGGACAAAAACATTTCAATTATTTCATGTAAACTAAAATATATAATAAAATTATCAAGTAAATTCATATTTATGTTTTTTCTTTTAAAACTGCAGGATAGGGGCTCGGCGCCCACAGCACAGTGGTTATGGTGCCAGCCACATATACCGAGGCTGGCGGGTTTAAGCCCAGCCCAGGCCAGCTAAGCAACAATGACAACTGCAACAAAAAATAGCCAGGCATTGTGGCAGGTGCCCATAGTCCCAGCTACTTGGGAGGCTGAGGCAAGAGAATCGCTTAAGCCCAAGAGTTGGAGGTTGCTGAGAGCTGTGATGCCACAGCACTCTACCGAGGGCAACATAGTGAGACACTGTGTCAAAACAAACAAACAACAACAACAAACAAAGCTGTAGGATAGGCAGCCAACTGGGTTGCATAGTGGTTAGAGTATCTGCCCTGCACATCATGCGCAGCAAGTTAGAACCTCTCCTGGGCCTGGTTAACCAAAAAATCCCCAAACAACAACAACAACAAAAAAAAAACCTGTAGGATAATTACAAGGAATCCACCAACTTCTTTCCTCCCCAAAGGAGAAGTATTCGGGTGGCAGAAAAGCTGGATTAGAAAGGATTAAAATGAGAAAAAACTCACGGTGTGGTTTTTCAGTGTTCATAGCCATTGAGAAATGAAATCACAGAGGGGGACATTCTGAAACCTACAGAGCTCTAGAGGTCACTTAGTGGGCTCACTCATTTTACATTTACCTAAAGAGAAATGTACAGGGCGTCTTTTTAAAATTCTTTTTTTTTTTTTGAGACAGATTCTCCCTGGATAGAGTACTATGGTGTCATAGCTCACGCCAACCTCAAACTCTTGTGATCCTCCTGCTTCAGCCTCCTGAGTAGCTAGGACTACAAGCTCCCACCACAACACCCTGCTATTTTTAGAGACAGGCTCTTGCTCTTTCTCAGGCTGGTCTAGAACTCCTGAGCTCAGGCAATACAACCATCCTGGCCTCCCAGAGTGCTGGGATTACAGACGTGAACCACCGTGCCTGACTCTTTATAACTTGTAGGGGACATTCAGAGAGTGCCATGGCTGGTGCCGCCCCAGAGCCTTGTGTCCAGGTCGAGTTCAGCCCTGGCATGGGTCCTGACTCAGGAAGCCACTGCTGTGGTTTGCCCATCATGCAGAAGAGCTATTATGCTCTGGTGCCTTCCACGTACCTCACCCCTGCTAAGGGACTGGCCGCCAGCTTAAGATCCTAACCCTTTCCACCACCCAGAGGATTAGCACAGCCCAGGCTCCCTGTAAATTAAAAGCTGAAGAACTAATGAGCTGTCTGTGCCAGAGCTTCGTCCCTTCAACAGGAAAGCAAGGATGCTGGCTGCACTGGGCCCAGCTGGCGCCTTCCTGCATGCTCTCAGCCGCTATTCTCCATCAATGTCACACCGGCCTGGTGATGGCTGAAGGCTGACTCTGAGCAGCTAGAGGACAGCCATTCCTGGGCCTGTTTTCCACAGCGTCCCCGGGGTGGGAACAGCACATGCCCAGAGAAGGTCTCGGCCTCAGCAGGTGATGAGCTATGAAGACAAACTGGCAACACCAGGCATAAGAAATGTTTCCACACAGAACACACACGAGAAGCAACAGGAGCAAAACTCCCCCACCCTGTGCATGTGACCCTCATGCTGGCTCAGATCCTTAGGAGGCAGGAATCGGGACTGCCACTCCCAAGAAGAAAAATGAGGAACAGAGATGATGTTGAGAAACTTGCCAGAGTTGCCAATTGAGTCAGCACCGAGGAGAGAAAACAAAACTGCATTTCTGATGCCAGGGGCCTGTGCACTCAACACGGCACCTCGGCGGCTCTGCTGCTGCTCCGCTGCTGCCCTGGCCCCTGACAAAATTTCAAGATCCGCTTTCCACTTTTACGCTTGGCTTTCTGAGGCCAAGGTTTCTCTTCCTTCTCCATACACGTTCAGACTCCCTTCACTCCTAATTATCTTCCATAAATATCATTGCCTTCTGTTCCTTTCTCCTTCAAATAAAAACAAAGAAACCTGTCTTGGTGGTACAGTGGTTAGCATAAGCTGCCTTCTAAAGAAAAGCCATCCAGCTGGGTGTGGTGGCTCACACCTGTAATTCTAGCACTGTGGGAGGCCGAGGCGGGCAGATCACGTGAGTTCTGGAGTTCAAGAATGGCCTGAGCAAAAGTGAGACCCTGTCTCTAGTAAATGTACCAAAACAAAACAAAACAAAAACTAGCTGCGTGTGGTGGCAGGCACCTGTAGTCCCAGCTACTTTGGAGGCTGAAACAGAAGGATTGCTCAAACCCAGGAGTTTGAGGTTGCTGTGAACTGTGATGCCAAGGCACTCTACCCAGGGCCACAGAGTGAGACTCAGTTTTCAAAAAGAAAAGAAAGAAAGGAAAAAAGATCAACCAAGGATTTCTTCCTACCAAACATATCCTCCATGAGTTTTACTAGAAGACTTAGTGAAATCATCCAAACCAGAGTCCTCTTAATCTCAAAGCCCTTGTATCTTTGCTCCCTCAAATAAAACGTAAGCCTGATGTGGTTTCCATAAAAACCGGAAGTCTTCCCTGACAAGTGCTGGTCAGTAGGTGGTCCCCACTTTTTCCATTATGACCACCTTTTCCTTCCTGTTGTGCTCTCTTCTCAAATCTGTTCTCTATCCCCTCTCCCCCAGCCTCTCCCAAAATACTACAGTGGCTTTCTTGTACTAAATCATCAACCACCTAATAAAATCCTAGTGCCACACATCACACAAGAGGCCATTTCTGGGTAGACATGTAAAGATGAAATGGCTATTTGCTACAGCAGGGGTGTCCAACCCACTGCCTGAGGGCCACGAGCAGCCCAGTAGGCTGTGAATGTGGTCCAACATAAAATCATAAACTTACTGAAAACATTGAGTTTTTTAGTGATTTTTTGGGGTAGAATTTGATTGCACAGTTCTCCAGTGTCTATTTTACAGATTACAACGTTGTTTCAATGCCTTATAAAAGAAACACACATATGCCCTGGTAATGCACCTGCACATATGGCTTCAGTTTTACAAAGTGTGCGGTTCCTAGTGAGTTATCTTCCAAGCAGACAGTTGAATTGACATGACACCATCAGTTGCTCTGTGAGCTTGTGGTGACTTGGTGAGGCAGCAGCCTCCATCTCACCCTGCACTGGCAGCCGAGACATGGAAGGGCCCACACTTTGTTTTCTATTTCCCTATCAATTAATTTCCATAATAAAAGTAAAGATAGTCCCTTATCTAGTATTATTTTTTTTTTTTACCCCAGCATGGCTTCTATAACATCTCATGGAGACGTGGACAGAGGACTACTTTTTTTGTTGAGGCAAATAGTAAGGCTTAATTTATAGGGAATTTCTGCAGGTCTTCAAAGACTATAATTTGAAAAGGCAGGCATCAGATACAAAAACACGCTGCCAAAATTCAATGCACATGAAGGATTGTGTCATAAAGTCAAATAACAAAACTGAAAAAAAGTCTTCGCAACAAGAATTTTTTTTAAAAGTTTTCTAAACAGGTGAATGAAGATCTTGGAGGAGGCTGTGAATAGCTGGAGCAAAAGAATGTTGTAGAAACTGGGCAAACAGCTTTATGAGGAACATAAAGTGAAAAAGGTGAAAATGAAGCCTGACAATTAAGTTCAAGAACTAATCCTAGAAAAAGTGGTACAGACCTCATTGCTGAATATCACGAGAGTCACCCACACCAGCACCTAGTCCACCCTTCAAAGTATTCTGGAACTCTTTTTCTGCAATGGCCATCAAAGCTGTTGTTAGACAAAAGTCTGATAATTAAGTTAAAAAACTTGCAAGCAGTTATGTTGGCAGCACTATGCAAACAACTTGGTAAGGTTTCATAACTTTGGAATATCAGTGTCCCACAGCTGTGTGCGTGGTGACATGTGCAATCTTACTGAGTGGCGTTCATTATTGTTGCTTGTTTTTGCGTGCCATCCGAGGATAGCTCTGATGGCCATTCCAGAAAAAGAGTTCCAAAATTGCTTTGAAGGGTGGACTAGGCATTGGCATTGGTGTATAGCTTCCTAAGGGGAGAACTTTGAAGGTGACTGTAGTGATTTTCAGCAATGAGATATGTATCACTTTTTCCAAAAAATTAAGCTCGGTCTCTGTACAACCAAGAAAGCTGCCTTTCCCGGCAGAATGTTATAAAATTCCTGACTGAAAGACTTGCTTTAGTCACACCAGTCATAGACAAACTCCTTACATGTCTGCAAGCTCTAGGAAAGTAGCAGGGATGGCATACTTTGGCTCCATGCACTAGGCCTGCTCCCAAAACGTTCTGGAGAATTGAGACAACAAAAACAGTGGGAAGAAGTAAAGGCCAGGCTGAGAAGCCAGGCTCTACAGCAAAACTGCCTGCTGCTTGCCAACCTGACACTAAAATCTTTTTCAAGTCTATGCAAAAAATGTCTTGAAGAGGGTACTGAAACTTTCATTTCTCTCTGCACGAATGGCCATTCTCAAGATTCTTCTGCTAAAGTGAATGTCACTGCTGGAAGAATGGCAAGGAGAGGTCTTCCTAGAATCCCCAAGATTTCAGAAAAGTCTTATTCAATAGATGAACATGAGCGTCTATTCTAAAGCTCCAGCCCCTAAAAAAAAAGCACATGAAGTGACACACAGTCAGCCAGAATCACATAGGTATAAGCTAAGTGGCTTAGTGTTTCATGCTTCGGTTAACTCCACTGCAAACATAAAGCATAAACATTTTGCTCTGCCTCCTCCGGTGGGTCCTTGTGAAAACCAAATGAGTTCACTGGACATGGATGTGCCCTTCAGGGCAGAGCCTCACATAGCTGGCAGGGGGCAATCAGCCACAGGTGGGCTTTAGCTGTGCTACAAGTCCTCTGTCCCTGGACACCCTGATTCACCCCATCAGCCTTAAATTCTCCATCTTTAAAGAGGGGATAATGGCCAGGCATGGTGGCTCACACCTGTAGTCCCAGATACTCGGGAGGCTGAGGCAGGAGGATTGCTTGAGCCCACGTGTTTAAGGTTGCTGTGAGTTTTGACACCAAGGCACCCGACAGAGGGCAACAAAGTGAGACTCTGTCTCAAAATATATAAATAAATTAATTAATTAAAGAGGGGGGTACTGATGGTGCCCAGGCTGACAGAGTTACTCTCGTGATGACCCCCAGGGCACAAAAACCATGCAATAGATGGGACTTTCTGTTACTGGGGACTGGCAAAGATCAGAAAGTGATCAGCACATAGAAGAGTTCAAAGTGTGCTTGATGAGCAACCGAGAAGCTCCTCCTATTTGACGATCACAAACTTCCCGTGGCCGAGCTTGGCTCTCACCCTTCTTGCACTGCCAGGAGAAAAGCAAGTGAGGAACTTGTGTAAGTGCAATAAGCCAGTCACAAAAGGACAAATCCTGTGTGATCCCACTCACAGGAGAATAGCCAAATTCACAGAAACAGAAAGTAAGTAAGTAGTTGTCAGGAGCTGGGTGGAGGAGAAAAATGGAAAGTCAGTATGTAGGCTGGGTGCTGTGGTTCATACCTATGTGATCCCAGCACTCTGAGAGCCCGAGGCTCTCAGGAGTTCCAGACCAGCCTGAGCCAGAGTGAGACCCCGTATCTACTAAAAATAGAAAAATTAGGTAGGCCTGGTGCTGGGCGCCTATAGTCCCAGCACTCGGGAGGCTGAGGCAGGAGGGCCACTTGAGCCCAGGAGTTTGAGGTTGCTGTGAGCTATGGTGCTAGGGCACTCTATTCAGGGTGACAGAGTGAGACTCTGTCTCAAAAAATTAAAAAAAAAAAGAAAGTTAGCATTTATAAGTACAGAGTTTCAGTTTTGTGAGATGAAAAAGAACCTCTGGAGATCGATGCCGGTGATGGCTGCTCAAAGTGAATACACTTTAATGCCACCATCTGTAGCTTTAAAAATGGCGGCGCCTGTGGCTCAGTGAGTACGGCGCCAACCCCATATATCAAGGGTGGTGGGTTCAAACCCGGCCCCGGCCAAACTGCAATAAAAAAATAGCCGGGCGTCGTGGCGGGTGCCTGTAGTCCCAGCTACTCGGGAGGCTGAGGCAGGAGGGTCGCCTAAGCCCAGGAGCTGGAGGTTGCTGTGAGCTGTGATGCCACGTCATTCTACCGGGGGCGACAAAGTGAGACTCTGTCTCAAAAAAAAAAAAAAGCTCAAATGATAAATTTCAGGTTACACATATTTTACCATGATTTTTAAAAATTAATAAAAAAAAAAAGTTGGCATTTGGGAAACATGAGGTTAGGTAGACTGGCTGATACAAACAAGCAGTCATTCGAGCCAACCCTAATTCTCACGCTGGTTCTGGGCTAGTCGCGGGATGGCACTGTGTTTGGCAGTGTGTAAAGAACAACTGGGAAGAATCCCCAAAGCACTTGCCAGCGCTGTGGTTTCCTATGATAGCACCTCTGCTTCTTATTTTTAATATCTGCAAGAAATAACCCTGACTCAGAATTTATACTTCCTAGTTACGACTGAGTTCCCCAAAATTAAATGAGGATGATGAGCAAGACCATATAAAGCAAAGGTCAATGAAGAAATCAGCCATCGTTTCCCCCTGTGAGAGAGGACAGAACAACCACCTGAATCTACTTCTACTTCCTGCAACTCTGTCTGGCCCAATCCTTGCAGCACTCATGTTGCCAGTCCCCTGGGGAATTCGAAATAGGCTCAGTCCCCAGGCCCAATGTCATGCTGTGCTAAATAGAGAAAAGAAGGGGAAATGTGCAGTAGTGACCAGTGAAATTAGCAGAATGGCCGAACTGAGCAAAAAGCTCAGGGTTTAAAGGTTAAGTTCAAATCCTCATCAGCCACACTTACTGGCTGTGTGACTCTGAGAAAGCTCTTCCTTTCCAAACGTGAAGGTCCCTTAAGAGGTGACATCTAAGGTCCTAGCTGGCCTGGTCCAACTGAGATTCCATTCACACACCCTGCCACTTTTCTGATGACTTGTGCAAATAAACTAGATTCTGACGAGCCACTTCCCCAAAGAAAATCTTTTTATCTGTTAGCCACGCACACAAACGTGATGGGCGACTGGGTGAACACACGCTTGTGACTACATCATACAAGAAGATGTCAGTCAGGAAAGTTAAATGGAGAATAATTCCATCAGGAATAATCCCTAGGACAGAGGAGAGATTGTTGTGGGGTGATATGGGTGACCCCAGACCCCTGGACTATTCTCTGGTCAGACCTGAGCTTCCCTCCACCCCACTCACCTGCGTAGGAAGACACAGGGGAAATCTGCAAAGGGTAGAGCTCACTCATGCTGACCGGCTGCTCATCACTCTCAGTGGTCACCTCTACAACTTGGCAAATGTCCGGTGGGTTAGCGACAATCTCTGGATCTTCAATGTTGCTGTCAAGATGGGACGGTCCTACAACTTCAAAGAAAACAGAACCATCATGCAGCAAGGTCTTCACAAGGACGTCACAATTCTAGCACACACTTTCAAGAAAGCAAGCCTTCCCCAAACGAGCCAAGTCACCAAGACAGACTCCTGGCCACCACCTGTCCCCTGCCATCGGGACTGAAGAACAAGCCTGGCCTAATGTCTCCAGCCTGCCTGCCAATGGCACACACAGGTGGCTGCATCCCACCCAGCTGAGCAGAGCTCCTCACTTGCCCCGGCCACAACTGAGGCTGTCGGACCAGAGGCTGCACCCAGCCCCACCCTGGGACCACAGGTGGCAGTGCTGTGCCCCACCACCAATTTCTGCTCTCTGCTCCTGGTCTGAAGGAAGGCACTGTGCTTGTTTTCTGAATTCCATGGTCCAAAGAGACATTGTCAAACTTTAACAAGGAGAAAGACCACGAGCATCCTCCGTCCTGTCCCTTCTAGCTATGGGCTGCTCTGCTCACACTCCCAGCCTTCCTCCTGGAGTGGAGTCAGCTCCCAAGTTTCAGCAAACATTGGTCGCATCAACTCCCCGGAACACTGATGAGATGAATTCTGACCATTCTGGCTCTGAAAACTGTCTCAATTTTTTTATTCAACTTTTTACTTTGAGACAATTCATATACAGAGAGAAGAAGTAATACAGAGATTCCTTGTTCCCTTCTCCTCACCTTCTTCCAAAGGTGACACCTTGCAGAACTAGAATACAGTGTCACAATCGGGATCCTGACATGAATAACTGTCTGCCCATCTTGTTCAGACTGCTTCAGTTTTACTTAAACTCCATGGTGTATGCGTGTGTATGCGTGTGTGCGTGCACACGAGTGCCTGCAATTAGATCCACGAAATGTTATCACAGACGTAGTTCCATGTACCTAAGGAAACTACAAAATACTGAACAGTTTCCATCTCCACCAATCTCTCTTGTTACTCTTCCCTAACAATATCTACCTTCCTTCAATACCTCCCCCTTCCACTTCCTCATCCCTCACCCCTGGCAACCACGAGTATGGTCCCCATTTCTATAATTTTTGTCATTTCAAGGATGCTACAAAAGTGAACTCATACAGGAAACTTTCAGGATTGGCTTTTTCTTCCTTGGCATAACTCTTGGCAAAGTCACCCAAATAGTTGTGTGTATCTATAATTGGTTCCCTTTGATAACTGCTAAGGAGTAATCCATTATATAGATTTAATGTATGACTGTTTCAGCCACTGAAGGGCTCCTGGTTCCCTTTGATAACTGCTGAGGAGTATTCCATTATATAGATTTAATGTGTGACTGTTTCAGCCACTGAAGGGCTTCTGGCTGAGCCTAGTCTTTGGCTATTAGAAATAAGACTTCTGGCTTGGCACCCATAGCACAGTGGTTATAGGGCCAGCCACATGCACTGAGGCTAGCGGGTTCGAGCCTGGCCCAGGCCAGCTAAACAACAATGACAATTGCAACAGGAAGATGGCTGGGTGTTGTGGCGGGTGCCTGAAGTCCCAGTTACTTGGGAGGCTGAGGCAAGAGAATCGCTTGAGTACAAGAATTTGAGGTTGCTGTGAGCTGTGACGTCACGGCACTCTACCCAAGGCAACATACTAAGACTCTGTCTTCAAAAAAAAAAAAAGAAAGAAGACTTCTAGGAATGTTTGTGTTTCGACTTTGTTTAAATGTAAGTTTCTATTTCTCTGGGATGAAGTCCCAAGAGTGCAGTTGTAGAGTCATATAGTAATTTCATGTTTACTTTTACAAGAAATTGCCCAACTGCCTCTCGGAGTCACTGTACCATTTCACATCCCCACTAGCAACGTTTGAGGGCAATAATTTTTCTACATCTTTGTCAGCATTTGATGTTGCCACTGTTTTTTATTTTAGCCATTCTGATAGGTAAGTAATGACGTTTCATTATGGTTTCAATTTGAATGTCCCTAACGCCCTACCTCCATTTTAAACAGAACTGACTTTAAACAGCTGTAGGCAGCTGACTGAATATTAGCTCTGACAGATAAAGGGGAAGAAAATAGCATGGTAATGACAATGTTTTCCCAAGGTCCTCAAAGCACTCTGACACCATAACCAATGTTTTACTCACACTTGTATAAGTTAACATTTCAACCCATGAAAATGACAGGGAAAGGATCCTCATCCCATTACACACGAAGAAAGCCAGGCACAGAGAGGGAGGCTGACTTGTCCAAACTCACAGAACTTGGATTGAGCCCAGTGCTGATCCCTCATTCTCTCATCTACCTGCAAAATGCTCAGGTGAGGCAGGGACGGGGGACACGGTCCAGGGGCCTTGAGGAATCAGCCATCACCAACAGGTTCTTTGCTTTTTGTTGTTGTTTTCCTTTCCCTTCCCTTCTTTCCTGAGACAGGGTCTCACTCTGTCACCCTGAGTAGAGTATCCTGGCATCATCACAGCTCACAGCAACCTCAAACTCTTGGGATCAAGTGATCCTCCTGCCTCAGCCTCCCCAGTAGCTGGGATTACAGGTGCCAGTCACCAAGCCCAGCTAGTTTTTCTATTTGTAGTAGAGATGGGGTCTCGCTCTTGCTCAGGCTGGTCTCAAACTCCTGAGCAAAAGTGATCCTCCTGTCTCAGCCACCGAGAGTGCTGGGATTATAACTGTAAGCCACCATGCCTGGCCAAAGTATTTTTTGTTTATAAGTCAAGTTCCTGTTTTAATTAAGCTTTCTGTGGTGTGATGAGTGTACTACTCAGGAAAGATTTTAGAGGATAATGGGATTTTTTTTTTTTTGAGACCGAGTCTCACTTTGTTACCCTCATTAGAGTGCCGTGTTGTCATACCTCACAGCAACCTGAAACTCTTGGGTTTAAGCAATTCTCCTGCCTCAGCCTCCTGAGTAGTTGGGACTACAGGTGCCCGCCACAATGCCCAGCTGTTTTTAGAGATGAAGTCTCACTCTGGCTCAGGCTGGTCTCGAACCAGTGAGCTCAGGCAATCCACCCTCCTTGGTCCCGAGTGCTAGGATTACAGGTGTGAGCCATCAAGCCTGGCCCATGGATAATGGGAATTTAATAACGAAAAGGAGGGCCACAGAAGAAGCAGGGAAAGGAGATATAGGGACATGATAAAAAGACCAAAAGCCATAGTGTAAAGAATGGAAGGGAAATTGGATGCTGTTTAAGTTTTCCTGGCAGGGATAAAATTAAAGAAAAGACAGGCAGGCTACACATGGCAGGCAGACTCCCAAAGCCTCATTTCATCCTCAGGATCATCCTATTTGAGTATGAGGGCATCAATTATGCAGCTCGCTACACACACTGGCAATAACCTCTCTTGAGTCTCTTCTGCCTCTTCCCCTCCATAACATAAAGTGGCAAGAAAACACAATAATGTCCTGTCCTAGCCCAAGTCTTAAGAAGCAGTGGGTGGAAATCAAAACCACATGGGGGTGGGGGGTTTGAGGAGGGAGGGGCACCCAATCTTACAGGCCATGACAATAAAGGTCATTATACATTTCATTTAAATCAAGGCCACTGACAGGGCACAGTGGCTCATGCCTGTAATCCCAGCACCCTGGGAGGCTGAGGCAGGTGGATCCCTTGAGCTCAGGAATTGGAGACCAGCCTGAGCAAGAGCAAGGCCTCGTCTTTACTAAAAATAGAAAATCTATCTGCGCGTGGTGGCAGATGCCTGAAGTCCCAGCTACTTGGGAGGCTGAAGCAGGAGTATCGCTTGAGCTCAGGAGTTTGTGAGCTATGATGACACCACAGCACTCTACCAAGGGTGACTGAGACTCTGCCTCGAAAACAAAACAAAACAGATCAAGGCCACTTTCACTACTGATCTTTCAAAACTCATTTCTTTTTTGCAGTTTCTCCTAGCAGGGAGGCAGCGAGCTGTCCGGGGGCTGGGCCACATACAACAGCAGAGGTTCCGGCATCCTCCTCCAGGATCCATCCCTTTGTTCTGACCAGGAATTCTTTTCCTCCCTGCTTTTCCTCAGGGAGGCTCAGCTCGGTTGTCAGCTAACAAAGATGGCCTGCCCTGTTCCAGACATTGTCACCACACAGCAGATGCAGAGAAGAACACGGTGGTCTGAGCAAGGTCTGTGAGCACAGCAGTGGCCAGCACCCAACAGTCCAGACAGCCAGCTGAAGGCAGCAAAGAAGCAAAAAAGGGAAGAAAGAAAACAAACGGAACCATGTGATAAAAGCTGAGGAACAGTAGGCATCCAAGGGAGAGTAACACAAGGGAGGAGGGTGGAGGGTGGACAGGTATTCAGGGTGCCCTTTTCCCACCAGCCCAACACAGGCCAACTGCTCTGCTCCGAGCGCCTCTCATGCACTGTCCCTGCAAGGTCCCCTCTGCTCAGCCACAACTACAATGTGACTGGACCTTGCAACACTTCCTGGCCTTCTGCCTGGCGTAGCTGGGTAATTCTACAGACAGACCCTTACTGCAGTTTTTATTTGTGTGTGTCTCGTCTCCTCAAAGCAAAGTGCAATAGCCAAGTACCTGCCTTAGAACCTTCCAGGCCCACTCACCACACAGGCTCACGTTTGCACCCGAGAGGCATCTGCGGACTTCTGCTGAGTAAATGGACACAGGAAGGCACTCGGGCTCGAGGACTAGAGCCGGAGCCCTGCAGCAGTTTGTGACAATTTGCAAATACGGAATATGACAATTCGTGTGCTCTGGACAACCCAAGCCTTCTAGTCAGTGGACGCTTTTGGAGCCAGGCGGCGTGATAAAGACACTACAGGTTGAGGGTGTCAGGCACCGTGGGGTGGTGGTTGGGAAGGACAGCATTTGAGGGGTGATGGAAATGTTCTATCCTGAATATGGCAGCAGCTACACAGCTTATAGAACTGGGTACTACATGTACTATACTGGGGGCTTCTTCCACCACAGTTCACTTACTACATGTGACTGAGAAAAATTAATTAGCACCCTACTGAAATTCTTCCTTTTTGGGGAGGTTGAGACAGAGTCTCACTATGTCGCCCTTGGTAGAGTGCAGTGGCGTCACAAGTTCACGGCAACCTCAGACTCTTGGGCTTAAGCAATTCTTTCACCTCAGCCTCCCAAGTAGCTGGGACTACAGGCGCCAGCCATAATGCCCAGCTATTTTTTGGTTGTGGTTGTCATTGTTTGGCAGGCCCAGCCGGGTTTGAACCCGCAAGCTCTGGGGTATGTGGCCAGTGCCCTAGCTGCTGAGCTACAGGCACTGAGCCCTTACTGAAATTCTTAAGTATGTCCTGAATGCTGGTGACCAGGTTGGAAAACTCAGTTTTTGTTTCTGGGCTACAATCTGGGTACTTGGTAAATATGATGACATCATCTCCAAGACCAAATTTCTCCCTGAGGAGTATGCGGCGTTAAGCTTCGGTGAGGGAGGAGCTCTTTGCTCCATCCCAACGGCATTCAGGGCACTTTAGAAACTTCCTAAGACACCAGTCAAAGCACCCATGAGAGAAGCAGGGGAATCCCAGCCCCTGTCACTGGTCAGCTTCAATCCCTCTCTTTCCCTCTCTCCCCTCCCTCTCCTTTCTCCTTCTCTCTCTCCCTCCCCCTGTTCCCCCTGTGAACTGATTTCTGTAAACCACCAAGTGGCAGCAACACTGACCTCTGACAACTGAAAAGTCGCATGAATACCAAACTCACCTGCTCCAGCAGTAAGGACAGGAGCGGCACTAGTGACCAAACCTGACTAGCGCCCTGACCACTGGCCTTTGGCTCTCCCTAGCCCCTGGAAGATCTCACAAATCTATGAGGAACACAAGATCATGATGCCTGTTTTGTTTTCTATAGAGACGGAGTATAACTCTGTCACCCTGGTAGACTGCAGTGGCATCATAGCTCACAGCAACCTCAAACTCCTAGGCTCAAGCAATCCTCCTGCCTCAGCCTCTGAGTAGCTGGGACTACAGGTGTCACCATCATGCACGGCTAGTATTTCTATTTTTAGTGGAGATAGGGTCTTGTTCTTGTTCAGGCTGGTCTCAAATTCCTGAGCTCAAGCAATCTCCCGCCTCAGCCTCCCAGAGTGCTGGGACTACAGGCACCCTGCCTATGATCCCTGTTTTGGTCATGATGACCCAACAGCACTGAGAGAACTCACTAAGGAACTCAAGGTCTGGCAGCCACTAAGTGGCAGAATCAGGATTCAACGTCAGCCTTACCTGCCTGCAAAGTCCACCCTTTGTAATACGGTGTCCCTGACAGGAGGGATTAAGGAAGTCCCAGCCCAGCTCCTCCTGGCTCTCCAAGCCCCTCTCAGGATAAGAACTTTTGAATCTAACCTTACTGCATCTCTGGGCTCATAACCAACAACGACATTTCTTTTCAACAGTTCTTTACTGGGTGCCAAGGAAATTCTCCAATGGTTGGAAGCACTAGAGACCCACTAAGCTCCTCCAAGCTTATTAAAGTCAGCCCATCTGAAAAGAGTCCTCCACAGGAATGTAATTTCATCTGGACCTAGCTGCTGAGAATTACAACAATATTATTCATGGCTCGTTACTGATGAACCAGTTTGAGTCCTTAAAAGGTCATTCTTACTTTATTAACAATTTTTGACTAAATGTGGGCCCCCCTGAGAGCAGCCTCCTCCCTGGGCTCGGAGAAAGTGGTAAAAAGAGACTCTTACAAAGACCTTTGGTGAAGGGGTGGCTTGGTCCTGCAATTTTACAGGGGAAAACAGCTACAACCTAGAGGCCAGAGATATTGCTAAGGTCACCTGGGAAGCTGCAGAGTCAAGAATGAAACTTATTACCGGCGTATGTTAATAAAATCAGCCTGTTAGCAGGGGTCATAAAGAAAAAAATTTCCCCCGACTCCATCTGAACGAGTTTGAGTAAAACTGCTAATACCAGCCCCATGACATAGCACAGTGGGAGGCTATTTTTCTTACTTAAAAATATTTTGATACAACGTTGATAACATCATAACCATATTGTATCATTTTACCGCCTTCTGGCCCCAGAGTGATTTATTTGTAAAGCTGCTTTGATTTTCACAACTGTAAGGTGGGTAGGGTCAGCATTATCACTTCCATTTTACATGTAAATATATATATATTTGCATTTTATAAGTTATATATGTTTTTCCAGTTTCTGTACAAATCAAATCCCAGATCTAGGTCTAGAACGCAAGACTTTTAACTTCTCATCTTGTGATCATTCTTAGTAAAATGTGGTGTGGTTTGACTGAGGTGCTCCTGGCAGGCTGTAGGAGAGACAGGTACCTCCGGGGGTGGGGTGGAGGACCTGTCTTTGTGTGGGCCAGACAGCCCCAGCGGCAGGCTCTGCCCCCTTTCCAGGGCAACAGAAGGGCGGGAAGAACCAAGAGCATAGCTGGGGCAGCAGAGTCTCTTTACCCCCAGGAGAAAACGGCATATCAAAGGATGAGTCCCAGTAAAAACTCAGGAGAGAGTTAACCCGTTGTCTTGAGGGCCAACGATCCAGAGCAGAAACCCCAGTAGAGTTGGGCTGTCAGATCCCACCCACCACTGGAACCACCCACTGGCCCTTCCTTCCTGCGCTGCATCCTGTGGATGCAGCGAACTAATCCCACTACCAACCTCACTGTCCACCAATGGCCACGGGACGTTCCACTGTTCAGAATCCTTCAAATTCAACAGTGGGTATAAAAGCAGTGCGCAGGGCCCAGATCACCCCAGACCCCGGAGAAGATTACAGGGCTGGGGTCTTTCTCTTGGGGCCAAGGGTCACCCTGGCAGTAAAAAAAAAAACAAAACAAAACGAAACAAAACTCACTCAGTGTGGAGGATGAATGGGGAAGGGCAAGGCAAAAACCAAGCCCAGATGAGAGGGAAGGGAGCCCCTGAAGCAGAAGCCAGAAGTGGGAGGGGATGGACTTGAGAAATATGGCCAGGAACTGAGAGTCATCAGTCAGGTGAGGGCGGGAAAGGAGGGGAGGCGGAAAGTATACAGTCTCTCAAAAAGATGCCACCTTCCTTTCTCTCTATTTTTTATTTTTTGATACAGAGTCTCACTGTCATTGTAGGTAGAGTGCCACGGTGTCATCATAGCTCACAGCCACCTCAAACTCTTGGGCTTGACTGATCCCCTTGCCTCAGCCTCCCAAGTAGCTGGGACTATAGCCCAGTCTCCCAAGTAGCTGGGACCACGACACCCGGCTAGTTTTTCTATTGTTAGTAGCGATGGGGGTCTCATGCTTGCTCAAGCTGGACTCGAACTCCTGAGCTCAAGCAATCTGCCCACCTAGGCCTCCCAGAGTGCCAGGATCCATAGGTGTGAGCCACCACTCCTGGCCTCCAGCTTTAATAACTAAAAATTTCTTAGGGTTGAATAAACAACAGCGAAACTCCACTGCCTAGGTCTCCGGTTTGACTCCTGTGGCTGAGAAGTCGCCCACAGCCTCACCTTGGTAACCAGGTCCAATCTGCACGAGAAAAATAAAGTATGTTATGGGTTCTGGGTCTGGGTGCATTGTGACACCTTGGTTGGCACCTGGCATGGAGGTGCTGAGTTTTCTAGGGGTCCTGTAAAACCAGAGGCCTTATCTCTGGCCCCTGCTCCTAATAGGTACAGCCTTCCCAGGAGAAGGGACGGGTCACAGCTGACAAGACTGGAAGATCTCTTAAGATGGGGTGTCTACTCAATGAAGACCTGCCCACCCCAGAGTTACCTTTTTTTTTGAGACAGAATCTCACTATGTTGCCCTCACTATATGCCGTGGTGTCACAGCTCACAGCAACCTCAAACTCTTGGGCTTAAGCAATTCTCTTGCCTCAGCCTCCCTCCTCAGCTGGGACTACAGGTGCCCGCCACAACGCCCGGCTATTTTTGTTGTTGTTGTTGTTGTACTTGTCATTGTTGTTTGGTAGGCCTGGGCCGGGTTTGAACCCACCATCCCTGGTGCATGTGACCGGTGCCCTAGCTGCTGAGCTCCCAGAACTACTTTTTATCTTATAGGTAAAATTTCTCATCTTAAGCACTAGGAAAAGTGGCAGAAAAGAACATGAAACAAAGGAGATGGGAAATGGCAAAGACACAGTTCCAAAGTCCTGTGTCACCTTTGCCACACACAACAACCACCTGAAACCTCCATGGATTCTGGCACCAACCTTGAGTTAAAACTTTAAGGTACTCCTGGCCACCCTGAAGTCTGTCCCAGTGAGGTCAATCTGCGCTCATGAGCCTTCAGGACACACCCCATTGCTGCTCCAGTTTCTAGGTTTGGCTAAAAGAGCCGCTTAAGCTTGGCTTTAGATGAAGTCAGTCAAATTTGGAAGCAATTACCAAAATCAGAAAAGCTCAATAATATGCACTTTGGGCAGCCCAAATGAAGAAAAAAATCCCCAATATGTGAATTCCTAACTGCTGTGTGTCTGGTTGCTTGGAAGTAATGAACAGTGACCCTTGTCTCACCACGACCTTTGCTTCATTGAAGGGTGGGGTTGCCGTTGATGAAGAAACACAATGGGCTTATAAAGCATTGCCCAGGAAGTTGCACAGAACGTGGGCACCTGCAAACACTCTCCACTGGCCTGCAGAGAGTTTCAAGGCAGCCCAGCAAAAGCCCTGCTAACCTGGGCAAGAGGCCAGCTGAGCACTGTCAGGACAAGTCAACACATTGCTGGCTCTTTCCATTTCCTAAAGACAGAAGTTGCCACACACAACAAAAATTCAGCACTAAAGGAAAGTAAAAATAAAAATAGGCAGTTTTTCCCCCTCCCTCCCCTTAAAGTGGAAAGCAGGGATAGGTCTTTGAGGCACTAAGCCCATGTATCTGATTATACAGAAGAGATGGGACATGTCCTCGCTCAGCGACACTGCACTCCTGGGTATGCACAGCTCATTCACTTTTTTGTGAGTCTTACTCTATTGCCCAAGAGTGCCATAGCCTCAGCCTAGCTCACAGCAACCTAACTCCTGGGCTGAACCCATCCTCCTGCCTGAATCTCCCAAGTAGCTGGGACTACAGGTGCCCGCCACCACACCTGGCTAGTTTTTCTATTTTTAGTAGAGATGGGGGTCTTTTTTTTTTTTTGAGACAGAGTCTCACTTTGTTGCCCTTAGTAGAGTGCCATGGCTGTCACAGCTCACAGCAACCTCAAACTCTTGGGCTTAAGCAATTCTCTTGCCTCAGCCTCCTAAGTAGCTGGGACTACAGGTGCCCACCACATCACCCGGCTATTTTGTTGTTGTTGTTGCTGCAGTTTTTTAGCTGTCCTGGGCTGGGTTCGAACCCATCAGCCTCGGTGTATGTGGTTGGCATCCTACTCACTGAGCTACAGGCACCGCCGGGGTCTCACTCTTTCTCAGGCTGGTCTCGAACTCCTGAGCTCAAGCAATCCACCCATCTCGACCTCCCAGAGAGCTGGGATTACAGGCATGAGGCACCTTGTTCGATGGTCAGTTCAGTCTGGAAGTACATTCAGCTACCACGGAGAAGAGGAAATGTCGCACCTCTGAGACTCTCCCCCAGAGTCTAAATTTGGTTCCTTGCTTATTCTCTGCCATTTCTCCTCTTCTGTCCCCACAAATGGTAACGCTGCAGTCATCTGGGGGTTTCTTTGGTTGCCATGTGTCTCCTTCCATGAAAACAGGAATTGGGCCCCCTGACCTATTTCCTGCCTACAGTACTGAGTTTGGTATTTGGGAGGCCCTGTGGAATCAGAGGCAGTGTGTCTCTGTGCCTCAGATTCTTTGTCTGTAAAATGAGCACCACCACTGCGACAAGCCTGCCAGGGAGAAGCTGCCGGGAGGACTTGTGAGAACACTCTTCCCTCTCCTTGCTTCCCAAGTTTTTATTAAAAGAAAACAGACATTTTTTATTACAAACACTTTTGTCATGTCCATCACCCCAGGAAAGGATTAACAAACTGTGGCATATATATATACCATGGAGTATACACGAAGATACCATCCAGTCATAAGAAAAGATAGAGACTTGACATCTTTTATGTTTACCTGGATGGAAACGGACAACCCTCTTCTCAGTAAAGTATCACAAGAATGGAAAAGCAAGTATCCAATGTCCTCAATACTGATATGAAGCCAGTAGATGAACGAATACACGCCCACACAAGAGAAAAACACGATTCAATTCAAGCTGGGGGGAGAGAGGGCAGAGGAGAGGAGGTAGGGGGATGGGGGAGCTCCCACCTAATGGGCACAATGTAAGGGCACACGGCACACCTCCTGGCGCAGGACACAACTACAACAGGGACCTGCCCTAACAAATGCAAACACTGTAACCTAATCGTCTGTACCCTCTTATTTATTTGAAATTAAAAACACACACAAAAGAACACTTTTGTCCACCTGACCAAATAGTCAAAGTCTAAAAACGCTAACCATTAGCCATTAGGAAACAAATATTTTTTATTCAAAGGAATTTGTTCTGTAACGTTTACATTCAGTCAGAAGGCTACACCCAAGGATCTAGAAAGCCACGTGTGGCCCCAAGACTGCGGGTCCCCCACCCCTCGCTGACCCATCTAAGTTCCTTTTTTTGATCCATGAACGCTTTTATTTTTCAGCCCTGAAATCCAAGGGCCAAAACTTGCATCTGGAGATGGTTCCAAGACCTTCTCCCACTGCCCAGATTACTTGAAGATCCCATTTTACAAATCTTTAGACCCCCAGAGGGCTGCTCATATGTCTAAAAATAGGAGATGTCAAAATAGTTTACCTATGATGTTCACCGTACTATCCACTTCATTTTTTATGGCTGAATGCAGGACCGCAAACTCAGGAGAAAGATCACTTACTCCATTACCAAGCCCCAGAGAGGACTCAACTGGTTCTTGCTAGGAAGAAAAGAAAAAATAATTCAGAACACTTCCTTTTCCCTCTCTTAGTTGAAACCGTACCCTCTGTCCACTTTGTTTAATGCTAAGGTCATTCATGCTCAGGGGCCAAACACGTTGCCGACTTCTTTACATCGGCCTGCTGTTAAGAAGCAGGATTCTGTGGGCAGTGTGCACTGGTTATTCTGTTTCCCGCCAGGAGACAGTGCCAGTGTGTCTGGCTGGCCTCAGGAAATGCCCCCACTTGTAGACCATGGCTTTGGGGCCCAGCAGGGCTGCATGACCTTCTGTGTGACCGTCTGTGTTAACTATGGCACTGCACAGGGAGTGCCCCAAGGAATCAACACCTGGCCTTCTCACTAAGGCACACTCCTCTTTCACAATTACATCTTAGGAAAAGTTCAGCCTCCATGACTGGCCTGAGAACAGGAACCCAGTGGAGCCGTAGGTGAATTCTCCTCAGATCCAGTCCACCATGGACTTTGGCCTCTCCAGAGTCCTGCGCCCGGTGGCTGCCCAGTCACAGGGCTACCCTCGCAGCTGACGCCTGCCTCTCCCTGGCCCCAGTCCATTCGGGCCAGGCCACACTCACAGCTTCACGAGAACGCCCTGCAGGAGCCCACAAGTCTACGCGTTTGTACTAACAAGTAACGAGAACAGATCCCTTTTGTGGACTGACGCTCTGAATTCCTGCTTCATTCAGAGGCCCCCATGCCCTCTGACAGTGCCAGCCACCTCTGGGAAGGCCAGTCCTGAGGGACAGTGGCTTTCTGCATTTTGATGGGGAGCTTTTCCTCAGGGGGGCTTGCATCTGCTTCTAGGACAGCAAACACGTCAGGGCAGAGCCACTCCGGTCGCTTCCTAGGGAGCCTGCTGTGGAAGAAGCAGGCAGAGGGGCAGGGGGAACCGGCGCTGGGAACATGCCCAGTGTGGTGACTGTGACTGTGCTTTGCAGAGTCGGGAGCCGAGGCACTGCTCTAGGGCATGGTGAGCGTTCTCAACTACACATTTAGGCACTACCTAGAATAATTGATGACCTGATGACCCCCACCCCCAAATATCCTGGAGGAGTCACACAGGGAAAGAGGGAAATAACCCCCTCCCTTCAGAATCCTACCTGGGAAACTCCCATGGTAAAAACTACGGCTTCAGAAGCATCACTTCACGGCACAGCTCTTTTTCTTAAACACACACACACACACACACACACACACACACACACACACACACACACACACACACACAATGTAACCTACTCATCTGTACCCTCATATTAATCTGAAAAACAAACAAACAAAAAAAACAACCCAGTGCATGGCTTATCAGATGCACCCAAGGCCATACCTAAGGAGGCTCAGAACAGACCCACTGGGCAGGACTATGGCTCCTTTCTCCTTGAGCACCTTGCAAAAAAACTCACTTGCCAGTGACCTGAGAGTCACCAGTTTTTTTTCCTTAGTGATCAAACGTTTTTTTTTTTGAGACACTGTTAGCCTGAGTAGGGTGCCATGGCATCATTATAGCTCATAGCAACCTCAAACTCCTGGGCTCAAGCCATCCTGCCTCAGCTTCAGCTGGGACTACAGGTGCCCACCACCACACCTGGCTAGGTTTTCTGGGGTTTTTTTGTTTGTTTTTTAATGGTTGTAACATTTTTTTAAATTTTGTTGTAGTTTGGCTGGGGCTGGGTTCAAACCTACCACCCTGGTATATGGGGCCGGCCCCCTATTCACTGAGCCACAGGTGAGGTTTTCTGTTTTTAGTAGTGATGGGGTCTCGCTCTTCCTCAGGCTGGTCTCAAACTCCTGAGCTCAAAAGATCCAGCTGCCTTGGCCTCCCAGCGTGCTGGGATCACAGGCATGACCAAACTTCTGAAGCCACCTCTGGTCTTCCTAACTTCACCTGCACCCTGTTGGCACCTGGGGTCTGCCTTCCACTCATGTGGGAAATCTAGTTCCCAAGCAGGGTGGCAGGAGGCCAGCTTTGGGACCAGACAGGCTGGGGGTAAAGGTCGGTGCTCCTACTTCTCACGAGCTGTAGGACCTTCTGTAACCTCCATACACCTATCTGAGGGCAGCTCGAACAGCTATAAGCAGATGGCAATACTGGGACTCACGTCGTGAGGATAATGAGAAGATTAAATGAGATAAGCACTTACTTATTATTAAGTAAGTGCTCACTGTTACCAAAGGTCACTGATAAAAACTCTGCTGTCCCAAATCTGATGACCTTCCTCAAGCCCCTTGCCCTTGACCCCGTGCCTGACTGGCAGAGCCGCACTCTCCCTCTCTGCAGCTGGACCTGCTGATGCCAAGTCAGTCTCCACCTCTCCAATGGCAGCTTCTTCACTTGCCCCTTGTTGGTCCCCTCCCCAAAAGATGCCCCACCATTCATCATTCCATTTCTTCAATTCTCTCAAAAAAAAAAAGAAAGAAAAAAAAAGAAGACACAGGTATCCTAAGGAATTGCGGAAAGAACCACTCATTTTGTACGGGTTTTTTTCTGCTGCCTTGTGTTATTTTTAATCATTCTGCTTCTAGGTTTCTTAAAAAATTAAAGAGGCAGTCAGACTTAAAGATACCTAAACACCTAAATTAATTCTGATTTCTCGGTTGAAGACCTCAATGTGTTTCACATGATCTGCAGTTTAATTAGTGGCAAGTGATACTTTCGTCACTTTATACTTGAGAAAACTGTGACTCAGATACTAAATTAATTTTCCAAGATCACACTGCTTTTTGCCTGAGGGGACACAGCAGCTGAACTCAGTCTTGGATCATGCAACACGGTTCAATTCCAGAGGTCTTCTGCCTTAACAAACCCAGCACTAATGGAGGCTGAGACAGATTCTTCTGAACACTGAGCTCCTCTTGGCGTTTCTGACATGTACACTTCCCTAAAGGAATCTTGTATCCACCAATGGAGACTGAGACGGACTACTCTGAAAACGATTCACACCTCTCACATCTCTGTTTTATAAAACCTGTCATAGGCTGGGTCCTGTGGCTCATGCCAATAATCCTGGCACTGTGGAAGGTGGAGGCAGGTGGATTGCTTAAGCTCAGGAGTTCAAGACCAGCCTGAGCAAGACTGAGAACCCCCATCTCTACTAAAAATAGAAAAACTAGCTGCGTGTGGTGATGCATGCCTATAGTCCCAGCTACTCAGGAGGCTGAGGCAGGAGGATTACTTGAGCCCAGGAGTTTGAGGTTGCTGTGAGCTATGAGGGCCAGGGCACTCTACCCAGGGTGACTGAATGAGGATCTAAAAAATAATAATAATAATAAAATAAATAAAATAACCTTCCATTTCACTGGCACTATCCCTGCTGGAAGGACAGTACATCAGTGGTGTAGCCAAAAGGTAGCCAGTGCCTCCTGAAAGGTCTCCATGCAGGGTGCAGAACTAGCCCAGGGAGAAGGATCCGCCCTAAACCCAGCCTGAATTTTCCCAAATTATTGAACAGAGAGATATCTAAAGCTAACCTATATTAAAAAACTACTGACCCCAAATTAGAAAAGGGATGCACAGTTCTCTGTGCAACATGTACACAGAGACCCCACTAGACCTCACCTGTAGCCTCTCCTGTCCCCTCCGCCCTGTTCCTACCCTTGGCTCAAATGTTCCCCCCTGGCCCTGCCTGGTTCCAGCATGGCCTGCTCTGGCCAATCCTGAACCGGCCTCCTCCTCCAGTTCCCTTTCTCACTTCAGGTTGAGGCTCTTCTGAAAGTCAAGTAGCTCAGAGCTTTCTGGGTTTCTAATCCTCTCGCCTTGCTCCAAGGGTAAACCAAGAAGAGCCCCATTTGGGCCCTGGCTTCTGCATGGTTCATGAACTCTGCCAAATATTTACATTCAAGCACCTTTTCGGTAATTAGAGAACCCAGCGTTTGGTTTACCGTTCAAGGGATTTTAAGCAAAAGCAAACCGACCCGGGGGAGAGAGTTCAGGGGAGCCTTCTTCAGACCAGCAAAACCACACACCATTGCAGGGAACATTCACTGACATAACGACTGGTTGGAATTTGGTCTTTGGGGCTCAGAAATGTCAGCTACCATCCTCTGTTTACATCCGTCTGTCCTTACTGTCCTTTGCCTTGTCTATTCCCAGGGAGTGACCTGTTTCGTAATATTTTTTGAAACACATAAACGAGGTTGGACAATTAAGTTCTGGAACTCATCCTAACAAAAGTGCTATGTATCTCATTGCAAAATGTCACTATGGTCACTTTTTTTTTGAGACAGAGTCTCTGTCACCCTGGTTAGAGTGCTGTGGTGTCATCATAGCTTACAGCAGCCTCAAACTCTTGGGCTCAAGCGATCCTCCTGACCCAGCCTCCCAAATAGCTGGAACTACACGCACCTGCCCCCACACTTTGCTAGTTTTTCTATTTTTAGTAGAAAAAGGGGTAGTAGAGATGGGGTCTTGCTCTTGCTCAGGCTGGTCTCAAACTCCTGAGCTCTGGCAGTCCACCTGCCTCAGCCTCCCAGAATACTGGTATTATAGGCATGAGCCACCATGCCTGACCACTGTGGTCACCTTTGAAGTACTCCATTTTGACATCTGGTGACTGCATTGATACTCAGCAATGAGGTATGCAGCACTTTTTCTAGGATGAGTTGCAGAACCTAACTGTCATCAGACCTCATACAATGACAGCTCTGATAGCCATTCCACAAAGAGCTCCAAAAATACTCTGAAGTGTGCACCAGGCGCTGGCGTCAGCGCACACCTTCTGGTTATCCCTCGTGATGTTCAGCAATGTGGTATGTAGCACTTTTTCTAGGATGAGTTCGTTTACTTAATTGTCCAATGGTGTATTAACTGATGAAGTACAATCTACTACTGATCCCTTTTGTTTTTCTTGTTCTCACTTCCCTAGATAGTGGCTTAGTTCATGTAAAACGTGGCTCAATGATATATAGAATATATTCACAAAATGAATAACAAAGAATGTTGAGGCAGATTTTCTATACCAACTACTCGGCCAGTGGGCCTTGGGTCTTCCAGTCTCAGGGAAACTATCCTATTTGCTGGGGAGGCGGACAGGAACATATAGCATGGAGATAAATGATCTGAGTGACCCAAGAAAAATTCAGGCCCTTGGTCAGCATGTTCTAAACCTTGTTGGCCAATTGAAATTTCAACTCTACTTGAAGACTGGGGAAGGCTTGCTTCAATAACAAGTCTGCCAGTCTAGTTCCCTCACACAAGATAAATTTTCTCAGTAGAAGAAAAACCTACCAAGTCCATCCAGTTACATATTTGCATAGGACATATTAACTCAGAGTGTAGGTGTGTTTTGATATACAATAAAAAGTAATGTATTAACAGCTCAGTAAGGATAAAGGCCTTTGATTGTGTAAGTCCAGATTCCTTGGGAAGTTAGCTTTTTTTTTAAAATTGGAAACAGAGTCTCACTGTCGTCCTGGGTTTGAGTGCCATGGCGATATCATAGCTCACAGCAACCTCCAACTCCTGGGCTCAAGCGACCCTCTTGCCTCAGTTTTTTGTATTTTTAGTAGAGACAGGGTCTCGATCTTCCTCAGGCTGGTCTCAAACTCCTGCTGGGATCACAGGCATGAGCCACCGTGCCTAGGTGGGGAGCTAACTTTTAAAACACTCCATAGAAACATGTTCAATGGCTTGAACATCCATGAGCCATAGACCTTGGCAGGCCCCCTCATCCCTCAGTCATCTCCCATGTTCCCCTTACAGGCATAATGCAAGAAGATTTCAATTCAAAAGTTAGGTTGTGCACGTGTCTGATGAATCTCACCTGCTTCTGCTCAAGGTAATTTACAGGTACTAACCACACCGTCATTGCAGAAAGATTTCATAACAATATACACTTTGCTAAGATGGACCTTGACCCCATGAGGCTGCCTTTAGGGGGAACCTCTCACCTACTTCCCTGGGGCAAATATGAGCAAGCCTAACCACGGCTGTGCCTCCCACAACCCGCTCATGTTGCTAGGCACAGGAAGGCGCTACCAGCGCTGTCGTGACTGCAGAGATCCTGTACTTAAGAGAGCACCACATGTCATCAATTCTAAGATACATGTTTCCTCACACTTCCATATCCCTGAAACAAGATGTACCTCATAATCAATGAGGTGTCAGGTTTTCCTTCTGAGAGATACATAAAATAATGGTACATCTTATAATCACTGGTATCTTGACAGTCAATGGAATATGAGGGATAAATTTGAGCAAAGTGTGTTGAAAACTGAACACGTGGCCAGGCACAATGGCTCACATCTGTAATCCCAGCGCTCTGGGGGGCTGAGGCAGGTAGATTGCCTGAGCTCAGGTGTTCAAGACCAGCCTGAGCAAGAGCAAGACCCCCTCCCTACTAAAAATAGAAAAATTAACTGGGTATGGTGATTGGCAGCTGTAGTCCCAGCTACTCGGGAGGCTGAGGCAGGAGGATCACTTGACCCCAAGAGTTTGAGGTGGCTGTGAGTTGTAATGACACAGCACTCTACCCAGTGTGAAAAACTCTGTCTCAAAAAAGAAAAGAAAAAAAAAATTAAACATGTTACTCCCTTCGTATTTCTTCATTAACTGTGATTATGAAAGTAAGTCTTCATTCTAATGTAAAACCCCTCACTCCCACCCTACATATATTTATTTATACATCTATTTAGTCCACAAATGCATATACATCTATCTACTTACCAAATATATTAATTATCTATTCTGTGCCAGGCACTGAGCTAGATGCTATGAAAATAGTAGTAAATGACACAGTCATTCATCAGATTGTAGCTAATTCTTCAGAATCACATATTGGTGGGGATGCTATACTCTTCTGTCTAAATAGCACTAATCAAAATTTAGGCCTTAATCAGGCTCACACGTGCAATCCCAGCACTTTGGGAGGCCGAACTAGGAGGACTGCTTGATACCAGGAGTTTGAGGCCAGCTTGGGCAACAGAGCAAGACTTCATCTCTACAACAATAAAAGAATTAGCCAGGGCAGCGCCCATAGCTCAGTGGGTAGGGTGTGGGCCACATACACCCAGGCTGGCGGGTTCAAACCTGGCCCAGGCCAGCTAAAATAATAATGACAATTACAACAACAACAACAAAAGTAGCTGGGCATTGTGGTGGGCCCCAGATACTTGAGAGGCTGAGGATACTTGAGAGGCTGAGGATACTTGAGGATCACTCAAGCCCAGGGGTTCGAGGATACAGTGAGCTATAACTACAACACTGTACTCCTGCCTGGGCAATACAGCGAGACCCTGTTTCTTCAAAAAAGACCTAAACTGTGAGAAATGTGATATGGCTAACAATTCAGTTCTTCTTCTTAAAAATTTTAGGAGGAATGTATGGCAAACCTATAAATGAAAAAATATATACTTAAAAGACATATCCGAAAATCGCATATAAATCTTAGAAAGATCTTAATTCAAGTAAACAAACTATACAAAAATTGTAACATTTATCAGATAACTGGAAATCTGAATATTGCCTGGATATTTGATGATATTAAAGGAAGTACTCTTAATTTTGGGGGGCATGATAATACTACTGTGTTGTTTTTTTTTTTTTTGAGACAGAGCCTCAAGCTGTCGCCCTGGGTAGAGTGCTGTGGCATCACAGCTCACAGTAGCCTCCGACTCCTGGGCTCAAGCAATTCTCCTGCCTCCGCCTCCCAAGTAGCTGGGACTACAGGCGCCTGCCACAACCCCTGGCTATTTTCTGGTTGCAGCCGTCATTGTTGTTTGGCGAGCCCCAGCTGGATTCGAACCCACCAGCTCAGGTGTATGTGGCTGGTGCCTTAGCCGCTTGAGCCACAGGTGCCGAGCCAGGTTTTTTTCTTTTTTTTTTTTTAATAAAAAAATTGTATTTACTTAGAAGCATTCAGAATGTCAACGAAACAGCTGCAACTTTTTTTTGCAATTACAGAGTGGTATTCAGTTAACAGAACAATTACTTCGTATAAGCTGCATCAGAGACAACTGAAGATGAAAAAACTACCATCCCTATATAGAACTAATTTGTGCTGTGCACCAACAAGAACCTGCTTTAAATTTCCATGCCAATTTACAACCCCCACACTGTACCAGGTAAGGTTAGTGGCTACTGAAAATACCACCAGGACAGGGCTATCTAAAGACACATTCGGTAGTGAGTTAACTATACAAAAAAAGACACTGTACAGTTTAAAAACAAATCTTATACAGCCTTACATTTCAATTTTTTTCTTTAAAAGGAGTGAATTGTGTACAAGGGGGTTAAATGCTTTATAGACAAGAAAAAAACTGCACTAGAACCAACTTAATTCATCATTACCATCATCTTCTTCATCTTCCTCCTCTGCTTCATCCTATTCATCCTCCTCATCTTCCTCCTCTTCCTTCTTTTTCTTGCTTTTTTCAGCCTTGATGACTCCCTTTTTTCGCTGCATCAGGCTTTCCGATAGCTCGGTATGCAGCAATATCCTTTTCGTATTTTTCCTTCAGCTTTGCGGCCTTCTTTTCACAGGGCTGCTTGTCATCCGCAGCAGTGTTACTCCACATCTCCCCCAGCTTCTTTGCAACATCACCAATGGACAGGCCAGGATATTCTCCTTTGATTCTTGAGCGATACTCAGAACAGAACAAGAAAAAGGCTGAAGGAGGCCTCTTGGGTACATTGGGATCCTTGAACTTCTTTTTGGTTTCCCCTTTAGGAGGGATGTAGGTTTTCATTTCTCTTTCATAACGGGCCTTGTCTGCCTTTGCCGTATCTTCAGATTTTCCTTTCTCTTTAGCAGACATGGTCTTCCACCTCTCTGAGCACTTCTTAGAAAACTCTGAGAAGTTGACTGAAGCATCTGGGTGCTTCTTCATGTGCTCCTCCCGACAAGTTTGCACAAAGAATGCATAGGATGACATTTTGCCTCTCGGCTTCGTAGGATCTCCTTTGCCCACGTTTAGTTATTTTTCCTCAGCGAGGCACAGAGTCGCCCAGTGCCCGTCCGGCTCTCACTTGCCCCAGCGCTGTCTCTATGTACTACTGTGGAATTTTTAAAGAACACTTATCTTTTAAATATGAGTGTTTCCATAATGAATTATTATGGAAGAAATTATATGATGTTTGCGATTTGCTTCATACCACAAATGGTTTCTGTAAGTCAAAACTAGTTGAATATCTGAAATTTCATACCAGAAGTTGTGAAGTAGATAGATACTGAACTTGAGATGATGGTCTATGGGGTAGATTTCACTCATTTGTTTCCTTTCTATGTGCATAAAATTTTTCCACCAAAAAAACTTAAAACGAAATTAGGCCTTTAGTACTATGCCATATTTAAAATAAGTCAGAACCTAAAAATATTGAAAGTGAAACTAGAAGTATCACTGCTAAAATCCTCTGCTTAAAAATATTTATTTTCCACTGTGGAGATAAATATCTGAAACGCTAACAACTTTTTTAAGTTTTCCTTTATAATTTAACAACCTTCTCAAATCTAGTTTTCTATATGAAATCAATTCTTTTGTATTTTTCCCCATTTCAACTTATGGGCTTATTCTTCAATGTTGTGATGAAAAAACAGCATGCTTCTTTTTTTCTCTAACAGTTATTCTAAATCATAAACAAGCATACTTAGCGTCTTCAAAGTCAGTCCTAAATAACCAGGTAATCCTGGATGTATGTCACTCATCTCTCTGGATCCACAGTTTCCTCACTGCACAGAGGCCAGGGAGCTAGTGGTCTTTGGGCCTGGGTCTGTAGTGCTTGCTCTTTGCTCAGCAACTGAAGCTTGCCCTTGGTTTTGCCTGGGATATCTGGCTCTTCTCTTATTATGTAACAAGGGCTACACAGCCTATGCACAAAGATCCACAATCTGCAGGTAGTTCAGACAACACAGCCTACTGAGATGCTCTCTCACTCTCATACACAAACACACACACCCCCATGGAAAACCCCTTGGGAGGCATGTGAGATGGCTCTAGAGTGGAGCAGAAAGAAACTACTGAGGGCTACACTAACAGAGTACTTGAGTTGACCTCAGGGTCCTCCACCTAATGGCCCATAATGGAATAGATAGGAAATACAGTTAACAGATTTTTTTTTTGCAGTTTTTGGCTGGGGCTGGGTTTGAGCCCACCACTTCTGGTATATGGGGCCAGCACCCTACTCCTTTGAGCCACAGGTGCTGCCCTAGTTAACAGATTTTAATAGAAGTATATAATACTGGTCTATATATCAAAATTCATTCATTCATTTATTTATTTACTTACCTTATTTTTTTGAGACCAAGTCTCACTCTGTCATCCTGGGTAGAGTGCCATAACCTCATAGCTCACAGTAACTTCAAACTTTTGAACTCAAGCAATCTTCCTGCCTCAGGTTCCCTAATATAGGCACCTGCCACCACACTCGACTAGTTTTTCTATTTTTAGTAAAGACGGGGTCTCACTCTTGCTCAGGCTGGTCTCAAACTCCTGAGCCAAGGGATCCACCTGCCTTGGCCTCCCAGAGTGCTGGGATTACAGGCGTGAGCCACCTCACCTGGCCTTATTAAAACATATTTAATAGCCTGAAAATATACTTAATGGTATCAGACATAAGCTGGTTGCTAGAGCTTCCTTGGAACTGAGTGACCAGCTGGCAACAGTCGTGGTGACCAGATGGAGACTTCAGACTGCCAAGCTTTGTGTGAATTTATGACTTCATTCATAAATTTCTCAGGGAAACTGGATCAAGCAGGGGTTGTGTGCATCTATCTCTGCGAGCAGGTACATGTTGAAGAGGGGATCTTACGTACCGTACGATGTATGAGATTCAATGGCAATAGAAGAAAGATTTAAACAGTCTGCAGAGGTCACATTACTTGTCATAAAACAGAATTTGAGTCATGATGTGGTCACAACTTCGATATCCTCTCCCAACAACCAAAGATTACCTTGATGTGCTTAACTTTGTCTTCTTTTTCTGTCTTTGGTTTCTTTCCTGTGGCAGCAAAAATGTAGTTTTGGGTTAATTCATCAAGGACCTACGAGAAACACTCCTCCCTAAATTAAATTCTTTCTGAAACTCTCCAAGAAACTTTGGCTTTAATCTGCACATGATCAAAATTCCAAACTATCATTCAAATTATAGTCGAAATTCCAAATTATTATTTATGGTGCTTGGTAACTTGAAAGTCAGGTTTCTAAGCTGGGTCAGGGCAGAATTATTACCCACAATGTGAGCAAGGCATTCTACCTTTGACATGACTACAGATACAGAAATAAAGAAATCACAAAGGTACCGTACATATATTAAGTGACCGATTTCTTAGTCAGTAACTAATTTTTACCTTTCTTAGAAGGTCTCTCAGATAAGGGCAGCATACGGTATACTCTGAAGGCATTGTTTCCTTTCTTTATACTCTTATCCTTAACTTCTTCAATATCAGGCAAGGAGTTCATGGCACATCGGAAATTCGCCTTCCATGTTTTTGGATCAGGTTTATCTACTCCTGGTTGATGCTTTCCTAACAAAATAGCCAGGGGTTAAGAAAAAGAGTGGGGGAAATGAGATATAGATTTAAAAAATTGCTGGATAGTGGTATAGAGAAATCTTTTCATTCCTGGCTACACTTCAAGTAACCATCTGTTCTCGTTTGTTAGGACTGTTAGGAAGATTCTTGGAAGGCGGGAATTTTATTTTAAAAGCCTGAACATGGCCTGGCATGGTGGCTCACACCTGTAATCCCAGGACTCTGGGAGGCTGAGGTGGTGGATCTCTTGAGCTCAGGAGTTCAAGACCAACCTAAGCAAGAGTGAGACCCCCTGTCTCTACTAAAAATAGAAAAAACTAGCCAGGTGTGTGGCAGGCACCTGTAATCTCAGCTACTGGGTAGGCTGAGGCAAGAAGATGACGTGAACCCAAGAGTTTGAGGTTGCTGTGAGCTATGATGCCATGACACTCTAGCCAGGGTACACAGTAAGACTATGTCTCAAAAAAAACAAAACAAAACAAAACAATATATGTATACCATGGAAAATTATTCAGCTATTAAAAAAGATAGAGACTTCACATCTTTTGTATTAAGCTGGATGGAGCTGAAACACATTCTTCTTAGTAAAGTATCACAAGAATGAAAATGCAAGAATCCAAATGTACTCAATTCTAATATGAAACCAGCAGATGATCTAATACATGCCCACACAAGAGAATATCTCTAATCAATTCAAGGCGGGGGGAGGGAGAACAAGGGAGCAAGAAGAAGGGATGTGGGAGGGGGATGGGTGTGCTCCCACTTAATGGCACAATGTTAGGTATATGGCACACCGCTTGGGGCTGAACACAACTATTAGAGGGCCTTTACTTAACAAATGCAAACAATGTAACCTAATTCGCTGTACACTCAATAACCTGAAACAATAAATAAATAAATAAATAAATAAAGACAAAAGCTTGAACATACTTCAAGACAAACTGGGACAAACTGATCACCTGTTTCTATCAAACAGCTGGAGAGAAAATGACAGTGGTAGAAGAATGGGGCAATCTCTGCATAAGCCGAAGCCTGGAAGGCCAGCAAATAGAAGTGACTCTCAACCATTAAGTAAAAAGTTCATTTGAGGGCAGCGCCTATAGCTCAAAGGAGTAGGGCACTGGCCCCATATGCCAGAGATGGCGGGTTCAAACCCAGCTCCAGCCAAAATGAAAATAGCTCCCTGCCTACCTTTTGTATTAAGTAAATATACTCCTGACTACCGTATTGGGGGGAGATTTAGTCAACTTAAATTTACAGCTCAGGCACAAAATGAATTTATGTTCCCTTGGTAGCATCTGGTGAATTTATCAAAATGCCATTATTTATGAGAAATTTAAGGACTAAATTTCTGTGGGATGGGTGGAACACTGCTTGTCACTGGTGTAGTTTGCACTCTATGTGTCCTGGACATGCCTAGGGATAAGTCACAGGTTTTTCAGAGCTGCCTTCATGAGGCCTTGAGCCAGGATATTTTATGTGTGCAATAAAAGAGAATTAATAGTATCTGCCTCTAAAATGATGCAAGGAGTTTAATACCTGTGTGAATGGCCCAGTTTCTAAAGAGTGGTGCATCTTTTTCCACGTCCCATCCATGTCTAGCCGCATGCATCCAGGGGATCTGAAAAATCTTCTTTTCCTAGAAAAAAGAAAAAAGTAAATAAGACCTGCAGACATGGGTTTTGACCCCCCCCGCCCCATGGTGGAAGGTTCTTAAGCTCTAGTGCAGTCATTTTCAACCAGTGTACCACAAAAGTTTTTAAAGATCATTCCTTAAATTATTTTCAAAAGAAGTTCAAAGCACAGTAAATATACTTTTTTTTACTCTTTTTGGATTAACATAATTTAAGTGGGCTGTGGAAGTTTAACTATAGGTTCAAGCACGCCATGAGATTCAAAAGGTTGAAAAACACAGCTCTAGAGTGTAAGATTCCCCACTAAGCATCACTGACTTTTAAAATTAGACAGTGACAGGAAAATCTACTGTACATCAAACTGACTTCCTCACTGGGTCCCAATCTCGACAGTCTACCTCAAATGAGATTCACAGTCTCTCAAGGTCTGCTGGCAGAGAAGGGATGTATTCCAAGGTCAATGGTGACGATACAGGATGTACCAATGTGCTCCATTATCTACGCCTCCTCTCTTTTATAGGACCACAGATAAATGACATGCTAATGCTCATTCTTATCATTTCATCTCATCGTCTGGTAAATAGAAACTCCAGCTGTCGTAGGTAAATTAAACATTAGGCAACTTTTCAAAATAAGACTGCTTTATGCTAAAGTGAAGTCGGGTCTATCAGAGGCTGTCATTACAAGGACCCCAATGCCTACACCTGCTTGGGAATCCAACAGAAATAGAAGGCTTCTGTTTAACATTCTCATCTCTGTGGTCTGTAGTTTGGCAGGAGATGTCAGGATGAATAACAAAAGTGTACAGATCATGACAAGACTCATTTTCTGGAGAAAAGCCCCTGCATAGAACCCTTTTATCAGAATGACTGTCTCTCTAACAAAGAGGAAACTCAAAATTGCTTGCATCGACCTTGGCAAACACACATCAGAAATTAATACTTTAGAAAGAAAGTCAAGGCTAGGTATGGTGGCTCACACCTGTAATCTCAGCACTCTGGGAGGCCAAGGAAGGAGGGATTGCCCGAGCTCAGAAGTTTGAGACCAGCCTGAGCAAGAGGGAGATCCCATCTCTACTAAAAATAGAAAAACTAGCAGGGTGTGGTGGTGGGCTCTGTCGTTGCAGCTATTGGGGAGGCTGAGGCAGGAGGATCACTTGAGCCCAACAGTTTGAGGTTGCTGGGAGCTATGAGGCAATGGCACTCTACCCAGGGTGACAGAGTGAGATTCTGTCTCAAAAAAAATAATAAAAATAACAAAATAAAGGAGAAGAAGAAAAATAAATGAAGTCTCATTCATAGTAAAACTATATGAAACTGGTTCACCTAAGTCTTGTGATGGCTCCCGCAGCTCCCAGGGCCCTGGGCCACTGGATATTTGTGCATAACCATCTGGGGCTCAGCTTTCTTTCTTGCAACAACCTAATGAGCTAAATATATGCCATGATTTCCATTTTATAGCTGAGGAAACTGAGGAAGAGAATTAAACGATTTAGCCAAGGAATGTATGGTAATAAGCGCCTAAGTTCAAAACCGAGGTCACGTGATCCTGTATTTGATGACACCACAACCCAACGCACAGTCTCCCAGCTTTTAAGGTTAGAAGATCCCCTGTCCTATTTCCAAGTCTGTAGAAATTAAAGCTCAGGAAACTGTATTAAAAAAAATCTCCCAAGATAGTTCAGGGAATTGCTAGGTCTGGGGACACCTGAACTCTATGCTGGGAAAGGAAAGGAATTGTCAGCTGAGACCTCCCACCACCTCCATCTCACATAAATGAAAAACAGAAAGGGTCCCAGCTGTGCCTGACGTCACTCTGTGCCTCCCACAGAACCAATTACAAAGCCAGAACTAAGACTATTTCAGAACATTGGAGAGTTTCCCAAAAAACTGTTAAAAAGGGAAATTCCACCGTATTTTGAAAAGTCACTTAATAACAAACTGAAATAAAAGAGACTTTTTCATAAACTCCTGACTGTTCATTCTGTGCCATCTGCAGAGAGCAGGGTTTTACCTTAGCCAGTTTCAAAGGGACAAGGGATCAGAAAAGGTCTGAGTGAAATTTTATTTTTAATGTAGATGAAAATCAGAGAGCAAAATCACTTAGTGTAATGTTTTTGATGTTCACATGAAAATGAATAAAAATGAAAAACTGATTTCGGTGAGAGAACTTTTTCCAAAGTGCACACTCGGAATCTGAAGCTTTATGCTTAAAGGTACAGACCTCAACGAATTTGCTGCTGTACGTTTTTTCTAGGTCAAAGAAGTTCTGAGGTGACACAATCTGAAATCTCTCTCGCAAGACCCAAAATTGGTACAGATAAAGTATAGCTACTTCTAAGCATTTGGACGTGTATCCCCACACAAACCAAGTCTCACAGAAACTATGCAAAAACCATGAAACCACAAAAGCAATGACCAAATTTAGCAATAAGTACTATAGGTCTTCTTGAAATAAGCAAAGGGCCTGAGCAGATCTTTCTGCATAAAATGATACACAAATAGAAATGCTGGTGAGGACGTGGGGACCCTGGGATCCTCACGTATTGCTGGTGGGAAGGCGAAATGGTGCTGCCACTGTGAAAAACAGTTCGGCTGTTCCCCAAATACTGAAATGCAGAATTACCTGACGATCCAGCAATTTCCCTTGGGCATGTATACCCAAAGAATTGCAAACAAATATTCCAACAGAAACTTATATGCAAATGCTCAGAGCAGCCCTACCAAATGTCCAATGGCTGAGGAACAAATAAACAAAATGTGATACACGATTGCAATGGAACAGTTACCCAGACACAGAAAGGCATGAAATGCTGAGACTTGCTACCACACGGACCATGCCACGTGAAAGAAGCCAGACCCCAAAGGATAAATACTCCACAATTACTTTTACATGAAATATCCAGAGAAGGCAAATCCATAGAAAGCAGATGAGTGCTTGCCATGAGCTGGAGGATACAGAAATGGGCACAGTGTGTCCTTTCGGAGGGATAAAAAAGTTCTGGAACTAAGCAGTGGTGATGGCTGCACAACACTGCAATACATATAATGTCACTGCATTGTGCACTTTAAAATGGTTAAAATAGTCAATTTTTATTTTTATTTTTTTTACAGGAAGAATTTCCTGGACTCAAGGGATCCTCCTGCCTCAGCTTCCCCGGCAGCTGGGGCTACAGGTGCCCACCACCACACTCAGCTAGCTTTTCTATGCTAGCTGAGATGGGGTCTCACTCTTGCTTAGGCTGGTCTTAAACTACTGAGCTCACGGGATCCTCCTGCCTCAGCCTCCCAGAGTGCTGGGATTATAGGAGTGAGCCACCGCGCCTGACTTTTTTTCTTTTTTTTTAAGATATTTGTGATATGTTTTTTAGGCCTTTCTTTTTTCCTCCTTGCCATGTGAAAAACTAGTTAAAAGTTACATGTTGTATTTTTAAAATGTAGGAGGCGGAGGTGAGTGGATCACTTGAGCTCAGGAGTTCAGGACCAGCTGAGCAAGAGCGAGACCCCCATCTCTACTAAAACCAGAAAAATTAGCTGGGCCTGGTGATGGCCTGTAGTCCCAGTTACTGGGGAGACTGAGGCAGGAGGTTCACTTGAGCCCAAGAGTTTGAGGTTGCTGTGAGCTATGATGCCATGGCACTCTACCCAGGTGACAGAGTGAGACTCAGTCTAAAAAACAAAACAAAACAAAAAACCCACAACATAATGAAAGGTAAAAGAAGGTAAGAAGGTCAGATTCATTTTAAAACCAGAAGAGGTTCTGATCAGTGAACATTCTGGTCCTAGAACGCTGTGTTCTATGGGACAGAGTTGGCCAAGTGTCCCTGCAGACCCCGTGACATCAGCACATGCCAGGTGGTTTGGAATCTGAGTGACCTGTCCTACACACTCGGTGGCCGCACACTGGAAGACTCCACGTCCCAGGGCCCCCTCATGTACATATGCATAGAATTCTGCCCTTCTGCTCAAGTTCAGAAAAGCACTTAAGGTTATCTTGATGACACAGAGCAAACACTGCTTGGCCTCATGGAAACTAGTTCTGTTATCTCCTTTTGCCTCTGCAGGGAGTTGCTTTAAAATAACACACACACCCAGGGTTTATAAGATGTTCCAATTCATTTTCTATTTTTGTTTGGATTCCTCACGCCGGTCAGAGGTAGCCTGATGTTTACACAGACACAAGCCTGCTTTCAAAGGGGTAAACAAATGGGAAAGGTCTGAACTATCTGACTACCCCTGTGCCACGGTGCCTGGGTAAGACAGACCTACAACAGGAAACAGGGACGCTGACAACCAGAGTGGGAATCTCGAAGAACCACAAAAGAAACCGGGAACCTATGCTGCCTCCTTCCTTCCCTGTTCCCAGGTAACAGCCACAAGCCCCTGCACAAATCCACTGGTCCCTTTGACAAGCCAGTGGCAAAGAAAAGGGTTACCTCACAGCCAGGAGAGACTCAGAGCCACAAACATCCCAAAAACCCGTGGACCTTCTTTGGATTCTGATTTTAACAAATTAACTATAAAAAGATATCTGAGGGGATACTCAAAGGCATTTTGTCTATGAACAGGGCAGGGATGACATTCAAAAATTATTATGGCTGGGTGCAGTGCCTCATTCCTGTAGTGTGAGGGAGAGCCTATAATCCTGGGAGGCTAAGGCCAAGAGTTCAAAACCAGCCTGAGCAACATCTCTACTAAAAATAAAAAAATTAGCTGGGCATGGTGGCAGGCGCCTATAGTCCCAGCTACTCGCGAGGCTGAGGTAGGAGGATCACTTGAGCCCCAGAGTTTGAGGTTGCTGTGAGCTAGGCTTAGGCCACAGCACTCTACCCAGGTGACAGAATGACACTATCTGGAAAAAGAATAAATAAATAGGTAAATAAATAAAATTTTAAAAATAAAATCTATCGCTATAGTATTGTCGATAGGTGAGAAATTATCCTTATGCCTTACAAATGTTCACAGTCAGGGAGCTGCTTTAAAATCCCACACACATACTCAAAGATAAAGTTAAACATATGAGGCATACGGGAATTTTCGAGTCACTAGGCTAATCAAACATGCTATGTACATTTGCAAATATGCACAATAAAGAGTACAGGGCCCTAGCCAAGGCCTGTTCTGCAGCTGGTCATAATGCAGCTTTGCCAAACTTTCTCTCTGTCCCATCAGGGGAATCCAAAGGACTCGCTCCGTTACTGCTGTGGTTGGAATATTGGTCCCCTCCAAAACTCATGTTGAAATTTAAGCACCAGTGTAGCAGTACTAAACACAGTGGCCTTTGAGAGGTGACTGGGTCATAAGGTCAATGGATTCATCCATTCATGAAAAAAATGGGTTAATGAATTAATAGGCTATCATGAGAGTAGGGTGAGTAGCTTTATTTTATTTTATTTTTTTTGAGACAGAGCCTCAAGCTGTCGCCCTGGGTAGAGTGCGATGGCATCACACCCCACAGCAACCTCAAACTCCTGGGCTCAAGTGATTCTCTTGCCTTGGCCTCCCAAGTAGCTGGGACCACAGGCACCTGCCACAGCATCCAGCCATTTTTTGGATGTAGCTGTCATTGTTGTTTGGCAGGCCTGGGCTGGATTCGAACCTGCCAGCTCTCGTGTATGTAGCTGGCGCCTTAGCCGCTTGAGCTACAAGTGCCAAGCCATAGGGTGAGTAGCTTTATAAAAACAAGAGGAGACTTGAGCTGGCACACTCACCCACCTTGCCCTGGGATGCCCTGACCTTGAAGTCTCATAACATTTAGCCTATGTAACTATAAGAAATGAATTCCTTGGGCAGCGCCTGTGGCTCAGTGAGTAGGGCGCCGGCCCCATATGCCGAGGGTGGCGGGTTCAAACCCAGCCCCGGCCAAACTGCAACAAAAAAATAGCCGGGCATTGTGGCGGGCGCCTGTAGTCCCAGCTGCTCGGGAGGCTGAGGCAAGAGAATCATGTAAGCCCAAGAATTAGAGGTTGCTGTGAGCCGTGTGATGCCACAGCACTCTACTCGAGGGCGGTACAGTGAGACTCTGTCTCTACAAAAAAAGAAATGAATTCCTTGACTTTATAAATGACCCAGTTCTAGGTTCTCAGTTATAAGTAACAGGGAAGAGGTTAAGAAAACAGGAGATGGAAACAAACTTAAGATGTTGATTAACCACCTCTTTGCTTCTTATTTATTTTATTTTATTTTTTAAATTTTTTCAGACCGTCTCACTCTGTAGCCTTACGTAAAGTACCATGATGTCACAGCTCACAGCTCTTGGGCTCAAGCAATCCTCCTACCTCAGCCTCCCTAGGAGCTGGGACTACAGGCACCCACCACCTTGCCTGGCTAGTTTTTCTATTTTTATTATTATTGTTTTTTAAATTTTTATTTATTTATTTTTTGAGATAGAGTCTCACTTTGTCACCCTCGGTAGAGTGCCATGACATCACAGCTCACAGCAACCTCAAACTCTTGGGCTTAAGTGATTCTCTTGCCTCAGCTCCAAATAGCTGGGACTATAGGCACCCGCCACAATGCCCGGCTTTTTGTTCTTGTTGTTGTTGCAGTTGTGATTGCTGTTTTAGCTGGCCGGGGACGGGTTCGAACCCGCCACCCTCGGTATATGGGGCTGGTGCTCTACCCACTGGGCCACAGATGCTGCCCAAGTTTTTCCTTTTTTAGTAGAGACAGGGTCTCGCTCTTTCTCAAGCTCTTTCTCCAAAGCTTAAGCAATCTACTCGCCTCGGTTTTCTAGAGTGCTAACATTATAGGCATGAGCCATTGCACCCAGTCATTAAAAAAATTTTTTAAATTTGATCTTCTTCTATTTATTTTATGCTCATCTCTCTCTCTTTTTATTTTTGAGACAGAGTCTCACTCTGTCACCCTGGTTAGAGTGCCATGGTGTCATACCTCACAGCAACCTCAAACTATTGGGCTCAAGTGATCCTCCCTCCTTGGCCTCCCAGAGTGCTGCAATTACAGGCATGAGCCACCATGCCTGGCTCACCTTTTGCTTCTTACTAGGATGTACTGGGTTGGGTGGATTCTCCATCTGAGAGACACATGAAAATTTCCAAGCTGATGTTCATGAGTCTGATTATTTTACTAGTGCAAAACGCAGCCAACCATGTTGGGCTCCTCTGCAAGTGCACAGCGTTTGTCCATCCATATATTTTCAGGACAATCCTTCCAGAGCAGTGCCTCCTACCTACTGGGCACTATCCCTGTCACTGAGTGTCCAGAACGATGCAGACAACCTTGGTGCCAGCCACGGATGCCAACACCTAAGCCATGACTGAGCCACAAAGCCATGGACAGTGTCTTTTCTAAGAGTTACAACAGTCTCCAGTGGGCAAAGACATTTTGGAATGACCTCAAACTACCTGAAATACAGATAGGGAGTCTCCTGGGCAGAATGCTTGTGAATGGAGAGGACGTAGCATTAGCCTCTCCAGCTCGGTATTTATGCAGACAGATGAATGGCAACAAGCCTCAGTTATCGGAAACCTAGAAAAAGTCTGCCCTGGGGGAGTGCAGGTATGAAGAGGCCTGCAGTGACAGTGATAGCACTGTCCATGTGCACAGAAAGGGCCACGTGCCCACTCTGGCTAGGCCCTGGTGGGATGCCTGCTGATAGGGCCCCAAGCATGGTGCAGCCCACGGCTTCTGAGCCAGTGGCATGCAGAGAGGCGCTGTGAGGCAGCCACGGGCACACTTTCCTTCCTCAGCCTGGCTCGTGCCCAGCTCTAGCAGATGATCCCAGGAAGGTGGCAGAAGGGTCTCCCCTCCCCTCTTTCTGCTTTAGGACAACTCTCAAGCCGATGAGTGAAGCTGGGCAGGTCCAGGCCACCGGAATGGGGCACAAAGAGAAACCCATTTGCCTTCTGGTCCTCCACCAGAAAATTATGGGCAAAGTGGATGGAAGACAAGGCATCCCGAGAGAGAGAGTGATAGTCAGGAAACGCCCTTAGAGGTATCTTACTTTCTGAGGGCTGTCGTGATGGATTACATGAACCGGCCAGCTTATATCAACAGAAATTTATTCTATCTCAGTTCCGTAGGCCAGAAATCCGAAATCAAGGTGTCAGCAGAGCCATGCTCCTTCCAAAGGCTCAGAGGGAGAATCCTTTGCTTCTGGTGACTCCTCGCGTCCCCTAGGTTTGTGGCTACATGGCTCCCATCTCTGCTTCTGGCTTCTCCTCAGTGTGTGTCTCCTCTTCTGTCCCTTATAAAGACACTTCGCAACGGATTTAAAGCCCTTACAGATAAGCCAGGATGATCTCATCTTGAGATCCTTAATTGCATCTGCAAAAACCCTTCGTCCAAATAACACTCACAGGTTCTAGGGGGCCGGATGGGGACACACCTCCTTAGGGGCCAGAGTTCCATCTACTACAGAGGACAGCTACCTGCGGCATCCCAAGTGCCTCTGCAATACAGGTGTCACGATGACATCGCACATTCTTCCCTGTGTCAAGCCACCCCAAAGTGGTGGATGTGTTTAGAAAAAAGAAAAAGCAAAAACAGACAACTTATTTCTCTTCAGAATCAGCCAGCATATCCTTTCATCTCCCACTCTAAACCAAAACAGGTAATGTTATCTTGTTCTTCAAAACAGAAGCCCACTTAACCTCTCTGTGCCTCAGTTTCCTGATCTGTAAAAAGGAAAATAATAACCGTACCTACTCCATAGCGGTAATTACGTGAGTAATGCACGTAACCTGTGCAGAGGCCTATCTGGCACAGAGTAAGCTTCTCTTTCTTTGTTTCTTTTTGAGACAGGTCTCAGTTTGTCGCCCTTGGTAGAGTGCCATGGTATCAGCTCACAGCAATCTCAAACTTTCAGGCTTAAGTGATTCTCTTGCCTCAGCCTCCCAAGTGGCTGGTACTACAGGTGCCCGCCGCAACACCTGGCTATTTTTAGAGATGGTGTCTCACTCTGGCTCAGGTTGGTCTCAATCTGTGAGCTCAGGCAATCCACCCACCTCAGCCTCCCAGAGTGCTGGGATTACAGGTGTGAGCCACCGCACCTGGCTACCTTTTATTATCCTAAGTCTCTTCAACGCTTCCCTGACAGCTCCATAGGTGTCCCTACTACCAAGTCAGGCAAAGAAGCAACCCAATTTCCTGTTTGGTTCTTGAGAAGAGGATAATTACATGTCTAAATCCAAAACACTACAGATATAGCAAGCCAAGGAAAATATACTGTTTGCCACAAGACCTTAAGCTGTGTGACAAGTCCCGTGAAATAGGCACATGGATTACTGAAGTTATTTCTATTTGAAATAGCACATACATTCAAATCAGTAACATTAAATGAAAAATAAATAGATGGGAAAAGAAACAACAAGTACTAAGATTTGAGAGACCTCTGAAAAGATAACATAAAGCCCAAGGTGGAAAAGATAACATTAGTAAAAAGAAAATAAAACAATAGACTGAAGTGGCTGGGCACGGTAATCCCAGCACTCTGGGAGGCTGAGGCCAGAGGATCCTTTCAACTCAGGAGTTCGAGACCTTCCTGAGCAGGAACCAGACCCTGTCTCTACTAAAAAAAAAAAAACGAAAAAACTAGCCGGGCATGATGGCGGGGGCCTATAGTCCCAGCTACACGAGAGGCTGGTTCAGGAGAGGTTGCTGTGAGTTACAATGATGCCACAGCACTCTAATGTGGGTGACAGAGTGACACTGTCTCAAAAACAAAAAATGGTGCAACTCCCTATTGTCTTATTAGAAGCAGGCACAGTCCGCAATCTGGCTCTCAGCTCGTGCACCTGGCAAAAAGATAAAGCCTGGCCAGCTGAATTATTCACTGTGTCCTTAAGATTAAAAAAGAAAAGGGGGTGCCCGTAGCAAAGTGGTTACGGCGTTAGCCACATACACCGAGGGCAGCAGGTTCGAACTGGGCCCTGGCCAGCTAAACAACAATGACAACTGCAACAAAAAATGGCCGGGTGTTGTGGCGGGTGCCTGTAGTACCAGCTACTTGGGAGGCCGAGGCAAGCTTACCCCAAGAGTTTGAGCTGTGAGCTGTGACGCCACAGCACCCTACCAAGAGTGACATAGTGAGACTCTGTCTCAAGCAAAAAAAGGGGGGCAAGGGGTGGGGAAGAAGAAAAACACATTTGATCAGAAGAATTACAATTCTTCCTAGAAGGAGGAAAGAAATTTCTCCTTTGGGCCTCCTCAAAGAAGGCATGATGAATTATATTTTGTTGTGTTTCTAGTTTCATATTTCTCGAAGTCTTTTTTTCTTTAAATTTTACAGGTGTTATCTCTGATTCACCACTCACAGCTAGGACCAATTAAATTGAGAGGTTTGAGTTTAACAAAGTTACAAGAGTCTTTATGTACATGTGTGTGGTGGTGTCGGAATAATGATAAACTACTTTTTTAAGGCACTCAAAGGGGAAAATAAAATGTCTTTTAAAAGACAAAAACAATGGCGGGGCGCAGTGGCTCACACCTGTAATCCTTTGGGAGGCTGAGCCAGGAGGATCCCTTGAGCTCAGGAGTTCAAGAGCCTCATCCCGTGTCTATTAAAATAGAAAAACTAGCCAGGTGTGATGGTCAGTGGCTGCAGTCCCAGCTACTCAGGAGGCTGAGGCAGGAGGACTGCTTGAGCCCAGTAGTATGAGGTTGCTGTGAGCTAGGCTAAGGCCGTGGCACTCTATCCAGGGTGACAGAGTGACCCTCTGCCTCAAAATACTAAAAAATAAAATAGAAAGACAAAAACAAGTTTCCTTTAAGTAAGAAACCCTGAAAAGAAAAGCAATGAGCTCCTCTACCCTCCATTCCCAATATAGTAACACCCTGGAGTCTCTACATCCTCTAATTCTAGAAAGCCTGGGGGGTGAGAGGGAGAGAAAGGAATAACCCAGAGAAGGAAGAGGGTAAGAAGCCCTGAAGAAAAACACCAAAGGGAGCTTCCCGTAAAGAGTTACCAAAATACCCAAAAGGAAGCGGGCACTGGTTACCCAAGTCCGAGGCTTCAGTCTAAGAGGATGATAAAAACTCTTTCATATGATCATTTTTGGTTGGCTGGTTTTTCTAAGGAATGACCATCAGATTGCGCGCACAGCAGGATAATTTTACTTTCCGGCAGTCCACAGCAGGGTCAACACTCACCTTGTTAAGCCACCTCAGCCCCGGTATTGTGTTGGAGTTGATCTGCTCCTCTAGCCAAGGCCTCATGCGCATCCTTTCCACCGGCATGGTGCCCTGTGCAGACAGAAATGCAACATTAGGCTGGCTGCCGTGTCTGCCCTGCGGACCTCCCCATCCCTCAGGCTGGGGCTGAGGCCTAGAGCCACCTGCCCCTGCTCACACATCCGGCTTGGCCAAGGAGCTGGGGTGGGGAGGGAGGCAGGTCTGGATGGCCCATCCAGGAGCCAGCTCCTGGCTGGCTGGGTCCTATGGACACAGGAGGCCCACAGCGTACATCCAGCTAGCTGGAGGGCCGAGACACCTCCCAGTGACCTTATCCCTTCTGTCCTGGCTGTGCTCACTACAGACTCCCCCGTAGCAGGCATTCTGAAGACCAGCATGTCACAACATCTTTGGGTATGACCCTTCCAAGAGCCCAGGTGGACAGATCAAAGCAGCCACTGTGGCAGAGTTATGCTCCCTGTTCCTTCTTTGGGTGTCTAGATTACATAAACACTCGGAATCCCCAATACCTTCAAATTTAAAGCACCAAAGCTGGGGATGTCCAACCTGTGGCCCAGTGGCCACCTGTTGATTTTGTGCCGATTTTTTTGGCTTATCTGGGGTGTTGGATATTTTGAAAATTATGCAGACTGTTTTTTACTATCATTGGTGTTTGTACTGTACAGGCCAGGACAACTCTTCTTCTTCCAATGTACAGCAGAAGGGGCAAAAGGTTGGATACCCCTGCTCTAAAGGAGTCAAAGTGGTTCCCCTAAGGTCCTCTACCAAGGAGCCTTTCCTTCTCGACTTACTCTGTCTATGCCGGAGCACACCAGCATCTTGCTTGGGCTTCACTTGTACTTTTCCCCTAATGCCCCTGTCCCCACTGGCCTGACATCATCTCTTTTTTCTCTACTTACTTTCCCTTTGAAAAGCATGTCATGGTCTGACCACCCACCCTCCTCCAGCACCATCAGGCCTCCCCAGCTCCTCCTTCCAGGTTCCTTTCTAAGATGGTCTTTCCTTTGTCCACCAAAACGGATCCAGAGATGACTCAATAACAAAGTATTCTCCTGGCCAGCCGAGGTGGCTCACGCCTGTAATCCCAGCACTCTGGGAGGCTGAGGCAGGTGGAATGCCTGAGCTCAGGAGATCCAGACCACTCTAAGCAAGAGTAGAGACCCTATCTCTACTAAAAATAAAACAACTGTCTGGGTGTGGTGGTGGGAGCCTGTAGTTCCAGCTACTCAGGAGGCTGAGGCAGAAGGATCGCTTGAGCCCCAGAGTTTGAGGTTGCTGAGAGCTGTGACACCAAGGCACTCTATCCAAGACAACAGAGTAAGTGAGACTCTGTCTCAAAAAAATAAATAAAATAAAATAAAATGAAATATTTTGCTGTTTGGCATAGATTTCTCATGACTGTCAAGGGTGAGTATACATCCCCACTTCTTGAAAAAAGGCAAAAGAAGAATTCTGTTACATTGAGCAGAGCACCAGAAACTGATCATTTAGTGGGACACTAAAAACATAGTATTTCTAGAGATTAAAAGACTGGGATGGCAGGCAAAGAGAGTTAGATAACTGAGCATTGAAAAGAAAAGATGCTTACTTAGTATATATTTTCCAGCCTCTGTTACAAGTCAAGGTGACATACTGGTCTACCTTCTGAGAGGCAGGTCTGCCGCGGGCATTAACACCCAGGCCCTGGGAAATCTGAAACAACTGGAGAAGGCAGGTAACCATGTGGAGGAGGCACACAGGTGCCATTTTTGCCTAAGAGAACCAAAATCCACAGAAATCAGGACACGTGTGTCCTAGTCCTGACTGCCATTGCTGATGCATGTCCTTGGGCCAGTCTTTCCATCTTTCTGGCCTGCATTTTGATCATCTCGAAAAATGAGACATTTCAAAAAGATCGTCTCTGAGGTTATCTGTGATTGTCTGAATCCTTTTGTGCCATAAAGGCTCATAATCTGATTTATCTTTTTGTACGCTGCTATTCTTGTACATTGGGTTGTTTTTTAAAAGTAAAATGGTTAAGATGTTATGGTTCTATACACCTAAAATATGAACAACCTCTACTTCAGAGGAAGTTAAAAGAATGGAAGCACTTACCAGAAGCCTGACAAAAGGCACTTTGTATTAATAAAATCACCCATCATCATACCTTTGAGACTTGGGGTTGGGACCAGCTTCAAAATCATGGCATCTGGCTGTAAAACAGCTCAGCACATGGTGGATATTTAGAATATCACTGGTGCAGGGCTGTTACATAAAGGCATGTGAGCTACTGAGCATGAGTCATTTCGGCACATAAAATGAATGGTGCCCCCAAAGTCAACAATGCCATGCCCCGGACCAGTGCTGTTAACAGTGAGGTGGAAAGGCAGGTGGCTCACACCTGTAATCCCCGCACTCTGGGAGGAGGAGGCAGGCGGACTTCCTGAGCTCAGGAGTTGGAGACTAGTCTGAGCAAGAGAGAGACCCCATCTCTACTAAAGGTAGAAAAAATAGCCAGGTGTGGTGGTGAGCACCTGTAATCCCAGCTGCTTGGGAGGCTGAGGCAAGAGGAAGGCTTGAACCCAAGAGACTGAGGTTGCTGTGAGCTGTGATGCCACAGGACTCTGCCCAGGGTGACAGTAAGACTCTCTTTCTCAGGAAAAAAAAAGTGATATTGAATTTTCACCTGAATAACTGAGGTTTGGTTCTTAGGATAGCAATAGCAATGACTAACTATTTACTGAGCATGTACTATATGCCAGGCATTAAAATTAAGATTTCCTTGCCAGGCGCAGTGCCATGCACCTTTAGTCCCACCCACTTAGGAGGCAGAGGCTGGAAGATCGCTCAAGCCCAGGAGTTCAAGGCTGTAGTGTGCTGTGATCAGGTCTGTGCTATGAATAGCAACTACACTTCAGCCTGGGCAACAAACACCCTGTCTTCTTTGTTTTTTGTAGAGACAGAGTCTCACTTTACTGCCTTCAGTAGAGTGCCATGATGTCACAGGACTCACAGCAACCTCTAGCTCTTGGTCTTCTGCGATTCTCCTGCCTCAGCCTCCCGAGCAGCTGGGACTATAGGCGCCCGCCACAACGCCCGGCTATTTTTTGGTTGCAGTTCAGCCGGGGCTGGGTTTGAACCCGCCACCCTCGGTATATGGGGCCGGCTCCCTACTCACTGAGCCACAGGCACTACCCCACCCTGTCTTCTTAAAAATAAACCAACAAACCAATATTTTGTATGAGTTTTGTTACCTAACTCTCACAATCCCAGGGAATAGGGACTTTATCATCCTTTATTACAGATGAGGGGACCAGGTGGGGAACTGCTAAAAGGCAACCTATAGTAAGTGGGGAGTCAAGACTCTCACTCGGGTGAGTCTGACATGGAGAACCCAGTTCCTCACCCTTGCCCTATGCTTTCACCTGACTTCAGAAAGCAGGGTCTAGTAACCGTTTTACTAGCTGATACTTTCTCAGCTCCTCTCTGGCTTGTACACAACTGACATAGTCATCTTCCTAAAATATCACCCTCATCCTGTTAATTCTCTATTCTAGAGGCTTCTAAAGGCCCTGCTGGATTTAACATAATAAAGTCCTTGGCTGAGAGGTGGGTGGTGTTGCTGGTAATGGCATGATAGGTAATTCAGACCTAACTCCTTGGTGAGTAACTAAGAAACATGGACAAAATTTATTTTTGTAAATCCATTTAAAGGCATCCAAGAGGCTGGGCACAGTGGCTCATGCCTTTAATCCCAGCACTCTGAGAAGTCGAAGTGGGTGGATGCCTTGAGCGCAGGAGTTTGAGACCATTTGGGCAAGAATGACATCCTGTCTCTACCAAAAATAGAAAAACTAGCCAGGCATGGTGGCAGGCGCCTATAGTCCCAGCTACTCGGGAGACTGAGGCAGGAGGATGGCTTGAGCTCAGGAGTTGGGGGTTGCTGTGAGCTATGAGGATGCCATGGCACTCTAACCAGCAACAGAAAAGACTGTCTCAAAAACAGAAACAAACACAAAAACAAAAAACTACCAGAGAGCTAACAAGGTAGTAAAACCTTAGGAGGAGACAGCATCTGGGAGACAAAGAAATCCAGGAAGGGGACCCGACGTCTGGCCCCGCAGACGAGGCTGTGGGGTTGAGCAGCTGAGCAGACTTTCAACTTATTCAGGTGACTAGAGAAACAAAAACAGAAGATCAGGGCCCAGATAGGAAGAGGTTCCTGGAAACACCCCTTTCCCCAAGCTTTGTAAGTAACACGTGCATAACTAAATGAAAATAGAGTATTATCAAAAACTCAAACTCAGCTTTGAATCATCTCAATCCCCGATCAAATTAAAATGACCCATTTGGCAGTTTACCTAACAAAGGATGTGAAAGATCTCTATAAAAAGAACTATGAAACTCTGAGAAAAGAAACAGCTGAAGATGTTAACAAATGAAAAAACATACCATGCTCATGGCTGGGAAGAATCAACATTATTAAAATGTCTGTACTACCCAAAGCAATATACAATTTTAATGCAATCCCTATTAAAGCTCTGCTGTCATACTTTAAAGATCTTGAAAAAATAATACTTCATTTTATATGGAACCAGAAAAAACCTCAAATAGCCAAGACATTACTCAGAAATAAAAACAAAGCAGGAGGAATCATGCTACCAGACCTCAGACTATACTATAAGTCGATAGTGATCAAAACAGCATTGTACTGGCACAAAAACAGAGAGGTAGATGTCTGGAACAGAATACAGAACCAAGAGATGAACCCAGCTACTTACCATTATTTGTTCTTTGACAAGCCAATTAAAAACATTCAGTGGGGAAAAGATTCCCTATTTAACAAATGGTGCTGGGTGAACTGGCTGGCAACCTGTAGAAGACTGAAACTGGACCCACACCTTTCACCATTAACTAAGATAAACTCCCACTGGATTAAAGATTTAAACTTAAGACATGAAACTATAAACATACTAGAAGAAAGTGCAGGGAAAACACTTGAAGAAATCAGCCTGGGCAAATATTTTATGAGGAGGACCCCCAGGGCAATTGAAGCAGCATCAAAAATACACTACTGGGACCTGATCAAAGTAAAAAGTTTCTGCACAGCCAAGAACATAGTAAGTAAAGCAAGCAGACAGCCCTCAGAATGGGAGAAGATATTTGCAGGTTATGTCTCCAACAAAGGTTTAATAAATAACCAGAATCCACAGAGAACTCAAATGTTATTAGCAAGAAAAGAACAAGGGATCCCATCGCAGGCCGGGCAAGGGACTTGAAGAGAAACTTCTCTGAAGAAGACAGGCACACAACCTATAGACATATGAAAAAATGCTCATCATCCTTAATCATCAGAGAAATGCAAATCAAAACTACTTTGAGATATCATCTAACTCCAGTAAGATTAGCCCACATCACAAAATCCCAAGACCAGAGATGCTGGCATGAATGTGGAGAAAATGGAACACTTCTACACTGCTGGAGGGAATGCAAACTAATACGTTCCTTTTGGAAAGATGTTTGGAGAACATTTAGGGATCTAAAAATAGACCTACCATCCAATCCTACAATTCCTCTACCAGAAGACCAAAAATCACATTACAACAAAGATGTATGTACCAGAATGTTTATTGCAGCCCAAGTCATAATTGCTAAGTCATGGAAGAAGCCCAAGTGCCCATCAACCTATGAATGGATTAATAAATTGTGGTATATATACACCAAGAAATATTATGCAGCCTTAAAAAATGGAGCTGGAACATATTCTTCTTAGCAAAGTATCTCAAGAATGGAAGAAAAAGTATACAATGTACTCAGCCCTACTATGAAACCAATTTATAGCTTTCCCAATTATAACTGGAGAATATGGGGAAAGGGGAGAGGGTGGGGAGGGGAGAGGATGGATGGAGGGAGGGTAATTGGTGGGACCACACCTACAGTGCATCTTACAAGGGTACATGTGAAATTTACTAAATGTAGAATATAAATGTCTTAACACAATAACTAAGAAAATGCCGTGAAGGCTATGTTAACTAGTTTGATGAAAATATTTCAAATTGTATATAAAACCAGCACACTGTACCCCATGATTGCATTAATGTACACAGCTATGATTTAATAAAAAAAGATAATAATAAAAATAAAAAAAAAAAACAAATTAAAATGATCTGGAACTGCCAGAAGTAAATGTAAATAAATACCTATATCTTGAGAAAAGTAACATTATCCTAGAGTTCATGGTATCTCTGGACCTTTTCATATACAACCACCAGCATTCAATAAATACAGCTAGGAATATGAAGATCACAAGTGACAAAATAGAAAACCAAGAGAAATAATGGGCCATAGAAACAGACCCATAGGGTCTTACACAGATATAATGGATATACAGAAACCAAATGTTTTCAGATGCAGTTTTTTATTTTCCTTTTACAGATGCAGTCTTTAAAAAAATCTATGCCTAATATGTTAAAGAAAATGAAAGACATTATGGAATGTTTTGTCAGGAAACTAAAAATTTGTAAAATAATTTTTTATTTTTTGCAGTTTTTGAGCCGGGGCTGGGTTTGAACCTGCCACCTCTGGCATATGGGGCCGGCGCCCTACTCCTTTGAGCCACAGGTGCCGCCCAAAATAAATTTTATTTATTTTTATTGTATATATGTTAAAAATTTTATTGTTATATGGTTATTTTTATACCTTTGTCTTTTAACTTCTATACCTGCATTTAAAAAGATTTATGCACAACTGTTAAGGCATTATAATATTTTCTACTTGTCCATACAATTACCTCTATCAGCAACCTTTTTATGTTGCTACTTAACAGTATTGCCTTTAGTATTCCTTCTAAGGCAGATTTAGTGATTAAATAAACTCTCTTGGTATTACTCCCCTCCCCACAAGGAAAAATCTTTATCTCTCTTTAATTTCTAAAGAACAGATTTTCTTTCTTTTTTTTTTTTTTTTTTTTGTAGAGACAGAGTCTCACTGTACCGCCCTCGGGTAGAGTGCCGTGGCATCACACGGCTCACAGCAACCTCTAACTCCTGGGCTTACGCCATTCTCTTGCCTCAGCCTCCCGAGAAGCTGGGACTACAGGCACCCGCCACAACGCCCGGCTATAAGAACAGATTTTCTATAAAACAAATTTTAGAAGTGAGGGGCAAATCATTAATATTAAGAATGCAATGAATGGGTTTTACAGTGATTTAGACACCACTGAAAAAAATTAGTAAATGAAGCAGAACAGAAAATAAATTCCCAGAATGAAGCAATGAGAGCCAAAAAAGGTGGAAAAATGAAAAAAAAAAAAAGAACTAAAACACCTGGAAAAAAAAAATCTAAAATATGGGTAATCTGGAGTTCTGCAAAGACAAGAGAAAGAGTGGGATGGGAGAGGCACTGTTTGAAGAGACAATGACCAGTCATCTTTCAACCACAGATTTAAGAATCACCACAAACCCCAAATGGACAAATGCAAATAAAACCCATCTAGGCGCACCGTGGTACAGCAGCTGAGAACAAAAACCCGGAAAAAAAAAAAAATCATAAAACTGGGCAGCGCCTGTGGCTCAAAGGAGTAGGATGCCAGCCCCATATGCCAGAGGTTCAAACCCAGCCACGCCAAAAACTGCAAAAAACAAAAAAATCATAAAACTGCCAGGAGGGGCAAAGGGTGAGTCAGAAAGGAACCAGACTTATTATCTTTGAAAAAAAAAAAAAAAGGGGGCGGCACCTGTGGCTCAGAGGAGTAGGGTGCAGGCCCCATATACCGGAGGTGGTGGGTTCAAACCCAGCCCAGGCCAAAAACTGCAAAAAAAAAACCCACAGAACCCATAAGCCTTAGAAACAATGGAAGGCAGAAGACAACAGAAAGGTATCTTTAATGTACTGAAAAGAAAATAACTGCCATCTTAAAATTTTATATCCAGAGGATATTGACTTTATTATTTACTTATTTATTTATTTAGCAACAGAGTCTCACTCTGTCACCCTGGATAGAGTGCGTGTGTGTGCTCACAGCAACCTCAAACTCCTGGGTTCAAGTGATCCTCCTGCCTCAGCCTCCCGAGTACCTGTAGTACTGAGATGGGGGTCTCATTCTTGCTCAGGCTGGTCTTGAACTCCTGAGCTAAAGCGATCTACCTGCCTCTGCCTCCTAGAGTGCAGGAATTAGAGGCGTGAGCCACAGTGCCCAGCCTTTTTATTTATTTATTTATTTGACACAGAGTGTCACTCTGTCACCCTGGGTAGAGTGCTGTCTCACTGTAGCTCACAGCAACCTCCCACTCCTGGGCTCAAGCGATCCTCCTGCCTTAGCCTCTGAGGGTTCTGGGATCACAGGTATGAGCCACCACACCTGGGCCAGAGGACACTGTCTTTAAAGATATAATAAAGGCATTTTCACTCAGAGACAAATTTAGAGAATTTTTCACCTGTACAGCTACAGTTGAGTAGCTCAGAGCTGCAGGATCCCAGGAGATGGGTCAAGCTTGCCAAGACAGAAGGCCAAGGAGCAGGCTCTCGAGGCTGAGGACACGGCATGTCTGAGTGTCTCTGGAGCTGACCTCAGCAGTGCCCTGCCCTGTTTCTTTTGCAGCTGCATCCTTTTTTTTAGCGCCCAGGAAAGCTCTTGTAACCTAACACCTCCCCCTGCACAGCCACGTGTCCTCCCCTCTTCTCCACCTACAGAAATTCTACCCTCCCAACCAAAAACTCCTCAACTCTACCTTCATCCTTTAAGGGTCACTCTCACAGTGCTAACCACTAGATACTCTTGTCCCTTGGTGTATGCTGTCTCTGGATCAAGTCACCCAGGGTACCAATAAACATTTAATTATTTATTTTTTCGAGACTGAGTCGCTGTGGGTAGAGTGCCATGGCCTCAACCTAGCTCACAGCAACATCAAATTCCTGGGCTCAAGCAATCCTCCTGCCTCAGCCTCCAGAGTCGCTAGGATTACAGGTGTGAGCCCCCATGTCCAGCCAACAAATGTTTATTCATTAAACACATCTAATTTGCCAGGTGCAGTGGCTGGTGCTTATAATCCCTGTACTTTGAGAGGCTAGGGAAGGAGGCTCGCTTGAAGCCAGGAATTTGGGACTAGCCTGACTAACACAAAAGACCTTGTTTCTACAAAAATTTAAATTTAAAAATTAAAACCCTCCACATATTATGACAAGGAACAGAGTCACAGATTTACAAGACATGACTGCTGCCCTCAAGGAACGAGTGAGTGAACTGAGGGCAGGAGACATCAATCACACAAAGCTCACTAATAATACTATAATTACAATAATAAAAGACGAGGCAAGAAAGATCAGAAGGCAGCATATGATGAATTGCCGACAAAATTAAGTAGCTCGTGCAGAATATATAAATCATTATTAAATGGGTCTGTAAAGGAACGGCCTAATGGATGGCAGGCACTGTCCTGGCAGAGGGAAGGAAGCAGGCAGGCCAGAGGAAGATGCGTTTGCGGGTATGGGCAGAGCCACGGGCTCCCAAAGGTGAGGCTCTGTAAGGTGCCACCATCATGTCAGAAGCAAACCCTGGGTGTTTCCCATTCTATCCTCTAATCCTCACGATGGCCCTACTAAGTGAAATACCATTAGTCCCACTTGAGAGATGAAGAAATACACAGCCAGAAAGGTAACCTGCTCCCCAAATAACACTGATAAATAAGAACGAAAAGGAAATGCCCAGTCACCCACTCCTCTAGACAGGAAGCCAGGATTTGAACCCAGGTCTTCCTGGAGAGTCTCAACTGCCCAGCTGGTGTCTGTGCCTCTTTACACAGGGGACTGAAGACTTCTGAGTGGCTAAATGCACAGGGGAAGCAGGACGGACAGTCCCCTCAGAGCAGTGACTTCCAACCCGGGTGCCGTGGGGCACTGGTGTGCCGTGAGAGGGTCTTAGGTGTCCTACAAAAATTTTTAAAGATCATTCTTTAAATTATTTTCGAAAACCGTTCACAGCACATTAAGTATAGTCTTTTTTTCTGTTAACATAATTTAAGTGTGCCACTGAAGCTTAACTATAGGTTCAAGTGTGCTGTGAAATAAAAACTGCTGAAAAACACTGCTTTATAGGAATACAATAGCACCTTTTTTTTTTTTTTGAGACAGAGTCTCACTCACTCTGTCAATCTGGGTAGAGTGCCATGGTGTCGCAGCCCATAGCAACCTCAAACTCTTGGGCTCAAGGGATCCCCCTGCCACAGCCTCTATAGTAGCTGGGACTACAGGCACCCGCCACCACATCTGGCTAGTTTTTTTTTTTTTTTTTTTAATAGAGATGAGGTCTTTTCTCTTGCTCAGGCTAGTCTTGAACTCCAGAGCTCAAGCAATCCACCCGCCTCAGCCTCCTGGAGTGCTGGGATTATAAGTGTGAGCCACTGGGCCCAGTCTATAATAGCACATTTTAGAAGTCATTTTTCCTGGGTGCACAATAGTCCTTCCCCAAGTGCAAGTTCCTGTTACAAGTGCCTCATACTGACTTTTGTGTGCCTTGTCAGCAAAAATAGAGTTTCCATGCAAGATTATGCATGCTGACAGAACACTGGAGTTGGAAATTGAAAGCCATCACCCTCATTCCAGAGCTCACCAGGACCAGATGCTGAGCAAGTGCCTTTCCTGTGTTACTTCATCCAATCTTCCAACAAGCTACAGGAGTGCAGGTCCTTATTTCCATTTTACACTCAGGGCAGTGAAGCTATTCACTAGCCACCGGAACTACCACGTGGCAAAGCTGAAACTCAACCCCATATCTCCATGACGGCAAAGACTATGCCAGTGACCTCCAGAGCAGTGTTTTTCAAGCCTCTGATAACAACCCATCAGAGGGTCATGGAATCAGTTTATTGGATTGAGATCAGCATTACTGGATGAAGATCAGCACTTTTAATTTAATTTTAATGAACTAGGCCAGGCGTGGTGGCTCACACCTGCAATCCCAGCACTCTGGGAGATTGAGGTGGGTGGATTGCTTGAGCTCAGGAGTTTGAGACCAGCCTAAGCAAGAACGAGACCTCATCTCTACTAAAAATAGAAAAACTAGCTGGGCATAGTGGCAGGTGCCTGAGGTCCCAGCTACTCAGGAGGCTGAGGCAGAAGGATCACTTGAGCCCAAGAGTTTAAAGTTTTTGTGAGCTAGGCTGATGCCATGGCACTCTATTCTGGGTAATAGAGTGAGACTCTGTCTCAAAAAAATAAAAATATCTTTTTTGAGAATTAATTATCTTTATCTTCTTTTTTTTTATTTTTGGGGATTCATTGAGGATACAAAGAATTAGGTTACACTGATTACATTTGTTAGTAAGTCCCTCTTACACTTGTGTCCGGCCCCCATGAGGCTGTGACCCCCATCCCCCTCTCTGCTGCCCTCTCCCTCAATTCTCCTACACCACCCCTTGTATTAGCCCATCTACTGCCTTCATATTAGAATTGAGTACCTTGGATTCTTGCCTAACCATTCTTGTGATGCTTTACTAAGAAGAATGTGCTCCACCTCCATCCAGGTTAATACAAAAGATGTAAAGTCTCCTTTTTTTTTTTTTTTTTTTTTGTAGAGATAGAGTCTCACTTTATGGCCCTTGGTAGGGTGCCGTGGCGTCACATGGCTCACAGCAACCTCTAACTCTTGGGCTTACGCGATTCTCTTGCCTCAGCCTCCCGAGCAGCTGGGACTACAGGCGCCCGCCACAACGCCCGGCTATTTTTCAGTTGCAATTTGGCCGGGGCTAGGTCCAAACCCGCCACCCTCGGCATATGGGGCCGGCGCCCTACTCACCGAGCCACAGGCGCCGCCCAAGTCTCCATTTCTTTTAATGGCTGAAAATTATTCTATGGCATACATATAGCACAGTTTGTTAATCTATTCCTGGGTTGGTGGGCATTTAGGCTGTTTCCACACTTTGGCGATTGTAAATTGTGCTGCAGTAAACAGTCTAGTGCACGTGTCCTTATGATAAAATTATTTTTTTCTTCTGGGTAGATGCCTAGTAATGGGATTGCAGGATCAAATGGGAGGTCTTATTTGAATTCTTTGAGAACTCTCCACACTTCCTTCCAAAAAGGTTGTATGAGTTTGCTACAAGGCCATAGTGATCAAAACAGCATGGTATTGGCACAAAAATAGAGACATTGACATTTGGAACCGAATAGAAAACCATGAGATGAAACTAACATCTTACAGCCACCTGATCTTTGATAAACCAAACAAGAACATACACTGGGGAAAAGAATTTCTATTCAATAAATGGTGTTGGGAGAACTAGGTGACCACATATAAAAGACTGAAAATGGACCCACAGCTCTCACCACTTATAAAAATTGATTCAGGATGGATAAAAGATTTAAACCTACGGCACGAAACAATAAAAATCCTTCAAGCAAGTGTGGGGAAAACACGTGAAGGTATCAGCCTGGGGAAAGAGTTTATGAAGAAGACTTCGGTGGCAATTGCAACAACAAAAATAAACAAATGTGACTTAGTTAAAACTGAAAAGCTTCTGTACAGCTAAGGAAACAATAACCAAAACAAATAGACAACCTTCAGAATGGGAAAAGATATTTGTGTATTATGAATCAGACAAAACCTTAATAACTAGGATTTACAGAGAACTCAAATTAATCAACAAAAAAAGACCCAATAATCCCCTACATCACTGGGCAAGAGACAATAGAACCTTCTCTAAAGAAGACAGACAAATAGCTAACAAACATACGAAAAAATGCTCATTGTCCCTAATCATCAGAGAAATGCAAATCAAAATTACCGTGAGATATCACCTAACCCCAGGGAGAATGGCCCACATCACAATGAGCTGCAGATGCTGGCGTGGATGTGGAGAGAAGGGAACACTTTTACACTGCTAGTGAGTGTAAAACAAAAAAAAGACAATTTAAATGAACTACTGTATAGAGTGGAAAATATGAGAGAGTGTCCCAAGTAAAGTGAGCACTGTTTCATGAAATGTGTGTTTCAATTTTATATCATAACAATAACATACCATAAAGGTAATCAAAAGGGTATAAGAAGCCTGGCATTAGGCTGCAGCACTGCCTCCGCGGGTGTGCACGGGCGTGAGGGTGGCGCGCAGAGGAAGAAAGGAAAAGCAGCAGATAAAGGGAGAACAGGAAGAAAACCCTAAGAACTGAACTAACTGCGGGGAAGTACAAATAAAATGTACAAAGGGAGTGTCACAGCATGTGCTCAGCATGAAAATATCCCGTTCATAGCTAAGGTAATATGACCCTGTACATTAGGGACGGGGGCTGAGACCCTTCTCTTGTGGCCAGTTTAACCCTTCCCTGCCTGCAGCACTGGAATCACTCAGGCTGTGGGGACACCCAGGAGGAAGAAGTCAACACTTGCCAGCCAGGAAATCAGAGAGATGTTTAACATTTGGCTGGCGTGCCAGCCACGGAATAAAGCAAGCTGCTGAGTGTACATACTGTGTTTTAAAAAATTTTGTTGAAATTCAGCAAAGTTGATAAGAAATGCAAATCAATTGCACAACCCCCATTATAGAATTGATATAATCCTTATTTCATGCATTTATTGTTTTACCGTATTGAACTTAAAAAAGCTGGGAGTGGCGGCTCATGTTAGAATCATAGCACTTTGGGAGGCCAGGAGTTCAAGATCAGCTTGGGCAACACAGTGAGACCCTGTCTCTACAAAAAATAATAAATATTAGCCAGGCGAGGCTGAGGCAAGAGGATCACTTGAGCCCAGAAATTTGAAGTTTCAATGACTGCACCACTGCACTCCAGCCTGGGAGACAGAGCAAGACCTTCACGCTAAAAAAAAAAAAAAAAAAAACCGAATGGGAGTCTCCAGCCTGCTTTTCCTCACAAGGTTTTAAGCAATTCAACCATGAATTGCTGCTATGTGGATTTTTCGGGACCAGGGATGTGTCAAAATTGCTACCCCAAATACATCATAACCCACAGTTACACTTTTCTGTTTTAGCCATGCCAGTATCCCCAAAATGCCCACACAAAACAAAACAAAAATGCCTTAGCCCCTACCCTGATGAAAATCTTCAGGGCTTAGGAACTAGGAATCTTTTTTTTATTTTCCTAGAGTAATTCTTATGTTCAGCTGAGTGTGGGGGTCACTGCCATTCAGTACCTGCTAGACTAATGGACTTCCAGATCCCAGATGTTTAATTAAGCATCTTCAACTGAGTCACAGGAAGACAGGAGGCCGATGGTGAACAGATTTCATCATTAATGCATATGAGATTAAAAATATAAAGTGCCTTTAATTACCACAAAATAAATTCTCATGCCGTAAATTATTTGGATTGCAGATTTGTATACTTGCCATTCTATCTATGATTTTTTTCATTTTTTTTTTGAGACAAAGCCTCACTCTGTCACCCTAGGTAGAGTGCAGTGGCTCATCATAGCTCACAGCAACCTCAAATTCCTGGGCTCAAGTGATCCTCCTGCCTCAGCCTCCCAAGTAGCTGGGACTACAGGCATCCACCATGATGCCCAGCTAATTTTTCTATTTTTAGTAGCAACAGGGTCTCATTCTTGCTCAGACTGGTCTTAAACTCCTGTCCTGAGCTCAAGAGATCCTCCCACCTCAGTCTACCAGAGTACTGAGATTATAGGCCTGAGTAACCCTGGCCAGGTGGTTTTTTAAATTAGGTGTGTTTTCTCCATCTTTCTGGAAGATATTACCACAGCTCCTTTGCAAAAAATTATCCTATCTCATACCACAAACAAGTCTAGTACCTAAAACAGTGGGATTCAGCCTCTGATGACAGCATGTGCTGCATCATCACACCATAAGTGACTTAGGGCCTCCACCTGTGTGGTCAAAAGATCTATCACTGGTTCTCAGATTTGCAGAGGACCCGGTGGTTACTCTCTAGAAAACAATGCTTCAGGCAGCCCAACCAGAAAAGGAGCTCTTCATCTAGAAAGTCTTAGACACATAAGTACCACATTATGTCTCTCACATAATGAGAGCTCACGTGAGGTGCAAGAACCCCAGTGAGAAAGCAGCGACCTTCAGTCCACTCCCCCGGCCTCGGCTCATTCCCTGCTCTCCCACCTGCTGCCACTTCAGCACGACAGGGTGCAGCCTCCTTCTACAGTCTCCTCCACCCCCCACCCCTTCCTCCCGCTGCAGCCAGGCTCAGGAGCTTCTCCTCTGTCACCTGTGCTGCTGCAGCGTCCTTGTCCTGGCCAATCTCCCTTCAATCCATTTCCATACTTGGCAATCTCAGAAACAAATCTGGGCTGCCAGGTCAGGCCTGGTGGTGGCTCGTGCCTATAATCCTAGCACTCTGGGAGTCTGAGGCGGATGGATTGCCTGAGCTCAGGAGTTTAAGACCAGCCTGAGCAAGAGCAAGACCCTGTCTCTACTAAAAATCGAAAAACAAGTTAGGCATGGTGGCGGGCACCTGTAGCCCCAGCTACTTGAGAAGCTGAGGCAGGAGGATCACTTGAGCCGTTGCTGTGAGCTATGATGAAACCACAGCACTCTGGCCAGCCGGACAGAGTGAGACTCTGTTTTAAAAAAAAAGAAAAAGAAAAAGAAACCCCCGAGAACCAGAGGGCCTTTTTCCTTTGCCTCACTCGAGTGTATTTGCCAGTGGTTTCACTTTAGTTTCTGCTTCCACCATTCGGCAAGGTCACCCAGGTCCCTTGCGGGGGGGGGGGGGGGTCTTCTGAAGGCACAGGAGGAGGAACAGGTGCCCAGCCCGTCCTATTACTGATTAACGTGAAGAGCTATTTCAGGAGCACAAGTAAGTCAGGTGGAAGGCTTAGTTACTTTCCTGTGAGCATTTACTTAAGGTGCTGAAAGCCACTAAAATACTAAGCGTTTTAAATATTTGCCATGTCCACCTTGTGTTCTCCCGGCGTCTGTGAACAGCACACACTAGGCTGGGTACGAGGCCGGTTTTGCTTCCCACCCTAACACTGATCTCACGGTCAGTATCTGCTCCAACCTACTCCAATCTCTCGGCACCCTGTCTGCTCTTGACCAGTCAACACCAAGTCACTTCTCTCCTGGACTTCAGGGGACGCTGTAAATCTACCGTTCCGAGAAAGCCTTCTCCGACCAGTGTAGATTCAACTATGACTGCCACCACCAACAGCAGGAACGTGTGGGTACTGATGCTGACCAATCTTGTCTGACTCTTAGCTCATTAGCTTGACTTCTTAATGAGCGATTAGGACCTCCACAGGGCCCTCATTGGTCACAGGGGAGGATGGCAGCCATGATATAGGACCCAGGGTGGCACTCAAGGTCTGACAGCCATCCTGATTCTATAGAGTGGGGGCTCTGCCCAGGAAGATCTCAATGTTGCCCATGTCATGTCACCCACGTCCATCACAAGTGGGCAGGGAGGGAGCCTGTGGTGAGAACAGCTTCTTTGTCACCATACCTTATATGAGAAAAAGATGGGGGGGACATTAGACCTGAAATGGGAAATCAGACTGCCATTCCCCTAAAAACTCAGAAATCCCCTAGTCTCTACCACCCTCTCCACTCCTGTAGAGGCTGTTCAGGTTTTTATAGCAGAGGAAGGGTCTCCCTTGGGTACCAGTCACCACTTCACAGGGTGTCAGAACCCAAGATCCTATGCCTCCCTTTTCTCCTCTAAAAATCCAGGAACTTCCTCAGGGTTGTGATAAGAACAAAGTTAAGATGTGTGACAGACCTGATTAATAATTGACACTTAATAAGTAATAGTTCCTGCAGACACAAATGTTGTCTGTCACCCAGGCTAGAGTGCAGTGGCATCATAGCTCACAGCAACCTCAAACTCCTGGGCTCAAGTGATTGTCCTGCCTCAGCTTCCTGAGTAGTGGGACCATAGGTGCCCACCACAACATCCAGCTAATTTTTCTATTTTTAGTAGAGAAGGGGTCTAACTCTTGCTCTTGCTCCGGCTGAGCTCGAACTCCTGAGCTTAGGCAATCCACCCACCTCTGCCTCCCAGAGTGCTGGGATTACAGGTGTGAGCCATAGTGCCTGGCCTAGGGAGTGTTATTTATAACAGCAAAATTGACCTGAATATCAGACAATGGGAAGATGCTCAAAGAAAACATGCTAGGATCAAATAATGGTCCCCTCTTATATGGACAAAGAGATGATTCATGTCCCTGGTGGGATAAGGCGAGACATTGTGAGATTTCAACGTGCTGCTCAGAATGGCACACAACTTAAAACTTGTGAGTTGTTTATTTCTGGAATGTTCCTTTTCATATTTTCAGACCACAAGTAACTATAACTGCTACAGCAGAAGCCACAGACAGGAGCTGGGCGCGGTGGCTCACATCTGTAATCCCAGCACTCTGGGGGGCCGAGTCGGGTGGAATGCTTGAGCTCAGGAGTTCGAGACCAGTCTGAGCAAGAGAGAGATCCAAGAATCAGTTGAGCCCAAGAGTTTGAGGTTGCTGCAAGCTATGATGACACCGCAGCACTCTACCCAGGGTGACAGAGTGAGACTGTTTCAAAAAAAAAAAAAAAATGCAAATGAGGGTGCACTACTGCATAAGAAGTTATTAAATTTGTCTGAGAATGTTCAGAACATTAAGTGAAAAAAAGGGGGGGGACTGGGAGGAGACTATTTAACCACCAAGACAATAAAGGGCCGTACACAGACTTCCAGTCTGCTGTGCTGTGGTGGCCTCCCCACCACCAGTGGCCTGGTGCTAACCCACTGCTGTCTAGTCCCACAGCACAGATGACAGCCAGAGCCCCCGGGCCCCATCTACCCATCTGCAGCCAGCTCATGCCCAGGCACTAGTCTGCAAACAACATGCTCCAAGAGATAGTTGCTTGGCCTGGGAGTGAGCCTCTGGGGGCCTCGGGGGACATATCCCTCCACAGGGGCAGTGCTGTACAGAAGGCAAAGATGTTTCCGGAACATTCTGGTGTCATCACAAGAAGTGCTATCCTGTGCTCACTCTAAGTCCTGACTTTTCCAAGACAGTCTTGGGCTCTAATTTTAGATCCTAAAATAAGAACAATATGGCAACAGAGAACATTCTCAAAACAACTGAGAGAGTTTTGCTCTACTCCTCCTCCCTCTTACCCCTCCTTTCTGAATGATTTAGTCCAGTGTTTTTCAACCTCTCTGATCTCATGGTACACATGAACCTATAGTTAAACTTCTATGGCAGCTTAAATTACGTTGATCAAAAAAAATTAAAAAACATATATACTTACAGTGCTTTGGACTTCTTTAGAAAATAAGGATCTTTAAAAATTTTCGCAGTACACCTAAGACTCTCACGGCACACCAGTGGAAATCACTGATTTAGTCCAAAGCCCATCAGGAGGAACTGAGCAAAGTGCACAGATGTTTACTTGGAACCTGTGAATGTGATGTTCTATGGAAATAGGGTCTTCACAGATAGGAACATGTTAACATGAGGTCCTATGGATTAGGTTATGCCCTAAATCCAACATGACTAATGTCCTCTAAGAAGGAAACTGGGACTCAGCCACACACAGAGGGGAGAGACACAGACAAAGGCCAGGCGCGGTGGCTCACACCTGTAATCCCAGCACTCTGGGAGGTCAAGGTAAGTGGATCCCTTGGGCTCAGGAGTTCGAAACCAGCCTGAGCAAAGCGAGACCCTTTCTCCACTAAAAACAGAAAAACTAGCCAGGCGTTGTGGCATGTGCCTGCAGTCCTAGCTACTCAGGAAGCTGAGCTAGGAGGATCCCTTAACCCCAAGAGTTTGAGGTTGCTATCATGCCATGGCACTCTAGCCAGTGTGTCAGAGTGAGTCTCTCTCTCTCTCAAAAAATAATAATAATAATAAAATTAATTAATTAAAAAGTGTGTGCATGTATCAGTACATGCGTAACTGATACATATATTCTACAACTCCATCCTCTCAGAGGCCCTGGGGACAGTGTGCACTGACAGCTGTGAAGGCAGACAGCACCCAGATCTTAGCTTCTGAATGCCATTCTCCATTCTCCACTGGAAGGAATCAGAGCTTCTCGGAGAAATGCCTTATTTTGGAGCTGGGGCAAGGGAAGCAAAAGATACGCCTAAATCAGAAAAATTAGTCATTTACTCTGGGCCAGAAAGTAAGGAGGTGCTCAAAAGATGACAAGGACACACAAAAAGGAGACAGCAGCCAACCTGCAGGGACTCCCACCGGCCACACAGGAGAGAGACAATGGGAAAGTCAGATTCAAGACAGAAATGTGTCTCTATCCTTGGACAAAACATTGGTCCAGGGAGAAGAACACCAACAAGAAAATGCAGAAAGAACAATGGGATTAGAAGACCAATCTTGGTTGTTATCAGAGTATTAATTATTGGTCCAGAAACATCACCCGTGGGTGAGACGCGGATGAGAAATGGGGTACCTACATAGCCTCAAAGTACCTCCCACAGAGTATCTTGTATTGCAAAGGGAAAAAGAGTAGCTTTACAGTGGAAAAGGCTGACAGGTACCTCTTTAATCAAACAGATCAAATGAACATCGTCATTAAAGGGACAAATCAAAGTCATACACCACCTGTGAAGGTGCAAGGAAACGGTGCCCCACACCTGTGATTGTCTTTCAAAAAATGCACAACCTGAATCTAATCATGAGGAAACATCCAACAAACCCAAACAGAAAGATATTTTCTGAGATAAAGGGCTTGTAACTGTCACGAACATCAAATGCATGGCAGCAGGGGACTGCCTGAGGATGCAGGACTCCTAAACACGGTGTCTGGCCCTGCCTCAGAGTGTTCCGCTTCAACGACCCGATTGAGACATTCTTCTAGCAAACCTGAATGATGTCTGTGGATTAGCTGGGTGTCAGTTTCCTGATTCCAATGACCATTCTGTGGTCACATCCAATCCTCTCGTGGGAAAAGACACACTCAAGTATTCTAGAATAATAGCACATTGGTGTTGGCACAGCACTCTCCAAGGGTGCAGGAAAAAATTCTTTGTACTATTCTTTTTTTCTTTTTGAGACAGAGTCTCAATCTGTCACACTGGGTAGAATGCTGTGGTGTCATCATAGCTCACAGCAACCTCCAACTCCTGGGCTCAAGTGATCCTCCTGCCTCAGCCTCCCCAGTAGCAGGGACTACAGGTGCCCATCACCAGGCCCAGCTCATTTTTCTGGTTTTAGTAGAGATGGGATTTCACTCTTGCTCAGGCTGGTCTTGAACTCCTACGCTCAGGTGATTCTCTCTCAGCCTCCCAGAGTGCTAAGATTATAGGAGTGAGCCACCGTGCCTGACCCCATCATTTCTGCGAACACAACAAACTCTAGAAAGCCCCCTGTGTGGTGCTAAGATTAAACAGCTAAGAGTCTACTCTTGATCCATGCACCTGCCGGTCTGAATAAGCACGTGCCTCATTCACTTTATCATCCATGAGGGGTGGCTGAAGGAGGAGCCTCTGAGGGATGACCTACTCACTCAGGTTGTAGAGAAAAGGAAAATAAGATAAATAAAGACCTATCCTGAAAATTTTATTAGAGAAGGCTCTCACATACAGGCACCGAAGATATATTTCCTGTCAAACTTCTATACTAATTCAATAAAGTTGTTTAAATTTTAAAACACAAACTTGAGGCCACGCCTGTAATCCCGGCACTCTGGGAGGCCAAGGTGGGTGGATTGCTTGAGTTTGGGAGTTCGAGACCAGCCTGAGCATCAGCAAGACCCTGTCTCTACTAAAAGCAGAAAAACTGCCCAGGTGTGGTGGCAGTCCCCCGTAGTCTCAGCTACTCGGGAGGCTAAGACAGGAGGATCGCTTTTGAGTCCAGGAGTTTGAGGTTGCTGTGAGGTATAATGATGCCACGGCACTCTAGGCTGAGGGAGAGTGAGACTCTGTCTCAAAAACAAATAATTAAAAAAGAGTTTAAAGGCGGCGCCTGTGGCTCAGTGAGTAGGGCGCCGGCCCCATATGCCGAGGGTGGTGGGTTCAAACCCAGCCCCGGCCAAACTGCAACAAAAAAATAACCGGGCGTTGTGGCGGGCGCCTGTAGTCCCAGCTGCTCGGGAGGCTGAGGCAAGAGAATTGCGTAAGCCCAAGAGTTAGAGGTTGCTGTGAGCAGTGTGACGCCACGGCACTCTAACCGAGGGCGGTACAGTGAGACTCTGTCTCTACAAAAAAAAAAAAAAAAAAAAAAAAAAAAAAAAAAAGAGTTTAAAAAGGGTTTTTTAAATAGAAACTTGGTTTCCAACTCACACTGTCTCCCCTCAGAGGCTAAGGTGGCAACAAAGGAAAAGCCCCAGAGCACCATCCCCAGGCAGCCAGGGATTGCACATTTTGGACATCTGTCCTGCAGAGGACCCCAGGCCACCAGTTCTCTGCAGGACGTTCCAGAGCAGCCACCAGGTCTCCCTGACAACAAGTCCCACTCCCTCCCACAGACTTTCAAGCCCTTGGCTCACTAAAGACCCACCACGAGTAAGGGCTTTGCTTTTGGTTTACAACATTTTCTCCACTCACGGGGGTCAGTTCTGCTTCCCCTGACCTGGCTGAAAAACTGCGGTCACTACTTTGGCCTCAGGGTACTGAGTAAAGGACATATTTACAGCTGTCCCAGAGAAAAGCTACACCATAGTGAGGACAGAAAATGACATGGGTGGGGGAAGAGTCATTCCTTCCTTCAACACGGACTGAATCAAGCAGACATTATGCCTCTTTGCAGAGCAACCCCAGTCCCAGGTCTGCCCCGCAGCCAGAACATGCTTCTAAAAGCACAAACAGGATTTGTCCTATCTGCTTAGAGCTGGCGGAGGTCACAGTGCAGGTTCCAGCTTCCTCTCCCTTTGCTGTCCTTATTCCCCAAGCCTCATGCCCTGGGTCTGCTTCAAGACTCACCACTGACAATCCCTCAGACTCAAGAGCATCCCCTGTGATGGGTTAACCTTACTCATTTTTACATTTTGCTTCAAAATCACTACCTCAGCAAGCCTTCTTTATCTTTCTGGGCCAGGCGAGGCCCCCACATCTGGGGACAAGAATCTCCCTGAGGACCAAAACCAATTCTGCTTTGTTCTTCACTCTGTTCCCAGGGCCCAGGGCAGTGCAAAGCCTGATGCTCAATACGCGTTTGATAAATAAACAATGAACTTAATCAATATGCCAGGCATCAATATGCCAGGGATAAGCGAAGGGGAACAGCAAAGCTTGCAGCCTAGAAAGAGAAGGGCTGCACACAAGCAAGCACAATAAGGAAAATGATGGGCAGACACAGAAAGACATGTATGTAAATGTTGGCTGGACAAGGTGGTTCACGCCTGTAATCTTAACACTCTGGGAGGCCAAGGCAGGTGGATCACCTAAGCTCAGGAGTTTGAGATCAACCTGAGCAAAGTGAGACTCCATTTCTACTAAAAATAGAAAACTAGCCTGGCGTGGTAGTCGCAGCTACTCATGAGGCTGAGGCAGGAAGACTGCTTGAGCCCAGGAGTTTGAGATTGCTGTGAGCTATGTCATCATGGCACTCTACTCTGGGAAACAGAGCAAGACTCTGTCTCAACCCCACCCCCAAACCAAAACATAAAAAAGAAAAGAGAGAAGTGTATATAAATGTTGTGGGGAATCCTCTCTAGGAAGGCAATGGTGTATACATTTTTAACTATTTCTTATAAATGGATACTTTAAATTTTTTAGCTTTAAAAGGTATAATTTAGAATCATGATTATTTCAAAGCTTTATATATGGAATTTACCAAGAACTAACAGGTGCTCAGCATGGTGACCGTATAATTTACTGGCCAATATGGAACATTTTGAATGAAGTCTCATTAATAGTTTAAAAGGGCTTGAATTTTAGAAAGATAATAAGAAAATATGGTGCATGTGTTAGTAATATATATCTAGGGCAAAACCCTTAATCCAGCACAGTAATATTTCTGCAGCAAAACATGAACATTCACAGTGGATAAATAAAAGCTATGAATAGCCTCATGTCAATTCAGGGCAGACTTTACTGCCAAATGAGTCATGGTAATAACTTTCAGTTTCAGAGCTTTTTGAATTGTAAAGTAAGAGATTTTGGACCTATAGTTGATTTCAAGTTATCTCCATCTTTGACATATATTAACATTATCATGCTATACAGGAAAATAAGGGTCATTTTCCTTAAAGTGTCCTTATATTATAAATTAATATGGCACATACTATATTAATTTAGCGAATAACAGCACTTTTTAGTGTTTTTTGTTTTGGGAGGTTTTTCTGGAGAGTATCACTCTATACCCCTCCTCCTCTGCTAAAGTACAGTGCTATCATCACAGCTCACTACAACCTCCAACTCTTGGGCTCTAGCAATCGTCCTGCCTCAGCCTCCCAAACAGCTGAGACTACAGGTGCCTACCACCAAGCCTGGCTAGTTCTTCTATTTTTAATAGAGACGGGGTTATCACTCTTGCTCAGGCTAGTCTGAAATGGAAAAGTTTAATGCAATTGCTTCTGCCTATTAGAAAGTGGAAAACATTTCTTTTGAATAGTTTTATAAAATTTTAAATCTTAAGCAGCCATTTAAAATTATTTCCTTTCAATCAAACTTACCTAGCTATATGTGTAAGTGTCTCACTTTGCCATCCTACTACATAAAGTACTTGTTTATAAAAGAAGAAAAGCTTTAAAGTAAAATTCAACATTTCTTTAAAATATTCTCCCTAAACTTCCTTTACAGTGGCTTTTACAATGCCATTGTTCTTTCTTGGATAACATTTTAAATATTTGATTTAAAAATTAAATTCATTATAAAGAATACTTTATGTATATCAATTTAAATGGAGTTTGATACCTATTTATTACTGCATTTCACTATGACCTAGGCCCACATCCTCCAATGAAACAGGTACATAGTACACTATTTCATTTAATATGAGCCCTACTGCTCTACGGAACCCACAGTGTGGAACAAAAAGACTAAATATTATAGTGACACAAATGCAAAGTTCCATGAGGAACTATCTGGAAAGTTTGTCTCTTCTATTTCTTTTATTATTTAATTTTGAATAAAGGGCAAATACGTCATTGCCATGTGAGAAATACAATACACACCGAACCTTACGGGTTTTACAGAACTTGGGTAGAAATTGGATTCAGAGATCCAGGAACACAGACTTCCCCCCTGGAGGTGTGAAGAAAGAAAACAGACTAAGGCTAAAGAGGGCCAAGGGGAAGAGGCCCCAGAGATCTTGGTACCATAAGGGCCAAGAAACTTAAGCTAATTTTTACATTTACAGGCACTAAACTGAATTGTTTATAAATACACACAGAACCTCCATAGCTGACCACCTCCTTAAGTTGACTTAATTTTCATAGACTGGACATGTACCACATGTACCTATTAGTACAGCAGGCCTAGTTCCTTATGTTGACCACCTCCATGTGTTGGCCAGTTTGACCTCCCAAGGGGGAGGCTATACTATACATGCAAAAATCCAAACAATGCCCTCCTGATTCTTCCATAGACAATCGTGGGAGGCGGATGATAGCAAAGTCCATTTATTGAGCACCCATGAGGCACCTGGCATTAAACTCTGTGCATGAGCTCCTTTAACCCTCACAATAGCCCAATGAGGTGGGAGTTGTGGCTTATTCCACACCACAGCTGATTCTTAGTCACTGAGCTCTGTTATCATGAGAACCAGGTGCCCAAGAATGTGCTTCAGGACAGGTGCAGTGGCCCACACCTGTAATCCCAGTACTCTAGGACACTGAGGCAGGAGGATCCCTTGGGCTCAGGAGTTCAAGACCAGTCTGAGCAAGAAGGAGATTCCCCACCTCCACTAAAAATAGAAAAACTAGCAGGGGATGGTGGCAGGCGCCGGTAGTCCCAGCTACTCCAGAGGCTGAAGCAAGAGAATTGCTTGAGTTCAGGAGTATAAGGTTGCTGTGAGCTATGACGCCACAGCACTCTGCTCAGGGCAACAGAGCGAGACTCTGTCTCAAAACAAAACAAAGCAAAACAAGACAAATAAACACGGGCTTCAACCTTTGGGGGTCGTCTTCGTAATAGAAAAACCCCCGGGAAATAGCTTTACTCAGACACCATACTTGTTCTGATGGATGTTTCCTTGTGTCAGGAACATGAATGGTCAAATCCCCCTACACCACAGATCAGAAAGAAAACAGAAAGCCAGAGTGTTCACTGTGGCATTTCCCAACACTTTCTGCTTGGCTTGGTCTTTGTTAAGAGACAAAAATACCAATCGACCACAAACAAGGGTGCAACAAGAAGATAAGTGAGCTGTCTGGGACTTTTCCTAAAAGAGGAAGCCTTTGACCCTATATAACCCTAAAGCTACAGTAATGAAAACAAATACATTTTTTGTAGTCCTTCACACCAAACCCAGCAGCAAAGATAAGTGTAAGTTTAAAATCTGAAATCCTTAAACAAACTCTATAAAACCTGGGCACCTCCATCTGGCATTTGACATCCCTCCTCGGGTGATAAAGAAAACCAAGCCAGGCCCCCCGAACATGCAATCTGAACACATACACACACACACAACCTTTAATGATCATTACATCTGTTGCAGATACAAATGTAATATTCCTTTTTGTAAAAAAACAAGTTGAGAAAGCTGTGTGAAGTTGCACAGATAAATTACTTTCCAGATACATCTAAATTATGAATATCTTAAGAGTATTTTTTAATCCATCGCTTTTCCAAAAAACATTTTTTTGAGATAGAGTCCACGCTCTATAGCCCTGGGTAGAGTGCTGAGGTATCATAGCTCACAGCAACCTCAAACTCCTGAGCTCAACCGATCCTACCACCTCAGCCCCCCAGAATGCTGGGATTACAGGCATAAACAACCACACCCAACAATCACTTTTTAAAAAGAGTCCTTTTTCCCTAGAAAAATTTCTATTAGACAATTAGGGCCTAAAATGGTGGACTGACTTTTTTAAGTATTTTATACATTTAAAAATCATGCTGTGATAGCCGGGCATTGTGGTGGGCATCTGTAGCTCCAGCTACTTGGGAGGAAGAGGTAAGAGAATCGCTTAAGCCCAAGAGTTTGAGGTTGCTGTGAGCTGTGACGTCACAGCACTCTACTGAGGGTGACAAAGTGAGACTGTCTCAAAAAATAAAAAAATAAAAAATATATTTTTTACTTTTTATACCCTTGCATATGTTGGGTCTCAGTTCCCAGCACCCAGGGGTCCTCAAACTTTTTAAACAGGGGGCCAGTTCACTGTCCCTCAGACCGTTGGAGGGCTGGTTCAAAAAAAAAAAAAACCAACTATGAACAAATTCCTATGCACACCGTACATATCTTATTTTGAAGTAAAAAAACAAAACGGGAACAAATACAATCATACCACCTCATGTGGCCTGTGGGCCATAGTTTGAGGACCCCTGCGACACGTCAGCCTCTGCAATTCAACAAAGCAAGAATCATGGACAGATTTCGAAGCATATGGATCTGAGCTCATAGTGCATCTTCAAACCGTTTTTCCATATGGAAAATGGGAAAAGAGGGGATCTTATTTTTCCTAGTCAGTATGTCCTGAGCCACTGCCTTTGCAGCACAGAAGTGACCTCTAAAAGGCAAAACGTCTCCCACCAGTAAACAGTCCTCTTAAGATCCCATCTCCCTTTCCATGAAAAGGGTGGTGTCCTGGGATAGTCCCTCTCAGCCTGCAGTTTGCAGGCCAGAAAAGGACCTCTCCGCCCCTAAGTTCGACAGGAAAGAACCGGCACAGGGATAAAGTCCAATAAGGTGGGGCAGAGTGGGTAGGTGAGATGCAGGCTGATTGGAGGGAGAAAGGCCTGGCAGGAAACAGGAGGGACATGCAACCTCTGAGCTGCTGGAGTCACCCTGAGCTGCTGAAGTCATCTGGTCACTTTCCAATTCCTTTTTACATACCACAGACCTGCAAAAGGTGTGCTTGGCCCCACCAGGAACACAGAAAGGACAGCAGGGCAATGTGTCCAGTACTTACTTTCGTGTTTGCAAAGTGAAATCGGGGTTATCTTGCTGGGAGTAGGACTAAGAGAACCTGTTTGCATAAAGCAACAAAATTGTTTGCTGCTATTTGATTTTAAATGGATGACTTGGAGTCTGCCTTGAAAACCAACGCTTTCCCAAAAGACAGTTGCCTGAAAATAATTTGTTTGGGGAGTAGCTGAGTTTGAAGAGTGTTCTTTTTTCCTCTGGATAAGAAGAAATGACCTTGTCCTTCCACATCCCCAGGCTCACTCTGACTAGCTCCTTCCTGCTGTCACTTTCTCTTTGAATATTTCCATTGATTGGTCCCCTAGGGCCTAGGGCCAGGATGCTCTTTTTTGTTGTTGTTGTTTCCTTCTTTTTTTTTTTTTTTTTGAGACTCACTCTGTTGCCCTGAGTAGAGTGTCATGGCATCATAGTTCATAGCAGCCTCAAACTCCTGGGCTCAAGCAATCTTCCTGTCTCAGCTTTCCAAGTAGCTGGAACTACAGGTGCCCAACACGACACCAGGCTAGTTTTTCTATTTTTAGTAGAGACAGGGTCTGGCTCTTGTTCAGGCTGGTCTTGAACTCCTGAGCTCAAGGGATCCTCCTACCTCGACCTCCCAGAGTGCTTACAAGCGTAAGCCACTTGCCCAGTTAGGACTGTCCTAATAAAGCTGCCTGTGGTTGTTATAGAGCCATCCAGTTCTACTTCATGTTCAAATCAGGTGAAGGTACAATACATAAACCGTAAACTTACGAGCTACAGTCTTTGCTGGTTTGTTTCTAATTCCTGATTACCAATGAATCCCAGCTGGAAAAGAGAGCCAGCACTAATTGCTACCCACTCTAAGTACAGGAATACCCTCGAGGCAAGAAGACATATCCCCCTGCAAGTTCTAAAATTGTCTTCAGATTATTTGGGATACTTATTGCCTTTAGACAATTTCCAAATGGTAGCCAGAAACTGGGTTTAGTGTCCTTGGTACTGTCACCATTTGCCCCTCCAGGACCACAATGGTTTCCCTCCCTTCTCTTGGTGAAGCCTAATATGGAGAGAGAGGTCAGGTTTGATGTCCAGAACACCTGGATTCGAACTCAGGAAGCTCCTGACCATAACGTCCTCATCTGGAAACAGAGATCTGAATAGCAACTTGGCAGAACTTCCATGAGAAGAAACAGACAAAGGGCAGTTTACATTCTGAAGAAAATGATGACACAGATCGCACAGTCTCCCCAAGGAAATTTCAAGGCTGGACATGGTGACTTGTAGCAGCCCGTATAGCCTATGGCTGAGGGATTGAGAGTTATAAGAAATACCTGTGTAGCTCAATAACGAAACACCTTGGTGAAAGGGCATGGAGAGGGACTTAGCTCTCCTAACAAGCATGAGCGCTCTCAAGATGAGAGCAGTGGTGAATTGCACAGTTTCTACACCTGTGCTGTTGAGCGGAGAAGGCAGTTGGGAGCATGCGCATTCTACCACGAACCCGCTTACTCTATCTCCTCTCCTGCCTGCAGAACCAGCACGGTGTCCCTCTGCTGAATATTACCAAGCTCTACTAAAGACTAAGATCTATCTTTCTAAGAAGACTGCTTTACTCTCTCTAAGACTTTCTCTCCCTCTCTCTCTCCCCGGCTAAAGAGATAGCCCTCAGGCACCCAAGAGAAATTGTTCCTGAGCAAGGTAGCTTAGCGGTCTGCATCCGGAACCTAGTTAAGTGGGGCTGAGACCCGGCCAGGCCCGGGCCCTGACAAGTGGTGTCAGGAGTGGGATAGTGAATGTCACTGACAACAGTGGCTCACACCTGTTATCCCAGCACTCTGGGAGGCTGAGGTGGGTGAGTCGCTTGAGCCTAAGAGTTTGAGGTTGCTGTGAGCTATAATAGCACATCACTCTAGCCTGGGTGATGGAGTGAGACTATCTCAAAAAGGAGAAAAACGATTTCAAATAGCAGAGGCAGAGGCAGTGCTCCCCCTAACTGCAGGCACCTAAGCCAATTATCCTGCAAGGAGAAAGAAGGTATCCAGGGTTCATCTCTGGAACGGAAATATATTCCCCATCCTGTACGGTGCTGGCCAAACATTGCATCCTCTTGCTGAAAACCCTTCAGTGTCTCCGCAATGCCCACTGAATAAAGTCCAGGCTCCCAGCCAACATAATTCATCCCACCCCTCCTTCCCAACCTCCTCTCGAGACCACAGGTTCCTTCCACCGGATGCTACAACCAGAGCTCACAGCTTCATGTTCTTGTACAAAGATGTGAGTGGGCATCCGCCTCACTCATTTTGAGCCTCCCTGAGTGTCAGGCACAGTAGTGCGTGGTAATAATATACAGTGACTATTTATTTATGAGAAACTAGATGAATCCCTCTTAGGAACCCATGGGGGGCCGGGAGTGGGAGGACAGGCAGAGGCTATTACCTACATACATATCGAGATAGATAATCTTCTAAACACGTGATACGTGAGGGAAACAAGATTACAGCAAAAAGCATGCAGCCTGAAAAAGGATAATTTTATTATTTGGATGACATTTTTCTGGGTTAATAAACTTACATCAATGCTTCATTCCAAAAAATACTTAAAGCAGCCGAGCAGGTGAAAATCACTCTGTGCCAACCAGCATATGAAGCTTGGGGGATACAGGGATGAAGGTGAGGTGGTGCTCCAAGACCTTAAATGTACACCACAATGATGGAAGTAGGCCCACCAACCTTCAAGCAAGACGTGACACCCTGAAGGTGACATCAGAGAAGCAAATGGAAGGTCAAACTTGTGAGGTGATTCTCCCACTGCGTCAGGCACAGATGGTTCTTGCCCATTCTCAGTGACGGACCTGCCCCCATTGTACTCTTCACCTCCCAGACCCAGGACTCTGGACTTTACAGAGATGAATTTTCTGGAGGGCATGTTGGGGGCATTTCACTGTATTGCATAAAAGCCCAGAAGAGACAGAGGACTCTGGGAGGCTTTCAAGAAGAGGAGACAGCTCTCTGAACCAGGCCTGGAAGGTTAAGGGGTACTCAGGTAAAAAGGAAGGAAGAACTTTCTGAAGGAAGTAAGAATGCCAACCAGGGCACGCTCGTGGGAGGACTCGGGCAGCACGTTGGAACCAACAGAAACTCGGAGAAGCCGTCCCACTGGAGAGGTGGGGTGTGGGGTGCAGAAACTGCTGGAAGGTTTCACTGAGGCTGCTAGTTCTGAGACAGCTGTGTGTCCTCACACCTTAGCAAGGGTCCTTCTGGACCAAGTAGGGAAAAGGCCCACAGGACATGCACCTATATGGCTGACATGGTCCCCACCTCCTCTCTGGTCCTTCTTCCCTCCTGGAAAGCTCTGTGTGGGAGCCCTATGGGTGGCTGTGTGTCAGCATAGGAAACAGCTAATGGGGGACCTGAATTCAACCAACACGTACCAAATACTGAGCACCCACAGGTCTTTGTGAAGAATTCCTGTGAAGAATGTTTTGTGACGCTCCAAAAATCTATGATCACAGTAGAGAAAGTGATAAATAAAGCACAGAAATATCGAAGGCCAGCTGGGCACAGGGCCTCACACCTGTAATCCCAGCACTCTGGGAAGCCGAGGTTGGTGAATCCCTGGAACTCAGAAGTTTGAGACCACTAGGAGCAAAAGCAAGATCCTGCTTCTGCTGAAAATAAGAAAACTAGCCAGGTATGGTGGTGGGTGCCTGTAGTCCCAGCTACTCAGGAGGCTGAGGCAGGAGGATCACTTGAACCCAAGAGTTTGAGGTTGCTGTGAGCTATGATGCCATAGCACACTACCCAGGGTGACACAGTGAGACTCTGTCTCAAAAAAAAAAAAAAGAGAGAGAGAGAGAAAAGGAATATTGAGGTCCTTGGAATAAGATGTTCCAACCTCATCCCTCCAGTAAGGGAAGGGTCCAACAAACATCCCATGAATGCCATTACTGCTGCAGTTGACCCAGCTGTGGGAGACTCCGTGTCTGATGGTGGCATTTCCCCCTCAGTTACACCATAGGGAAGCAAATGGGAGACGCCCTCTGTGGCCTTCCATGGTGTCACTCTAGCACATTAGGACCAGCACATTCTGCTGGGCAGAGGTGTTCTGTCCTAAAAACGTCTGCCCTGCTAAGGCCCTGGGTGCCCTGCCGCTCTCTTTGGCTCTCTAACTTGAGGTTTTTATCCAAATTAGAGAAAACTGTTTCCGTCCCCTCCTCCCTTGAGCACTGTATACCGACTTACTCATCACCATCACTTCACTTTCTTTATAAAACGAATGAAAACAAAACAGAGCACAAAAAATATTCTCAAAACTATGCATCACTTCCTCTTAGAAACGTACATAAAAGCACCTTGAAGACAGACCTGGTTATCATCAAAAGCCTGATCCGGTCCCTCCTGCGATGCCCACCATGGTGTTGGATGACAAACCATTCACCCTTAGAGCACCTCTTCAGTGCTGCAGGTGTGTGGCTGTGACACACCCAGCTAGTCATGAGCTAGACTTTTCTGAGATGTAAAGGGAGAAATATTCCAGATTCTTGATAGCCTTCCAAAAAATTAAAAAAAAAAAATAGGCTGGCTTTATCTTCAGAACAAAACCTCCCCTTACTGGGAAACACAGGAACAAATGCCCCGAGTGAGAAACCACCGGCCACCAGGAGCTCCCCAGTTCGTGCACTTGTTCCAGCCACACTGGAGAGCTCTTCACGCACCAGGAGTGGAAGAAACTATTAACCTGTCCTGTCTCTGCTCTTATTGTTCTTTCAGTGACAAGTTACCTGCTTTCCCAGGGCTAGCAGGTGACACTGCCACTTCCCTTCTGGTGGGGCAGAAGTTGGTGGTGACGCTGACCCTGGCATCTTTGGCCAAAGGCTCAGCTCCCTCCTCCTGCCTCCCTGAGCCCTCGCTGTGCTTCTATTAAGCCCATCTTTCATTGTTCCTATCATTACAGTTGCTCATTCACCTGAGGACTCTAACTAAATGATGAGCTCTCTGGGAACACGGATCAGAATTTCAGCTCTACATCACAGTACGGTGCTCTATACACAGCTGTTCCAAAGTGTGTATGAAGGCCAAGGCAGGAGGATCCCTGGAGCTCAGGAGTTCAAGAGCAGCTTGAGCAAGAGCAAGACTCCGTCTCTACTAAAAACAGAAAAACTAGCTGAGCATGGTGGCAGCGCCTGTAGTCCCAGCTACTCGGGAAGCTGAGGCAGGAGGATCACTGGAGCCCAGGAGTCTGAGATTGCTGTGAGCTCTGACACCACCACAGAACTCTACCCATGGTGACACAGTAAGACTGTCTCAAAAAAAAAAAAAAAAAGCATTTATTGAAGGAATTTATTCCTCCAAGAGTTTTATTTAAAATATTTGCTGGCAGGAATGAGTCTTTAATTTCACCATTATCACTTTTGTTTTCATCATGCTTACAGCTAATTTTAAGGATTTGTTTAAACCTCTGCCCCAAGTCTACAAGGAATAAAGGTTTTTGCAACTCCTCTTTCTACTCTGCCTTAAGAAGACAAGAGGTACCTTCTTCCAATTATTTATAACTCGCTTAGATTCCACATAGTACCCTTGAAAGTTATTTTATTCAATAAAGTCCAACTATTCAGAAGAATTGTGTGAAATGAAAAGTATGGGCAGAACATAAAAGCAAACCAACAATATCTGCTACCATACAACGATGATATTTCACCAAATTCCTTCATCTACTACCCTGTTTTCCCGAAAATAAGACATCCTCCGAAAATAAGACCGGCTTACAGGCAAGATAAGATGTCCCCTGAAAATAAGACCTAGCGCATCTTTGGGAGCACACCTTAAAATAAGACACTGTCTTATTTTCAGGAAAACAGGGTAAAGCTCCTCTAAGAACAAACTAATGGTTTCTCATCCTGTCAATAATTCATATTATTACAGCAATAATTTTTTTTTACAGCAATAAATTTTTGTCGTCCACTCAAGTAGTAGTATTGAGCCATTGCTGAATGGATTATGTTTAACTTCTTAAGCCTCCAAATATCACTCTGAGGCTGCTTTTACTCATATTTACCCTGAAATGACACAGAAATATGAACCTGAGGGGCTTCTTTAGCTCCAAATAGAGAGAGCAGGGCAGCTGGTATAATTAACTCACTCCATATTCAAGCACTGCTGTTGTACATTTTCTCTTGCCAGAAATTTTAGGATCCAAAAGACAACAGAAAAATTAATTATTTACTACACAGTGCAATAAAAAACACTAAGTACTTAATTTGGCCACAGGACCCTGGGCAGGTCCCATGATTTCTCCAGCTGTAAAAAATGAAGGAGCAGATTATAATAGCTATGAAAACTCCCGTTTCTTGCAACGTATGAGAAGGTTGGGTACCTTTTATCTCATTTCCCATGTCCCATTTCTACTCTGCTTTACTTCATTTGCTCCAGCATAACTTAATTCTTCACAACACGTCAAATTTTTTAAATGGCTTTTCATTACATGCTACACATACCGTAATGGAGGAGGATCTTGGTCAGTTTTTTCAGACCACACTGGTGTGTCATTTTCAAAACAACAAAAAGAGTAACTTGATCCTGTAGCTCAGCAACAACACAAAAAATTCAAAAATAAGCAAAGAGGCCAAGCACGGTGGCTTACGCCTATGATCCCAGCACTCTGGGAGGCTGAGGTGGTGAATCCCTGGAACTCAGGAGTTCAAAACCAGTGGGAGCAACAGCGGGACCCCGTCTCTACTTAAAATAGAAAAACCAGCTGGGCATGGTGGCAGTGCCTATAGTTCCAGCTACTTGGGAGGCTGAGGCAGGAGAATCGCTTGAGCCCAGGAGTTTGAGGTTGCTGTGAGCTATGATGTCACAGCACTTTAGCCTGGGCAATAGAGTAATACTCTGTCACAAACAAACAAACAAACAAACAGAAACAAAAAAACCAAGAACGACCCAACATGCATTTAGGAATTCACTGCTCACTATTTCTTTTGATCCTCTTGTGCACAACTGTTATTCTTTAATTCTAGGCAACAGAAGTATTCAGTACGGCCCAGCATGTACATGCATGTGTGCCCTCCAGCACACACACACACACACACACAAAATGACACATTTTCAAGATTTAATAAAGGCCAGCTTCCCCATCATGGCGATGTCCTCTCAAGCCCCGTGAGGAGAAGGCCTATCCTCATCCTGCCAGAGCGAGGCTCTCCCAGCACAGCCTGCAGTCAGGGGCTGAGGGCTGGAGTGTGTGTGGCGGGGCTGCTGGGTATGGGGTCTATCCCAAGGGAAAGTGGAGCAGCAAGGCAGACGACCGTCAGGATTTAGCCACCTCAGTTTTCCTGAATGACAAAGGTCACCAAACAGCTCCACCTACCAAACAGAACACGGAAGAATTGTGAAAAAACACAGGACACGTTGTTTTATGGCCATTTTACAATCGACCAAGAATCTGTTTTCAACAAATAAAATGTATACACTTGGCAAAAGAGCTGTCGCTTTAGCACTGCAAGTTTCCTACAATCTGAGATAACCCTATGTGGCCCAGGGAAGAACTCCAAGAGGGATTCACAGAGAACTAAAATCTCTTCTAGAACCATCATCACAGCTGCCTCTGCTTGATTCTGTTTCCTCTATCTGGATAAATTAGGCTCCTAACTGTAAAGAAACGCAGACCATCTCCCAAGCTAGCCGCCTCAAATCCAAGTCCATCACTGTGCTTCCCTGTGAGGCTTACCTGCACTTACAGCTGGCACTGAACACACACCCATTCAGTAAATGACTGAGTGGGTGAATGATCACAATAGTCATTCGCTTCAGTTGAGTGCCCTTCTCTACCCAAATTGCAACCTGACTTTCACTTAAAACAAAGAAAATGTCATAATACATTAAAAAGCACCGGTAAGGGAAGCAAATTCTCTATTCCAATAATATATATATATATATTTTTTGAGACAGAATCTGTCACTCTGTCACCCCAGGTAGATGCCGTGGCATGGTAGCTCACAGCAACCTCAGCCTCCTTGGCTCAAGTGATCCTCCTGCCTCAGCCTCCCCAAGCACTGGGATTACAAGTGTGAGCCACCGCAGACAATACTTTAAATTCCACCCAAAGTGGAAAGCGCAGTTCTGGAGTTTCCACTTTCATCTAAGGGAGACCAGAAAGAGGAACCTCATGGGAGGTCTGTAAGTGACCACCCCACAGCCTGAGGTGCGTCCTCGGGGGGCAACAGCCTCCAGTCTTCCTTCCTACCCTGAGACCTTAACTTTAGTGGTCAGCTAAACAGAGTCCGGGAGTTAAGTTTTCCCATATGAACAAAAATCCCAATATCCCAAGAGAAAGTCAATAAGGATTTACCTTCAGGATTTTTATTTTAAAGTGGGATTATACTTTTCTGTTCTTCTGTCAGTTGCAAATCCCCAAACCTACTAGAATTCACTCAAAACTAATCTGCAGTGTTTTCATTGGAAGAAAGGCAATCAGGAGAGCTCTGACCCACCGAACAGCTGGGAATTCGGTTGCTGGAAGGTTTGGTTTAGTCTTTATTTTTCTAGCTGCTGGCCCTGTGCTAACATGATTCTGTGAAGGTCACGTTTAATCTTGCAGAGAAAAGCTACCTAAGCAGTTCTTAGGTAGGCTTCAGTAAAAATAAATTGCCTTGGCTCTGTGGATAAATCTGCTGCTTCAACCCAACACTTACAGTTGGAGGGAACAAATGAAGGCAACTGTAAACTACTATTTGATTTCAAAAGAATTTCACTGCAGGGCATTAATAGCAAAGTTACTGTTAATAAGGAACCCATGGAGAAAGTAGCAGCTCCCAACCGTCTGTCTCCAGTTTACCACCAAATATAGCTTATTTACATGCACAAGAAGGCATTAGTACCATCGTGGGAATTTACATGTCAAAGGAATGGACTGCTAAGATGTTTTTTTAAGGTCTGGGTATACAAAGGAGGAAAATTAAATTGTTTTTCACCTTATGGGTGTTGAAGCCTAATACAAAGTGACAAATCCCAATGCTTATGTACTCAATTCACATACCCTTAGGTTCCTAACACAACACAGATCCTCCTTAGCTGAAAGTCAGCCTCTGCTTTGCAGATAAAAATCAAATCAACAAATACTTATCTCGTTCTTAACAGGTATCAAGTACTGGTGGGAATTAGTTCTCAAAGAACTTACTCATTAGGTGATATAAATGGGAAAATCCAAGTCATCAAAGATTTTCACAACAGTTTAAAAGTTTTTTTTGTTTTTTTGTTTGTTTGTTTTTTGAAATAGTCTCACTCTACTGCCCCGGGGTAGAGGGCCGTGATGTCATAGCTCACAGCAACCTCAAACTCTTGGGCTCAACCAGTCTTCTTGCTTCAGCCTCCCAAGTAGCTGGGACTATAGGTGCACGCCAAAATGCCCAGCTAGTTTTTCTATATTTGAAATAGAGACAGGGTCTCACTCTTGATCAGACTGGTCTCAAACTCCTGAGCTCAAGGGATCCTCCTGGCCCAGCCATCCAGAGTGCTGTGATTATAGGAATGAGCCACTGTGACTAGCTGACTAGAAAAAATTAATCAAGATGTACATAGCTGCAGGCACGGTGCCTGCCCATTTAGCACCTATAGTCCCAGCTACTTGGGAGGCTGAAGCAAGAAGATTGCTTGAGCTCAAGAGTTTGAGGTTGCCATGAGCTATGACGCCATGGCACTCTACCCGGGGCGGTAGTGAGACTCTGTCTCAAAAAAAAAAAAAGTGATGCTTGGCTAGCTAAGTATCATCATTGGAGTGGCACATACAGGCTGCTGCTTCAGTGGAAATTCGGAGCATTTTATTGTTTTAGGCTAAAGAGTTCAGGAATAGTTTGTGGGAAAGGCGCAAGGAAAGATCAGGAATAGTTTGTGGGAAAGATCCATGCGGTTAAGACCAAAACAACCACTCTTAACTTGGCGTTCCTCCAGTCCTTTTAAGGTGGTCTCTGTGTGAAATCTTGCCCCTGTATTTCTCTTCACAGCGCTACCAGCTACATGTCCACTGAGCACGAGAACCATGGCTAGGCCAACATAAGAAGGGCCACAGGTGTAAAAGACATGGTAGACATTGAAGACTCAGCGGGAAAAAAGAACATTAAATATCTCATTCATAGTTTTACATTAATGATGTAAAAATGGGTTATTGATATTTATTACAATGAATTATACCAGCTTCTTTTTACTTTTCTAAGTGGCTACTGGAAAATTAAAAAACATACGCGTCTCACACTGTATCTGTGTTGGACAACATTATTCTCATAAATACGTTCTTTTTGGCTGTGCTTTGGCACTCAGCCTCTGAACTCCCACCAGTTACTCTCAACCCTAGTTTCATAACAGTCTAAAATGTCTTCGAATTCATAAATTAAGGAGCAAAACTGGTCTAATTTTTTTCAAGTAAAAATTAAGGATCTGGAGTCTTCTTCAGTTGTGAAAAGTGAGAAGTCCCACTCTGATTAAGTCACACAATCATTCTTCAACAGGGGACCCATAGGGGTGTTGTGGGGAGTGGGGGCTTCCCTGGATTCCTCAAAGCTCCTGTAAAATGTCTTCATCTTCTGAGACACAGGCATGCATATGATAAGAAGACAGAGAATGTATATGATATAAAGAATGCATGCAAGATCAAGGTAGAGAACGCACAGGATATAAACATAGCGAATGTTTGCTTTCAGCTCCCCTATAAACATTTTACTTTTCATATACCATAAGAATTAGACTGTAGCCATCTGTCTAAGTTAAATGCTCTTCACTAAAAGATAATAAAACTTCTTATCTCAAGAGGGCCAAATAGTTACAGCCTGGCTAGGTCCCCAGTTTAAGTTCCCAAGGTGCCTGGAAGACCCATCTGCTTATTCATTTATTTCAAAAGAGATGAAGGCCAGACTTTGGGGACAACCCTAGGCAATAAAAGTCTTATGTTCTAAAAAGTTAGGATAGAACTCTGGCTCCCTTCCATCTCATCTTCGAGGAGCCAAGATTTTTGTCTGTTTGTGTTTGTTCTCTCACTCTCTCCTTGAGGGACGGGAGAGGGACAGCTGCTCTACAGAGTGTAACCCACTCCCCCGTTCCATTAGTTTTCTGCTTCTCCTGAGGGACCAACCCTGCAATGTCACTGTTGTAAACATCAGTAAGGAACTCTTTTCTCCTACCCTGCTTTCCGTTTCTGCGGTATTCCTGTTTATAAAACATGCAACTGTGAAGTGGGGGAATATCTCAGACCCTCCACAGTTCTTGACAAAATAGCACGTCCCAACCTCCCCCAACACCAGGCTAAGTGTCTTCAAGTAGCAACAGCTGCCATGGAATGATGGGGTTCCTTCTAGCACTGTCACAAAAAAAGTTTCCAGGATTAAAACAAACAAACAAAAAAGGCAAACACCCACAATGCCACTCATCAAAATGATACGTTTCTTCCAGAATTCTTTTTTAATGCTGCAGACACAGATATATACACACACATTTTTATAATATAATTAGGAGCACAATTTAATATCCATTTTCCCCATCTAACCAATATAGATATTTTCGCATCATTAAATGGTACTCCGACACATAAGCTACCTATGCTCTATCTGGATGTGTCATAATTCATGTGTCCTGACTTTTCTTTTTTTTTTTTGAGACAGAGTCTCACTCTGTCATCCTGGGTAGAGTGCTATGGCGTCATAGCTCACAACGATCTCAAACCCTTGGGCTCAAGTGATCCTCCTGCCTCAGCCTCTAGAGTAGCTGGAACTACAGGTGCCCAACACAACACGTGGCTAGTTTTCTATTTTTAGTAGAGAGGGTCTTGCTTTTGCTCAGGTTGGTCTCTAACTCCTGAGCTCAAGGGATCCACCCACCTTAGCCTCCCAGAGTGCTGGGATTACAGACCTGAGCTACCACCCAGGCCTGTATATTTAGGTTGTTTCCAAGTTTTCACATAACAAAAGCTAATTCAATAAACATCCTTGTACATACATTTTTGTTCCCATCTCTGCTTCTTCACCTAACCAAGTTTCAAGAAGCAGAATTACTGGAACAGAGAATTTAACATTTTTAAGACGGTAAGTATATGACACCAAGTTAAGAAAGTTTATTTAAATGTACAATCCCAGTTACAGTCACTGTGGAATACTGAGTATAAATCAGTGACCTACAGTACCGAGTGAGGACATTCATGCACCAGCCTTAGCTGTGCCATCTGTTTCTTTCTTCAGGAAAAACACAGTATTGGCCTGTTCTATTTTTCCGATTGATTGCATATTTCTCCCCTACAATCTAAATATCCCAATTACACTGATTTGATCTTTACAAATTTTAAGAATGAATTAAATTATCACATGGATTATGTGCATCGATTATGTATTAATTTTTAAAAATTAAAATTATACATTCCACAAAGGGCTAATATCCAGAATCTATAAAGAACTCCACCAAATTGACAAGAAGAATACCAAACAACCCCATTAAAAAAATGGGCAAGACACGAACTGAAGTTTTTCAAAAGAAGACAGACAAATGGCCAAGAAACATGAAAAAAATGCTTAACATTATTAATCATCAGGGAAATACAAATTAAAACCACAATGAAATACCACCATATCTCTGTCAGAATGACTGTTGTTAAGAAGTCAAAAAGTACTTGGGGCACCAGGGCTCAGACCTGGAATCCCAGCACTCTGGGAGGCCGAGACAAGAGGACTCTTGTTTCAGCTCAGGAGTTCAAGACCAGCTGAGTAAGAATGAGACCCAGTCTCTACTAAAAGTAGGAAAAATAGCCGTGGTGGTGGGTATCTGTAAAACAACTACTCAGGAGACTGAGGCAGGAGGATGGCTTGAGCTCAGGAGTTTGAGGTTGCTGTGAGTTATGACAGGACACTCTACCAAGAGCAACAGAGTAAAACTCCGACTCAAAAAAAAGAAGTCAAAAAGCAAGAGATGGTGACATGGATACAGAGAGAAGGAAACACTTATAAACTGTTGGCAGGACTGAAAATCAGTACAATCGCCATGGAAAACAGTATGAAAATTACTCAGAGAAAAGCAGACCTGCCAGTTGATCTAGCAATCCACTACGGGTATTTTACCCAAAGGGAAAGCTGTCATTTTATCAAAAGGACAGCTGCACTCAAATTGTGCAGGTCACAATCACAAAGATGTGGAATCAACATAAGTGCCCATTAATTCCTGAGCGGATTAACAAAATGTGGTATATGTATAGCCACAAGGAACAAATTAATGTATTTTGTAGCAAACTGGATGGAACTGGAGATCATTGTCCCAAATCAAGTATCAGAGGAATAGAAAAACCCACACAACATGTTTGTTTTGGGGACTAATCGATGGGCATGCACAGGTACAGAGAAAGGTGAAAGTCACCAGAAATTTAGAAGGGAAAAGGACAGAAGAGTGCAGTGACTCACCAGGCCTGTAATCCCAGCACTCTGCGAAGCCAAGATGGGTGAATCCCCTGAGATCAGGAGTTTAATACCAGCATCAACAAGAGTGAGATCTTGTCTCTTGTAAAAATAGAAAAACTAGCCATATGTTGTGGTGGTCACCTGTAGTTCCAGCTACTTGGGAGGCTGAGGCAAAAGGATCACTCGAGTCCAGGAATTTGAGGTTGCTGTGAGTGAGGCTCAGGCGATGGCACTGTATCCGGGGCACAGATTGAGACTCTGCCTCAAAAAAAAAGGAGTGGGGATAAAAACCTACTAAAAAAGGAAGGATAAAAACCTACCTAACAGGTACAATGAACACTTTTCAGGTGATGGGCACACTGACAGCCCTGATCTAAGCAATATAAAAGCACTACCCACGTAACAAAAAACATTTGTTCCCCCTTAATATTTTGAAATTAAAAGAAAAAAAGCTGCATGCATTAAAAAAAGGGGGTGGGGTGGGGGAGAAGAATCGAATGGAAATATCCTTGCCACTCATTTGATATTTTATCAATTTGTTTGCTTTTAATTAACCTTAAGAATACCACAAAGGTAAGCTTGGCTGGACTTTTTGAGTTAAAATCCATATTTGGAAAGAAATAAATGTTCGACATCCTGCCAAAGGTATTTAGAAATCTATTTCTTGCAAGATTGAAGTTGAAAGTCCAAAGTAACTGCAGTTTATCCAACAATACAGTTTACTCAAATTATTGCTTCAAACGTTTCCTTTTATATGACATTCATTCAAGTAGAAAAGGCCTCATTTAAAGGCTCGTAAAGTGACTTTTCTTCTATATAGTATTTTGGTGTATGTAATGTTCAAAAATTGTAGTACCCTGGAAAACATTACAAAGGATTTTCATTTTAAACAACAACGTAAAAATTTTTTTAATTAAAGAAAAAAAAAGACATCCCCAAGGAAGACCAGCATGACAGAAGAGAGAACAGCCTATTGCTGATAAATTTTATCAACATGTGTCTTCCTCTGGGAGCTTATGGTTGCCCCCAAAGGCAATTTTTTTTTCCTCAGATATCAGACAGAGTCTCACTCTGTAGCCCTGGGTAGAGTGCCCTGGCATCATCATAGCTAACAGTAACCTCAAACTCCTGGGTTCAGGCAATCCTCTTGCCTCAGCCTCTTGAATAGCTGGGACTACCAGCGCCCACCACAATGCCCAGCTAATATTTCTATTTTTTTTAGTAAAAACAGTGTCCCATTCTTGCTCAAGATGGTCTAGAATTCCTGAACTCAAGCAATCCAGCCATCTTGGGACTCCCAGAGTGCTAGGATTACAAGCATGAGCCACCATGCCTGGCCTGGCTAGTTTTTCTACTGTTAGTAGAGACCAGGTCTCAGTCATGCTCAGGCTGGTCTTGAACTCCTGAGCTCAAGGGATCCACCTGCCTTGGCCTCCCAGAGTGCTGGGATACAGGCATGTGCCATCATGCCGGGCCTCCAAAGGCAATTTAAGATTGAATTTGGGACCTCATCAGTGGGTGTCAAGTCCTCATTTCTGCATCAGTAGGCAGTTTCATCATTTTGCAAATATCATAGAGTGTACTTACACAAAGCTAGATAACACAGCCTACTGCACACCCAGACTAGGGAGTACATCTGTTGTCCCTACAAATCTGTCCAGCATGTTACTATTCTGAATTGTATAGAAAAGGGATAGTAAAGATAAAGTATTATGATCTTATGGGACCATCATCACATATGTCAACCAAAAATGTCATGACACAGCACACGACTGTACCTCTAAGGTGACTACAACCATGCCCAAGTGACAACTGCTCACAATTTCGTGTCTCCTTATACAAAGTCAGCTGAAGCCTAGCAGTTTTCCCCTGGGACTTTATTATTCCCAGGATAAAAAGGTCTAACCCAGGCAGGGGGTGTGGCTCAGGCCTATAATCCTAGCACTCTGGGAGGCTCAGGCAGGTGGATTGCCTGAGCTCACAGGTTGGCGCCCACCCTGAGCCAGAGCGGTATCTCCTCTCTAAAAAAAAAAAAAATAGCCGGGTTGGGGGCGAGGGGCGTGCCTGTAGTCCCACCTACTTGGGAGGCTGAGGCAAGAGAATCACTTGAGCCCAAGAGTCCAAGGTTGTATGAGATATGACTCCAAAACATATCTCTAAGGGTGACAAAGTGAGACCCTGTCTCTAAATAAATAAATAAATAAATAAATATAACATGGCCGATATTACTTGAAATAAAGCAATTTGCTTGCAATTTCTCCTCACTCAGAACGTCAACCACATAAAATGGGAAATTCGGTAGGATTCTAAGCATGTTGGGCCAAGAAGGCATAGTCTACCTACAAAGTATTCCTTTGGATCTTCTGACCCTTTTGACATCATAAACTCAGTAAGAACAAATTAAACTGTAAACTCATCCTTCCCTTGATCATATTAGGTATTCAAGTATCAAATGCTAGGTATATTAAATAGATAGTAACAGATTACATACACCTGGTGAGTAGTCAACTCTCAAAAATATTTATTAAATGAAAATTGGGCAGGCTTTTATGATACAGAAATATAATTAAGATATTTTGTTGAACTAAGTTGGTCTTGCTCTCAAGATAAAAATACTTCTTAAAAATCTATCATCAGAAAAAAACCTCATAGCCTTCTGCTTTTCACACAGTAACATGTTTGCTCAAATCTAGTTCTTTCTTGCTTATCAGAGCTGAATAGTGAACTAATAAAAGAGAGTATGAGCTGAAACAGAAACAAAACAAAGCAAAACAAACAAACCCAAACAACAACAACAAAAAGCCCATAACTCTCTGACTTTCCTATACAAAGAAACAAGCCCATAAAACAAGCCCAAAGTCCCTCTTGCCTTTTCAAAGCGGAAAGTTCAACACGACCAAAACACAAACACCATTTTTGTATGACAAGCAGGTCATCTTGGGCAGAGCAAACAGAGGGTGACCACAGGCCTCCTGTTGAAAGCACTGTTTAAAATGGGGAAGCAGCCTCCATCTTTTGCCTTCCTGCACAGCAAGGCCTCTGAGCCTAGGAAAAGATCAAAGACTTGGCCCTGGGAGGAGCTACCCATTCAGTGGCTCTCTGCCTTTGCTCTGGCCCACCCACCCCCTTGAGGAGACTGGGGGCCAGGGGCCAGCACAGAGTGTGACTAGGAAACTCACTGTGGGGCAGCAGGGGCCAGCACAAGAAGGGTGGCAGACAATTTCCAAAGGGTCCTACTCTTTGTGATTTTGATAACACACCTAGGTGGTGTCCCCTAAGGATGACCAGAACTTACCTAGCCACATTTTAAGATGTGGAAAACTCAGATCCCAAAGGGGGAAGTGACTGCAGAGCCTGAAGTCAATTGGCTCCAGGCACCTAAGTTCCTGCACCTTCCACTGCAGTGTCTTGTACGTAGCTGGGTGTCAACAAATATTTAGTAAGTAAGGAAAATAGTGGCACGATGTTTATGTGCATTTAAGAAAATAATTGCGTGCCTTACTATACTTAACAAAATTAATTACCCATTTAAAATAATTTTGTGCGGTCCCTCCCAGCTGAACTCAGAGTTATTGATGAAGGGTCCTAGGCTAGCATTGGTACCTTGGGAAGCCTAACAGGATTGAGTTTATCTCACAGAGTGGCCCAAGCCAAGAACACACCAAGTGTCTCTACTTTTGGCTGGAATGAAACCTACTAGATTTGATATTAGTTTTCTTAGGCCAATCAGAATTCTGACTAGAGGTCATAGGCACTTCTGAAGAATAAAAATGGGCACGTGAAATCTTCCCAAATGAACACAATTTGTTTCAGAGACAGACTGTCAAAAGATGGAGTTTATGAAGCAGGAAATCATTTTTAAGGGATCCTTGAAGGTAAATATCACAGACCACAACAGGCTGCTGCCTGCTCTGAGTCCAGAGGGAGCCAGATGAAGTCCCCAGGTCAGGCCCAGTATCAGACTCCTGGGAGCTGTGTCTCTAGGCTGTGTGTGTCCCTTGGTATATAATAAATATTGGCTTAAGGTTTAAGCCAATAAACCTTAGCCGGGTGCAGTAGATCACTCCTGTAATCCTAGCACCATGGGAGGCCAAAGCAGTTGGATCCCTTGAGCTCAGGAGTTCAAGACCTGAGCAATAGAGAGACCCCCGGTCTCTACTAAAAACAGAAAAACTAGCTGGGCGTGGTGGCAGGTGGCTATAGTCCCAGCTACTTGGGAGGCTGAGGCAGGGTGATCATTTGAGCCCAGGAGTTTGAGGTTGCTGCGAGCAAGGCTAAGGCCATGGCACCCTACAAATTATTTTTCATTCTTGGTTGATAAAGATGTAATCAAACCCCCTCACCCCCTTTTCCACCAGCCACCCCACCCACCGTGCATTAAACTGGCATCATGCACCAATTATTGACCACACTCAGGCCAACAGTGGAGCACCAATGGGGCAGACCAGGGTAGAAGTCTTGACCTCCTCCTCCTACGTAGGAAGAACACTATGTCCTATACAGATGAATTTTATTAATAATAAACGACATTTCAGAATAATTTATTTTATTTTTATATATTATTTTATATATTATACATACATACTACCAATTATATTTACTTCACATATGTTTCCACATAGTATTTCCATATATAGTGGTGGGCACACAGTAGGCATTCAATAAATGCATGTGAACCAAGTCCCTTTTAAAGATGGTAAAACAAAATACTGAAATTAGCTAAGGGCACACCTGTTAATAACAGATAATTATGAATTGAAGAATCCAACACAATAGTGAAGAAAATTCAGTCTAAAGCACAGCGAGGCTGGGGAGATTTTCTAGGCTGATATAAAGAGGGAAAACATGCTGGTCCGATCACTGTTATTTCTATATCGTTTGGTCTCCATGGATACCACCTAACTTTCCTTCTGACAGGAAAAATTTCACTGACAATATTAGATTTCGCTGCTAAGTATTTTCTCAATACTTTACATAAAAGTTATTCCATGTTTAATAATTACTCAGAAGTAATATCCCTTCTTGCTGGAAATCCTATCAGAAAAAGACAGGGGTTAATCCAATTGTGATTCCCTTACTTTGTTATGTTAGTAATAATCTGATAGAATCTTGAAAGCTAATGCCTTGCACATTTGTAGATTGCTATAATTTATGTTCTTTCATACACAGCATCTCAATTGCTCACAAATGCAACCCTATGAGACAGACAACAGTTAAGGGTTATTAACTTCCATAGAGTTAACCCCAAAGGTAACTACTTTATTTAATTTTTGTTTATTGTCAGTTCACTAAATAGAACACAACCCTGAGCATAAAGAGAGTTTCTTGTCAGCTGAACACACACAGCCCAGTGCTGATGTCTAATACGTGGCCAATGTTCTACAAATAACTCCTTTGTCTGCCTTAAGCCCCTTTTGGTATAAGGTAGGTAAGGGAACCATGATCCAGAAACCCATTTATAGTCCAGTGTTAGTGGAAATGCTCTAAAAATAATACTTCATACTGGATAGTGTTAAGAATAAAAATACAACCCCATGTGATGGCTCATACTTGTAATCCTACCACTCTGAGAGACCAAGGCAGGTGGATTGCCTGAGCCTAGGAGTTGAGACCACCCTGAGCAAAAGTGAGACTCTATCTCTACTAAAAATAGAAAAAACTAACCCGACATTGTGGTGGGCACCTGCAGTCCCAGCTACTCCGGAGGCTGACTCAGGAGGATCACTTGAACCCAGGAGTTTGAAGTTGCTGTGAGCAATGAAGCGATAGTACTCTACTCAGGATGACAGAGTGAGACTCAGTCTCAAAATAAATAAATAAATAACATTTTAAGAAAGGTTTATTCTGTGCCAAATTTTAGGATTAAAAAAAGGATTTAAAAAAAAAAAAAGGCATAGGGTGCCAGCCCCATATACCAGGTGGCAGGTTCAACCCCAACCTGGGACAAAACTGCAAAAAAAAAAAAAAGGATAAAAATACATCGTTGATAACATAAGAAAATTAATGCGCATTAGAATTTTAGAATTTGAAACATCCACCACAGTTTCCAATTTTCCTCTACTTCATTTAAACATCATATAGCTCTGGTATATTGAATATTTGTTTAATAAAATATTTCAGAAAATGAGATCAGAGAAAAGTGAGACTGTGTTCATAACCTGTCATTACTTTATGGCAACCATTTGTTTGTCATAATTTGTATCCAACCTGTCTATAAGTCCTTTTTTCAGTTGTGATGACATTATTTTACAGGTACGTCTGATACACATGGAATTATCTTTAACTTTTGCAGGTCAAAAGGAAAAAATAAAACTCACTGAGAATGAAATATGTAAACATTTAATTTTAAGAAAGCAGTTACAGATTATAACAGAATAAAACTCTTGGATCCAAGAGACCAAAATCTAACTTCTTACGCAACAGACTAAGTTACAAATTCTAATCATTCACTAATTAAAGTGAAATTCCGGACTTTGCCACATCAAATCAATAGATGCTCCAGGTTGCCCAGAGAGATGCCAGTTTTAAAGTCCTATATAGTCCATCAGCTGAAGTTTCCTTAGAAAAGGCAAGTTCGTCCAGGATATTCTAGGATTCTATTTTTGTCCCCTTCTCCCCCAAAAGAAGAACAAAGAAGGGTTGGGAAAATCAGCGAATCTTGAATCTGGATGCTAAGGAAGTTAAACACACTCATCCTCAAAGCCTGGAAAGGAAGCCTGTGTCTGTTTGGTATTAAGACCATCCGCCACCTCAGTCTCCCCCAGCCCTCTGTCTGCACCTGCCCTTAAGCACCAAAAAGAGCCGGCTGCTGAGTTCCAGCCTTACTTGCAGTCGAGCTGAACACCAGTAAGTGAGCGCAGGCTTGATAGCAACCTTGGTGATTCCTGAAAATCCACAACAGGAAATCTAACTGTCCTCCACCCCTCCTGGCCATTCATCAAAAGCAGACCGAGTCACTGCCACAGAGGCCAGTGGCAGAAGATAAATGTCAGCACCCATTCTCTTCATTTAGAAAGACTGCGATTTCTTCCATACCCAAGGAGAGGGAGCTGCTAGAGGGAGGAGAGACCTAAGAGGGAGGTAATACGTCCCCAAGTTTCTACGGGGTTAGGACCGAGTAAAAGCCTGCCGCTAATGTGTGGCCACTTTGACTACCAGCCCCAGGGGTCGTATTTACAGCCGGTCACCAGGCGTCCTGCCTACACCGACTGACTCGGGCGTCGCGCCTCGTTCCCTCCCCCAGCCCAAGCACCTGGGGCAGAGGTAGTCGCAAGTGAGTCCTGGGCAAGGGGATGAGTTTCATCGGAAACCCTCCCAACTTGGCAGGGCTCCCCGAGCTCTCTCGGGCGCCGGCCCCCCGGCCGAGCCATTGGGAGCGGGCGGGCGCCGCGATTGGCCGCGGCCGGCTTCACTCGGTGGGCGAGCCCGGCCGGCGGGGCGGAAAGGAAGTGGCGGCCGCGGCTTTGCAGCAACCATGTTCCGCCAGCCGGCGAATGTCACCCGGCGCCCAGAGCCGGGTCGGAGGGCACGGGGCGGGCATTCCGCGTCCCCACCCCGGCGCAGCCCGCGCCCCCGGATCCCAAGGGGACGCCGGCCCCCAAGCCTGCCCGCCGGGCGCCGCTCTGTCCCCGGAGGCTCCCCGCCCCCACCTCGCCCGCTCCGTAGCCGAGGCGGGTCAGGCCCAGCGCGCGCGGCCGGCCAGGGGCGCCTGCGGGGACCCGGGGACGCACGGCGCTAGGCCGCGATCTGGGCAGATGACCCCCCCCACCCCGGCCGCGCCGCCCTACCCGCCCGAGCCCCTCTCGCGCCTGGACAAGTGCAGTGACAAAGCCCCAGGGCCAGACCGGGCGCTGGCCGGCGGGAAGTAGGACGCGGCGTCCCTTCCGAGTGGCGGCGGCGGCCCAGCCCCCAGGAAGCGGGGCGCGTCGGCCAGGCCCGGCGCCCTGCAGCCTCGCAGCCCGCCCTCTGGCCCGGCCGCTGGCCCTGTCCATCCGCTACCCTACCGAGAGCTTGGCGGGCGGGCGGGCCTGGGGACCGCCGCCGGGCGCCCCATCAAGTTTCCTGCGCCGCGGCGGGAGGCGCCCCTCTGGGCCAGGGTGCTGCCGGCTCAGGCTGGAGGCTGCTTGCCGAGCCAGCGCCGCCGGGCACCGGGCAGGACCCGCTCCCCTCTTTAGGATCTGCTGGTGGCGGCGGCTGTACACACGCGCGTGCAAACACGCGAAAATGGGTTTTAAATGAGGCCCGACTCCAACGACCTGCACCCCCACACACAACACCTGGGGCGCAGAACCACACTGAGCAGCTCTGTGTCCATGGAGCCACCTCTCCGCATCTTCGAATCCAAAAGTGAAATTAAACCCCCACCAACCTCCTCCTCCTCCTTCTCTACCTCCTCCTCCTCCTCGCAGCCTCAGCAGCCCCTGTAGCAGCAGCAGCAGAACCTGCTTCCCCTAAAATCAGATGATCCATAACTGCGCCGACTGTTCCTCCAAAATCAGGATGAATATTTACAAACCCCGGCATTTCCCATCTGCAAAAAGACTGTGTCAAAAGCACCGGGACACGCATGCACACACAGAACCGCCGCCACCACCACCCCGGTCCCCATAAACATGCCCTCAAGGAAACACACACGCACAAGCACAAGTATTATTTAGGAAAAAATATGTTACCTCTCGCAGTGTGCTTTTTTCACGGTACCAATAGAATCCCGCAAGGTCTAAGTGCGGCAAGGGTGTGTGAACTGGAAATGAAAGCCCGTCAGTTGAATAATCGCAGGAGCAAAACTAAAAGTTACTCCCCGGCTCGCCTGAGAACAGTCCAGATCGAAAGCAAAACAAGGAGAGGAAACTGCGAAGCGCCGAAGATGGAAATCCCCCCACCCCCCGCCCTCCTCCGGCCGCGCTCCCTCCCGCCCTCCCCCGCCGCCCTCCTCCCTCCGCCCTTCCTCCCCTGTGTTTGTTTCAAGCTTGTGCAACCGGGAGGCGGAGGCGGAGGGAGGGCGCCGGCAGCCCGGCCGGGAGGTGCGGAAGTTCGCCGCAGCCGCTCATTGGTCGGCAGCGCCGCTTTCATCATTTCTCGGAAAAAGTCAATTTCATTTTCACTTCCCCACGTTGCGGCAGCTGGAGCAACAAGCGGCAGCTCGTGAGTGTGTGCCTGGCGTGCAGGAGCTGGGCCGAGCGCACGTCCAATGGGGGGCCCCAGGTTCTGGGGGGCGCGGCTCAGGCCACGAGCCGGTGGCGGTAGGGGACGAGAGTTGGTGTCCGCCTGACGACGCTCTCATCTTAAGGGCTACCTGAAGGTTGCGACGACGTAGGTACCAGGACGGTGTCCGGTCCAGTTAGCAGGGCGAATGAAAGCGGTGTTTCCAGAATGAATAAAAACTCATTTTGCAACGCTGCCCGCTTGGAAGGAGTGAGAGGAACAACCATCCTACCGAAAAGATGGCACTATTTGGATCTTATCAGTGGATGAGGGCTGTGGCCTTTCCCTAACACCACCTGGCACTCGGTTTAAGAATCAGCAAGATAAGAAAGGCCTACCCCCTACTAAGACACAGCCCCAAGACTAGTTATTGCCTCTCTGCAGAGTGGAATGGGCAAGGATGCGAGATGGTCCTGGAAAGAGGCTTTATACTGTAGCACTTCCAGCCAAGTTCAGATTTGGCCTCCTTAACTTACAAGCTGGACAGCAGTTTACTAATGTTCAAATGAAACCCGAGGCCTTGGTTTCCAACGCGGCAGTTAAGCTGGGATAAACCAGAGAACACATAAGGTACAGCACCGTGACAGGGGCGTCAGCTCACACTACACCTGCCTTGGGACTGGCCGCTTCTGGACTCTTGCCTTAGGAGTAGAGATTCCCGTTTAGTTTAACTTGTTTCTTCCCCACATGCACCTTCATCCGTCTTCTCCCAAACTTTATGCAACAGAGAAAGTCCCTTCCTGGGAGACGTAACTGTTTGTATGTAAACACTTGCCTTAAAAATAACTCCAACACCCGCTGTTTTCCACAGAAGTGTTGAATTCCGTGGACTGGAGGAAGAAAAGTATCCAAATATACATGAGAAGTAAGGAAATAGCTGCGGGTTTAGGATTCTGTTTGGTGGCTGTGATCTCAGAATACACACAGCGTGTGATGTAGATCTCACACACACGTTAGTCTTTATCCCCTCTGTTATAATAATATGACATAGTCACTCACTTCCTCATGTGCTGAAGCAAGCAATTGGGAGTCACTAGACGCAAACTATAGGACCCAACTTAAAAACTACCCAATCATTTTTTCTGTACCAAAACAATTCTCTTACTGAGAAAAATGGAGAAGGAGATTGCAACACGTGTCACTTTGAAAGTCTCTGGAATTGCATCTGTGGACTCTGCTCTCACTCTGGCAGCCTCCACATGCAGGCCCCAGGAAGGAAAGCAATTAGGACTAGTCCGACCAGCTAGTGCTGCCTGACTGTGTCTGTGAAAGGTAGCTGCCTCCTATGATGGAATTTCAAGAGAGCCAGACAGGGCAGGACCCACAATTCCCTACCCTGCATCTTCATTTGCCATGCATGAGGCTGGTACTGCAAACTCACTTGCTGGGTAGACAGCTTCGATGCTTATGCCTGATATCCGAAGAAAAATGTTTCTGGAAAGGGCACTGCCCTAATTAAGATTCAAGAGGGAGAAAGAAGTGTGTTGTTTCCTTTATTCTTTGTTTTAATTTTTTAGTCATTCATCCAGTCTTGTCTCCTACTGACCTACTGATACTTCTGAACATCTCTGGGTGTGGCCATCCCCAGGACACTGTCTGCTAACTGCTCCCTGTCTCCTGCCTTGGACTTTCCCAGGTCAGCAGCCGCACTGTTGCCCAAGTTCAGTAAAAATTAACTCCAGGTACAGCACAATTCCAATCCTAACTGCCCCCCAAAGCCTCTGTGTGGCCTTCAGGATAAAGGCCGTATTATTTGACAAGACACATAAAGTCTATTGTGATCTGGCAGCAAATGGCTTTTCCAACCTCATGTCCTGCCACTCTACCCTCCCCTGCCAAACCAGCTTCTATTCCTTTTTGTAAAGCGACAGAGCCATCCTCTTGTCCATTGTTTTGTCCCTAGCTTGGTGACCAGCACAAAAGCACTGAAATATTTGTGAATTGATAATGACTTCTCTTTTCTTTAGGTTCTCATATAATATTTTAACTTTGTTCTATCCCCTCCCCCAATATAAGAATAAGGATTATTTTGTGGTAAAAAATCTATTTTAACTTGATCGGGGCCTTTGTTTTATGTCTCAATAGCTTTTAAATATAAATGTAACTAATAAATTATTATACAGGATTTGGAAAACGCAGGAAAGTTGAAAGAAGAAAATGAGCCCCTCTGATATCTCACGGGTGGGGAATATACCTGTGGATATTTAATGTATCCTAGTAATTTTTCTGAAGAGCCATTTCTCATCCTCATCTACTCCATCCCTCTGTGAGAATGCTGACTGTGAGGCCCGCTCTCGGCAATGCCCATGTGACAGCCTTCTGTCCTATTCTTGTTCTTGGCTGGCTCCTTTTCTGCTGCCGGCCCCCTAAATTACGGTGTTTCCAGGCATTCTAGCCTCAACCCTCTTATTTTCTCATTCAGTATGCTTTCTCTTTGTGTGCTCTCATCCACGCCCAGAGCATCAAATATCACTATTTGGTGATGATTCCCAAATCTGCAACTTCTGGTAGCTACAGACACATTAACTCTTAGACTCTCCTCAGGTGCAAAGAAATGTACACATCCAAACCTAAACTCACAACATCCTTCCCACAACTTTGTACTGGTCACTTCATTGGCTGGCCAGGAACCTGCTCTCTGGTATCACAGGTCTCACCCCTTTCCTGAGCGCCCAGAGCTTCTTGAAATATGGGTATTGCTTCCAATTCTTCAGGCCCCTAAATTCATAAACATAGAATGAATTTCTCTCCATTCTTTTGCTCTCAATTGCATGTCATTGCAAACCAAAAATCTAAATATGAGCCATGTCAACAGAAAAAACAAACTCTATAAACTATTTTAAAGAGGGGGCCTGGCATCTTGGCTCATACCTGTAATCTTAGCATTTTGGGAGGCCAAGTCAGGTGGATTGCTTGACCTTAGGAGTTAAGCCTGAGCAAAAGCAAGACCCTATCTCTAAAAATAGCTGGGCATGGTGGCAAATGCCTATAGTCCCAGCTACTCAGGAGGCTGAGACAGGAGGATCGCTTGAGCCTAAGAGTTTGAGGTTGCTGTGAGCTATGATGTACCCAGGGTGACAAAGCAAGACTCAGTCTCAAAAAAAAAGAGAATTTTTTTTTTTTTTAAAAAAGGTTTATTCTGGGGTGGTGCCTGTGGCTCAGCTGGTAGGACGCTGGCACCATGTACCAAGGGTGGTGGGTTCAAACCCAGCCCCAGCCGAACTGCAACGAGAAAATAGCTGGGCATTTTGGTGGGCACCTGTAGTCCCAGCTACTCGGGAGGCTGAGGCAAAGGACTGTAGTCCCAGCTACTCGGGAGGCTGAGGCAAAGGAATCGCCTAAGCCCAGGAGTTGGAGGTTGCTGTGAGCTGTGACACCACATCAAGGGTAATGAAGTAAGACTCTGTCTCCAAAAAAAATAAAAATAATAAAATAAAAAGGGTTTATTCTGTGCCAAATTTGAGGACTTTCACCTGGAGCTTTGCCCAAGAGGCCTTGAGCAAAGGGACTCGCTTATAGTTATATTCATTTCAGGGAGACAGAAATTACAGGTAAGTCAAAAATCTGTATATGGAAGATACATATTGGTTTGGCCTGGAAAGGTGGGACCTCTCAAAGCCTGGGCTTACAGACTGTAGATGGGTTTAAAGAGGCTTTGATTTGTAATTGGTTGAAGAATGAAGCTTTGTCTAAAGGCTTAAAATGTTTTAAGTTAAGATCAGAAAGTCTGATCAGAGACAAGCCTTTTGTCATATACCCAGACTCAAGTGGTCTGTTAGGTATACGAGGTTGGACAATTAATTTCAAGAACTTTTCCTAGAAAAAGTGCTATATACGTTATTGCTGAATATCACTACAGTCACCAGATGACCAAGAGGAGTACTTCAAAGATGACCGTAGTGATATTCAGCAATGAGGTATGTAGCACTTTTCCTAGGACAAACTTAACTGTCAGATCTAGTATAAGAAATCCAGTAAAGGGCGGCGCCTGTGGCTCAGGGAGTAGGGCGCCGGTCCCATATGCCGGAGGTGGTGGGTTCAAACCCAGCCCCGGCCAAAAAAAAAAAAAAAAGAAATCCAGTAAAGTATTGTAAAACTCCAGTTTGAAGCCGAGAATTAGGGTTATATTCAGGTTTTTGCTATATACATAATATTAATAACTATTGATTAAACACGTTTATCTTTGTAAGTATACAGAATCAAATAGATAGAACATCTTAATTTTTTTCACACCAGGTTCTGGGTTCATTAGATGTTTATGTGCCCCACCTCAACTCCATGTTCTCAGGTGGAACCATATTAGCACCTGGGGGATTCAGCCCCTTTCCCAAGTTGATAGTTTGTCAGTATTGGGCAAATACCTGACTTAGATGTTTCTTATATTTTTATTACTACTTTGTGTAAGGATATTAGGTGAACAGAAGAAAACAGAATAGCGGGCGGTTCCTGTGGCTGAAAGGAGTAGAGCACGGGCCCCATATGCCAGAGGTGGCAGGTTCAAATCCAGCCCCAGCCAAAAAACTGCAAAAAAGAAAAGAAAATAGAATAGCACATAAAAACTAGTTTTCTCTTTGTTCATTATGGAAAAAATTATCAAGTACATTTGTTTTTTCTCTCTATAATTAACATTATTTTTAACTTTTTGATACTTAATACTCTAAATGAGAACAACGAAATAGATGAAAACCAACAGTATTTTCAGGGCAACGATAAGTCCAGTGATTTTGATCTCTTGATAAACTTTAGTCAGTAGAAAAATTTTAGCTATTGCATATGGCTCAATAAAATATGACTATATTGGGTGGCGCCTGTGGCTCAGTCGGTAAGGCGCCGGCCCCATATACCAAGGGTGGCGGGTTCAAACCCGGCCCCAGCCAAACTGCAACCAAAAAATAGCCGGGCGTTGTGGCGGGCGCCTGTAGTCCCAGCTACTCGGGAGGCTGAGGCAGGAGAATCGCCTAAGCCCAGGAGTTAGAGGTTGCTGTGAGCTGTGTGAGGCCACGGCACTCTACCAAGGACCATAAAGTGAGACTCTGTCTCTACAAAAAAATGACTATATTATATACAGAGTGGACATAAAGTTCATGTGCAATTTAAAATAGTTTAACATAGTAAACTATACGTGTATATACATACACACGTGTATATACATACATGCACGTTATTTATCTATGTATATGCTACTCATTCTGTTTCTCTGAAGAACCCTAATCTGACCTACCTATCTATACACTATTGGTTCTATTTCTTTGGAGAACTATTTATCTGTCTATCTATCTATCTAGAATCCTTCATTCTACTTCTCTAGAGAACTCTACTATTATACACATACATACACATACGCACAGAAGGAGAGAGAAAGCAATTTACTATACGAATTGGCTTACATGATTATGGAGACCAGAAAGTCCCACTATTTTCCTTTACAAGAGAGAGAACTAGGAAAGCCAGTGGTGTCATTCAGTCTGAGTCTGAAGGCCTGAGCCCGGTGAGCTGATGATGGAAGTCCTGGTCCAAGTTTGAAGGCCCAGGGCAAGAGAAGATGGATGCTCTAGTTCAGGCAAAGAAAGGGAACTCACCTTTTCTTTGCCTTTATACAGGTGTGTTTCTGTGTGTGTGGTTTTCTTGGTATTCTATTCCTATACTTAGTGAGTAGGCTGAGTGTGGTGGCTTGTGCCTGGAATCCCAGCACTCTCAGAGGCTGAGATGGGAGAATCGCCTGAGTTTAGGAGTCTGAGACTAGCCTGAACAAGAGCAAGACCCTGTCTCTATTAAAAATAGAAAAACTAGCTGGATGTTGTGGCAGGCACCTGTAGTCCCAGCTACTCAGAAGGCTGAAATAGAAGGATCACTTGAGCCTAGGAGTCTTGAGGTTCCTATGAGCTATAATGCCAGGGCATTCTAGCCAGGGTGACAGAGTGAGATTCTGTCTCAAAAAAACAAAAACCAGACTGAATGATGCTCACCCACACTGGTGAGGGCACAACTTCTTTATTCAGTGTACCAACCCCAATACCAACCTTGTCCTGAAAGACTGTCACAAACACACCCAGAAAACATTTCACCAGTTATATGGGCATCTCTTAGCCCACTCAAGTTGACACACAAAATTAACCCTTATATATGAGTATGTGTTTGTGTGTATATATTCTGTTACAGAGTCATTAAGGAAACATCTATTTAAAAACAAAACAAAACAGAATCTCACTTTGTTGCCCAGGCTAGAATGCCTTGGTGTCATAGCTCACAGCAACCTCAAACTTTTGGGCTCAAGTAATCCTCCTGCCTTAGCTTCCCAAACAGCTGGGACTACAGGCACCCACCATTACAGTGCCTGGCTATTTTTTCTATTTTTAGTAGAGATGGGGTCTCACTCCTGCTCAGGCTGGTCTCTAACTCTTGAACTCAAGGGATCCTCCTGCTTCTGTCTCCCAGAGTACTGGGATTACAGGTGTGAGCCACAGCACCTGGGCTCCTTTACTTATTTTTAATGATCTTACCTGACCCATTTTAAATAGAATGACCCATTTTTCTGACAGCATTGAGATTCTGACCAAGTATTCTCAGCGTTCACCACCAAAGAAAGAAAAAAAGCATATGGCACGAACAGTCACTGCCTGTAAAGCATGTGTCAGACACTCTGTTAGATCCTTAAACACCGATCACCCCAGCGGTCATTCCCTTTGAGGTTGGGGGTCTGTCTCCCAGTGTAGTCTTTATCATCTCTGCCTAGTTTGCTTCCTGGTATCTCAGCTTCTACCTTTGTTTCTTAATAGTTCCTTCTGTTCAGATACACCAGAGTGTTACTAAAATATCACGTCACTTCCCTGCCTAAAGCTCTTTGCACATTTCCTGTAGCAATTAGAATAAAATTCACACTCCTCTCAATGGCCTACAAAACCCCTCTCTGCATATCATCTGGCTCATGACTCCCCAACCCTTTCATTTCCTCTGGGACTCTTCCCTGCTCACCAAGCTTAACACAGGGGTCTACACACACTAGTGTCCACAGGCAGAATTCTAACCTATTGCCTGTTTTGGGACAGTTCCTAAACCAATAATGCTTTTTATATTTTTTTAAATGGTTGGAAAAAAATCAAAAGAACACACTGGGTCTATGGCTCATTCCTGTAATCCCAGAACTCTGGGAGTCTGAGGCAGGTGGATTGGTTGAGCTCAGGGGTTCAAGACCAGCCTCAGCAACAGCAAGACTCTGTCTCTATTAAAAATAGAAAAACTAGCCAGATATTGTGGTGTCACTTGTAGTCCCAACTATTCAGGAGGCCGAGGCAGGAGGATTGCTTGAAACCAGGAGTTTGAAGTTGCAATGAGCTAGGCTGAGTGAGACTCTGTCAGAGTGAGACTCTGTCAAAGAAAGGAAGGAAGGAAGGAAAGAAAGGAAACCACTGTGACAATCCCCATGATTTTGTGAGAATATCAAGAGTATGTAATTAAGTTAGTATGTTCTTAAATGTATATAAAGAGAATTTAATTTAGTATATCTTTAAATGTATTATTTCATTTAAAAAAATACATATGATTAACCAGTGTGATGTAAATGTTCCTAATTCTATATGAAATCAGCACATTGTACCCCATAAATGCATTAATGTGTACATGATCAATGTGTTTACGATTTAATAAAAAAAAAAATTTACCCCCCAAAAAATACATGGGAGAAAAAGCTATCTATGAGACTTTAAGGGATGTTGCTTAGAACATAAATGCACTCTGTGAGATGCAGGGGACTGTGTGTCCAAGGCAGAAGTCAGAGACAGATTCTGAAGAGGAAATCTGCAGGGGTGACAGACCAAGGCTGCTACGCGGAACTGAAACACGCCAAGACCTCCAGTGTAAGAGGAACACTTCCATTTCTCTGACAGCTTTAATTTAGAAATAAATTTGGCAAAGGGGCTCACTGTGGAAACGGTTTTAGTATTACTGAGTGCAGCAAACACCCAGGGGACCATTCTGATAGAGGCTGCAGAGGGAACTTGTAAAATGGAGTTTAGGAGAGAATGAGGCCATCGTTGGGCTCAGGTGGTTTTAGTAGAATCCAGTCTCTCTGATAAGGTACATGCGAGGGTCCTGGGGTACCCGGGCCCTGGGGTCGGAGACGTGGGTCCTGGTGAATGCTCTTGACACTTTCTAGTCGTGCTGGGTGGCTCACAAGGAGCCAGTTCTGTCCTCTGTGAAATTAGGACAATATGCTCTACCTTCCTGGGTTCTGTGAAGAGAAGGAAAGCAGCCCTAACAGGCTGGCTCAGCCACCGAGGCAGGCGGATTGGGGAAGGAAATCAAAACCAAGAAAGACCAATGAGGTTGGTTCCCTGAGTGTGCTTCCCTGACATATGCGCATTGACTCAGAACAGCCAGAGACCTGGAAGTGCTTACGTGGTGTGGACAGAAAAAGAGAAACTCCTTTCAATCAGTGGAAAAGGAGCAGGGGTCTTGGTATAACAGAGAGAGTCGGGGGAAACTGGTTTTGTTCCCTCCTGAACCTCCTGATCAACACAAAGCAATGAGACTTTGGGGTGTTGGGGAGGAAATGAGCACATCTGCCTGTGGGAGGAGTGTGGGTCACTGTGGCCAGAGGACAGACCAGCAGACCACATCTCACAGCAACCTCCAGCTCCTGGGCTTAGGTGATTCTCCTGCCTCAGCCTCCCAAGCAGCTGGGATGACAGGCACCCGTCACAATGCCTGGCTAGTTTTTGTTAGAGTTGTCATTGCTATCCAGCAGGCCCAGGCTGGGTTCGAACCCGCCGCCCTTGGTGTATGTGGCTGGCACCGTAACCACTGTGGCTGCTGAGCCTGCACCTGTATTTTTAGATGACAAGAAATTATTCTACCAATTTTAGATGACAAGAAATTATTCTACCAATGAGAGATGGATCCTAAGTACAGGAATAACTTAATCTGGCTGTGCACCTGGGGGCTCGCGGGTCTGAGAGAGTTCATGACAGGGCACTCTCACCAATGTGCTTAGGCAAATGAGGTTCAGATACTGTGTCTCCCTCATCCCTTGAGGTGGCCTTGTGTAGCCCAATACATTTATCCAAACATGCTATGTACAACTGATTTCTCTTTAGTCTGACTGCACCCCAGGACCCATTTTTGTTTTGTTTTATTTTGTTTTGAGACAGAGTTTCACTCTGTTACTCTGGGTAGAGCGCTGTGGCATCAGCCTAACTCACAGCAACTTGAAACTCCTGGGCTTAAGCAATCATCTTGCTTCAGCCTCCCGAGTAGCTAGGACTACAGGCACCTGCCACCATGCCTGGCTAGTTTTTCTATTTTTAGCAGAGACAGGGTTTCTAAGGCTCAAGGGATTCTCCTGGCTTAGCCTTCGGAGTAGCTGAGACTACAGGCACCAGCCACAATGCAGAGCTTCACTTCTGGTTCTCAGTTCCGGCCTCTCGGAACCTTGGTTTCCTCATCTGCAAAGTGGTGAAGGCCTTTTTGTCACCCGTTTTCTTCACAAGATTACTGAGAGGATCAAAGATATAACATAATGTGGCAAGGCCACATGAAAGTAAGGAAAACATGCAGAGAATTTGCAACAAAAATAATTAGGTATTCACTTTCATTCATTTAAATGCAGCTTTTGCTCCTTTCTTGAATTTAATTAAATCAAGAGAAATGTCAGGTGTAGGATTCTTCTTTTTGCAGTTTTTGGCCGATGCTGTGTTTGGACTCACCACCTGTGGTATATGGGGCCGGCGCCCTACTCCTTTGAGCCACAGACACTTAAGGACTTTTTAGTTTTTGCTGGGCAAGAGAAACATGCCCTCGAGTGCCTTGAGGGATATAGTTAATTTGGTTTTTCTGTGCTAGAGGATAAAAGCCTTATCAGGAATTGTTATGACTTTTTACCCTTTCAGCCATTTTGATGCTAATGTATAAAAGTTTGGCAAGGACGAATATTCTAAATGTATATGACTTTATTTAATGAGCATCTTCATCAATAGCTATGTTTCATCACATGACCAGCCTTTTCAAAAGCAAGAGGAGGTGGATGGCAAGCAAACCCTTGTCGTTTGGAGAAGAAAATTTGGAGACCTAAATAAGTAAGTTTAATTAGAGATCTCACAGGGAATGATTGTGGGATGCAGGCAGATTTTCCCCTGCCTTACCACAGGAGGGCTTTGTCCTGGTGTGTAACATTTCAAAGGCCCTAGTTCTTGGGAGCCATTTTTCCCCACTGCTTTAGCAGCTGTTAAGGTGTCGGGATTTTATCTGAAACAGAAGATGTTCTCCAGCTTCTGTACTAACCTGCAGCTCTTCGACCATTCTATGCCAGAGGCTGAACTTTGTGCATGGTCCCCAGAGCTGCTACAGGCCAAAAGCAAAATATTTGTCATTTTCAAGAATCAGTGAAGGCACATCTATTAGCGGGATTTTAAATATTTCTCCAATTAAGCTAGACCTACAGAGTCAGTTTTTTCTTCGTTGTTTTTGTTTGTTTGTTTTTTCTTTCAGACAGTCTCTCACTCTGTAGTCCTGGGATAGAGTGTCATGGTGTCATACCTCATAGCAACCTCAAACTCTTGGGCTTGAGCAATCCTCTTGGCTCAGCCTTCTGAGTAGCTGGGACTATAGGTACCTGCCACAACACCCAGCTAGTTTTCCTATTTTTAGTAGAGATGGGGTCTTACTCTTGCTCAGGCTGGTCTTGAACTCCTGAGCTCTAGCAATCCATCGACCTCAGCCTCCCAGAATGCTGGGATTACAGGTGTGAGCCACCATGCCCAGTGTAGAGCCAATGTTGAATGTGACAGGAAGGGGACAGGGAGTTAGCAGAGTTGCTCTTAGGAAAACTCATCTGGGGACTCTGGGACGCTGAGGTGGGTGGATTGCTAGAGCTCAGGAGTTCAAGACCAGCCTAAGCGAGAGTGAGACCCCATCTCTACTAGCTGGCATTGTGGCAGGCACCTTTAGTCCAGCTACTTGGGAGTCTGAGGCAACAGGATCGCCTGAGCCGAAGACTTTGAGGTTGCTGTGAGCTATGATGACACCATGGTACTCTAGCCGAGGCAACAGAGTGAGACTGTCTGAAGTTAAAAAAAAAAAGGAAAGCTCGTCAGACATGACAAGGGCAGCCTGCAGCCCTCTTTGTGAATAAGGAAACACCTGCATTCGGGAGGAGTACAAAGTTCTCCTTGCAGGGATGTCCAACCTTCATGCATGTCTGGACGGCTGCAGATTATCTGAGGACTGTTTTGCTTATCTGTGGTGTCAGTTACTTTTTTTTTCTTCTGAGACAGAGTCTCACTCTATTACCCTAGGTAGAGTGCCATGGCATCATAGCAGCTCACAGCAACCTCAAACTCCTAGGCTCAAGCCATCCTCCTGCCTCAGCCTCCCAAGAACCTGGGACTACAGATGCCCGCCACAAAGCCCAGCTAGTTTTACTATATATAGTAGAGGCGGGGGTCTCACTCTTGCTCAGGCTGGTCTTGAACTCCTGAGCTCAAGCAATCCACCTGCCTTGGCCTCCCAGAGTGCTAGGAAGGTGTAGGATATCTTGAAAAATATGCACAGACCTTTTCTGGTGATCAACTGGTGTGTCTTTAATGTGTTGCCCAAGACGACTCTTCTTCTGATGTGCAGCAGAAAAAAAAAAAGGTTGGACACTCCTACAGGACAGAGGAAAGTCTGTGGATTTTGGGGGGGGGTGTTAATGTAGCACTAGAAAATGCCTAGTGCTCCTGAGTAATGTAACCAGTCAGTAGGCAAAAAATGTTAGTTGAAGGAATGAGTTAAACACCATAACAGGGTGGCGCCTGTGGCTCAGTGAGTAGGGCACGAGCTCCATATACCAAGGGTGGTGGGTTCAAACCCAGCTCCCGCCGAACTGGAACCAAAAAATAGCCAGGCGTTGTGGCGGGAACCTGTAGTCCCAGCTGCTCGGGAGGCTGAGGCAAGAGAATCACGTAAGCCCAGGAGTTGGAGGTTGCTGTGAGCTGTGTGACGCCACGGCACTCTACCCGAGGGCAAAAAAGTGAGACTCTGTCTCTACAAAAAAATAAAAACAACAACAACACGGTAATATCCATAACATTTTAGCTTTAAAGAGCATTTTCTTTACAAAACTCCATCAGGCTGAGTCGAAGCTGTTCTTTACAATCCTAAAAATACACCTTGTAAGGTTGTTAGCACACCTTCCCCCTCGTGGATAGACGGACCACTGGCAGGTAAGGTCACCTGCACAAACCTGGCTTGGCACTCAGTGGCAGACGTCTCAGCAGGCTTCCCGAAGGTCAGTGATTTTCAACTCATGTTCTGGGGCAACCTGACGGGCCATGAGAGGATTTTAGGTGTGTCTCAAACATTTTTTAACATCATTAATTAAATTATTTTCAAAAGATGCTCAAAGCACAGTAAGTATATATACCTTTTACTCCTTTTTTTACTCCTTTTTTAATCCACATAATTTAACTACAGGTTCCAGTGTACCATGAGATAAAAAAGGTTGAAAACCGCTGCCTTAGCTGGACATGGTGGCTCACACCTGTGACCCCAAGGAGGCCGAGATCTGTGGAATGCTTGAGCTCAGGAGTTCAAGACCAGCCTGAGTAAGAGTGAGACTCTGTCTCTACTAAAAATAGAAAAACTATCCAGGTGTTGTGAGGGCACAGCTCTGTAGTCCCAGCTACTCAAAAGGCTGAGGCAGGTGGATCACTTGAGCCAAGGAGTTTGAGATTGCTGTGAGCTATGAAAATTATGCCATGACGCTCTCCCCAGGGCAACAGAGTAAGAGGAAGGAAGGAAGGAAGGAAGGAAGGAAGGAGGGAGGGAGGGAGGGAGGGAGGGAGGGAAGGAAGGAAGGAAGGAAGGAAGGAAGGAAGGAAGGAAGGAAGGAAGGAAGGAAGGAAACCCCCCCCCCAAAAAAAAAAAACCCTGCCTTAGATCTTGTGACCTTTTCTATCCATGAATTTTGGGTTAAGCTATTTTCGTAATGGCTAAGCTATTACCTTTTCTTCCTTCAAAAATACTCAGCACTACAGACCACACTGTAGTTAGCCACACTCCGAATCCTTGCACCAAATGTCCATAACGCTAAGTGTCAAAAGGTGGCATTTAGTTGTGTTCTGAAGGAATATTTGGGTAGTGACTATAAATTCTACAGAAATCTATAGAAAAAAGAAGCAGTGAAAGTGACTGTCATTGTCTTCTATTGCATATTCCAATCTATCTGTCTGGTTTTTATTTCTGTCAGAAACGGAATAGGAAAAAAATTATCAAGATCTTGTTTATGCTACTTATTATCACGTACAGATCCCTGTAATTTTTCTCCTTCCAAACATGACTCAGGAGGCAAGGTGGCAATTTCCACAGAACCAAGACGTCCTTGGCTGAAGGGACCTCTGGGGTCCAGGACACCAGGCTACACAAGAGGGTTTGATGTGGCAGCTGACCCTCTTACCTCTCCTCGTCCTAAGCCTGAAGTCCTTAGAAGAAGAGAGCCTGGGATCTGTCATGTTGTTATTTCCACAGGTGACAAGTTGTGTGCCTGGCAAAGCCAGCTGTCATGTGGGTGTCAGGTAGCATCTGTGGGTGTTTTTGTGCTGAGCAGGTTCGAGACAAGGTAGTACCTAAGGCTACAGAATTTCCCAGAGTTGGACACCAGGGCCAAGAGCAAATGTCCTAACCCAGAGGAGTTCATGGAGAGTGTGCATCTCACTACATTTGTCCAAGACCTTTAGGGACTTTCATGATAAAGCCGTTTTATAGCCGGGCACAGTGGCTCATGCCTGTAATCCCAGCACTTTGGGAAGCCAAGGCCAGAGGATCCCTTGAACCCAGGAATTCAAGACCAGCCCAAGCAATATTAAGACCCTTGTCTCTACTAAAAATAGAAAAACTAGCCCGGTGTGGTGGTAGGTGCCTATAGTCCCAGCTATGCAGGAGGCGGAGGCAAGAGCATTGCTTGAGCCCAAGAGTTTGAGGTGACTATGAGCTATGACGACGCCACAGCACTCTACCCAGGGTGACAGAGTGAGACTCTGTCTTAAAGAAAAAAGGTATGAGGAGGGAACGTTCTTCCATCTAGTACTTCCCTCTTTGGAACCTAACCAGATAGTGTCACCAAGATCACACACAGGTCACAGTGTCCTTTGGGGCTACAGAGCCAGGAGTCTCTCTGGACAACTCCTGCTTAAAGATGTCGCTGGAAAGAATGGTTGGTCCAACTCGTAACCACTCACCTTTCTTCCTCTCTGCATCTGACATCTCTCAGCTTCCTTCCAGTGAGATCACTGGTGTTAGGGCGGTGCAAGGGGAACCTAGCCACACGGCCTATGTCTCTTTCTTCAGAGTTTTCTTTTGAACTCTTTCCTCCTAACTTCTCTAAACGGGAGGTGCCTAAGATCCTCCTGTTTAACTCTCCCTCAGAGGACAAGATGCTGCCCGCGTCATCCTGGTAGATTCCCCTTCAGGTCACTCCTGTGGACACAGCCTGTGGGCCAGTCCTCAAGCACTGTCCCCGGGTGGCACTGAGATACTACATGTGAGATTTCCTATTCAGGAATTCCGAGCTCATTCCCAAACTACCCCACTGGAAGGAGCCCAGACCGGCTCACTTGTTAAAGTGACAAAGGAAGTGCCTGCAGCTGGCAGGGCTGAGCTGTTTCTGAAGCTCAGAGCAGCTATGACTCATCCTCCTGCCGTCCGTTACCTTCCCACCCCTGTCACCAGACCAGTACTCCTCTCGCTCTGACTCCTACAAACCCACTTATTTTCAAATTTGCTCAATAACCATGACATTCAAGCCCAACCTGTTCCGTGCACAGGATGCTGAGCAAACACAGGGTGAGAATCAAGAGTCCACAGACACAGTAATGACCACAAGCAAGGATTGTTTTCTTGGACTTTGGGTGGCGAGAAATAACCGCTAATAAGAGACAACAGCAAGTTCTAGGACATGTGCCATCCTGCCCAATTGAGTTAAGAGAATGCAGTCATTCTAACCGGTGATGTTCAGGAAGCCACACAACATTTTAATTGAATGCACAGGCTGCTGCATGATTAGGAACAAAACACTTTGGTGCCCAGGCCGGATTGAGCTGGTAACGATGAGCTGAAGTGGCTTCCTGCCATGAAGCAGGGATGCCCCAGCTTATTCTCCCCCTGACACTTCCAGGCCTTGTTGAAAAGTCACCAAAGGAAACTAAAGAAAACACTTTTGAGAGAAGGTTCAGATTTTTCCTGAATAGCTCCAACTGCCAACGTGATCTCAAAATGCAACAGCCACATAAGAAAAGGATTGCTTGTGGCTGGATTTAGAGAAACATTTTGGAAGAAAGGACAAGAAAGCAGAGTTTGCTGAAAAGTCCCTGAACCAAGTGGCAGGTAGCACCAACTCCTTCCAGCATATACCATTAGTTTAATGGGGTTTCCAGCCACACAGCCATTTCTTACAGTTCATATCCTAAGCCTACCTGTATCCTACCAGAGTCCAGTGAATCCAGAAGCTTCCAATCCTTTGGAAAGGGGAAATTTTCTTTTTCTTTTTCTTTTCTTTTTTTTTTTGAAACAGAGTCTCACTCTGTCACCCTGGATAGAGTGCTGTGGCATCATCATAACTCATAGCAACCTAAAACAGTCCTCCAGCCTCAGTGTCCTGAGTAGCTGAGACTACACATGCCCACCATAGTGCCTGCTAATTTTTCTATTTTCAGTAAAGACAGGGTCTTGCTGTTGTTCAGGCTGGTCTCGAACTCCTGAGCTCAAGCAATGCACCCACCCTAGCCTCCCAAAATGCTGGGATAACAGGTGTGAGCCACTGTATGAGTTTTGACAAATGTGTCAAAACTAACCACCCCCATAATCATAATAGACAACATTTCTGTCCCCCAAAACGTTCCTTTATCACCTTTTACTGTCCCCTCCTTCCCTTGTTCCTGACCTTGGCAATCACTAACCTAATTTTTCTTTCTGTAGTTTTTCCTTTTAGAGAAAATACAGTGTAAATGGAGGCATGCAGCATGTATAAACTTTGGTTTCAGCTACTATCATTCAGCATAAAACTTTTGTTTTCATCCGTGTTGTGGGGGGTAGCAATAGTTCAGTACTTTTTATGGCTGAGTAATATTTCTTTGCATGGATGTATCACTATTTCTGCATTCACCAGATGAAGGACATTTGAGTTATTTCCAGTTTGAGGATGATGTGAATAAAGGTACTAGAAACAGGTGTTTACATGAACATGTTTTATTTTCTCTTGGGTAAATAAATACACGGGAGCAAGATATAGATTGTATAAAAAAATGTGTGTTTGCTTAATTTTATAAGAATCTGTCACACTTTTCCAAGTGGCTACATAATTTTGCATACCAACCAGCAGGGAAAGAGGTTCCAGGTGCCCTCCATCCTTCCCAACACTTAGTATTGATAGCCTTTTTAATTTTGGCTATGCTGACAGGCATGCAGTGGCATCTTATTATGGTCTGATATGTTACTGATACTTTCTCCTGCATCTTTACGTTCCCTGAGTGACTCCTTTAATTCCTTAAGCTCCATTCCACCTTTTCTAATTTCATCATGCCTTTCATTCATTCCTTGTGTCAATTTTTGGATTTCCTTTTGGTAGTTTCCCACTTTCCCTTCAATTCCCTTCATGATTTTTGCCAACCATACTCTAAATTCCATTTCTGTCATTTCCATAATTTCTTTATATGTGGGATCTTCTAGTACCCGCCTCGTGATCCGTTGAGGGGTAGGGGGGTAATCTGTTTTGGTTTTTCATGTTGTCAGAATTTTTTTGTTGGTTCCTTCTCACGTGTGTTTTCTTCTCGTTCACTTCCTTCCCCCACTTTCTCCTCTTGCTTCTTCTTTCTCTTTAGTTTTCCTTGTCTCTGAGCTTGGGTATTGGAGAGGCCCGTTCTTCAGCACCTGGAATCCCCCAGTCTCACTGTGCCCCTGGAACAATGCTTCCAGGTGGGACAGTCCAGCCAGAGGGGGCTGGAATCCTCCCACCAAGAGCAGCTGGTGAGATGTCTCTAGTCCTTTTTTTTTTTTTTTTTTTAGATGGAATCTCACTCTTTTGCCCTAGGCTGGAGTGCTGTGATGTCATAGCTCACAGCAATTCCTGGGCTCAAGCCATCTTCCTGCCTCAGCCTCCCAAGTACCTGGGCCTACAGGCACCCAGCACCACAGAGCCAGGCTAGTTTTCCTATTTTAGTAGAGATGGGGTCTTACTCTTGCTCAGGCTGGTCTCAAACTACTGTTTGTGTTCTCCAGATGACCCATGCTGTTGAACATCTGTTTCGTGTATACTCACATGAACACTCTGTCTTTGTCACTTAAGTATCTATTCAAATCTTTGGCTCGTTTTTAATTGGGTAGTTTATTTTCATTGACATTGGGGGGGTTCTATATTCTATATCCAAGTCCTTGATCAGATATGTGCTTTGCAAATATTTTCTCCAAATCTCTTGCTTAACTTTTTATTTTCTTAACAGTGTCTTTTTTTTTTGCAGTTTTTGGTCGGGCTGGGTTTGAACCCACCACCTCCGGCATATGGGGCCAGTGCCCTACTCCTTTGAGGCACAGGTGTCACCAACAGTGTCTTTTGAAGAATAGAAGTTCTTAATTCTGATTAGGGCATTCTATTTTTTTCTTTCTTTTATGATTTATGCTTTTTCTGCCTTGTGTAAGAAATCTTTTTATTTTTTATTTTTTGCAGTTTTTGGCCAGGGCTGGGTTTGAACCACCACCTCCGGCATATGGGCCTGGCGTCCTACTCCTTTGAGCCACAGGTGCCGCCCCTTATGTAAGAAATCTTTGCCTAAGCCAAGGTCACCAAAATATTCTCCTGCATTGATTTCTGGATGTTTCGTAGTATGAGTTCTTACATTTATGTAGTTCTACAATCTATTTTGAGTTAACTGGCATATGGCACAAGGTAAAGACCAGGGTTCATTCTTTTGGCCATGAATACACAATTGTTTGAACACCATTTTTTATTAAAAAGATCATCCTTTCCCCAAGTAATGATGTTGGTATGTTTACCAAAATCTTTATTCTGTTCCATTTATCTATAGTATCATTACCTCTTTTTCTGCCAGTAAGATATTACCTTAAATACTGTATGTGGCTTGATAATAAAATTTGAATCAGGTAGTACAACTTTAAGAACATTTCAGCTATATTAGTTTTTTACATTTAATATAAATGGTAAAATCAGTGTGTTGATTTCTGACAAAAAGGTTGCTGAGATTTTGATTGGAATTGCAATGAACATATTCCTCAGTTTGGAGAGAATTGATATTTTAACAATATTGAGCTTCCTAACCCTTAAACATGCTCTAAGCCTTTGTTAATTCCAGCAACATTTTATAGTTTTCTATGTATATCACACTTTTTTTGTTAAATTTATTCCCAAGTATTTCATTTCTATGATATTATAAATGATTTCTTATTACAATTGCTTATAGTAAAATTGTAACCTGCAATTTTTTTTTTTTAGATGGAGTCTCACTCTTTTGCCCTAGGCTAGAGTGCTGTGCTATCACAGTTCACAGCAACCTCAAACTTCTGGGCTAGAGCCATCCTCCTGCCTCAGCCTCCTGAGTAGCTGGGACTACAGGCACCCACCACCACAAAGCCTGGCCAGTTTTTCTATGTTTAGTAGAGATGGGGCCTCACTCTTGCTCAGGCTGGTCTCAAACTCCTGAACTCCAGGCATCCTCCTGCCTCAGCCTCCCAGAGTGCTGAACCACCACCTGGTTGCAAATAGTATTATAGGGCTTTGCACAGGACATCTATTTGGTACATTCTTAATTTGAAAATAATAAACTTGAAAGTATTGCTTTATGGCCAATGTTTTGTTTTTTTGTTTTTGTTTTTTTCTTTGAAACAGCATGCCTAAACATTACATTTCATATGGAAATAAAAGAATCAAATGTGTTTTTTTTTTTAAGTATTAATTCTTTTTTATTTTGTTTCACTTTAAGGCCTTTGTCACAAATCTGAATCTTTATTGTTCTGAAATAAATGTTTTAACTAGAAACAAAAACTTCAATATTCAGTCAGGAAAAGGTATGTCTCAATGCCCATCACATGTAACAAGAAAACCTTAAAAAAAAAAAAAAGGAAAAAAAAGTACTATGATAAGTCTTTCATATGAATGAAAATGTACCCTTTGGATTTTTCCCCCTCATCTCATTAGCTTTATACACATGAGAATCAAAAGGTTTGCATTTTATTCACAATAGTTCTTGCTATGATGTTTGACGGACTTTTTGCCACTCAACAAATTCATCAAGAGGAACAGTTACTCACTCAACAAATTCATCAAGAAGAACAGTTACTAAGATCGGCGTGGACTGTTCTGTTAAATTCTAATGCATTGTACCGCTGATCTTTGTTCATAACATGATACTTCAATTGCTCCAAGTACTGACAAAATACTGAAACAGAGGCCATGTCCTCCCAAGCAGAAGAGCTAACATAGATTTAGCAGTGTCAATATCAAGGCTTCACTGATCTTTATCCCTTGCAAAATCAAAGGCATATCTGTAGCTATTCTTAAATGATGAAATATCATTCAACTGTGAGCGCAAAAAGTCAAATCTTTTCTGTACAGTCACACTGTAATGAAGTCATTTCCTTTAACTGGTCTTCCTTCGTAAAAAAAAAAAAAAAAAAAAAAAAAAAACCCATGCTTTCAGCCTCCAATTTCCACGCTAAAACTAACATAATAATATTTTCAGGTTCAACACCAATGTCTTCACAAAATTTTTCCATTCCTTCTGGCCCTACAACTTCATCAGGACCTGCATACTCATAAAACCAAGCCAGGCACTTCTTGCTTGAAAAATGTTCCTCTCCACTTACTAGTCTAGCAGGGGGTTGGGATCGGCAATAGCTGGAGATTTTACACTTTTGGAGGCCTCCGTCTTCCGCTACTGCTGCTGCCACCCCAAGAGATTTTCTCTTCTTCTTCCCTGGCATCTTCTGCCCTTCTCGGCAGGGTGGGCAGGGGAGCCGGGGAAGAGGGTCGTTGTCCGCTGGACGCCCCTCAGCACCAGCACCCAGTTCCCAGAGACAGCAGCGAGCGGAGGAGCCGAGTCTCCAGCCTGCACCCGCTCAGCCCAGCCGCTGCCTGTTCCCAGGTCCCCTCCTGTCTTTCTTTGCCCAGGACAGGGGTGGCTCTTCACTGGTGGACACTGCAATTTGCGTGGACAGTGCTGCAGCTCCACCAGCCAGAGCGAGAAAGGGTTCAGCCTCACCCGGATGCGAATCAAAAGTATTAATTCTTTATGATAAATACATCTAAAGCTATGTACACAGAAGAACAAGAACTAATTCAATTTAAATCATCATTTTTCCCCCCCTTTGGAAAAGAGAGCCCAGAACAGTGACACTTTCATAATTCCATCCCAAACAATTTGGCCAAAAATGCCTATTTTATAATCTTAGGTCAAGGTGACCACTGTTCCCCACTGAAGTCCATCCACCTAAAACTGAAGGACATTCCAAAGAATGCTAATAGAAATTCCATAATCTCCTCTATGTGGGATCAAAAAAGAACGCTGCGTGAATCCACCGTGCCCGAGCTCTGGCTCTCCCTCCTACTTATCGCTCCTAACAACAGTGCAAAGCAGAAATTGAGAAGCAAAAACATAGCTCAAAATACAGCAGCCAACTGTCTATTTTTTCACAATCTGCCCACACCTTAAATAAACACAAAACAGTATCACCCGCTGTATTCAGACACCACGGGAAACAGAAAGACCAAAAGAAAAACCTCAAACATCCGGCCTTCATCTTTCTTCTGCATGAAATCTACTTTTCTTCGCAACTCTGTCTCCTCACAAGAAGGCAAAATCAGGCGTGATGTCGAAGCATAACCAGGTTCACACTATCTTTTTCAGAACTCCTATTTTTCTGAAATAGGATAATCACACAACCAACATGTCTTAAAAATCGCCAGTTATCAGAAGGAACCAAGACTGCAAATTCCGGTTGGACAGGAGAAATTGCGACAATGTGCAAGTGCAAGGTGTGTACAGGCTCCCCGTGAGCGTGCGTTCCTTTGGATCTTTTAATAAAATCATTTGACTGTAAATGGCAGTACTTACAGTGAGATGGCACCAGGACATCATGAAGCTTTGTTACAATCTAACATCTCTTGTGCAGTGACAAAAGAATTCCAGTGAGTGGAACAGCAGCAGAGAGCACTTTGTCTCTGCTGTCCCAGCAGAAAGCAAATGCGTGGGACGTCTGATCTGCAACCAACTAGCCCTGTACTTCAAACATCAGCATGGGGCAAACCAAAGGGTTTGATGTCAGTCTGTTTTCTGGGCTGAATGTATGGAAATATTTTCATTGCTTTGAAACAAGAGGAACCAGAACTCAAGTATGTCCAACTCTCTGTAGGGACCAACCAGCGTGGCAGCATCACTTCAGCCTTTAGCCTCTTCAGCCCAACTTCCTAGACTTTTAAATCCAATGCTTTTACTCTTGTCCTACTTCAATGATTTTTGCAAACTTCCCCACTTTGATACTGAGTAATGAAGATAATGATAATAACAGCGGCCACCCCGTAATATACACTCACTATGGGCCAGGCCGCTTGCTAAACCCACTCTATTCATCGACTCCTCACCATCAGATCAACCCAGATGAGGAAACTGAAGCTCAAGGAGAAATATTTATTTCCAAGTACCATGGGCATGAAGAGTAATTACCCAGTGTCTCAGTGATGGTCAAATATCTTTGTACCTGCCTTGTAGAAGGGAGGAGAGGTCAGCAGGGTGCAGTGGCTCACACCTGTCATCCCAGCACTCTGGGAGGCCCACATGGTGGATTGCTTGAGGTCATGAGTTGGAGACCAGCCTGAGCAAGAGTAAGACCCCATCTCTACTAAAAATAGAAAAACTAGCCAGGGATGGTGGTGGGCTCCTATAGTTCCAGCTACTCAGGAGGCTGAGGCAGGAGGATCTCTTGAGCCTTCTTGTGTACTCTTGTGCCCAAGTTAGAGGTTGCTGTGACCTATGATGATGCTACAGCACTCTACCAATGGTGACAAAGTGACACTCCGTCTCAAAAAAAAAAAAGATGATGAAGAAGAAGAATGAATGCTAGAAAATTAAGTGGTAGTGGGTGGTGCCTGTGGCTCAAAGGAGTAGGGCACTGGCCCCATATACCGGAGGTGGTGGGTTCAAACCCAGCCCCAGCCAAAAACTGCAAAAAAAAGAAAGAAAGAAAGAAAGAAAAAGAAAAGAAAATTAAGTGGTAGAATCAGTCAAAAACTAGCACTTCGGTGGATTAGATTCTTCTTTATGGAAGAAAGAAAGGAGAGAGAACAGCAAAGGGGTTCTGTGCAGGAAGGGGAGAGAGGGCGATTTCTGCATTTACAAGTGACAATGCTGTTTGTTTCTTTCTGCCCATTGGCAGCACCCTGGAGGGACATGAGTGAATCTGTGCCACTCTCAGCCAGGTGAACGGAGAGCGGGCGGCAATCTGTAAACCCAGGTGAAAAACAATCAGGCACTTACGTGCTAGGCAGCTGTAGTTTAAAAATGTTTTAAATAAGCAACTAAACCAACCAATAAATCCAACTCCCTGCATGAGACTGAGGATGAGGAAGAATAAAAGAGGGGGAGAAACAAGGAAGAAGTATTTCTGATGTGAAGGTCAAGCGTCCTCCAGAATGGTTCCAGAACCCGTGAGCCTGAGTTCAACTCACTGTTTTCATTCATTTATCTTTTTCCTCTGTTGTGTTTAAATACCTTTTCCCGAATTTGCTTTATAGACATGAATGAAGGTCTTACTGGTGGCAAAGGGGAGAACAATGGGCAAGGCAGGTGGCAGGCAGGCCACAGCAGGTGTGGCCTTCCCTGCACCGGCAGATTGGCCAGACTAGGAACCGGAGGAACCTGCTCGCCAGCCCCAGAGATCAGCAAACAATTGGCTTTTCCTCAGCCGTTAAGCCTGCAAACATACTAAGAGCTTTTCCGGGTGACTTGTCAACGGATTTGGTAAACAATTTGCAGTCGGAGAATGTGTCTGTGCTTCGGAGCTGAGTGCTTGAATCTTTAGGACTGAAAGGAACGTAAGATCATAAAGGCAGCAGCAAGGAGAGGTCTTCAACAGGACAGCTGTCATTACTGAGGAGCCACTAGTCCCCAGCATTGAGGACTGAGATTCCAGAAGGTTTAGTAATGATGTTCAAGGATGAAGGTTTAACTATAACGTAGCTCACAGCAACCTCAAACTCTCGGGCTCAAGCAATTGTCCTGCCTCCATGTCCTGAGTAGCTGGACAACAGGTCCCCACTACGGCACCCGGCTAGTTTTTCTAGCAGAAGTTGGCTGATTTTACACAAGTAAAGCAAGCCTAAGAGTCAGATCCTAAACTTGTGGTTCTTGAATGGATTATTTTTTTAACTGTAAGGGGGTTTTGAAAGGCCCAGGTCTACTTGCTCCCCAGCCAACCATTCAGTTATTGAGACAAGGAGGATTGCCAAAGAAGAAGGGAACTTTTCTTAATAGGAAAGACATCTTCTTTAGAGAAGTTGCCTCAAATCTGATTCTCCTGCTACCAGAAATTACATTCATTTTAAAGAAGAGAAATTGACAAAGGAGTAGGAACATTTTGGCAGTTTGTGTGTAAGGGGCAGGTTACAGAGGGATGGTGAGTCTTGGCCTCAGCAAGTCTGCCCAGGGGCTTTTTGGAATCCCTCTGGAAAATCCAGTTTTGGGGAAACCATTCAAAAGGTCCAGTAACCAGTTAAGCAAGAGGATTATAAAAAAATGTAGGAGTCATTGACATTTGTCCATAGAGCCAGTTACAGTGGGCTAGGCTGGCCTCTGCTTGCTCTATTCAGAAGCGAAGGAGCATCAGTGTGAACCTAGGTGGAGGGGGGCATCTGTGTAGAAAAGAATATACAATGAGTCTTCAAGGTATTGAAGTTAAAAATTAAAACTATGAGCTAGTTCTTCATTAAGATTTAAGTTCAACATCTACATCTTATTATTTTATTTATTAGTAAAGTACATTATCAACAATCGGGCACGTAGCTCACACCTATAATCAGCACTTCAGGAGGTCAGGAGGTCAAAAGGTCAAGGCAGGAAGATCACTTGAGCTCAGGAGTTCAAGAACAGCCTGAGCAAGAGCAAGACCCTGTCTCTACTAAAAATAGAAAAACTAGCTGGGCATTGTGGCGGGTGCCTATAGTCCTAGCTACTTGGAAGGCTGGGGCAGGAGGATTGCTGGAGCCCAGGACTCTGAGGTTGCTGGGAGCTGTGATGCCATGACACTGGGGCGACAGAGTAAGACTCTATCTCAAAAAAAAAGAAAAAAAATCACGTTTACTATCTGAGAAAGTCTGTCAATCAGAAATTAAAATACTGAATTAAAAAAGAAACCCTAATATGAAAAATAGAAAAAAGAATTAAAAAGAAACCTAAATTAAAAGGAAACTCTCATGTGAAAAATAGAAAAATGCACTTTAAAATTTTGCTTAAGTATGCTAACAGGCTTTCCTCCAATATTGCCATTTCATTTATAAGTGTATTCTATACTGATTTCATTTTAAGTATATCTAAGTGAAATTTAGATATTTAAGTATATCTAAGCCTTCCCAAATACTTAGATAACTTTTAAAACTCATATAAAATAAATATATATGTAAAGCAATACATTAGGTTGTTGAAATATTTCAATATTGGTTTTTCAAACTTAAAAAATATCTTATTCCTTTTAAAATATTATAAATGTAAGCAACTTTAAAACATTTTAAATTGGAATCGTGAGACTCACTGGTTAGATTCTTCAATAGGCAAGTTGCCTTTTTTTCTTTTTTTTTTTTTGAGGCAGAGTCTCACTATGTCGCCCTCGGTAAAGTGCCATGGCATCACAGTTCACTCTTGGGCTTAAGCGATTCTCTTGCCTCAGCCTCCCAAGTAGCTGGAACTACAGGCGCCCACCGCAACATCCGGCTATTTTTGCAGTTGTCGTCGTTTAACAGGCCCGGCCCAGGCTCGAACCTGCCAACCTTGGTGTATGTGGCCAGTGCCCTACTCACTGAGCTACAGGCGATGAGCCAGGGCAAGCTGTCTTTGACACAACAAGTGTGTTCAATTCCAAATAAACACAGACTATTCTGAAATATAACAATAATAGAAATACTGTGGGTTTGATTTATGTGTTAATCCAAATCTCTCTGGTGTTGAAAGACACTGTTTTGCCAGAAACTGTTTTGCAGCTCAAAAGCTACTTAATAGGCCATTAGGACCACAGTACCGATTCTTATCTGTGATGCTGGTGGCACACATGAGACTAATTTAGAGCCACCATTCCAACAAATCTATGCCCTGCAATGGTGTGGTCCAGTGCCCCACACCTCTGGGTTTTTGATTACTTTTCCCCCTCGATCCTCACTGAGATTTCAGTTAACTTCCTTTTCTGGGCCAGGCATGGTGGCTCACTCCGGTAATCCCAGCCCTCTGGGAGGCCGAGGCAGGTGCATTGCTTGAGCTCAGGAGTTTGGGGCCTGAGTGTACTCTGTCTCAAAAAACAAAACAAACTACGACTTCCTTTTCTGCTCCAGTGAGGTTTTTTTTTTCTTTAATTTGCTTGTGTATCAGTGCCAACTAAATGATAATACTATTTCTTATTACCGGACTTTGTTTTTGAGACAGAGTCTCACTCTGTTGACCTGGGTAGAGTGCTATGGTGTCCTAGCTCACAGCAACCTCAAACTCTTGGGCTTATGCAATCGTTCCGCCTCAGTCTCCTGAGTAGCTGGGACTACAGGTCCCCGCCACAGCACCTGGCTATTGTTTCTTGCAGAAATTGGCTGATTTAACATAAGTAAAGCAAGCCTAAAAGCCAGATCCTAAACTTTTGATTCTTTGATGGATTATTCTTTTTAAATGCATCACCAATATTTTTGATAGTAGTGTTAAGAAAAATTATCCAGGCTCGGTGCCCGTAGCTCAGTGATTAGGGCACCAACCACATACACCAGGACTGGCAGGTTTGAACCTGGCCTGGGCCTGCTAAACAACAGTGACAACAATAAGAACAAAAAATAGCCAGGCGTCATGGCAGGTACCTGTAGTCCCAGCTACTTGGGAGGTTGAGGCAAGAGAATCGCTTAAGCCCAAGAGTTTGAGGTTGCTGTGAGTTGTGACATCATAGCTCTCTACCGAGGGTGACATAGTAAGACTCTGTCTCAAAAAAAAAAAAAAAAAAAGAAAGAAAGAAAGAAAAGAAAAGAAAAAAAATTATCCAGGGGCCAGGTGAGGTGACTTACACCTATAATCCCAGCACTCTGGGAGGCTGAGGCGGGAGAATCCCTTCAGCTCAGGAGTTCAAGACCAGCCTGAGCAAGGGCAAAACTCCATCTCTACTAAAATAGAAAAAACTAGCTGGGCATGGTGGTGGGCACCTGCAGTCCCGGCTACTTGGCAGGCTCAGGCAAGAGGATCACTTGAGCCCAAGAGATTGAGGTTGCTGTGAACTATGATGCTACAACACTCTACCCAGGTGACAGAGTGAGAGACTGTGTCTCAAAAACAAAAACCCCACATGTCTGGTACAACAAGCAATGCATATATAAATAATGCACCCCATTCCCCAATAACCAGGGTCAACAGCAACCTTTCAAACACTCTCCCTGCAGACATTCAAACATAAAGGAACCCTGTGGGCAGAGGTGAGTTTTTCTAATTATTCCATGGAATCACAAAATGCACCTTATTCAATAATATTTATTTTATAGCTGCTCATGTCTGATCAATCCAAGACATGTTTGGGAGAGGAAGAGAGTTGTTAATAATTTTGCCAGGACCACAGGTATGTTTGTTTCTCTGGTTAGGGAGGAGGGGTGTGGCTTGGGCAGATTCCTGGGGGAGGAGATATTAGGTCCATTCTGTGTCCTGTAGGTACACACCAGTGTGCCCAAGAAAATGGCTACTTCCTGCCCTGCTGTGAGGCCTCTGCTGGCCTCACAGGCCCTCGGGGCCTGCTGATCTATTCTGATCTTGTTGGTGATTCACTAAGGCTTATCTGGAGTGACCTAAGATCTCTATGCTGGCTGATGGCATTCTCAGCATGGCCATGTCCCCATCCTGGGGCATGTGAGAATGGCTGAGACTCTGGTGTGCTACACACAGGCCCTGGATACCAGTGATCCCACCGTATCCTTATCTGTCACCCACTGTCACCATTTTGGATGTGGTGCTGAGCTGAAGGCTGGAGTTCCCTGCAACTTCCCTTTCCCCTGCCCAGAATGTGGACACCCAAGGCTCCAGCTCTGACCTGTTCCTCAGCCTCTCTTCCTGCTCAAGAGCTGGTCCTGCACAAGGGGGAAGCACCAGGCACAGAGTTTATCCTCCTCCATCTGTCCCTTCCCTCCCCCGTGAAGCCCTTCAGTCTACCCCCGAGTCCTAGCACCCTCTCTGTCTAAGGATTGGCCATCATTGAAGGATAGGGGATTTCTCTACCTGTATGGAAAAATGATCTGGGTCTATGATCTGGGTCATCTAATTTGGTTCTTGACCTACTAATAAACAGAGAAAACTGTCCCACTAGAAATCTGACTTTCAGCTGACTGACTGCCTTGCTATAGACAGAGGTGCAAATGATTTGATGGTCAGCATTGAGTGGCAATGTCATGGCTACACTGGGGACCTACTGGTCCCCTGAAGTGCTCTGGTCCATTCTGTCAAATGGCAGGGAGCCATGAGTAGTGACTGCACAGAAATGGTGGCAAAGCCGGGTGGGGAGGGTTGTCCCGACCTGCCTTGCTCTTTGGCTGTTGTCTGGGTGACTTATCGCCCCTGAGTTCACAAGGAAAGAAAGAAAGAAAAGCAAGAAAGGGACTCCCACCACTCACATAACTACTGCTGTCCCAGCCCATCAAAGCCGGCATCTGAAACACTTGCTGGAAAGTATGTTGAGTGTTCCGTTCATAGAAACAGCAGCAGAGAGAAGCGTGAACGCAGGGCTGGCTGCCTCTGGCCTCCCACTCCCTTGCTTCTCTCAGCAGCCAAGAGTCAGGTCCTATATCTCCCCCAATTCCCCTTCTTCTGCCTGCTCTTTACAGAGGCAAGTCCTGTCCTCAGAGCTCCCAGTTAGTGCCCCGGCTCGCTCACTCAAGGTGGAGACAGCAGGTGGGGCCCAGGCAGGGGAGGGAACGGGCACAGGGCCAGGAAGCAGGCAGACTGGGCCCCGAATCCCAGATCAGCACACCTGTGTCCCATAGCAACTTCCCAATTCTGAGTTTCAGTTTTCTCATTTGTAAAATGGGAATAATATCATCTACTTAATGGGCTGCAGGGAGAATTAATAAGCTCATGGATATATAATCAATATTCTGTTGGAAAGGCCTGTCCTTGTGTGAACAGTCCAACCACACTTCATTTTCTTTTTTAGAGACAGAGTCTCACTCTGTCACCATGGGTAAGCTCATAACAACCTCAAACTCCTGGGCTCAAGTGATCCTCCTGCCTCAGCCTCCCAAGTAGCTGGGACTAGAGGCACCGGCCACCACACCTAGCTAGTTTTTCTATTTTTAGTAGATGTGGGGTCTCACTCTTGCTTAGGCTGGTTTCAAACTCCTGAGCTCAAGGGATCTACCTGCCTCGGCCTTCAAGAGTGCTGAGATTATAGGCATGAACCACCACACCCAGCCTCTAACCATATTTCAAATGGTGTGGCTATCTACGGGTGCCACTGAGACACAGCTTTCCTTGTTGATTTTTTCCAGGTCACTGGCTGTATAGTTTCAGAAAAAGAATTTCAAATAACTCCTCTGGGAACAATTTATATTATATAACTAATTTCAGATGTTAGATAGAGTTCGTTAATGTGAGAAACAACAAATGTGTCCAACTGCACGGAGCTTGGGACCATAAGCTCAAAAGCCAACGAATAGCCTCTCCTAATATCCTGACCCTGAGTGAGCCATCCAACTTCCTGGACGTTAGTGTCATTATTTGCAAACAGAAGAAGGGACCATATGCTTTCTGAGGTCATTAGCTATACATGCTTTGATTTATTTTTTTGAGACAGAGTCTCACTTTGTCGCCCTCAGTAGAGTACTGTGGTGTCACAGCTCACAGCAAACTCCAGCTCTTGGGCTTAGGCATTTCCCTTGCCTCAGCCTCCCGGAGTAGCTGGGACTATAGGTATCCCCACAACTGCCCTATTTTTGTTGCAGTTTGGCTGGGGCCAGGTTCAAACCTGCCACCCTTGGTGTATGGGGCCAGTGCACTACTCACTGAGCCACAGGCGCTGCCCCATGCTTTGATTTCTAATGACATCTAAGAATAAAACTGGCTGCTTTTTTTTTTGCCTCATGTTCTCTGTTGGCAGTTTGAGACTTTCAAATCCTTTTCTTCTTCTTCTTCTTCTCTTTTTTTTTTTTTTTTTTTTGAGACAGTCTCACTCTGTCACCCTCCATAGAGTGCCATGGCCTTAGCCTTGTTCATAGCAACCTCCACCCCCCGGGCTAAAGCAATCCTCCTGTCTCAGCCTCCCCAGTAGTTGGGACTACAGGTGCCCACCACCACACCCAGCTAGTTTTTCTATTTTTAGTAGAAGCAGGGTCTCACTCTTGCTCAAGCTGGTCTCAACTCCTGAGGTCAAGGGATCCTCCTGCCTCAGCTTCCCAGAGTGCTAGGATTACAGGCATGAGCTGCCTCGCCCAGTCTGAGTCCTTTTCTTGACTGAATATAGGATGCTCAGTCTCAGATCCCACAGTCCTTCCCTCCCCCACCTCCCCCAGCTTCTCTTATCAGTTCACACATATGAGGAGGATGTGCTCAGGAGAGCAGGGCTCATTCAGCTGAAAGATTAGCCAGTGGCCCCCAGTGCCGCAAGCCCCTAGCCATTTTCCTTCCACTGAAAAGAAGCCATTCATGCTGTTCTTGCTTCGCGCTATGGAGACGACATCTGAAAGCTGTCCCACACAGAGCCTTCCTGGCTCTTCTGACAAACCCATTCAAGACATTCTTTTAAACAGTAACCAGATCCTTGATTCATTAAAGATCCACACAGCAGTGTTCCAGCCAGTGTATTCCTGTCACCGGCCGGCATCTGTCAGTCTCAGAGTAGGGTCCCATGTGGCAAGACCACACGTTGGCTGGAGAACTCCAGCCCAGCTTCAAAGCTAAGAAGAGCTGAAATCATGGGCCAGATAGGTTTCTTAAGTAGCCTGATGGTAAAAGGCAAATTGCAACAATGAAAATAACTTTAATCACTCCAGGGATGCATTTCCAGGGCACTATAGAAAAAAAGAGAGACTATAAATCTTGCTACTCAAAGTGAGGCCTAAGAATCAGTTGCTTTGGCCATCATCTGTGAGTCTTCCAGAAATGTAGACTCTTAGGCCCCACCCCAGAACTCCCAAATGGAAACCTGCACTTTAACAGGAATTGCAGGAGATTCCCACGTACATTAACATTCAAACAACATGGACCCAAGATACGTTGAAAAAAAAAAAACAAGAGGAACTCTTTGTGGAAAGGTCAAGGATTATGTTGCCAGCTCTTGAAGTAAAACACTCTCTCCAGGGAAGGTACTGTTCTTTTTTTTTTTTTTTTTTTTAAGGTACTGTTCTTATGGATGAGTTTAGATTTGCTTGAGTCCTTTTTCAATTTAATTTTTACAAAATATTTTCCAGAGACAGGGTCTTGCTCTGTTGCTCAGGCCGAAGTGCAGAGGTTAGTCACTGGTACAGTCCCACTACTGATCGGCATCGGAGTTTTGGGGTTCTTTTCTTACTTGTTTGTTTTTTGAGACAGAGTCTCTGAAGCCCTGGGTCTTAGCTCACAACAACCTCAAACTCCTGGGCTCAAGTGATCCTCCTGCCTCAACCTCCTGAGTAGCTGGGACTATAGGCACTCTCCACTACGTCCAGCTAGCTTTTCTGTTTTTAGTAGAGATGGGGGTCTCACTATTGCTCAGGCTGGTCTTGAACTCCTGGGTTCAAGGGATCTTCCTGCTTGGCCTCCCAGAGTGCTGGGATTATAGGCGTGAGCCACTGTGCCTCGCTGAGCATGGGAGTTCTGACCTGTTATGTTGCTGACTTGGGCTTACCTGACCCCATCAGGCAAGCTGGCGGTCTCCAGCTCCCAGGAGGTCACCATAATTATGCTGACCTCAGTGCAGAGACCTGATCTTCACAGTACGCCGAAGCCCAGAACTTCTGGCTCAAGTCAAGTCATCCTCCTACCTCAGCCTCCCAGGCAGTTGGGTCTGCAGGTATGTGACACCCACCAGTCCCAGACTCTTACTGTGCAACAGAGACAAGTGTACAAAGACCTTTCCTCTTCTTGCCTTTTGGTGGTGACACTCAGAGCTGCTGCCATGAGAAAGCTTAATGCTGGCAAAGGGGGGACAGGACGGCTCCTTAGGCAGAAAAGAATAAACCACAAGCTTGGGAAGGGGGAAAGGGAAAAGACGAGAAATTTTGACAGGGTAGCTTCCGGGATGAGTGGGATTTAATGGCATTTTGCTGAGGTGGGTTATGACTTTGCCCTCCGCTTTTGGAGTTGGTTTTATGTTTCCTTCGGATACAGCATCACACAGAGATGGGTCATAAAGTGAGGAGGGAAAGTCCCAGAATTCCTGAAGACCCAGAATTGTAATGTTTCTACAATTCACTTATGTTCCCACTGTTTGCCTGGCACAGGGCTAGGAAAATATAAAGCTGTGAAATCATCAAATGTTATTTTAGAACTAAAGATACATTAGAAGTCGAGACTCCAATAATCCCACATTACAGATGCATGTCCTGTGGTCTAGAGCTGTGGTTTTTCAACCAGCGTGCCATGAGAGCACCTTAGGTGTGCCACGGAAAGTTTTCAAGATCGTTCATTAAATTACCTTCAAAAGATGTTTGAAGCACGGTAAGTATATTCTTTTTTTAACTCTCTTTTATTGATCAATATAAGTGTGACGTAAAGTTTAACAATAGGCTCAAGTGTGGTGTGAGATAAAAAAGGTTAAAAAACACTGTTTTAAAGATACATTAGATGTCAAAAATCTCACATTACAAACTTGGTAAACGGTCTGTGAAGCTAGTGAATGATGCCCCATGATCATATCAATGTACACAGCTATGATTTAATAAAAAAAAAATAAAAAATAAAAAAATCTCACATTACAGATGAGCATCCTATCCTTTAGGCTAGAGACTCAGAGTACTTGCCCAAATGAAGAAGGAAGGGGAGGGAGAAGGGGGAGGAGAAGGAGGAGCAGCTTGGGTCAGACTCCGAGCTGAGTCTGCCCTCAACATACTTAGCACAAACTAAAATAATTCCCCGTCAAAACCTGACACACAGGACTCTTGCTCTCAAGTTTAAAACATCAGGCACATCAGTCCTTGTGCACAGCTTGCAAGGAATTACCTGGAAATACCCTAGTCCTGTGGAAACTCCCAGGTGACATGCTGTATGTTGCAAATACATGAAGTGGTTTTCAAGAGCAGGCAGCTAAACTGAAGTGAAGAAGCCCAGTCTGGAAAATTCCTCCCCAGCAAGGATGACCAAGAGCCTAGCGGCTGGCACTGACCTCCCAGCCTCTCCCCCTTGTGGAGACTGCCCTGGGCTTCTGTGACCTGAAATGAAGGCCACAGATTCCAGTGACATCTTTCTCTGTAGCACTCAGGTCTCAGAAAAGTGTTTTATGGTCAGGTGGCTCACACCTGTAATCCCAGCACTCTGGGAGGCTGAGGCAGGTGGTTCCCTTGGGCTCAGGAGTTTGAGACCAGCCTAAGCAAGAGTGAGACCCCGTTTCTACTAAAAATAGAAAAATTAGATAGCCTGGTGGTGGGCACCTATAGTTCCAGCTACTCTGGGAGGCTGAGGCAAGAAGATCTCTGGAGCCAGGAGTTTGAGGTTGCTGTGAGCTAGGCTGAGGACATGGCACTCTACCCAGGTGACAGAGTGAGACTCTGTCTCAAAAAAAAAAAGAAAGAAATTTAGACTCCCAAGGCCACTTGCAAACACTCATTTATGCCAAATATAGACAGTTCCCCACATGTTTATAGCAAAAAGTGGAGAAGCAAAAAAAAACCCAACATTTTTGCCAGCCTGTTTCGATGTGCCAGATGTTGAAAGGTGAGGGTCTGTTCTGCAAATAGCCACGACTTCCTGAGAGCATACAACCCCGGGCACCTGTGCCTGGAGCGCCTCATTTTCGCTTGTGGCTTTCTGTGAATGGTGAGAGAACGGATTTTAGCATTGGGTGGACTTGAGTTTATGTTCTGAGTCCCTTGCTGAGTCATTTTGTGGTGTGGAGCATGTTTTTTTTTTTTTTTTTGAGACTGAGTCTCACTTTGTCTCCCTGGGTAGAGTGCTGTGGCATCATAGTTCTCAGCAACCTCAAACTCCTGGGCTCAAGCGATCCTCCGGCCTCAGCCTCCTCAGTAACTGGGACTACAGGCACCACCACAACATCTGGCTAGTTTTTCTATTTTTAGTAGAGACGAGGTCTCACTCTTGCTCAGGCTGGTCTTGAAGTCCTGAGCTCAAGGGATGCGCCTACCTTAACCTCCCAGAGTGCTGGGATTACTGGAGCCATGGGTTGGAGCTGTAGGGCATATTATTTAACCCATCTAGGCCTCAGTTACCTCATCTGTGAAATGGGCTGACAACGACACATTCCTCAGAGGGTTCCTACAAGGATCACATGAGAACACTCATGGAAAGTGCCAGGAGAGCATCTGGTCAGGTTGCCTTTGGGGCAGTCATCTTTGCCAGCAGGAGCTTGTACACAGTTGGTGGTCCGAGAATATTTGGAGAACCTCCTGCCTTGGCCTCTGACCCTCCTCAAAGGCAAGAGATTCTCCAAATATTCTAGCGTGGCTAGCCTCCTCACTCAGTCTGTCCCCATCCCCGTGGTGTGCTGGGCACTGTTCGAGTGACTGCAGGTGCCTCGAGGGACAAAACAGAAAGACCCCTGCCTGCCAGTCGGGGCCAGCATTCCAATTTACACAGACAATGCTCCTGTCTCTCAGAAATAATTCCAGAGGGTGGACTGCAGGAAGGAAAGAAGAAGAAAGGGAGGGAAAGGAAAATAAAAGAAGGATAGCAAGAAGGGGGGAGGGGCAGAAGCAGCAGCCCACACCGCAGGCCAGAGGGATCTGTCTTGGGTGCCTCAGGACGTTACCATGGTTACTGGCCCTGATGGCCACCCCTGACGTTGAAAGCCCATTTCTGTTATTTTTGCCACGTTCTTATCCCACAGCTCTGAGCCTCCATGTGGGTTGACTAACATCCACCAGTGAACATCTAGTTCTATGGAAATGACCCAGAAATGCTCAACATTTGGATTTTCTTGAAAAGATTGGGCATATCTACAAAAAATTCAAACCTCTTATGCAAAGGACAATGGGATGTCATTGGGCCCTGTGGGGAGTTGCATCAGAAAGCAAGCCTTGCACATGGGAGGACAGGGGAGTTGGGAACTTTACCGTCCGGTGAGGTTTGTAATGGCTGTTGTTAGGACAGGCTCAGGCGGGGTGGGGCGGGGCCCCACCACCAGATGCCCACCTTGGCCTTGAGTCCGTGGGCAATGGGCATTGTGTGACTTCGCATCACAAAGGTTGTCTTTCTCCCTTTGCTGTTTTCCTGGGGGCCAATTCTCCGGGCCTCCACCCATACTAGGCACAGGGTATTGAGAGGACACCTGCCTAATTTCTCCCAGTATGTAAATTGGACACCTGGGATTCTGGTGGGGGATGGAGAGGCCCTTCCCCTTCCAAGCTGGGCCCTTCACGTGGGTAGGGCCCAGGCTGTTCTAGATGAATCCTGCAGCCACCATGCCTGGCCTCCATTTTGGCATGGATGTTGAAAAAGAAAAGTGCCCTTTTTCATTGATTTCGGCCAAGGCAATTAAGAATTTTTTATGACGCCTGTTCAACAGAACAAGAAGGGAAAGGGAAACAAAATTCAAAAGCTTAGATAGGACTGAGCCTACAAAGCATAGGTTTCTCTGAGAAGCATCTAAATTCTCCTCACAGGCTGACTTGCGCTCAGGGCACGGGCTCCAGGCTGCTAGAAACCAGGCTACACTCTTTCCCTTTTTAAGCAAATCCAGCTGGCACCAAATGGACCTCTTGTCCTTTCAGAATCTGCCTGGAAAATTGGAGGAATGGGAGTAGGGGAGGTTCCAGGCCATCCTTGCTGCTTTGGGGCAAGGCTGTACTTTGGTCTCCCTTTGCCCCATTCTGTCCCCTGGATGAAGACAGTGGCCCACCTTTCCTCCTGGGGGTAGCACCTAGGCTACGGCCTCACCACACTTGGAATGATTGGCTGAAAAAAGAATAGACAGGTAGATGTGTTGTGCCCAAGTCGCAGGATCCCCCACAAAAATCACCTGGAGACCAAGTCTGATGCAAAAGCAAGAAGTTGTTTATTTACAAGCTCGAGCTTGGGCCCCCTGGTCCTGGCACAGCAGGAGAGCAGAGAAGCCCTGATCTCAAAAAGGAGGGAGGTTTTAAGGGTACAGAAAAGAAAAAAGGGAGGGGGTGTGAGGTGAGCCACTGAGGCGAGCTGATGTGGGGGAGCTAGGGGACCGAGCACTTGTCCTTGGCTGTCTGGAGAGTGTTTGTTATCGCTCAGAGCAGATGTTGTGTAAGAGCGTGGATCATGGGGCAAGGACGGGGGTCGGGGGAGGGAGCAGGTTGCCTAATGCCTTTGGTATGCAGCTACAAAATGAAGGCTGAGGGACAAGATGAAGTTAGTTTTAACAAAATTGAGTTAACTTGGTTCTTACATTCCCCCCTTTTCTTGTGCCAGAAGATCCAATCGTGGGTCTAGTTTCTTTGACAGGTAGGCGACCGGCCGGGTCCAGGGACCAAGCGATTGAGCAAGCACCCCTTTTGCTATGCCTTTGTGCTCATCTACACACAGATGAAAGGGCCTGGTAATATCTGGGAGTCCTAGGCCTGGGGCAGAAAGCAAAGCTCATTTCAGCGCCTGGAAGGCTCTTTCTTGTTCTGCACTCCACTGGAAAGGCAAGCCATCCCAGGTTGCTTCATAGAGGGGCTTTGCTATTTCCGCGAACCCCAGAATCCACAGACGGCAGAACCTGGCTGACCTAAGGAACTCCCGCACTCCTCGCTGTGTGGTGGTGGTTGGGGGCGGGTGGCGATTTTCAGAACTGTTTCTTTTCTTGCCTGGGACAGCCACCGCTGCCCATCCTTAAGGACGTACCCCAGATAACTCACAGTTTGTTGACAAATCAGCCTTCTTGGCAGAGGCTAAGTACCCCAGAGCTCCTAATGCAGTCAGCAAGTCCTGGGTGCCTTGGTGGCATTCTGCTTCTGTCTCGGCTACAATCAGAATGTCATCTACATACTGTAAAAGAGTCAGGTGAGGGTGCTGCTGCCCGTGCTCACTCAGGTCCTCGTGTCGGGCTTCATCAAAGATGGTGGGGGAGTTCTTGAACCCTTGTGGCAGCTGGGTCCAGGTAAGTTGACCATGGATCCCCTGCTCTTCATCGTTTCACTCAAAGGCGAACATTGCCTGGCTCTGGGGGGCTAGCGGGAGGCTGAAGAAGGCATTTTTTTTTTTTTTTGTAGAGACAGAGTCTTACTGTACCGCCCTCCGGTAGAGTGCCGTGGCGTCACACAGCTCACAGCAACCTCTAACTTTTGGGCTTACGCGATTCTCTTGCCTCAGCCTCCTGAGCAGCTGGGACTACAGGCGCCCGCCACAACACCCGGCTATGAAGAAGGCATCTTTTAAGTCAAGAACAGTGTACCATACTCGATCAGGGGTGAGAACACTTAATAGTGTATAAGGGTTTGCGACGGTGGGGTGGATATCTAGTACCTGCTTGTTGACCTCTCTTAGGACCTGGACTGGTCTATAATCATTAGTCAGTGGCTTTTTTACAGGCAACAGGGGAGTGTTCCATGCAGATTGACACGGCACTAGTATCCCGCTCTTAAAAAGCCTCCGGTTGTGAGGCATGATGCCCCGTCGGGCTTCTTGAGACATGGGATACTGCCGTACTCGTACGGGTTCAGCCATTGGCTTGAGCTCTATGATGACTGGTGGTCAGTGGGCAGCTAGCCCCACTCCTCCAGTCTCAGCCCAGGCAAGCGGGTAGGTTTTCAGCCATACAGTGACATCTGCCAGCTGATGGCTCTTAGGCTGCTGCTGGTGCAGTCTGTACTCATCTTCAAGTGGTAAGGTGAGTATTTGTATGGGGCTCCCATACTGGTCTGTGACAAGGGGTCCTTTGTCTTTGAAGACAATATGAGCCCCTACCTTGGTTAGGAGGTCTCGCTCAAGGAGGGGGTAGGGGCAGTCTGGGATGACCATGAACGCGTGGGATACCCGGCCCACGCCTAAGTCCACAATTCTTCGGGTAGTCCATGAATATTGTTTGATGGACCCATGATTTCCTGGCATCCACAGGGCTGTGGTCCTGTGTCAGGACTGAATGCTGGGCTCCGGTATCTACCAGGAAATTAACTGGGGTCCCCTCCACTCTGAGAGTTACCTGGGGCTTGGGTAGGGGTGGCAAGCCCTGACCCCCCTACTCTTTGAGCCTGCTCAGTTCCAAGACTGGCACTGGGGGGGGGGCGTGGGGGTCTGGGAGGTGGTTTCTTGGGGCACTCACGGGCCCAGTGTCCATGTCCCTTACAATAGGTGCACTGGTCCTTCTGGAGGCGGAGCCTTTCCCCTCCTGGGGAGCCCTCCTTACCTCCTGCTGCCAGTCAGCACAGCTGCCTATTTCTTTTGTCCGAGGTCGCAGCTGTGGAGGCCAGGAGGATCCTGGCTAATTCCTGGGTCTGTCTTTTAGCTGCTTTCGTTTGCTTTTCTTCGGGGGTTTCACGGTTGTTGTAGACTCTTTCAGCAACTTCTAGGAGGTCCTGCAAAGACTTCTCGCCCAGTCTATCTATTCTCTGCAGCTTGCGCTTAATGTCTGGAGCTGATTGATTAACAAAGAACATGAAAACTGCTGCTCTATTCTCCTCAGCTTCAGGATCTAGGGGTGTGTGCATGCGGAATGCCTCCATAATTCTTTCTAAGAAAGCTGCTGTGGGTTCTGTCTTTTCCTGCTGTACATTACCTACCTTGGCCAAATTAGTTGGCTTTCTAGCCGCTTTATGGAGACCCCTCATTAGAGTCTGGCGGTAGACTTGTACTCTTACCTGACCTGTTCCCGTATTAAAGTCCCAATCGGGGCAAGTAAGAGGAAAAGCAGCATCGATGAGAGCCTGGTTGGTGGTGGGGCTTCTATCTGCGTCCTCGACAGCCTTCCTGGCCTCAGCCAAGATGCGGTTCCATTCCTCAGTGGTGAAGAGAACCTGTAACAGTTGGTGACAATCATCCCAGGTAGGCTGGTGGGTAAAAAGAATTGAGTCTAAGAAGTCAATCAAGGCAGTAGGTTTTTCAGAGAACTTAGGGTTCTGCATTTTCCAGTTATAGAGATGACTTGTGGCGAAGGGCCAATAGTGGTGCGGCTGATCCAGGGGGTCCGCTCCATCAGGGGGGCCCACTGTGCGGAGAGCCATCACTGTAGAGTCTGCCATCAGATCGCGGAGGGCTCTATGGCGGGTGTGAGGTGGGCTCCTGTGGCTACCCTCTGGACGTGGGGCTGGAGTGGCCTCGCTGCCTGGCTGACTCCGAGGAACAGGTGCACCCCCTAGGTGAGGGTTGACAGGGAGGGGGGAATAGCACTTCTGGATCAATTCCTCCTTGGAGGACCGGGGGAGCGGGTTCAGGGGACTTCTCCTTTTTCTCCTTCAAGGCTAGGAGTTTAGCTACTTCCTTGCCTTCCTTTAGCTAGGTTTTAACCACGATGGCAGGTCCTCCACGAGGTCCTGCCAAGCAGTTATATATGGGATCTGGTTGATAGACTATATCTTTGATAGACGGTCCCAGATTGATAGACTATATCTTTGACCTGAAAGATAATGGGGAGATGAAAAGTGCCCTCTGGTGGCCATCCGACGTGATACGCAGGCCATTCATTCCTGCAAAAAACCCACAAGTTTACCTCTGGACACATTAAAGCCATACTCTCCGGCTTTGTCTTTGAAGTCCTGGAAATGAGTCAAAGTTAGGGAGAGGGGTGTCATCTGCGTCTGTCCCATGTTCCCTCCAAATATAATAAAACACAGACAAAACAAATAACCCACAAGATTCCTCCAGAAGACAGAAGCCTGCCCTTGTGGGTTCTCAGGCAAAACTGAAAATGAGACAACGGCGTAACCCTGTCTGGCGGTCACGACCGGCCTTGTCTCTCAACCAGAAGGATTGCCTCTCCGTGGTCTTCTTGACCAGGGACTGAGGATTCCATGTCTCAGTCCCCCATTCATGGGGCATCCCCACTTCTACTCTGCCAGGGATTCCACGTCCTGACTACAGATTCAACAAACAGAACCAACACGGAACAGGACAAGACAAATGCCAGCACACACACACTCACCTCTGGAGCAGGTACTTAGGGATTTGGGGGGGTTATCCCGGACGAGCCCCGAAATGTTGTGCCCGAGTCACAGGATCCCCCACAAAAATCACCTGGAGACCAAGTCTGATGCAAAAGCAAGAGGTTGTCTATTTACAAGCTGGAGCTCGGGCCCCTGGTCCTGGTGCAGCAGGAGAGCAGAGAAGCCCTGATCTCGAAAAGGAGGGAGGTTTTAAGGGTTCAGAAAAGAAAAAAGGGAGGGGGTGTGAGGTGAGCCGCTGAGGCGAGCTGATGGAGGGAAGCTAGGGGACCAAGCACTTGTTCTTGGCTGTCTGGAGAGTGTTTGTTATCGCTCGGAGCAGATGTTGTGTAAGAGCGTGGATCATGGGGCAAGGATGGGGGTTGGGGGAGGGAGCAGGTTGCCTAATGCCTTTGGTATGCAGCTACAAAATGAAGGCTGAGGGACAAGATAAAGTTAGTTTTAACAAAATCGAGTTAACTTGGTTCTTACAGATGGATGGATGGTTAGAGGACTAGATGGATCGAGACATGGATGGATGGATGGATAGAAAGATAGATGAGTGGATAGAGGGATAGATGGACTAAATATGGATGAGTGGATAAGTGGATAGATAGATGGATGGATGAGTGAATAGAAGGATGGATGGATTGATACACATACAGGAGAAATACCCTGTTTCCCCGAAAATAAGACAGCGTCTTATATTAAGGTGTGCTCCCAAAGATATGCTAGGTCTTATTTTCAGGGAACGTCTTATCTTTCCTGTGAGTAGGTCTTATTTTCAGAGGATGTCTTATTTTCAGGGAAACAGGGTAGTAGCTGTTTGAATCCTTATAATAATAACTTAGTAGAGCCTGAAATATTCATGGTGTAATGGCTATAAGCCGGCTGCTCTTGGAAAATCCTAGAAAGTAACATTTTTTTCCTTTTCGTTTTTTTTCTTTTAGACAGAGTCTCACTCTGCTGCCCTGGGTAGAATGCTGTGGCATCATAGCTCCCAGCAACCTCAAACTCCTGGGCTCAAGTGATCCTCTTGCCTCAGCCTCCCAGGTAGCTGAGACAAGGCACCTGCCACTACACCCAGATAGCTTTTTTATTTTCAGTAGACATGGGGGTCTCACTCTTGCTCGGGCTGGTCTTGAACTCCTGAGCTTAAGGGATCTACCTGCCTTGGCCTCCCAGAGTACTGGGATGACAGGTGTGAGCCACTGGGCCAGGATGAAATTCACTTTTTAATATTCCAGAGAAGCTCTTTGCTCTGCTTTAGAAACAGATATTCTGTTCAGCTTCTTGATGACAAGAGAGGTACAGAAGTACCGATTTAATCCGAATTATATGCTAGCAGTTTTGTAAATATTCACTAAATGTTACCCTGGGCTCATTCATTATAAGATGTAAGAGCTGCCTGGTGTATCTTCTTCAACCACCTGTGTAGCGGCTAAGGCTGAATTGGAATACAGTGCTTTTAATTCCCATTTCTATTTTGGTTATAAGTTCCAGTTCTGTTCCACCATTCCAACTGGGTCAGTTCTGGACCTAATTAAATATGTTCGGCTCAACGCATAAACGGTCTATTCTTCTTTCTGAAAATCTCAGCTCCATCCTCAAAACAGTCAGGAAACTGTAGTTTTTGAGAGAACCCTTCTCTGGCTCTTTGATCTAAGTAGTTGGCTTTGCTATTCTGTAAGCGATCACCCCTCTCAACTTCTTCATAGTCATTATACAATTATGCAAAATTCTCCCTCATATTTCCAGTTTTTATAGCTATTCAGGATTTTGATATACTTTTTATTAGTAGTGTGTTATATTCCTACACTGTATAATCTGTCTTTTGAGTATTGTGTATATTCCATTTGCTTACTATTTTGAAAATCTATTTAAAACAACTTTTTGATTTATGTCTATAATGAAACAAAACATATTCTGACTCCTTTCATATCATAACTTCCTAATTCTTAATTCACCCCTTGTTAGGAGTTGAGTGCTATTTCTGTGGGTAAGGACGAGTGGATGGTATGTTTCTTAGCTCTTGCAGATATCATGAGATCTTCTTGTTGCTTGCTCTCATGGGTAACAACATTGACTTGCTGTAGAATTCCTGAGTCATACTTACTATGTTTCAAAATCCCAGACATTGTTCCATTGCCTTCTGGTAATGACTGAATTACAGATAGGCAACAAAATTCTGGAGCCATTCTGCATTTTTTTCTCTATAAGCAACTTTAAAAATGATTATTTATTTTTGGAAATTCAAGAATTTCTGAAGGAAATAACTTTCCTTGATAAAGGGTGGGTATTTTAAGGTGCAAACTTAGGCATTGGTCATACAAAGACACTGTCTTTATATTTATGACTGTTGTTATTCAGTTGCTCTGGTTTCTTCTTAGGAAATACCAGTGTGTGAATGTACAGTTTACGCCAGACCAATATGGGGTTAAACTACCCAGGTCCACTTGTACATGGATTTATTACTTTTTTTTTAGACTTTCTTTTTTTTTTTACTTACTTTGTCACCCTGGGTAGAGTGTCATGGTGTCATAGCTCACAGAAACCTCAAACTCCTGGGGCTCAGGGGATCCTCTTGCCTCAGCCTTCCGAGTAGCTGTGACTACAGGTACCCACCACCACACCAGGCTAGTTTTTCTATTTTTTTTTTGCAGCTTTTGGCCGGGGTTGGGTTTGAACTCGCCACCTCTGGCATATGGGGCCGGCGCCCTATTCCGATGAGCCACAGGTGCTGCCCTAGTTTTTCTATTTTTAGTAGAGACAAGGTCTCGCTCTTGCTCAGGCTGGCCTCAAACTCCTGAGCTCAGGCGATACACCTGGCTCAGCCTTCCAGAGTGTTAGGATTATAGGCGTGAGCCACCTCGCCCAACCTCCAGATTCTCCTTGTGCCACATACCAGGCACACAGGTCTGTCTTCAGTTCTTTAGACACTGCAGAGCTCATGCCCACCTCAGAGCAACATGATTCCTTTCCCAGGAATGCACATCGCTTGTCCTTTCCCCAGTTGGCTGGGATTAAATTCTACCCCCTTCCAGTAGCCTTCCCCAACTACTTATCTGAGTAGGTATCCCCTTCCGTTCCCCAAATCCTCCTCTTGCTTGTTGCCTTAATGGCAACTATCACTCTGAATTTTTTTATTTATAATGGCACCGTCTGCCAACCCTGCCAATGTGTCGACTGTTTTGAAAGTGGCACCATGCCTACTTCACTATCTGCGTGTTCTCCACTCTGGCCTCCTGCATGGCTCATAATGGGTTCTTAATAAATATTTGTTGAAAGCATTAGTTCATCTCATATTACTCAATTTTCATCTCTGCTTATTCTTTTTTGTTTATTTCTGTGTAATAAGGGCTATATCTTTTTATATCCTGTCCAGGATGGCAATTTCTTGAATCTCCTGGACCCTGATTACTTTTAGGTATGATTCTCCTAAATCACCAAGATGAAATCTCTTTCCTATTTTCTGAGGCATTTTAAAATTGTCTCCCCCATAGGGTTTCTATCCCTTTTTTTATTCTCCCCCCTCCCTTTATTTTGAGACAGAGTCTCACTGTGTCACTGTCTAGAGTGCAATGGCATCACAGCTCACAGCAACCTCAAATTCCTGGGCTTGATTGATCCTCCTGCCTCAGCCACCAAAGTAGCTGGGACTGCTTTTTTCTATTTTTAGTAGAGATGGGTCTCACATTTTTCTCAGGCTGGTCTGGAACTTTTGAGCTCAAGGCATCCACTCACCTCTGCCACTCATGGTGCTGGGATTACAGGCGTGAGCCACCTGACCCTAAATATGTGTTTTAAAATGTTGTTAATATATAAAATATGTATTTAATATGTTAATGTACATGTAATACAGAATATTTTTAATAGGTATTTTATCTGTAATTGGAGTTATAAAGCTTGTCTTTATTACCAAAAGACAGGGAGGATTTAAAAAATACACTATGTAACGATTACATACAATAAATATATATTTTATGTATTTAAAAATATTCAAATATTTTAAAATATATAAATAGGTACTATAACATATATTAAATGTATTTTTATTATATTTACACAGCGTATATTAAATATATATTGGCTATGTGTAAAACATTTTAAAATATATTTAAAATTCCGTTGCTGAGATAAATACACGTTTTGTCCATCGTGTGTACACGCACACGTATGTATGTGCGTTTCTTCATTTACTGTACTTACTTTTGAGACAATGATCTAGGGACCAAAACCACCACCCGACTGACTTTAAGTCAGCACAAATCCCCGCCGGTGGTTGTCGAGCCCCGCCCGTGTGTTGGGAACGGCGCGCCCCCGTGTGGCCGCTCACGGGCGACGCCTGCGATCGAGTCCCAGGCGCGGCTCGGCGACCGGAGGCGCGTCCCGGGGGCCGTGGGTTCCCTGCCTTTACGCCGCAGCCTGTTCCCTCCGCAGAGGGTTCGTGATCAGTTCGCAGGGGGAAGATCGCTGCCGGTGGTGACTGTTACAGGGGCTGGAGTCCAGGGGCGGGCGGGGCACCGGGGTGACCGCCAGGCCCTGGCTGTCTCGAGACTGGCACAGTCGCCGCCCCCTCTACCGCTCAGAGTCGGTACTCATGCAGCCAGAGGTTTCCAGAACGACCCCTCCCGAGGGCCCTTTCCAGTTCTGAGCGTTTGGTGGCGCAGGGACTTCATACCTTGCTTGTGCCATTTGTTCTGGGGCTGGTGTGGGGAACGCTCAAACTCGGCCCTGAGGACCGGGCCGGCCTCACCGGCTGCCGCGTCCTCCGCACTGGGGGCTGGTGGGCGGCAGCTTTTACCCGCGGGAGACATAATCCTTAAAATGTGACTAGCAGGCCAGGCCGGTGGCTCACGCCTGTAATCCCAGCACTCTGGGAGCCGAGGTGGGTGGATCTCCTGAGCAAGGCCAGTCTGAGCAAGAGTGAGACCCCATGTCTACTAAAAAATAGAAAAACTAGCCGGGCGTGGTGGCTGCTCCTGTAGCTTCTTGGGAAGCTGAGGCAGGAAAATCACTTGAGTCCAAGAGTTTGAGGTGGTTGTGAGCTATGATGCCAGACGCTCAACCTTAGGGCAGCAGAGTGGACTGTCGTAAAAAAAAAAAAAAAAAAAAAGTGACCAGCAAATTCTTTCTACTAAAGAAATTGAATAAACCCTGAATACCTTCTGAAACAGAAAGCACTAGGCCCAGATGGATTCATTGGTGAATTCTAACATGTAAGAAATAAATTATGCCAGTTCTCTACAGTCTCCTTCTATAGGATACAAGCAGAGGGAACACTTCCCTACTCATCTTATGAGGCTGAGGTTGTCACAGTACCAAAACCAGCCAAAGGCATTATAAGAAAAGAAAACTAACAGACCAATATCACTCATAAACATAGATGAAGAAATACTTAATAAAATATTAGCAAATCAAATTCAACAATGAATACCATTACCGATTGAGATTTATCCCAGGTATGTAAAACTTGTTCAATGTTTGAAAATCAATTAAAGTAATCCATCATATCTGTAGGCTAAAGAAGAAAAATGACTTGTTCATATGAATAGAGGCAGAAAAAGCATTTGACGAAATCTAATACCCATTCATGATAAAAGCTCTCAGAAAAGTAGGAGCAAAGGAGAATTTTCTCGAATTGACAAATAATAGCTACATAAAATCTAAAGCTAAGCTCATACTAAATGGTGACAAACTTGAAGCTTTTCCACTAAGATCAGGAACAAGGCAAGATGTCATTTCAACACTATACCGGAAGTCCTCACAATAAGAGGCAATAAGATAAGAGAAGGAAGTAACAGGTGTACAGATTGGGAAGGAAGAATGAAATTGCCTTTGTTTAAAGATAATGTGATTATGTAGAAAATCTAAAAGAATCATCAACAACAAAAGACTTCTGGAATTTTTAAGCAATTATAGCAAAGCTGAGAGATACCAGGTTTATATACAATTGTTTTCCTACATACAGAGCATTTGAATTTGAAATTAGAAACACAATACCATTTACATTAGCACCCCCCCAATGAATTATCGAGATGTAAATCTAACAAAATATGTACAAGATCTTACATGAGGAAAACCAGGAAACTGATGAATGAAATCAAAGAAGTATTAAATAAATGCTACAGGCCTCAAGAATTTCACATAAGGGATTATAGACCTGAACCATTCAAAGCAAATAAACATAAGGAAATAAACAATGGAGGGTAAGAGGAGAGACAAAATAATGTTGAAATATGGAAAAGCATTAATATGGGAGATGTTATCTACTGTGGACTCTGTTTTGGGGGCTTTGTTTTTGTGATTTTTGTGAGACAGGGTTTCACTCTGTTGCCCAGGCGTGAGTGCCATGGCATCATAGCTCACAGCAACCTCAAACTACTGGGCTCAAGCGATCCTCCTGCATCAGCCTCCTGAGTAGCTGGGACTACAGGTGTCTAACACAATGCCTAGCTAATTTTTCTATTTTTAGTAGAGATGGGGTCTTGCTTGCTTTGGGTTAGGCTGGTCTCGAACTCCTGAACTTGCTGAATCCTCCTACCTCAGCCTCCCCAAGTGTTGGGATTATCCTTCACCATTTGACACTCAGCTTTTTCTTCTTCAAAATGAAGAGCTTATCTATGCAATCTCCTCCATGTTCACAATGACCATAATTCTGTGCTTCTAGTTCCTTTTGTCAAAGCAATTCTTCCCATCCAGCAGCAACCAGATGTGGCAATTTTTTGTCAAGGCCTTTTCAGTTTTCATGATACTACACTTTCCATCACATTTTACATTTTAAATGTGAACTCAAACATATTCCCCTGATTCATCCTTTTCTCCAGTTTTCTTAAAAAAACACTGAGAGTAGCTTTAAATGAGTTTCTACATTTCAACTCTTTTGTAATTATTAAATAATCCATCTTATTCCCTCTGCATACATGATGATTTCTGTTTTATCCAGCAAAGACATAAAGAAGGAACATTAGGTCATTTGTAGGGGAGAATTTGAGCCAGAATTGCTCATTCTTGACGGCTATGCTGAGATCACTTCCCTAGTTCTATTTTGAAGATAAAGTTCCTTTGTTACCTTGGATCATGGTTTGAATTAGGTTAACTTCCCTTTTTTTTTCTGATTTATATCATGAGGTGATTGCTTAAAGATGGCAATTCTCCCCCAGTCCCCATTTTGACAAATAGTCTCACTCTGTCATCTCAGGCAGAACCTTGGGAATCATCCAAGACCCCTCCCTCCCCCTTACCACCCACACATTCAATTAATCACCAAGGCCTGCTGATTTTTTAAAAAGCTATAATATATTTCTGGCTTGCAGAAATTCAGTGACCATAATATAAACAAGATCTCTGAACCAACCTTCAGGTTTGTGAAATTGTAACATTTTTCATATATTAGTAAGTACAACATTTAGGGAAAGTTGAAGCCCCCAGTTGCGATTTTGGTATCTATAATCTCCGCGGTGCTTGCATTGTTATTATAGAGAATATCGTGCCACGGCAGTTTCGTTTCATTTAAGCATTCTGCTCCTGCTTGTAAGCTATTGTCTGTAATTTTTATAAATTACAGATGTGTTATTGTTTTTACTCTAAGAAGTTATTTTTAAGGTCCTTAAGAGAAACTTATAGCCATCAATATTTACTCATATATTTACCATTTATGAGCCTCTTTTTTCTTTCCTGTGGGATCTTATAATAATTTTCATCTTATGTTATTTCCATTCACCCTGAAAGGGGATCTCTTAGTATTTCTTATAATACAGTTCTGTTGGTGACTAATTCTCTCATCTTTTCTTTACCTGAAAATATTTCATCTTACATGTAAAGACTATTTTGGTGGATATAAACAAATTGCATATTATTTTGCAATTATAATTGCATATTATTTTGCAATTATAATTGCACATTATAAAATTCATTAATTTTAAAGAATTTATACATTTTAAAAATTTATGAAGCCATACTTCTGGATCCTGACCATGGAGAGGGCAAATAGGACACTCACTGTGGTCAAGGAAGCTTAAGCAGTGAAGACTACCAATGTTGATGGGGACTAGCAAAGGGCTAGGACAGTGTGACGAAACAGGGAGGGACTAATAGGACCAACGAAGGTTGTCACTGGCTCACATGAGCTGATCTGTGACACCACTTTCAAATCATATTGATTCTACAGCTGCAAAAGATCTTAAAGCTTTTGTCACTTTTCAGAAGTGAAAAACGAAGCAAGGAGAGGCAATTTTCACAAAATCACACAATAGCGTAAAACCAGAATCTAGACTCCTCTTTCTCCGAAACTCTTTTCTTCCATCTCACTTTCCTCTCCATGAAGGTGACGCATCAGGGCACTGACCCTTCTGGGTGGCACGTTACTGAGAGCTCATGCATGTCTCTAGCAAGACCTGGAGCAGCCTTCAAGACAAAGGTTGTCCCAACTTTTAGACGAAAATGTTCATGTTCATAATATCTGAGTGATGACCCTTCGGACAATGACCTTACAGCATCGCCAGCACTTAAAAAACAAAGTAGCGGGCGGTGCCTGTGGCTCAAGGAGTAGGTGCCGGTCCCATATGCTGGAGGTGGCGGGTTCAAACCCAGCCCCGGCCAAAAACCACAAAAAAAAAAAACAAAACAAAGTAGCAATAAACACTCATTGATAACCACCCCCACATGAGGGCATCCAGACATGGAGACACAAGATTTGCATCACACTTTGGGCACTTAATATTAACCACCTTGTCTGGTCTATGGCCTTTTAGCTTTTATGGCCAACCTTCTCAAGACCAGCAGTATGGCTGTAAGCAAACCTGGGATTTACTTGCTTTGAATTTTATCTTATATATTTCTTTCCTCATATATTGGTATGTACATCACAGATGCATATTGGCAATAATTTATTGACCCTAAACATTAAAGAAATTGTCTAAACACAGTGATAAAGCGCCGTGATCATAAATATCATCATAAAACACAATTGGTGATCCCCCAGGTGCATCTCAACAACATCTATGGAGCCTTGGGAACCTGTGGACACTTAAGTTACAGTTGCCACCTGCAACATCTGGGAAGCATAGTTTGAAAGAGAAAAAAGTAGATGCCCCTCTTATGTTAAACTTTAAAATTGGGAGTGCTTAACCCATCCCAAAATGAACGCAGGAACCACTCTAAGGCAGACTACCTGCACTCACACTGCTCCAGCCCACAGTCCAGGAATCCCCAAGTCTCCCAGGCCCCTACACGGCGCATCTGTTGGGTCTGCTCCCCTCATGGCTTGGAAAAAGAGATTCTTCTCCTAGTGACCAGGCAGCTTGTCAGCTTGTCAACACACAGGCTCCCTCCCTCCCTCCTTCCTTCCCTCCCTCCCTCCTTCCTTCCTTCCCTCCCTCCCTCCTTCCTTCTGTCCTTCCTCCCCTCCCTCCCTCCTCCCTTCCCTCCCTCCTTCCCTCCTCCTTTTCTTCCTTTTTTTTCTGTTTAGAGCAACAATAAAATTCTACAATTTAAATAAATAAGAATAACATTGTTTTCAAAGTCACACACTCTCTACTTTTTAATTTTTTATAAAAAATTTTTTAAGGTAATTGTGGAAAGCATCCCCTTTTCTCAGAAAAAAGAAATCTGATCCTTGTCCCAGTCATCTGAGATGGGAAGGGTAATTTGCTCAGTGTGTTTCCTTCTTTGCAGCATCGTTTAGGAAGTTACATGGTGGTCCCATGTCACTTGACTCTAAACACAATACAGCAAGAGAAGGAGAGGAGACCGGGACAGAGGGTAGATGTGAGAGAGGCATCTTACACCCGATCAACCTTACGGTGGCCGTGTCTATCTTCAATCCCTGTAAAGCTTTGGCCTTTGCCCTGAGCTTTGCAAGTTTCAAAGCAACGGTGTAACACTAATAACATCTAACGTTTGTTAAGCACGGCCTATGGACCACACATGTTTATAAGCCTTTACATAAATTGTACCATTTAATTTTATACCAGATGAAAGAAGCACTCTGAGGGAGCCGGGACTTAGGCACAGAGTGCTAGCTCCGCCTCCTGGCCACTGCCCTCACTCTGCCTGTCCTGAAACTATGTGGTTATTTCTAGCTCACTTTTCCATCTCCAACTCTCTCTCTCTTTTGTTTTTAATTTTTGAGACACAGTTTCACTTTGTCACCCTGGGTAGAGTGCCCTGGCGTCATAGCTCACAGCAACCTCCAACTCCCAGGCTCAGGGGATCCTCCTGCCTCAGCCTCCTGAGTAGCTAAGACTATAGGCACCTGCCACCATGCACAGCTAGTTTTTCTATTTTTAGTAGAGATGGGATCTCGCTCTTTGGCTGGTCTTGAACTTTTGAACTCAAAGGGTCCTCCCACCTCTGCCCAGAGAGCTGGTATTACAGGTGTGAGCCACCAAGCCAGCCCACCTCTGACTTTTATCTTCCAGCTTCATTTCATTCCTGCCCTCCCCTGACCATCTTCCCAGTAGTGACTCCTGTTGTCCAGCTCTGGAAACTTCTCTCTGGATCAGGGGCTCTTCCTTGAGGCACCCCCACCTACTAGAACCAACAGTTTTTGTGTATTTAAAAAATAAAATAATACCACTACATATGGATTCATCTGGGAAAAGAGTAGCCGAGACGTGGACACATTATTTGATATTCATGGCTATGGCCCTGGGAACACTACCTGGAAGTGTGAGGGACAGGCCCACGGAAACCTGCTGTCTTTTGTTTGCCTACTGAGTTAAGAGGTTTGTGTTACTGAATTGGGAAGTGAAAAAGTTAGGGTTTAAATTAGACAATGCATGACACGGGATAACATCAAATTAAAGGACTATCCTTGAGAAGGGAACACTTCTACACTGCTGGTAGGACTGCAAACTAATACAGCCCTTTTCGAAAGAAGTATGGAAGAATCTTCAAAGGTCTAAATGTAGACCTTTCATTTGACCCTGTCATCCCCTTACCAGATATCTACCCAGAAGAACATAAATCATTTTACCACAAAGACATTTGCTCTAGAATGTCAATTCATAATTGCCAAGTCGGGGAAGCACCTAAGTGCCCATCAACCCATGAATGAATCAACAAACTGTGGTATGTGTATACCATGGAGCACTACGCAGCCATTTAAAAAGATGAAGACATTACATCTTTTACATTTACCTGGATGGAGTTGAAATCCATTCTTCTTAGTGAAGTATTGCAAGAATGGAAAGATGAATATCCAATGTACTGTATACTAATATGAAATCAATATATAAACAATTACATGTTCATAAGAATAATTAAACACTATTATAGTCCAGTTTGGGGGTAAAGGGAAGCAGGAGTGGGGGGGGAGACGTGTGGCAGCAGGAGGGAGGGCAGGAGGCGAGATCTCACCCACAGTGCACATGGTGAGGGTGTAACACGCCCCCCGGGGGAGGGGCTCTTCTACAAATGGAACTTTACCCTGGAAGTGAGAACAATGTAACCAAATATTGTACCCTTATATTAATTTGAATAAAGTTTAAAAACAATTTTTTTTAAATGGAGGAAAAAAAAAAGAGAATGTCCTTCTCCCTGGCCCCTCCCTTTGGTTAGCCCAACAGGAAAATTAGTGCTGACTTTGTCATCTTCTAAAGTTCCACCTCTCTGTGGGTGCTTGTGTTTCTGGAACATTCACCCAAAAATAACAAGGTTGAGCTCTCTCCCCTGGTGTTGGCTGTGGGTTGCCCGGCTTATGTGAGGGTGTCAATCCTGGACTTTCCAGCACAAAGCAAGTGTAGATGTGAGGAAAAGGGGGTGCTGCCCCTTTAAATCCTGCAAGTGAGTTTGGCTCAGGGAAGCCAGCGGCTCAAGGTCCAGCCCCAGGAGGAGAGAGGAGTTGCAGACTCTCCATCCTCAGTGTCAGCAGTGCAGCAGGCTCCCTCGGGCTCCTGAAAGCATGGCAGTGAAGTTCGGGGCCCTCCTGCTGGCCCTCGCACTGGGCCTGGTCCAGCTGGCCTGTGCCCGCCGCAAGGTGCTGCTGCTTCTGCTCGACGGCTTCCGCTCCGACTACATCAGTGATGAGGCCCTGGAGTCGCTGCCCGGTTTCACAGAGATTGTGAGCAGGGGAGTGAAAGTGGATTATCTGACCCCAGATTTCCCCAGTCTCTCATATCCCAATTACTACACCCTCATGACAGGTGAGTTCTGGGTCCTTGCCTGGGCACACAGGGAAGGGCTGGAGTCATCCGGGAAGTAGGTAGCCCTGGGCATCAGAGTCTTTACTTAAATGCTCAGGATTTCCTAGTTCTTTGGGACACCCAAGATGGATAAGAAGTCAGTATTCCTGCCTGGGAAGACTTTTGTGATCATGGTGACGTTGTTCCCCGAAAGTTGTCCCAAGAAGTCTCAGAATGGAGAACAGAAAATTGCAGCAGCAGGTGGTATCTGAAGATTTAAACCGTGGTTATTTACTTTAGAAACAGAAATTCTAGCTGTGTTCTAAGTCCGAGTTTGACAAATCAACAGGTCTTCATGCATCCACCCCAAATTCTTTCTGTTCTTTTGCTCTGCTGTCATCTGTCATCCTGGAGTCTTTTTGGCATGTTTATTAATGTGTTGGATTGTGATTCCACAGAAGGGAGTCGTGTGTCTGAATTAATTGAGAGGAACAGGGGGGTCAGGTCGTCATATCCTTCAGTGCTACTTAGCAAGGCCAATTTCCTCTCCTTTTTTCTTTTCTTGTGCCTTTTTTGTTTATTTATTTTGTTTTTTTATTATTATTTTTTTATTGTTAAATCATAGCTATGTACCTTTTTTGGTCAGGTCAAATGACATTTTTAACTCCCAGTATCTTAAAAAAAAAAACAGCAAGGAAGGAGGGAGGGGGTGGGGCCTTGGTGTGTGCCACAAGGGGGGCAAGACAAGATTGTAAGAGGGACTTTACCTAACAAATGCAATCAGTATAACCTGGTTTCTTGTACCCTCAATGAATCCCCAACAATAAAATAAAATAAAATAAGCAGCAAACGAAAACTCAGCAAAACAAACACAACTCCCAGCTAAGCCAGACTGCTCTGGGTTGCGGAGAGCTCCCCAGCCTAAAGAGGACCTCCTTCTGGGATGGCCATTGCCCCAGGTGGGGACCTGAGAACTTCGTCCTCCCCGTGCTCTTCCACAGCCAGGCTGCTCTCTGCACACGCAGCTGCCTTCTCGCCAGCTAACCTCTGTGAGGGCAGCGAGAGGCTCTCAGAAAGAATCTAAGCAGCTGTCCGGGGAGGTTGCAAGAATGCACTGGTTATGTGAGAGAGCTCCACAAATTATGTAAACAGAAAGGGGACAAGAATCCTGCTATCTCATTACGTATTTCACAGAACGCCAAAGACTAAGGAGTCTGAAAGTGTGGACAAACATTTCTAACCCTGGGCTCGGGTTCTCTGTGTGTATGTGAAATGCCACAAACTGATGCCCCAAATTGAAAGGAAGAGATACTTTAGAATTAGGAATGAAGGCACAGACTAATACAAGCAAGGAATTTATTCATTTGTTTTTTATTTCCCCCAAAAGACACACAACGGGTCTGTCAGTTAACAAACAGAATTAACAAAAGTCCCTCCCAGCCCTACTGGGCTTGCCTCTGCCCTTGCAGGCAAGTGGTTTGCGAGCCGCTGGGTCACACACAGATGGGACTGTATGTCACGGCCAACTTCAGCTCTGTGTGGGGACCTTCCACAGACACAGCCCACCCCCGCTCCAGCTGGCTCTCAGGGCCTTGCTGGGGGACCCAATTCATAGACGGCCACCACGTGCAGGGTCAGCAACCTCAGTGGAAAATGAACAAAATCCATTTTAGAAAGGAGGCCAGTAAGTAAAAAGGGGCCATTGCAGACTCCACGGAGAAACCAAGCCAGTGACACGACCTTTTGTTTGTCAGACCCACACTCCTGATGTTGGCACAGGGAGTAATTTGCGCGAAGCCTCCATCACATGGACATACACCTTCTTTTCAGTCCTCAGGCACTTTCTCTTGCCTGGTTCTCAGGCAATAGCCCTTTCCAAGGTGGGACAGTGCAGTCCCCACAAGCATCTGAAGATCTCAGCCTCAATTCCAAACAGAGGCTGGCCTTGGGAGGCTGCAAGATCTCCCTTCTGTGTCATGTTTATGTTTTTCATATGGCAAAATATATTCTCTATTTGAAAGTCTGCTTGGCTGTAAGTTGCCTTCCATTTTGGTAGATGCTCTGCTGCACACAGGACGTGTCTGGCAAGGCTCTTGTTCACGTACAAAAGTCTCTGAGTCTGATCTGTCGTCCGCCTACTGAGCAACTTGCAGACTCGAGGTGGGCTTTGTAGCTGAGAGACTCTGGGCCTCCAAGCTGGTATCATTTCCCCTGTCTTGGAGCTGACTCAGGGCTCAATTTAGATTATTTCCCCCAATAGCCATACTTATTTTTCTACCTATGCTAAAAAACTCCTCTTTTTTTCACATGAGGAAGGATATAACCCTTGTGAAACATATGGTTTGAGCATGTGACCGTTTTATGAACCGACAACATTGTTATGCTAGATCATTTTAGTACCAAAAGATATGCTGTTGTTCCTCAGAATTCACCAGAGAGGCTACGCTCCCACTTCATTACATGAATTACTGCTCACAGAGAGAAAGCCTTTGGCGTTCTTCTCTTTACACAATGAGGAGTAAGACGGACTATTGGAAATGGTGCTGGCCTCAGAGCTAAGAGGTCGGCTCGGAGTTCTGGCAGGGGAGGCTTTGGGAGAGCCATTGTTTCACTCTGGGCCCCTGCTTCCTCAGCTGCAAAATAGAGCAAGCTGGACCACCAGGTCCTAATCAGGCCAAGATGTCAGGTGCTGCTGGATGCAGACATGGAACAGAGCAGTGCATGGGGATCTTTAAAAAGCTACGGCTGGGGCTTGGTGCCGGTAGCTCAGTGGTTAGGGCGCCGGCCACATACACTGGGGCTGGCGGGTTCAAACCTGGCCTGGGCCTGCCAAACAACAATGACAACTACAATAACAACAACAACAAAAATAGCAGGGTATTGTAGTGGATGCCTGGAGTCCCAGCTACTTGGGAGGTTGAGGTACGAGAACTCCTTAAGCCCAAGAGTTTGAGGTTGCTGTGAGCTGTAACTCCACCACACTCTACCAAGGGTGACAAAGTAAGACTCTGTCTCAAAAAAAAAAAAACCAAAAAATACAAAAATAGGGCTGACCCTCCTGGGAGGCCTTCATGTAAAAATTAAGAAATGGACCGGGTGCAGTGGATCACACCTGGGAGGCCAAGGTGGGTGGATGGCTTGAGCTCAGGAATTTCAGGCCGGCCTGAGCAAGATCAAGATCATGACTCTAAAAAAATATATATATAGCTGGGCATGGTGGCAGGCACCTGTAGTCCCAGCTACTCAGGAGGCTGAGGAAGGATTGTTCAGGCCCAAGAGTTTGAGGTTGCTGTGAGCTATGATGCCACAGCACTCTACCCAGGGTGACAAGAGTGAGACTCTGTCTCAAAAAAAAAAAGCAAATGGGCAAATAGCTGAATCTCCCTAGAGAAGGAGAATTTCGTAGGGAAGCCATGTGGACAGAGATGGGAAATCAGCAGGCATACCTGTAAGGAACCTTGGAAATCATTTTGCCCAGTCACCAATGTGAGGCCACTGTGGTTGATGACTTATTTTACCTCAAAATGTGTTGGCTTTAGGACAAAAGTTAACAGAATTCCAATAGCAACCAAGAAGATCCATCTAACCAATCGATTGCTAGGAACACAGAATCTTAACACAGGGCCTTTCCCCTAGGGAGAAGACATTCAGATATGGAGGAGAGATATTCGGAGAAAAGACGCCCACTAAAACTCTTAAAAGAATGGCTAGTAGCTGAATTGTGTCCCTGTCTCCTCACTCCCAGTTCAATTCCAACCTCCAGTACCACAGAAGGCAACTGATATTCAGAGATCAGGTTTTTACAGAGGTAATGTAAGGTACGCTGAGCCCATTTGAATGGGACCCTATTCCAGTATGACTGGTATGTTCTTAGAAGAAGATGAGACAGCAGGGATATTCGTTCACAGAGACCAGGCCGTGTGAGGACATGGCAAGCCGAGGAGACAGGTCTCAGGAGACCCCAACCCTGCTAGCACCTTGTTTGTGGACTTTTATCTTCCAGCACTGTGAAAAATAAATTGCTGTTGTTTAAGCCACTCTGTCTGTGGCAGCAACCAAGCAAACTAACACGCAAAGGATGGGGGCAGATTTCCCAATGCGCTACACAAGGCCGGAGGACAGGAGAAGAGAGGAGAGGGGAATTTTCTTCCAGTTAGAGTAGCGTGAAAGAGCATTTCGTGGAGGTGAGAGCTGGGTGGGAAGGGACAGCCCCAGCATGGTCCATGCCTTTATGTCATCACTTCAGGCCCCAGTTCTCTTTCCAGTGAGCTGTGTGTTTACTTAAAACACAACCAGAGTTTGAATGCCGTGGGAAAGTTTTCTGTTTCCATCCATCTTACTGAGCATCTTTTTGCAAAGTTACTTTCTCTTTGGGGTCAAGCCACATTTGATTAAAGCATAAAATCAATGGAAGAAATCAGTGACTTCAAGGCAGGTCATGGGGAGGAGAAAATACTGTATCTCCTTTGAGGCAGCAAGATGCAGCGTCGTTTCACTAATTCTCCTGGCAGCAGTTCGTAGCAGCTGGGGGGGAAGCCAGTGCAAAATTTTATCTTTACTGCAAATAACCTACCTATAGATGAACATAGGCTGAAGCAAGTTTGCTATATAGGATATTATTATTTCAACACTTGGACACTTGTAAATAGCATGCAGGGAGGTTAGGTGTTTTGCTGCAGGCATCAGAGAACTGAGATCAGGAGTCTGGTGCCACATAGCAGGACGTAGGCACAGGTCCTGGGGTGGCCAGGAGGTTGTCCATGTGGTCTGAGACCCAGGGGCACTCGGGGAGATGGTGGGAGCCGAAATAACAGTACTCCCTTATGGAATCAAAGCAAAACCTAGGATGTCAACTGCTTAGAATCAATGTTTGTGCCAATGCTATTTCTATCACAAGCCTAGAAATTATGTGTGACACAAATTCTAACCAGATACCTGGGACCTGACATTCTGGAGTAAAAACCAACAGAGTAAGGTAGGCTTCTCCCCACAATGTCACTGGCACTAGCTACTTTTAAGAAAATATCTGATTTAAATTAAAACTGGCTGTCACTTGGACCAAAGGAAATCAGTGTAGAGAGTGCCTGAACAATCAGATTTTGAAAAAAGCCCGCATGTTCAGGTTTCTACAGAGCTCAGCCTCCACTTGGGGGAGAGCTGCTCACAGATCCCTGCACACTCCCACCTTCAGGCAGGGCTCTCGCACGGGGATATCCCCCAGCTAGTCATCTGCCTTGAATCTAGACACCTCTTCAGTTAAATGGTCCATATTTGGAGTGCTTCCTCCTCTTCCCATTCTCTCCTACACCAAACCCAGACACCCTGCTGTTTGTCCCAGTGCCCTCCCAGTGGTCCTGGCCACCCCCAGCCAGGAGAGTATTCGCATGTCCTCTGGACAGCCCACTGGGTTCCAGGGCCCTGGTCTCTCTTGGCTTCTTCCTCTTTCCTCCTTTTCTTTTTTTTTTAGACAGAGTCTCACTCTGTTGTCCTGGGTAGAGTGCCGTGCCGTCATCATAGCTCACAGCAACCTCAGACTCCTGTACTCAAGTGATCCTCCTGCCTCAGCCTCCCAAATAGCTGGGATTATAGGTGTGAGCCACTGCCCAGCTAAGGCTTTGAAAGCTAAATCAAGGACACTCCAATAAGCTTCTCCTTCCTTCCTTTTCCACTTCAAACCTTTGAACACCTAGTGAAGAGCACCCTTGAGGTAGAACTTGCCGACTGGCCAAGGAGGGAATGTGAACGAACTGAAAGGAAGGGACCCAGAGGTAAGATACTCAGAAGTCAGAATAAAGGGCTCCTACTAGTAGAGATGGGAAAGTGTTAAGGGCTGTTCATTTCAGATTTATTTGGAGAAGGAAATTTTCATCCAATTGTATTCCAAGTTGAGTAGGGGATTCATCCAGAGTTGGCGCTTTAGGGAATCACGAGGAGGGTTTCCGAAACCAGCAGAATACCCTGGGAGTAAGGAGAGAAATCTTGAGGGTCTTGAGGGTCCCAGTAGACCGCAGTAAATGGACTTCCTGTCTCTTGCTTGCTACACAGTTGGGAGAGAACATTTGTCATAGATGCCCAGTTAGAATCTACTTTCTCACCTGCACGAACTTTTGCCTAAATTTTGTCATTTACTTTTCAGAAATACCTAACAACATCTTTCCACTTTCCTACTTAAAAGTACAGTGTCTGTCATGAGGCAGGGTTATTCTAACCAGAGAAGCAGGGGAGGTGCGGGGCATCCGAAGCCGGGGAGCGTTCTCACCACCCATGCCTCCAGTGTGTGGGGGGGGATATGCTCTGAGAATTTTCAGAAATAATGTCTCCTGGCACGACGTGATTTATGCTGCCATTGACAAATCTCTCTGCACTGAAATGCCACCTTTCAAAGACCAGTTAGAATGGCTTCCATGGTGCCAAGAGGTAGTTCTGATTACAGGGCATTCAGCTACTAGAAACTTACTCCCCGAAGAGAGGAATGGTTGGGGTCGTGGGTGAAACTAAAATGTGGCAAAGGGTTTTCATAGTAACAACAGCAAGGCCTTGTTGAAGGTTAACCCACATGGAGCCACTGTGGGCTGCGAATCACAGCGATCCCGGCCCCACCTGCTTCCCTGTGCCGAGGAGGCCGAGGAGGGAATGTGAAAGAACTGCTGATGGACAGGGTCACAGAGGCCTCTGGGAGTTTGCCCACACCAGGCTGCTCTGGGTACCTTCAGCATCATAAACGCTATGCCAAAAATCGGTTAAAAGACATTTAAAATGAATTCGGAGGGAGGCTGACTCAGCGTGTCAACCTTCATATCAGAGACACTTTAAATAACCTCTCCTTGGGTTTCAGAGTCCTCTGTGAACAGGCTTGTTGTGTCTTCATCCTAACCAGGCAGGGACCTTGGGGGCAGGTCTGGGGTTCCCGCAGGCCCTGGGGGTAGCATTTGGCTCCTGTTAGAGGCTTTGCTTGATCTCGACCAACTCCCGTTCCCAGCCCTCTCTGTGGCAAGAAGAAAAGACGCAGCTCACAGGTCCTGCAGTGACGTGTGGGCAGCATGGCTGACACAGGGGCTGCCTGGGCCGAGTCATACAGAGAATTTCGGTGATGCAGGAACTCCCCCTACGCTTTTGGGAGTCAGTGCTTCTGCCGTCGCCTGGTCTGAGGCAGGAGGAGCAGTGTAAGGTCTGCAGCAGAGCCACCACAGGGACTCAGGCACGCCTGGAGGCTGGGCCCGTGGGCAGCTGTGAACAGTCTCAGCCGTCAACTAGGTTTCCCAACCGGGCAGGTCTGGAGGCCCCTGTGTGCCAGAGGGCAAGAGAAAGGGAGGGAGGGAGCCAGCAGGACTTGGGATGGATGGCATCACCTGTCACCTTCCTATCCTGAGTTTTTCCTGCTATTTAACAAGAGAAGACAGGGCAGATGGAGCCCTGGGTCAGTAGTGCAGTTAGAGAGTGCTGGATGTGTGTTGGGAATGTTTTAGACACTGGAGATGCTGCAGTAATGTTCCCAGGGGCCACTTAGAGGGCAGCAGAGGGAAAGGGTGTCTGGGATGGGCCCCCAGTGACACTCTGTGTCCCTGGCCCCAATTTTACCACTTTGACCTGTTTTTTACATTTGAAGGAAGTGGCCTGTAGTGAGGCCACTGGGCACTGAGTGTTGGTGACAAGGACTGGCCTGAGGGAGGAAAGGGTGGTAGCAGACATCCCTGTCTATGGATGTTGGGCTTGGGACACCCACAGCATTTGCCTGAAGGGTCCCTGGGCCAGCAGTCTCCGTCCTCTGGATTCTGCCCAAACCAGCCCTCTGGTTCTGTAGCGTGTCTCCGGCCTGAGGAGTTGTCTGTATGTGCGAGGATTTGCCTTCACAGGTGGATGTCGGAAAACATTCTGTTCTAAGGCTGAAGACAGAAACCTTAAACAAATGGAAATGTTTGGGGAGAAACCTCTAATATTGGGGCTCAGCCTGCCCCAGCCCCCTCCAGCCTCTGCCTCTGTAGCCCAGATTCCTGACAGTGTGTGAAAGGGTCGCTCCCCAGCAGCCGTGTGAACGTGAGATGGACACTCCCTGGGACGCTGTCCTGGCCTGCAGGACGTCCGGTCTCAGAGCCCACCAGAAAGGAAGGGTGTGCTGCATTGAAGAGACACTGGTTAAAGCCCCTGGGAAGTGCCACCACCAGGCACTTGAAATGTTCCAAGCAGTGTGTTCCATGTGGACGTGGCCAGTTATGTTAAAACATTTCCACACATAGTCTGGGCAAGTTAGCTCACACCTGTAATTTCAGAACTCTGGGAGGCCAAGGTGTGCGGATCCCTGGAACTCAGGAGTTCAAGACCAGCCTGAGCAATAGTAAGACTTCATCCTTACTAAAAATAAAAAAACTAACTGGGCATGGTGGTGGGTGCCTGTAGTCCCAGCTACTGGAGAGAATGAGGCAGGAGGATCACTGAGCCCAGGAGTTTCAGATTGCTGTGAGCGATGATGAGGCCACAGCACTCTACCCAGAGTGAGACTGTGTCTCAAAAAAAAAAAAAAAAGATACGCAAGAAATTCAGAACCGTGCTCACCTAATGGGGTGGCAACCGACAGATGGGAGACAAAGATGGGACAGAAACATCTTGTGCCTGTCTCTTTGAACAATGTGAATTACTTATCTATTTGAAATAATTAAATTTAAAAATGCATCCATATCCAACAGGACTTCTACATCTCTACTTGAACAAGCAAATGTTATTATTCAATATTGGTTAAGCTCCCCACTTGTGATTTAGGGAAATACAGTCGCATTAAAAGATTATTTTTAAAAGTGTTTCTAGCCACACGCCTGTAATCCTAACACTGTGGGAGGCTGAGGCAGGTGGATTGCTTGAGCTCAGGAGTATGAGACCCCATCTCTACTAAAAACAGAAAAACTAGCCGGGCAGGGTGGTGGTGTCTGTAGTCCCAGTTACTCGGGAGGCTGAGGCAAGAGGATCACTTGAGCCCAGGAGTTCGAGGTTACTGTGAGCTGTGACACTAGGCATTCAACCCAGGGTGACAAAGTGACACTGTCTCAAAATAAGTAAACAAACAAATACAAACAAATAAATAAATGAGAGGTGTTTCCCAGCCTAGCGGTCATAAAGCACTGTTTTGTGATGTGGTTTCCTCAGTCTGTTCTGTAGACACGCAGCCAGGGCTCAGGAGACCTGTGGTAAATAAAGGCTGCTGTCACCGTCCTTCTCTGGACACTGCCACCATCTCTGGGAGCTGCCACTGTCCCTCTCAGGAGCAGCACTAAAGACATTTGCTGAGACCCCACCTCGTGTGCAGCCACTGGAGGGCTTCTGTCCCCTGAACTGCTGGGCAGGGCAGGCTAGCCCCCAGGGCAGTTCCCCAGCTATGGGTCTGTACTCTGGAGGGTGGGTAGTGTCCACATGAGGGCCCAGTGCTTGCTCAGAGAAGGACAAGATCCATATGGGCTGGACACCGGCTTGGTGCCAGCGGCTGCACGTCTGTCCAGCCCCCTGATGGAAACCTCAAGTTGTCTCTCTTTTTCCTGGGCACTGAGTTTTGTTATTGGACCTCACCTGTTGGCTGAGGTTGCTCTATTTCCTAACAGTCTTCTTACTGAATTCATAAACCTCTCTAGATCTCACTGGATCCCGGATTCTTCCAGCCCTGCTCCCCTGCACATCTAACTGTAATTGTGTCCACTCTGTCATCCTGGACCTCCTGGTATCCCTCTGTGGGTGTGTCTAATTCCAGGTTCCAGTTACTCCCAGTCTGGCCCATTCCCATGCAGCTGAGTCAGCTGACCAAATCCCAAATCGTGACACCCCTCCCTGAACATTTCTCTGCATGCCTGTCACAGTTCACATACGGGTGCTTTTGTCCGTGTAAAATATAACACTAAAACTATGTGAATGAGCTTGGGAACATGTGACAAACCCTTTATGTTCCCAATTCCAATTTCCCCCCGAAGACATTCAGAATTATAAAACGTGAAAAGCAGGTGACTTAGAAATGCTAGTGCATTTGTCTTGTTGTGCAGAAGGACACACGGGCCCAGGAGTCAGATCCAGCAGCTAGACGAGGGTGGACCCACACTGGTGCGGGTCTGGAGTTGGGGCTGGTGTCTTTCCCCTCAGGGGATCAGATGGAGGCCCCTCCTGCCTGTGCCCCCAGGTGGGCCTCTTTGCCGGCCTCTCAGCGTGGCTCTGGGTACTCCTGCTTGGTCTTCCCAGGGTTGCTTTTGTTTTTTTCTCAGTCCCCATTAAGATGTCCCAGGATGATGAGCTGGAATGGAAATGAGATTCAGAGCAGTGTGTGTGTGTATTTCATTAAAGATCTGGCCAATGGGGAGATCTGGCCGAGGAGCCACCAGAAGGTTGCAGGTGGTGCTTGGACACAGCTCAACCATCCTCCCTACTTTCTTACGCAGAAGGTTGTCATTGAAGACTGGCCCTATTCCTTAAAGTCCTTACATAATTACACCAAGTTCGGATGGAACAGATAGGAAGAGCTTGTTCCAAAGAATTTCCTCTCAATGCATATTACAGCATCTAGCTAATAGCCAAAAGCATCAAATGAAAACACAGCGACTTTGCCCAGTTCCCAACCACCTGTTTGCCTGCCTGCTCTTTTGAACTGACTGACTGGGTGGGTGTCCTGGAAATGCACCCTGGGAGACTCCCTAGAGGACAGCAGACCCATCCCTAACCTTCTAAGGAGGGATCATCAGAGATCTCACAGCCAGTTGTGAAATCCCTGCTGGGTGGAATTCAGCATGTCCTCCTCACCTACCCCTTTTAACTTCCCTGGTTTTGTTGGCAGCTCTCTGGGAACTGTCTGTCCTTTCTCTGCTGGTAGCACCTGTTCCCTCCAAAAGGGCTTGGCTCCCTTCCCCTCAAGCCCACAGCCCAAGCCCTAGAGCTGTCCCCCACCTCTTTCTCTTTCAAGCCACAGTAAGATGTCCTCCCGCTGAAAGACTTGACCTCTAGACAGTAACATTTCAGAGCTAGATGGTACCCTGAGATCTTGCTATTTCCATTCATTTGCCGATCCCTTTTCCACCATCTGGCTGAACCACAGAGCTTGTTAATTACACCAACATGTGTGTTGACATACACCCTACAGCACATTCGCATAGGAATGTCATTCATTTGAGGGCATACTGGACATCTACTATGCGCAAGGAGCTGTTCTAAAGATGACCAGGGTATGGTCTCTCTCTGGGACAAGCTTGCGATTACATTGAAGTGATGAGATATGTGTTGAAGTAAATATAATCATAAGATGGAATAGGCTGGCAGGAGGGAAGCCAAGATCATCTCTGAGAGTATGTGGTGGGCAGGGAAGGGTCCCTGAGCTAATAGTTATTTGAGTAAAGCCTGAAGGATTCTGACAGGTTGACACCTGGAGGAAGGGCCCTGAGGGTGGACGTCCGCACAAGCCAAGGGGAGAGGGGGGCCAACCGGGGAGGATTACAGCAAGAGAAGAGCAGCTTACCAAAGACCATTCTAGCAAAGACCTAAAATGAAAATAGGATCCCAGCAGGGTCAAAGTGATTACAGAAAGACAGAGCCTCTAGTAGAAAAAGGTCCAGTTATCAAACTGAAAAATGAGGGAAAACAAGAAACACAAATGTCACTAGGTTAGGAGATTTGTACTTAGCAGGGTTTGCTTGTGAGACCCTCTAGAGAGCGGTAAGGAGGAAAAATGCTCTATAAGTAAATTCTTCATTTGGGAGATTTGGGGCTGGCATTTGCCTGCATGGCTGGGAATCTTGAGGCTGTTACTTCGTCTCCATATGCTATAATAATTAGGTCCTATTATTGATGACAGATTTATTGTCGTCATTGATTGAGATTGTCTCAATAACTGCTTTATTGATGTATAAGTTACATACCATGAAGTCCACCCAGGTTCATCCACATTGTACTAGTCCATTATTCCTTTTTTTTTTTTTTGAGACACAGTCTCACTCTGTCACCCTGGGTAGAGTGCCGTGGCATCACAGCTCACAGCAACCTCAAACTCTTGGGCTCAAGCGATTCTCCTGCCTCAGCCTCCCAAGTAGCTGAGACTACGGGTGCCTGCCACAACGTCTGGCTGGTTTTTTTGTTTTTCTCTGTTTTTAGTAGAGAGTGGTCTTGAACTCCAGAGCTCAATAAATCCACCTGCCTCAGGCATAAGCCCCTGAACCCATCCACATTATTCCTTTTTATTGCTAAAAAGTATTTTACTGTGTGGACAGAACGTATTTTGTTCATCTGTTCAGTTGATGAGCATTTGGGTGGTGTCCATCTGCAGGCTATTATGCATAGCACTGCTGTGAATATTTGCCTCTGAGTCTTTGTGTGGATATATGTTGTTGCTTCTCCTGGGTATCTACCCAAAAGTGAAATCACTGCATCACAGGGTCATCCTATGTTGAACATTTCAAGAGACTTCCAAGACCTTTTTCAAAACAGCTGCCCCATTTTACATTTCTCACCCACACTTATTATTGTCCTTTTTTAATTTCAGCTTGCTTGTTCATTCTTCTTCGTTTGAAGTCCTCTTGTTCATTTTCTTCTTCCTCTGGCGATGCTCTTTCCCGCTGCCTCCCCAGTAGCTGGGATTACAGACGCCCACCACAATGTCTGGCTCTTTGATGTTAGTAGAGACGGGGTCTTACTCTGGCTCACTGCTGCTCGTACTGGTCTCAAACCTCTGAGCTCAGGCAATCCACCCATCTCGGCCTCCCACAGCGCTGGGACTACAGGCGTGAGCCACCACGCCCGGCCATTACTGTCCTTTTATTACAGCCATTCTAGACGGTGTGAAGTGGCCTCTCACGGTGGTCTTGATTCACATTTTCCTATAAAGTAATAACACCTAACATCTTTCTGTGTGCTTCTTGGCTATTTAATAACTTCTTAAGAAATGTTCATTCATTTTACTCATTTTTAAAATTAGGTTATTTGTCTTTTTATTTTTAGAGGAGTCCTTTCTATATTCTGGATGTACATTTTTTTATTGCAAATATTTCCCCCAGGCTGCCTGTTAGTCTGTTTGCATTGCTACAAAGAAATAGCTGGGGGAAAAAAAGAAAGAAAGAAATAGCTGGGACTGGGCAACTTATGAAGAAAAGAAGTTTATTTGGCTGACTGTTACTTTACCACTTGTGGGGGTTTTTTTGGTCATAGCTAAGAAATAATTCCCTAACCCAATATTATAAAGACTTGCTTTCTTGTTTTCTTCTAAGGGGTTTATACTTCGAGCTTTTGTATTTAGGCTTATAACCCATTTTAAGTTAATTCGTATGTATAACATGAGGTACTTGTCCCAGCACCATTTGTTGAAAAGACTATTTCTCTCCCACTGAATTGTGTTTGTTTTTTTTTTTTTTTACATATGTGTCAACTGAACTTAAGGTTAAAGTTTATTCTTGGGCTCTTGGTTTTATTCCATCAATCTATTGATTTCCATGTCTGTCATCATGCCAGGTTCACACACACATGTTTTCTACAGCTTTGTAGTAAGTTTCAAAATCAGGATATGTAAGCCCTCCAACTGTTTTTTAGTTTGTGAAAATTGTTTTGGCTCTTCTGAGTCACTTGTACTTTCACATAAAATTTGAGATGAGCTTGTGAATTTCTGCAGAAAAGGCAGTTGGCTTTTGGATAAGGACTGTGTTGAATCTGTAGACCAGCTTAGGGCGTACTGCCAGCTCAGTCTTCTGATCCATGAACATGGGATGTCTTTCCATTTATTTTAGTTCCGGTTTTCTTCAGTAATACTTTGTAGCTTTCAGTATACATTCTGCACTTCTTATGTCGAGTATTTCTAAGTATCTTAATCTTTTTGATGTTTTTGTGAATGGAATTATTTTCTGAATTTCATTTTGGCAGTATGTAAAATATAAGTGATTCGAGGGTATTGTTATCTTACTACCTCGCTGAATTTATTAGTTGAAATAGGTTTTTTGGTGCATTCCTGAGGGTTATCTGCACATAAGAATATACAAGATCACATTTTCTGTGAGTAAAAACAGATACTTCTTCCTTTCTCATCTTGATGTCTTCAACTGATCCTTACACTTGCCTTGGGAGTTGTGTAAAGGCATTTTACAGATGATAGAACTTCAGACTAGAGAAGGTAAGTCCCTTCTCTCACCTAGGCAGGACGTTAGTAAATAAGGACCAGCACAGAAGACTCCTGTCTCCCCCTTTATCACTCAGTATTTTCCCCACGCTGCTTCCAGTTGGTAGAATCAGAATCTGGAAGACAATGGATTGCCTGTTTCCTTCAACACTCCTATTGTCTTCCTTTGTTATAAGCAGCCAGACCAGCCAAGCAGGGAGCAGAATGTACATTTCCCAAATGTCTGCTGTATTTTGTTCGACGCTCAGTGCAAGGTGCATTCAAATACTATTTCGTACAACATCACAATTATCCCCATTTTATAAATTTAGAAATCCAGGCTCTGAGACATGAAAGGATTTGTCCAAGATCACAGAACCCATACATGAAAGAACCTTGAGCACAAAACCCTGGGCTCCTCCCCTACGTCAGGCTGCCTCTTCCCCCCTGCCTCCAAGGACGCAGCTCTCAGAGCAGCACTGTCCTGTGTGCCATTGGAGTGTCCCTCCCTGGACAGTGATCTTGTGGTTGCACCATGCCCATGGCATGCACCCGTACATGCAGACACCTGTGGTGCATGAGTCCCTGCCCTTCCAGGCTTCCTCCAGAACAACCAACCTCCTAGGGAACTATTTTTAAGGCTTCCTTTGTGTGTCTCAATGAACAATGTGAACAATAGCGCTTCTGGGTTGAGTATAAAGGACAGGATTCAATCTCAGACACTTAGCTACTTTTCTCCCATGGTCAAGGCTGCACAGTTGTGAGAAATCGTTCATACAGGCCTCTTTTGAAAAGCCACATCTGGGACACTGACCCAGACCGCCAAGATGCAGCTCTGGACAAGTTGTTTGTAATTTTACTTGGTTGTGAGGGCCTGGGGGGAAGTGTGGTGCCAAGGAGGGCAGGATCTAACTCACCCTGTATCCCACTCATCTTGTCTCAAGCTCTGTGCATTCAGTAGGCACTCAATAAATGCCTTCTTGTGTTTGTTTGTTTGTCTGTTTGTAACAGAGTCTCACTCTGTTGCCCTGGGTGGAGTGCCTTAGTGTCATAGCTCACATCAACCTCAAACTCTTGGGCTCAAGCGATACTATTGCCTCAACCTCCCTAATAGCTGGCACCAGCTAGTTTTTCTGTTTTTAGTAGCGATGGGGTCTTGCTCTTGCTCTTGATCTCCTGAGCTCAAGCAACCCATTCACCTCAGGCTCCCAGAGTGCTGGGATTAATAGGTATAAGCCATTGCACCCAGTTCTTTTTTTTTTTTTTTTTTTTGAGACAGAGCCTCAAGCTGTCGCCCTGAGTAGAGTGCCATGGCATTACAGCTCACAGCAACCTCCAACTCCTGGGCTCAAGCGATTCTCCTGCCTCTGCCTCCCAAGCAGCTGGGACTGCAGATGTCCGCCACAACACCCGGCTACTTTTTGGTTGCAGCCGTCACTGTTTGGTGGGCCCAGGCTGGATTCAAACCCGCCAGCTCAGGTGTATGTGGCTGGTGCCTTAGCCTCTTGAGCCACAGGTGCAGAGCCTGCACTCAGCTCTTGCATTTGTTTTAAACTTGCTCCAAGCTACTTTATCCTGCTAGTCAGCTTTCCTTTTCAGCTATTATCTTCCCCATCTGTCCCTCCTAACAGAAAAGGAATTGCTGCTGCCAGTCTATCACGGGTGACATCTTTAGTTTATAGCAGATAAAACATCCAAATGGACCCAGCAAAGACCACCTCAGACAAAGCCCACTGACTTTCTTTGCCCTCTTCTCCCCAACGCCAGTTGACATGCAACCTGGGATAGGCCATAGAAACACAGAGCAGAAATGGAAATAATTAAGTAAGTTGCAAATTCAAACGCTACAAGACACAAGTAGGCACCAAACTTAAGCTCTTAGGGTTTACCTTTTCACAAAATTCCACATGGGTGAGTCATCCAGTACTCCGGTGGTTTAAACAACCCCTTTTGTATTACCCAGGAGATTTTAGGTTTGGGGAGCTTAAGCCCCCCATATAACAAAGAGTCTGGAAAAGTTCTCAGAAACAACAGTTCCCTCTGGTGACTCGGTGTGCGGTGGAAAGCATTCCGTTTTAGCCCAGCAGCTCTATTTCCAGGTGGTTTCGTGGTCAGCAGGAGAATATGATTTTTTAATAACATAAAATAAAAAGGCAATGCTTTTGCCAAAACAAGATTACTGTGCATTTTACTCAGCCATGTTTTATATCCTCTCTATTCATGGCCAAGCTCAACCACATTGTCCCCTCCCTGTGCTCACTGACAGACTGATCCTGGGCTCTGGCCAGGCCATCCTCCCATGTCTCTTGAAGACATTCCAGGGAGGAGAGCCACACACCAAGGACACAGGCGAGATCTAAACTTAGCGACCTCAAGTGTCTTTGGGCTCAAATTTATTTCTAAAAATCTTAGGGTCTGGAGGACTCTAAGGAGTGAATTCCAATGCTACTGCAGTGTCCTCTTTATCTCCTATTTTGCCTTCTTCTGTGCCTTTACCTCTGAGATCCCCTGGCCTTTGCATGCCAGAGAAGGCGGGGCTGCTGTTTGGGGACCTGTCCCCTCACTGCCCTGGCTACTGAGCCTGACTGACTGGCTTAGGAAGGTGACTGGTCATTCATCTCCTTTTAAAGCATGAATTTAGCCTTTATATGTCCCTACCTCTAGTTAAAATTCAAAGTTATGATTTAAAAAGAGAGAAAATGGCTTGGCTTGAGGTAGGATTTTGGAGCTTAGAAACTTAGGCCAGAAATTTCTGTTTTAAATCACCATCCTTCACTGCCAATTTCCCTAAGGAACATAGTTTAATTCTTTCTGGGAAATAGCTAATGGACTCCATTCCCTATGCTTTCCATGGAGTAACCCCTACGTAGAGTCATGGCCGGGGAGGGAGGCGGCTGAGAGGAGCCCCCCGGAGTGAACTGAGGAAGTACTTATTACATCTACACACCCCCTTCCCCAGCACCGCCAGACTGGCTCCACATACAGAGCCTGCGGTTCCAGCCTCTGTCCTAAAGTTGTCCCCCCAGACCAAACGGCCACCCCAGAAGGCCACAAATGGAGGGTGCAGGAAATTAAATTTTTTAAGAATGGCAAATACACTGGCTTAGTTCATCACCTTTTCCATCCTTTTACTCATAGCAATCTTTCTAGATGCATTCAGAGTTAAGTCTAAGGGTTAATGGGCCCAGAGTTTGACCTCTACACGAAATCAGGCCCTTGCCTCTCTCATAAAGAAACAACAAGTGAAATGCAAAGATGGTCCTTATGGTGGGTCGGGGGATTAACAATGAGCTTCTGAGATGTCTTCATTTGGAAATAGGCCTTCCCTGTGTAAGTGACGATGCATTTTCCAGAATCTTTTCTCCTAAGAATTGCTTCTCCCTCCAGCTAACTTGCTCCTAAATTTTCAGATCTCTGATACAGTGTGGCATCAGTTTTCACACGTGGCTTCTTCTGAATTTGTTTTATTTCTTCCATGAGATGCCTGTCTGTGGTCCCAGAGAGGTTATTTCGAGCAACCACCAGCGCAGGCAGCAAGACCCCGCCCAGCTCCGGTGCAGCAGCTTCCGGGTGGGCTGCCCTGCCCATGACACAAGAGAACACAGTTTCCCAGATCTGTAAATAATATGGAGGCGAGTTGAAAATGGCAGGTGGGGAAGAAATTGCCTTTTTTGTTTGGAACAAAAGCTTAGGACAGGTTTGATTTTGTGAAATCAATGGGGTTGGTATTTTGAGAAAATGTTGCATTGTAGGTCTTGGGCTACACCCCACAGACACCAACCTCAGTTCACGTTTCCATATGGAGATATCATTGGGAAAAGCTTAATGCACAATGCAAACCAAACTTGACTTCTAGACGTGAAGCATAAACACGAGAAGACCACTGGGTTTGTTCAACCCATGGCCTTATTGCCCTCTTTCCTGGGCCCGTGCTGCACCCCACTGCCCAGAGGACAGAGTGGCCCATGTTCTTACTCTGTGTCCTTCCCCGAATCCTCCTGAGCCACTTACACTTCTCAGGGCTTCCATCTTTTCTCTTATATATAAAAAATGAAGGTTATGATGGTACCTACGTCAGGGTTGGTGCAAGCATTAAGCAAATACTTGGTATCCTGTGTGGTACCTGTTAGCCATGATGGACAGGTCTTGGCCCTTCTGCCCAGGGAGCTGCATCCGAGGTCAAACTGCTGGGGTCGAGTTCCTGGCTCTGCCACGCACCAGCTTCATGAGCTTGGAACAGCAATTTCGCCTAAGCCTCTGTGCAGTGGAGATAATAATGGTACCTGCCTTAGAAGGCTGTTTTGTCCTGTTTTCCTCACCACTTTTCTCCTCCTCTTCTCACCACACAGGCCTGCCACCTTGGTGGACATCAGACCCAGTGCCGCTGGAGGGGCAGGATGTTGGGTGGGGGGATGGCTTACAGCAGATCACAGTGGATTTTCTAAGGGTCGTATTTTCCCCCCAAAAGCTGCCATCACAAATCCCCTTCTACATGTTCTTTTGGCAATGTGACACTGACACTTCTCCATCAAGTGGTGGCCCCTGTTTTTGAACCTTGATGGACTTTATCGTGACAAGCTCTGACCAAAAGATACCAGAGAAGTGATGCTATGTGCCTTGTGGATCTAAGTCACAAAAACTGGTATTTTCTCCTTGCTCTCTTGGGTCACTCACTCCTGGCACATGGCCTCCACCCTGTAAGGAAGCCCAGCGGCCACATGGTGAGGCCATAGGCACCCATGGCCTGCAGCCACTTCCAGCCTCAGTGGTCAGGTCAGCCCCACCCAACTTTTGAGCTGCCCTTGCTGGTGCCACATACAGGAGAGGAGAGCCGCCCCTCCCAGGCCCTGCCTGAACCACAGATTTGTGAGCCGAATTGACAACTCTCGTTGTTTTAAGCCCCTTAACTCTGAGGTTGTCTGTTACAGAACAACAAATAACTGAGATAGCGAGGCACGGCGGCTTATGCCTGTAATCCCAGCACTCTGGGAGGCCAAGGCAGGAGGATCCCCTGAACTCAGGAGTTCCAGACAATCCTGAGCAAGAATGAGAAGCCATCTCTACTAAAAATAGAATAACTAGCTGGGTGTGGCAATGGGCACCTGTGGTCCCAGCTACTCCGGAAGCTGAGTCAGCATGGCACTCTACCCAGGGCAACCGAGTGAGAGTTGGTCTCAAAAAACAAAAAAAACAAAAACAAAAGTTACACAGCCACTCACTTCAATGTAAAGAACATACAGGCCAAATACAAATTCTAAAAAAAACCAGCCTGTTTTCAGAGAATAGTTTCACTTGGGAAGAGAGAGATTAGGGGAATAAAAGGAACAGAAGTAGGTTCAGATCATCAACGGTCACTAAAATCCTGAGATAAAGGTTAAGGGGAGCTTTACGGCAGAGAGAGGAGGCTGACACCCTCTGAGCCCACTGGCCCATCTTAACGGGCATCAAAAGTGGGAGGAGGAAGACCCAGCACCACCCACAGGGGATTCTTGCTGAAAAGCAATAGAACCCGAATCTTATGAGACCCTCTAGCTCAGTGGTTCTCAACCTGTGTGTCGCGATCCCTTTTTAACAATGAAAATACATTGCGGCGTTAGGAAGGTTGAGAACCACTGCTCTAGCGGAAGCTAGTAGTTTGCAAGAAATACCAGAAACACCAGCTGAATCCAGAATACTGGGTATTTGGACAAATAATCCAGTTTCCTCAATAAATAAATGGAGAACAACTGATAAATAAAGACAAAGTGGAGAAGAACCATCACAGGTTACAGGAGACTCAGGCCTAACCAAATACAATGCTGCTCAAAGAAACTAGCGGCATTTGTAAGATCACTGGGGAAAACTGGACTTGGAGTTATTTTCGTTGTATTGTTGGGTGTGATAACAATAGTATGGGGCTTGTTGAAAAGTTCTTCAGTGCTAGAGATAGGCAGAGAAGTCTTATAAGATGTCTGGAATTTGCTTAAAAAATATTTACAGTGCAGGGAGGAAGACATAGGAAACCAGGGCAGAACACTGTCCCTTGAGACCACAGTGGTTTTTGTACACTTGAAAACTGCCACCTGTCTCTCCATGAGAGGTAAACTGAGGCTGCTAGCACAGTTAACAAAACTAGTGTGAGATCAGCCCCAGGGGAGCAGGCTTTGGAGTGATCACAGCAGGCTGGGGAGGCCTGGTGCTCAGAAGCTGTCCACAGCTGCGACCCAGGTGGGTCTCAAGAGGTACTCAAGTGTCACCCTCTGCAGCCAGGGCCCAGCCCTGTGAGCTCAGGAGGAGAAGGGCAAGACGGCCTTTGTGAGGAGGTCCTGGCTCCTGCAGGCAGAGGCAGGGGTGGAACAGGAGCAGGACCCAGTGTCTCCTTTGCCACCTTGGTCCCACTGCAGCCTCAGTGTCCCTTTCCAGAGAGCATGTTTTTATATTGGGGGCATTTCTTCCCAGCTCAGCCACCAAGAGGAAAGGATTCTCCCTGCTTAGGCTGGACCCTGGAACAACAGGGTCACAGTGGCAAGGATATGGTTTCCTCACTGGCCTAGCTTGGGACAGACGCTTGCCCTCTGCCCTCTCTCTATCCCAGAGAGGAGGGGTCCTGGGAGCCCCCTAACTGGCCCCGGGCCCGGGCAAGGAGCTGCACCAGGGTTGTTAGAAGTTAAATATCTATATGGTGACCTTCCCAAATTGTGATTTAAAAAAAAATCTGCCTCAATGAAAAGAGAAATGAAGATATGGGCAGGAGAATCAGGATGTGGAAACACAGAGTGAGCCTTAGAAGGAAGGCAGTCCAGACCGGTGGTGGGTCCTCCTTTGACCATCCGTTCATTTGTGCTGCCCTGGGGCCCTGCCTCTGCCTGGCGTCTTTAGCATATTACCAAGCAGTGCTAAGATTCCTTCCTGTGAAACCTCTGGGGCCTCTGAACCAGGAGTTGGGAGAACAAACTGCCTCTCACCTCTCTCCGCAAGCCCCGGGGCGGCGGGGCTCAGGTGAGCAGAGTGACCAGCAGAGGGCAGTGCGGGGCCAGGCAGGGGGTGTGTTGTCCTCCCACCCCAGCCCTGGCCCGTGTCTGAGTTTACCAAACCTTCCAGATTCTCTGGTCCTGAACAAGCAGACATAATAGGACCTTTTTTCTTTTCTTTTCAATGGTATTTTAGAATTTGCCTCAGAAATTATGTGTAAATACCAAGTAAGCAATGTGCAGCCTTCCCTACAAGCCACCCAAGAGTGTGTGCTATTGGAAGAGAGCTCTTTTTTTTTTTTTTTTTTTGCAGTTTTTGGCCGGGGTTGGGTTTGAACCTGCCACCTCCGGCATATGGGGCCAGCACCCTACCCCTCTGAGCCACAGGCGCCGCCCGGAGAGAGCTTTTAAAAGGGGAATTGTAGGTGTTGGAAAGGCCTATCCCCTGCCACACATCATACTGAGGTTGTCCCTACCAGAAACCACTTAACACTGCAAGGAGGTGTATCAGCTCCCTTTTTCAGGTGCCGAAAGAGGCTCACTACCGTTGTGTGGGATCCTCCAGGAACAGAACGCAAACTTTGGTCTGGTCTGTTGGGTTCTAAAATTCATTCCACTAGGCCATGGTCACAGGTTCTGAATTCCTGCTGGTGCTGATTCTATCCGATGCTTCTGTTTTTAACTCTACAAGTTCCCCTCTTCTTCTTGGGCTGGGAATCTATCGATACCTCAGAAGGACACTTTTCACACCTAGAAAAGGGAAGAACAGGTTGTTCACTTGGCTTACTTTTTCATCCCTTACACAAATCATCTTTCATCATATTTTATTTTGTTCTTTTTTTTTTTTTTTTTTTTTGGTAGTTTTTTGGCTGGGGCTGGATTTGAACCGGCCACCTCCGACATATGGGGCTGGCGCCCTACCCCTCTGAGCCACAGGCGCCGCCCTATTTTCATTTTTAATTTTTTTTCTTTTTTGAGACAGATCTCACTCTGTGACCCTGGTTAGAGTGTCGTGGCCTCATCATAGCTCATAGCAACCTCAAACTCCTGGACTCAAGTGATCCTCCTGCCTCAGCCTCCCAAGTAGCGAGGAGTACAGGCACCCGCCATCACACCTGGCTAGTTTTTCTATTTTTGGTAGACGTAGGTTCTCACTCTTGCTTAGGGTCTTGAACTTAGAAGCTCCAGGGATCCTCCCGACTTGGCCTCCCAGAGTGCTGGGGTCAAAGGTGCAAGCCACCATGCCCAGCCCTTTCATCACACTTTATATACACAAATAGTTAAACTAGGCACAGAGTCTACTCCAAACATTGTGTGGCTGTGTACCGTTCACCAGAGATCATTGATCAGGGCACAGAAACTGTGGCTGCCATGATCTTAACTCCCAAGGCCTGGGAAGCTGGTCTCACTTCTTATGGACATACCTGAGTAAACTGAGACAGGCCAGCAGCTTCCCTACCTCGTATCTTCTAGCAATGACAAACAAAACTAGCCACAGCAGCAAAAGTGCCTTTCATTCCACTTGCTTCTTACTAGGGGGGTGTGGTTTGAGATCCTGTCAACTGGGGGGTTCACCCCAGATTGAGCTATTGTAGTCACCAATTAGTTCATACTCCTGAATTCCTGAGTTTGATTGTTCTCTACCAATTCCTGGCATTAATGGTTGATCCAGTAATATTTTGGTGTCTGGTCCTTTTTGTTCATTCCGGATTCTACACTAGTTTAAAAGTTTGATTAGAGAATGTGGCTTGGATCCAAGTCTTAAATGTGCTCTTTTTTCTTTTTCTTAACTGAATTATACTCTCAGTCCTCACCTCCAAACTCTGTTCCAGTCCCAGGTGGAGCAGCTCAAAAAGGAAAGCAATCTCTCCCCCATTGGCATGAGGATGTCTGTCCTTAGTGCTTTTAGGGGAGAAGAATGCAAAGCCCCCACCACCTGCAGGCAGACAGTGTGGTAGGAGCTGGAGCCTGGTTTTTACCAAAGTCACCATCCCCATGAGTGTGAGGCAGGCAGCCAGTCTGATGGGACTGGGGAAGAGGAGGGTAGGAGGGAGTGCTTCAGGATAGAGGCAGAATTTCACGTATGGAAGAAGTGCCCAAAATACATCTACCACCTTTTAAGAAGCCCCTGTAAGAACTCAATGAAACAGGAATGTGTCTCCAAAGAGATTCCATTTTAAGTGTAGAATTAATTCAGCTCTTTTCCTACTCTGCACAGAGGTGAGGATGAATTCAATTGTCTGGAAATTTCTTTGCACTTCTATAAAAGTTAGCTTTTTGTTTTTCTTTTGAAACAGAATCTCACTATGTCGCCCTCAGTAGAGCCGTGACATCACAGCTCACGGCAACCTCAAACTCTTGGGCTTAAGCGATTCTCTTGCCTCAGCCTCCCAAGTAGCTGGGACTACAGATGCCCGCCACAACACCCAGCTATTTTTTTTGTTGCAGTTGCCATTGTTGTTTAGCAGGCCTGGGTTGAGTTCAAACCCATCCACCTTGGTGTATGTGGCTGGCGCCATAACCACTATGCTACGGGTGCCGAACCTAAAAATTAGCTTTCTGAAAGTAAAACATGTTCAAATTAAAACTTCAGAACTTATATATTTTTATCCTTATGCAGCAAACGAATTTTTGTTTCTTTTCCTGTATTCTAATTATTAAGTCATTGTGCCAAGGTTGGGAGCAGTGGCTCCGACCCTGTAATCCGAGCACTCTGGGAGACCCAGGTGGGAAGATTGCTTAAACCCAGGAGTTCAGAACCAGCCTGAGCAAGAGCAAAACCCATCTTTCCTAAAAATAGAAAAACTAGCCAGGTGTGGCGGCAGGTGCCTGTAGTCCCAGCTACTCGGGAGGCTGAGGCAGGAGGATCACTTGAGCCCAGGAATTTGAGGATGCTGTGAGTTACAATGATGCCACAGCACTCTACCCGGGGCAAGAGAGTGAGACTCTGTCTCAAAAAAGGAAAAAAATCATTGTGTCAAGCTTGTGGGCATTGCCAAAAAATACACCAGTGCATTTTTTTAGTCCAGTGACCTCAAAATGATGAGCATGAATGTCTGTAATCAAAAATGTTTCCCCTTTTAAAATGCTGGGGCTATTTTTTTTTTGCTATCCCTCCACTTCACATGGTAACAAGCCTGGTATCTCGGTCTTGCAATATCTGTGCCTAAGACTCTAACAGCGACTATGTCTCACACATACAACAGTAGTTGCTTTTATTTATTTTCCTTTTTTAAATTTTTTTTGGAAAATGACCTACAGGAAGAAGTTGTTTTTCAAGATTGCAAATTGTGAGCTTCTCTTCCAATGTAATCTAGCATATTTCATGGGAAACCACACTTCTTTCACATACCAAAGTTTGTCTTTGAGCAAGTTAAGAAAATAAAATGTATTTCTTAACAGAGGTGATCTGCAAGCAAATTCTAATTTGTAAGTTAGCTACTTTGAGCAAAAAAAAAAAAAATGCATTTTCAATTCTTTTAAGTGTTGGGGTATAAAACAGTTATTTGAAAGTTCACTAATCCAAACAGGGTCTAAACTAATCTTTACACTTTCCAAATGCTCAAGGAAAGAAAGGAGAGAAGCCTAGTAGTGAGAAAGTCTGATTTATTTAACATTCTCAAGCTGCTTGGCTCTGAGTCAGGTATATAAAGTTACTTCTTGGAACTGTGTCAATTTCAGATGATATATATACATTCAGTCTCTAAAACGCACTCATTAACTTCAAATCCCCAGATTTCAGAACTTTGAGAGCCTCTATTTCCACAGCTGGCCTCCTTCCAGAGGAAGAAAGAAGCTCACATCACCATGTCCTTTGCCGGTATTGCTTATCTTTACAGATATTTACGGTAAATGGGTGCCATAGCAGGTTGCAAGAGCAAAGAACACGTCTGGCACTCTGGAGACCCATGCCCTCCATGTGATCACTTTGCCACCCTCCATGTGGTCACTTTGCCGATAGTCTCTGAATTAAGCCTGGCTTGGGAGGCAATTTCTACTAAAAGGACCAAGCCCGGGGATGAGGCAATGCCAAGGCTGGAGGGGGTTCGCAGAGAGACTTGGCTCTGCCCTGTCCTTTACTGGGGGGCTCCAGCCTCGTGGCCCAGCCCCTTTCAGCCTTAGTTCTCCCACCTGCAAAGTGAGGGTGCTATTGTCTCTCTCCTAGATGGCATTGACGACCAAGCTGCAAAAGTCCTAATTCCAGCCATGTGAGAGGTAGCACCTAATTCCAGCCATGTGAGAGGTAGCCAAGGAAACTATTCTTACGATTATTTTTGTTTTATTTTATTTTATTTTATTTTATTTTATTTTATTTTATTTTTGAGACAGAGTCTTACTCTGTCACCCTGGGTAGAGTGCTGTGGTGTCATAGTTCACAGCAACCTCAAACTCCTGGGCTCAAGTGATCCTCTTGCCTCAGCCTCCCAAGTAGCTGGGACTCCAGCTATCTCCACCACCATGCCCCCTAGTTTTTCTATTTCTGGTAGAGACGGGGGTCTCATTCTTGCTCAGGCTGGTCTCAAACTCTTTTTTTTTTTTGTAGAGACAGAGTCTCACTTTATGGCCCTCAGTAGAGTGCTGTGGCCTCACACAGCTCACAGCAACCGCCAACTCCTGGCCTTAAGCGATTCTCTTGCCTCAGCCTCCCGAGTAGCTGGGACTACAGGCACCCGCCACAACGCCCAGCTATTTTTTGGTTGCAGTTTGGCCGGGGCCAGGTTTGAACCCGCCACCCTCGGTATATGGGGCCGGCGCCCTACCGGTTTGAACCCGCCACCCTCGGTATATGGGGCCGGCGCCCTACCGACTGAGCCACAGGCACCGCCCTGGTCTCAAACTCTTGAGCTCAGGCAATCTACCCACATCGGCTTCCCAGACTGCTTAGGATTACCGGTGTGAGCCACTGCACCAGCCAACTATTTTTATTATTAAACTACCAACAGGTGGCGCCTGTGGCTCAGTGAGTAGGGCGGCAGCCCCATATACCGAGGGTGGCGAGTTCAAACCCAGTCCCGGCTGAACTGCAACCAAAAAATAGCCGGGTGTTGTGGTGGGTGCCTGTAGTTCGAGCTGCTCGGGAGGCTGCGGCAGGAGAATTGAGGAAGCCCAAGAGCTAGAGGTTGCTGTGAGTCCTGTGACATCATGGCACTCTACTGAAGGCGGTAAAGTGAGACTCTGTCTCTACAAAAAAAACCAAAAAACAAAAAACTGCCAACAAATTTGGTCAAACTGGTTTCTGCCTCTGGCCCCAGGTTGTGACCTTCACATCCCATCTCAGTCCCCGGTAAAGCAAGTTCTGAGTGCTTCCCTGTGACCTTCCACCCGGACTGACATGACCCCTAGGTTCATCCTGTGTCCCAGGCCAGAGCTTTACTGATTGCACAGCAGCCAGAAGCACAACACTGCTTCCTTTTCTGTGGCTTCTGAAGGGCTGAGAGGCGTGGTGCTGCCAGCGATTGAGGCTGATCATGGAAGATCAGGGTGGCTAGGAGCCTGGACTCTGGATCCCGGCTGCCTGGGCTTGAATCCTGGCTTCATTCCTGGTGTGAGTCTTGAGGCAAGTCACCTTCTCTGGACCTAAGTTGCTTCACCTGTAAAGTGGGGATAAGTGAATAGTACTATTCCCTAGGGTACTGGGAAGATTCAATGCTGTTTGCATCTCCTAGGCCTGTGATTGGGTGGCTTAGGACAACAGACATTTATTGTCCCACAGTTGTGGAGGTCAGAAGTTAAGATGCTGGCTGGGCCATGAGCCTCTGAAAGCTCAGGGGGGGCCTATTCTTGCTTCTTTCAGCCTCCAGTAGTGAGGGGCAGATGTTCCTCGGCCAGTGGATGCCCATCTTCTCCCTGAGTCTCTTCACATCTCCTCCCTCTGTGCATGTCTGTGCCCAAATTTCCCCTTTCAGAAGGAAGGGAACCAATCACACTGGATTAAGTCCCGTGCCACTGACCTCATCCCAATTTGATGACATCTGTAAAGACCCAGTTTCCAAGGAAGGTCATGTTCTGAGGTATGCAGGGTTAGGACTTCAGCTTATCTTTTGGGGGGAGACACAATTCGACTCATAACAGAGGCACTTAGAACAAAACCTGGAATACAGCAAGCATTACATAGGATTGACAACTTTTATCTCTAATACTCACTGCAGTCTAGCCAGGGAAGTATTATTATTCCCATTTTAGAGAGAGAAAGACGGAGGCTTTGAGAAGTTAGTATCAACCACAATTCCCACATCTAGAAAGTAGGAGGACCCCCTGCCCAAACCAGTCTGACCACATTCCTCTCATCTCTCCACTGCACCCACCATGTCCCACAAGTGGACAGATCACCCACAGCCCCTCATAAGGAATACCCTCTTCCTTATCCCTTAGAGTCCCGGTTCCTCTAAGAAGCCTCCCTGCCCGTCCCACAGCTGCGGCTGCACCTGTCCTGGGTTCTCTCTGTGCTTTGTCCTCCTTTCCACCGTGATCGGGAAATAGGAAAAAAATAAAGGATGCTTTCTGTAGCTACAATTAGGGACACCAGATCAAGTACAGGACATTCAAATAATTTTTTTAGTACAAGTGTGTCTCATCCAATATTTGGGACATACAGTAAAAAAAAGTTGTTGTTTATTTGAAATTCAAATTTAACTGGAAATTACATATATATATAAATTATATACACACATACACGTATTTTTTTTCTTTCTTTTTTACCTTTCTCTCTCCTTTCTTTCTTCCTCCCTTCCCTCCTTTCTTCCTTCTTTTTTTCTTTTGCTAAAATAAACCTGGCAAGGCTGAGACAAATGGATCCCTTGAGCTCAGGAGTTTGTGACCAGCCTGAGCAAGAGGGAGACCCTGTCTATACTAAAAATAGAAAAACTAGCCGAGCGTGGTGGTGTGTGCCTGTAGTTCCGGCTACTCGGGAGACTGAGGCAGGAGGATCGCTTGAGCCCAGGAGTTTGAGGTTGTTGTGAGCGCTGACACCATGGCTCACAACAGAGTGAGACCTTGTCTCAAAAAAAAAAAGAAAAGTTAAAAATAAAACAAAATAAACCAGGCAACCCTAACTATAATGGCCTTCTAAAGTTGATGGCTCCTGTTCAAAAATACACAAAAAGAGGACTGATTATGACACACTTTACAACTATGTTTCTGCTCATTATTCAGATGAGAACACTGAGGCTTCAAAGAGTCCAAAATCATGCAAATGTAAATACTAGAGCTTGTGTTTGAAGTTCTGCAATGTGACTCCAAGACTATTTCCTTTCTCTGCTATTATCCACACCAAGCTGTGAGCTGGTCAAAGACAGGGATGGTATCTTTTGATCTCGATATGCCTAGAATGTAAACATTATTATCATCATTATTATTATTATTTTGAGACAGAGTCTTACTCTGTCACTCTGGGTAGAGTGCTGTGGCATCATAGTTCACAGCAACCTCAAACTCCTGGGCTGAAATGATCCTCTTGCCTCAGCCTCCTGATTACTTGGTACTAAAGGCACCTACCACCACACCAGCTAGTTTATTTTCAGTAGAGATGGGGTGTTGCTCTTGTCCACGCTGTTCTCCAACTCCTGAGCTCAAGCAATCCACCCACTTCTACCTCCCAGCGTGCTGGGATTATAGGTCTGAGCCACCGTATCTGGCCTAGATGTCCATTGTTAAAGGAAATATTATTTATGACACTTATTAAGGATGGTAAGACAGACGTCCTTTAAGGCAGAACCACTGTGGAGAAGGCAAGGGAGTCCTGCAGTGGGGAGGGAATTGGGGTCCACTCCAAACACAATAAGGACAAGCAGAGAAAGGCAGCCACGGAGAAGTCTTGGGGGCAGTGATGGGACAGGCTACATGGGGTAGAGGGGATTCTGGACAGATCAACTCAACAGAACTCTTGCTGGAGGCAGACAAGACATTGAAGGTAGTCACACATCAAGGGTGGCGGTTTTCACCTAAATGACTTGGTAAGATTCTTGCTCAAACTGAGCTTTGCAAGGACAGAGAGGGATTCCCAACGTTGGGGCTAGCTGAGCAGAGGAGACAGATCCAAGTCAGGTCAAGGAGAAAGACTTTGAGACCATCAGTTACAGATAAGATAGGCAGATTCTCCATTTTCTCCCAGGACATGAAGTCCAGTCATTTCTCAGATAGTTTGGGAAGACACAGCATGGTACTGAGGCTCAGGGCACTTGCCAAGAAACTTCTGGTGATGGTCACTGCAACAGAACACACTTGAATAAGAGTCTGGGGAATGAAAACTGAAGATGTCACATCCTGCTCCATTCATAGTTCCAGGTTTGGGAGCAATTCCAAATTTCAAACACTGCCTCCCCCACCCCCGTTGCCATTTAAAGAAGGAAGAGCAGAAATAGACATTCCTTGCGTAGTACCAGAAAACCACCTGAGGTTTGTGGTTTGCAAGGAAGTCAGGGAAGTTTCACCTCGAGCCTTGAGCAAAGGGTCCAAATAAGCAAACCGCAGTGACGCTCTGTTCGGAAAGCACAAACCATAGACACATGGAGATTTGCAGATGCATAAAAATAGATAGGGGTCAGGCAGGAATATGGAGATGAGAGCTGTGGACTGCAGAAGCCAGTACATCGTGGTTCTGTCCACCACCACCTCTACGCAGACAGTGAAAAGGAAGGAGCAAGAGAGACAGAGGGCGGCGAGGGGCATCAGCTCAATCGCTGGGACAGTGACCCATGCAGACTCCCAGCCTTACTATATCCCTGGGCAGGGAAAGCAGCTCAGCTGGGAGAGAAGACGCTGAGCCACCATCCTCCCCATGGCTTCCAGGAAAAGTGACTCTTGGGACCCTCCTAGCTAGATCCACCAAAAAATAAAACTGGCCTGACATGATGGCTCACACCTCTAATCCCGGCACTCTGGGAGGCCCAGGCAGGTGGATTGCTTGAGCGCAGGAGTTCGAGACAAGCCTGAGAAAGAGCAAGACCCCGTCTCTATTAAAAATAGAAAAACTAGCTGGGCGGGGTGGCAGGTAGTCCCAGCTACTCGGGAGGCTGAGGCAAGAGGATCGCTTGAGCCCAGGAGTTTGAGGTTGCTGTGAGCTGTGATGATGCCAGGACATTCTACTCAAGGTGACAGAATGAGACTCCGTCTCAAAAACTAAATAAAAATAAATAAATAAAACCAACTTTCCAAACAGAAGCCTGAGGTGACCTACTTGTTAAAAGAGCTTCACGGAAATTTTCTGATAGAATGTTCTCTGTCTGTCTGTCTCTCTCTGTCTCACACACACACACACACACACACACACACACACACACACTCACACTATCCAATCATACATCAGCTCCACCACCCATAGGAAGCTCCCTATAATTTTCAACCCAGACAGCAAAGATCTAAGAAAAGTAAGTTTGGATACTTTAGGGTCCAGAGTGCTTAAGACAAGTGTTGAAAAGAAAGATGGAAATTTACTAAAGATGTCATTTACTAAATGACATGGTGGTGATTCTGCACACAAGTACAGATGGCAAGAACTTCACAAGTTATTTTTGAATACAGCACCTTGTAAAAACCGCATCCAGGAAGCCCCATGTACCTTTGGGTTTCATGCATTTCTCGTAAAATGGTCCAAACAGTTCAGACTTGGAAGCAGAGCCGCCTGTACTCGCCCACTCGGCGACGCTCCCCAGCCTCCCTCTATCTGATCCCCCAGCCAGTCCTTTCCTAGAGATTCATTCAGAGACTCTTTGGAGGCTGTCCCCACTCCCTCCCATTTTGCACTTGCTGTGGCCCCTGCCTCCAGGTGAGACACCCACCTGCACTCAGGAGGGCATTATGGGATGTCTGCATGTGGAAAGTCTGTCCCCAAACGATCCATGTCTGCATGGATAGTCCTATGATTATCTTGCCTTGTGAAAAGAATGAGTAAGGATCAATAGGATGGTAAAACTTTTTGGTATGAAATGCATTTTTTTAAATTTATTTTTTTGAGATAGAATCTCATTCTGTCACTCTGGGTAGAGTGCTGTGGCATCACAGCTCACAACAGCCTCCAACTCCTGGGCTCAAGCAATCCTCCTGCCTCAGCTTCCCAAGTAGCTGGGACTACAGGCGCCCACAACTATGCATGGCTAGTTTTTCTATTTTTAGTAGAGATGAGGTCTCGCTCTTGCTGAGGTTGGTCTCAAACTCCTGAGCTCAAGGAATCCACCTGCCTCAGCCTCTCAGAGTGCTGGGATTATAGGGGTGCTGGGATTATAGGGATGAGCCACTGCCGTGAATAAAGAAAACCGATAACAACTTTTACTTATAAGAGGGGCTCCCATCGTATTATTAAAATTTTATATACTAAAAAAGATACATAGTTGAACCAATAAGAAGTAGGCCCTGACTTTAATGAGTAAATGAAAACATAATAGGAATTATCCTCAGCAGCAGGGTGGGACCATCAGGATTCTCAAGTTAGAGCAGCAACCTGGGCTCCTTCTCAGCACCAGCCCCAGATCCAGGTCCACCGTCTCTTTCATGCAGAGGACCCTTCACTGAGTAGCAAATTACAAGCCACTTGAGGATCGAGACCACATTTACTGAGACTGGAATCTCTACACCTATCACAGTTTGTAATACATGTAAGAACATTTAACAAATGTTGGTTGAAGGAATAACTAAAAGTAATATGTTCTTTAACCGTGGGAGAAATCGATCCATGTTTTTATTTTATTTCAGTTTTAAATTTTATTAGTCCATGTGTGAAAGCTTTGGCCAAGGTCAAAAGAACTAGCCCTGAAGCTCTGGGGAAAACCGTTTCGTGTGGTTTCCTGGGTTATCCGTGTGAAGCCAGCTTGTGGAATGCCTTGCTCTCTGTGACGAACGGTTTGTCTTTATGATATTTTTAGCATCCCAATTTTCAAGGTAGTACTTTATGACTTTCTCTTTGTTTTTGTTTAAGCGTAAAATGTTGGCTGAAGGGGAGGGGAGAAGAAACAACACCAGCAAAATAAACAAGAACGAGCCACTTTGAGGGAACATGGTTAGGAGCTCAGTAGAGCGCGCTTCATCCTGGCGCCAAATGACACTCTCGAAAATTGCAGCAATGTTTGATGCACTTGCCAATGTTTGTGTTATTTTTCCTTTAAAGATGTAACAGATTGCTCTGGAATAAATAATTTAAGCCTAATGTTTCAAAAGAGCCCAAGTGCTCGCATCTTTCATTTCTGGCTTGTCTTCTGGGACTAAGTTGTGCCTAACAGACCTGCCCTCCTCTCGGTATGGTAAGGCTCCATGTGGGGGCTGTTTCCTCCTTTGTCAAAGTTGAATCTGCTTGTCGCCACTGTGCTCCAAATGTTGTGGGTTGTATCATTGTTTAGCACCAAAGTGAAGCAATAACTCGTGTCAGAAAGGAGAGAGTAACCTCCACAACAGCTGACTTTCTGATCTCACGGGAGGGGGTTCTGGAAGGTGCAGAGAAGGCTGTGGATAAGTCTAACCCAAGCCTCAGGAGAAGCCAAGGATTCTGACTCATCTTTAGACCTCCATGTAACTGAAACAACTCAGACGTGAGAGATCAACTTCACCCCACATGACCCCCCCCAACCAGTAAATGGACATCTCAATGGATCATTTGCCTTGGTGGCACAGTTTAAGAAAGGTAAAACATCTATAATTAAAACGAAAAACACAAAAGCAAATCCTTATGCTGTTCTGTACTCCCTAAAGGGCCATGAACCACTTAAAGGATCAGGAAACAAAAATAAAAATTAAAAGGACCAGGCCAGGTGCCATGGTTCCTGCCTGTAATCCTAGCACTCTGGGAGGCTGAGGCAGGAGGATCGCTTGAGCCCAGGAGTTTGAGGTTGTTGTGAGCTATGATGATGCCACAGCACTCTACCCAGGGCAAGAGAGCGAGACTCAGTCTCAAAAAAAAAAAAAAAATTAGAAGGACCAAAGCAATAAACTTATGGCTTTGGGCTCTTGTTGACACAGGCCGTCATTGTGAGGTGCACCAGATGGTCGGGAACCACATGTGGGACGCCAGTACCAACACGTCCTTTGAGATCGGTGTCAACAGGGAGAGTCTGATGCCTCTCTGGTGGAACGGGTCAGAGCCTCTGTGGGTCACTCTGACCAAGGCCAAGAGGAAGGTCTACATGTACTACTGGCCAGGTGAGTGCTGACATCAGACCCCCAAACTGCCCATGTCAAACACCATGGAGTCTCCAGGGATAACCAGTGTAGCATTACTATTTGAAGACCCAGCCAGGGCTTTAAAAAATGGGATCTTTATTTTAAAAATTTGTCGTATGGACACGTTTTTAAAAAAAAATTGGGGGGGGGCAGAATCTCATTCTGTTGCTCTGGGTAGAGTGCTGTGGCATCATCATAGCTCACAGCAACCTCAAACTCCTAGGCTCAAGCGATCCTCCTGCCTCAGCCTCCCAAGTACCCACCACCCAGCTAGTTTTTCTATTTTTTAGTAAAGGCAGGGTCTCCCTCTTGCTCAGGCTGGTCTCGAACTCCTGAGCTCAAGAGATCTTCCCAACTCAGAGTGCTGAGATTACAGGCATGAGCCACTGTGCCTGGCCAAAATTTTTGTTTTGGACACCCTAACATCAGGCCAGACTCAATGCTATTTCTTGATTCCCTTGGTTCAGCAGTACTGCTGCGGGGGCAGGAGGGGTCTTATGCTTTTCTTTCACATGCAAAATTTTGGATATACAGGAGTGATCCATTGTAAGATTCTTATTTGCCTTAAAAAAGAATTTGGTGTACTGTTTCTATAGATTTCTTAGCTCCTCTCAAAAATACAAAGCTCTCACCACCTCTTGGTAGTGCCTTAAATGAAGTCCCTTTGAATTCAGGCTCCCCTTGCACATCCCAGATGGGTGACGGAAATAGTCATGCAGAGGCGTGTCCTCGGGATGCGCTCAGTCTTGGAGGCTTAGTGTCTGTGGTTAGGGAAGAGGGGATTCAGTGATAACAACATGACAAGTTACCAATGTCTTTGCATGGGTGGGATTTGTTCTTTAGGCAAACAGAAAACTTGAGTTTCCTGTGCGCATGGTTGTACACATTTTTTCCTAATTCTTTTTTTATTTTTAAAAATTCTTTTAAAGTGTTTTAAATTTCAGATGAATATGAGGATACAAACCTTTAGGTTACAACATTTGCCTTTGTTAGGTAAGGTTCCTGTTGTACTTGTGTCCCGCACCCCGGAGGTGTGCCATGTACCCTTACACTGTGCCCATTAGGTGGGAGATCACTAATCCCCCTCCCTCTTCCCCCTTCTCTCTCCCTCTTCCCCCTTCTCCGTCCCTCTTCCCTTTCCCCCCAACTTGAATTGAATTGAGTTTTTCTCTTGCGTGGGGGTGTATTAGATCATCTACTGGCTTCATATTAGTATTGAGTACATTGGATACTTGCTTTTCCATTCTTGTGATACTTTACTAAGAAAAATGGCTTTCAACTCCATCCTAATTCCTTTTTGTTGAGACAGAATCTCACTCTGTCACCCTGGGTAGAGCGCCATGATGTCATCATAGCTCACAGCCACCTCCAATTCTTGGGCTCAAGCGATCCTCCTGCCTCAGCCTCCCTAGCGGGAACTATAAACACCCACCACCACGTCTGGCTAGGTTTTCCATGTTTAGTAGAGATGGGGTCTCCCTCTTGCTCAGGCTGGTCTCCAGCTCCTGAGCTCAAGCGGTCCACCCACCTCGGCCTCCTAGAGTGCTGGGATTACAGGCACGAGCCAGAACTCCCTTATCTTACAAAGAGACTCTACTTTTCACAGAGTTGGATCTTGGATCAAGGAAGCAGATTGGTTCATGGCCTGGCTCTTCAACCAGGCTTGGGGTTGACAAGGTGTGAAGCTGAATGATTCTACTGCATTCTGAGGTCATTGTCAGCGGCATGGTTATAAACCAGTGTTTGCAGAAATACAGGAGAGGGAACAGATTTGGCGCCCCCTTAAAACAAACCCAAGGACCATCAAGATGAATACGGCCCACCCTTCCATGGCATCTCGTTAGTTTAACTTTCTGTATCTTGGAACTTCAGTCCTTCATGCTTTGAAGGGCACCCCACACCCACACAACCTCCCCAGTACCCCACAGTGCTGCCATAAAGCGGGGCAATTCTTAAATAGGGGGCGCCCATATTCCACACATCTCTCTGCCCACGTTCAGAGTAGGATTCCTTATCTCCTCTGGAGACTCTGAATGTATATATCACTGAGTATCCAAAAAACATCTGAAAGCATGAAAAATATCTTATTGTTCCTTCAAAATAGCTCCTTCAGGGCAAGAAGGGACTGATCACTTCCTTCAATTCACAGTTGAACTGCAAATGGGATGTGACAAAAATGCCTGCAGATCAGTTCTAGCTTAACAGTTGGGAGAGAAGAAGCTGACAAGACATCCTCCTGGAGTTTCCTCCAGGGCCTGCACGGAGATTAGTTAAAGATCTGGCTGTGTTGAAGTCTTCCCAGAAATGGAAAAAAAGGTGTCTGTCCTGTAGACGCTGTCCAGGGCTTCAGAACTGAATATATGATGTTGCCCCTGAGATCTGGCATCTCCGCTGCCTGCCCAGAGGGGACTGCTCTGTCTCCCACGGCTCCTCCTGGGGACAGTCACGGGACTCCAGCTGTTCTTCCTCTGTCTGTCCACTTAGGTCCCTCCAGCCCCAGCCGACAGCCGGGTGAGTGCTGACTCATCTCCACAAGGTTAAGTGCAGTGCAGGGACATTCCTTCTAATCATGACTTGACTTTATTTTTCTTCTTAAATCCTCCTTTTCCTCCCCACGCACCACAGGACATTGCACAGACCTCTCGATGAGGCCTGGAAAATTATCACTGCTTTGGTGAGCTGGGATATGACATTTAGAGCCTAACCACTTAGTCAACATTTGGAAGTGCAATTTAGACTGGGCCCAAGGGCTCACACCTGTAATCCTATCATTCTGGGGGTTTAGGCAGGAGGATCGCTTGAGCCCAGGAGTTTGAGGTTGCTGTGAGCTATGATGCCACAGCACTCTACCCAGCACAACAGATTGAGACTCAGTCTCACCAAGAAAAAAGCAAAGCAATTTAGAAGTGGCAATAGTTCTTCTTTCCAGGCAGATAAAGCAGCAGGCTGAAAAACTGATGGTGGTGAAGACTCCAAGATGTCCCGCTTCAAGTCTAGTGACAGTTAATATTGCCAGCAGACCGTTGAGCACTGCACCTAATGGGCCCAATGAGCTGTGCAGACAGAAATGGGCCTCAGCAAATGATCCCAGGCCCTAAATCAAAGATTGCTTTGGGAAGGCCCAAGGAAATCAGCCAGCAACTGTACGGGTCTGGGACCCAGTAGTATTCTGCAAAAGACAAGAACCTAGTGTGCATTCTTCACGCAGTTTATCCCCGTGTCCTACCCTTCTAGTTTGATGCCAAAGGAGTTTTATTGAGGGAGGAAAAGAAGAGGGTCCAACAATTATTATTTCATATCAGAGAGTAACCCCAAAACAGAGAGGGATGACTTGAAGAAGGAGGAAAAAAGGAGAATACAGGAATTATTCTTGTAAGATATTGTGTGGAAATAGTTTGATTTCTGAGATTATCAGTGCTACCTTATATGACGGCAGCAGTTTTTAAGTTTATTCTGATAGCTATCATAAAAAAAAAAAAAAAGGAATAGAAAATAACAACCTTTTAGGAGTCTGTGGTGAAGAGTCTCTGGAGTTTGAGTCCCTACATCTTCCAGTATACATTTTGCAATGTCAACCTCCTTCAGCCAAGCAGCCAGGAGGATGTGGGTGCAACTCCTCACATGCAGCCTCTGGGAGTGCAGGTGGGTCTGGGCTCTTCTCCTGGCTTCTTCCTGTCCCGGGCAGGTGCTCAGGACAATAAGACACCTTCTCTGTAGAGAAAGACGTGCACCACTGAGCTTCCATGGCCCACTTCCCAGAAGTGGACTGGATGGGGAGTTAAAAAGTAAGGGTCAGACCCAGCCACTGTCAAGTTTTGGTTGTTATAATCAAGGTGATTTCATCTGGGTAAGGAAGAGGCACATGTTGGCTATTGGGGAGGAAGTGTGGGTCACCTGTAGCCTCTTCCTCCTTCCTGGCCTAGTGGGTCCCTGACAACCTTTAGGGAGGTATCAGGCTGACCTCATATGCACTCAAGCACAGGGGATGTTTAGAGTTTAGCATGTATAAGGCTACATGGGTTAACATGACCAGTAACTCACTGTACATGACCCCAAACATCTGGATAAAAACTTCAATTTTTTTAGGCAAATATTTAACGTTGCAAATAGAAGGGATCTGGACTTTTTTTCTTTTTTTTTTTTTGAGACAGAGCTTCACTATGTCACCCTGGGTAAATTACCATGGCATCACAGCTCACAGGAACCTCAAACTCCTGGGATTAAGCGATCCTCCTGCCTCAGTTTCCTGAGTAGCTGGGACTACAGATGCCCACCATCTTGTACAGCTAGTTTTTCTATTTTTAGTAGAGATGGGGTCTTGCTCTTGCTCAGGCTGGTCTCAAACTCTTGAGTTCCCACCTCGGCCCCCCCAGAAGGGATCTGGATATTGACTAAATTTTCCAATACAGTCATGTTTGGCATTAGACTTTGAGATCTATGTAACTTTAGAACCGGAAGAGGCCTTACTTAGACATGGTTTGCTGGTTCTTACACTTGTAAAAAATTGATCAACACTATGGATCTCCTTTCTAGAAACATACACCCACATATGCTACACTCACAATTCTGTGCTCATGTAATATGGACGATTACAGTGACGAGGACTGCCAAGTGGGCTTTGACGTGCTAACACATACGTGCCTATGTCAGCAAATTGATTCAATGTTTTTATGCAATGGAGACATATGTTTAAAACTCATCTCAATATCAAACAAAACCTTAACTCTTGTAATTAAAGCTGTCTGGCCAGGGGAGGCTTGGGTCAGAATTCTGTAAGCCTCTTCGGGCTGAGTTCACGTTGCATCATTTCCTCTGTTAGTAACTTTGGCAAGGTCTGCACTGCTCCTGTTGTCTGTGCCAGCAAGAAAAAACGTTACGAATTCACATTTCAAGTGTGAGATCGTCTCCAAAGAGGTGATCTTCAGAAGCATTCTGCAGGATTTCTAGGCGGCGACCATTTCTGCTGCAGAGAAATTGAGGAGGCGCTGCCTCTCTGGACTGCTGTCTGCCCAGCACCTGTCTTTTTCTGCAGGATGATGTGTTGGGCAAAAGAGCATATGGCAGTATGTTGATTAGAACACCTTAAAGAGCACTCAACTACAACTTGGACTCTTCCTAACAAATGCAAACAATCGTCCTAACCATCTGTACCCTCATATTATCTGAAAAATATTTTTTGTTTGTTAGTTTGTTTAGCAGGCCCTGGCCAGGTTCGAACCTGCCAGCCCCGGTGCACAGGGCCAACGCTCTAACCATTGACTACAGGTTAATGTAGTCAGCCTAGTCTGAAATTCTTTTTAAAAGAACACCTTAGGCTCAGTGCCTGTAACACTGGTTACAGCGCCGGCCACATACACCAAGACTGGCAGGTTCAAACCTGGCCCGGGCCAGCTAAACAACAATGACAACTGCAACCAAAAAAATAGCCAGGGGTTGTGGTGGGCGCGTATAATCCCAGCTACTTGGGAGGCTGAGGCAAGAGAATCACTTAAGCCCAGGAGTTTGAGGTTGCTGTGAGCTGGGATGCCACAGCAGTCTACCAAGGGCAACATAGTAACATTCTGTCTCAAAAAAAAAAAAAAAAAAACCACTTTAAAGAGAAATCTAGGGGCAAACTTCCATCCTTTGCAAATCATAGCAATCCCTTTCTTCACAAAACATCTTTAAAAAGTGTGGCCCAAGGCCCTGAAGTGGTTCTTGGGAGATAGCCGTGAGCAAAAGCAGACCTGGGCTGTCCCTACCCTGCACCCCCACCCCGTGAGGGAAACTAGTAAGCTAATACTAACCCAAATAATTGTGAAAACACAATTATTAAAAGTATAATAGTCAACTGGGCGTGATGGCTCACGTCTGTAACCCCAGCACTCTGGGAGGCCAACATAGGACGATCCCTTGAGCTCAGGAATTTAAGACCAGCCTGAGCAAGAGTGAGGCCCAGCCTCTACTAAAAATAGAAAAACTAGCCAGTGGCATCTATAGTCCCAGGTACTCAGTAGGAGGACTGCTTGAACTCAGGAGCCTGAGGTGGCTGTGAACTATGACGCCAGAGCACTCTACTCAGGGCCACAGAGAGAAAGAAAGGAAGAGAGGGAGGGAGGAAAGGAGGAAGGGAGGGAGAGAGAGAGAGGAAGGAGAAAGAAAAGGAAAGGAAAGGAAAGGAAAAGAAAAGGACAAAGAAGAAGTGCAATAATGGAAAGCACATTACATGATGACATCGTCTGATAAGGGGTCTGGGTCCACCTGAGAAGGTTCACAAAAGTGTCTCTGGAAAGTGACATGAGTTAACATCTGAGCAGAGGGGTGAGAATGGGGTGGGGGTGTCTGTGAGAGGAGCGTGAAGACTGGAGGCCATGGAAGGGCGATGGCTCAAGACACTGGCAGAGAGGAGGACAGGTGTGGTGAGGATGCCACAGAGGGGGCTCAGACCAGGACAGGCTCTGCGAGCCGAGCTGAAGAATTTATCCTTATCCCGAGAGGATCAAGGGATCACTGCAAGGTTTTACAGAGAAAAGTGATAGCCTCATACTTGCTTTTGAAAAACCTACTCTGCTGTAATGTGCAGGATGGGACAAAGGCACCCGGGGGATGGATGAGGGGCCACCAACCAGTCGGAAAATTATTGCAGGCACCTGGGAAGGAGATTAGCACCGCTAGCCCCAGCGACAGGGGGTGAGCGATGGCCAGAGTGGGGGCACACTCAGGGTCAGACTGGGGTTGGGAACAGAGGACTGAGCAGAGAGTGACAGGTGGCCTTGGGCTCTGGCTCCCAGAACTATGGGGATGGTTATTCTCCACTGAAATTACGGCACTGAGGGAGAGCAGTCCGGAAGCAGGGAGACTGCTTCTGCGTAGCCTCTGGGACATCCAGCCAGCTGGAGCCCAGACAAGAGGGCTGGAGACAGAGAAGTGTGACGCGTGGGCATGTCAGAGGCCAGTGAGTCTGGGCGGGGAGCAGCTCGATGCAGACGTCGGAAGAGATGAGGGTCCCAGATACAGCCTGCAGGAGACCTAGTTTGTACTGACCAGATGGAGGAGGCTGAGCCTGCAAAGCAAAGCAAGAAAGAGCAGCTTCAGATGCGCAGAAGGAAAGGAAAGCAGCGCCACTGTCTATGAATCCATCTGAGAGGCAGGGAAAGGCGCTTCTGAGAAAGCAATGCTGTGACATCTGTTGAAACACTCTTGTCACAGAGCCTCAAAGAATGCAATCGGAGAGCAGGGAGCAGGCATGGTGGATTTTCAGTGCTGCTGACATCATGGGGCTGCAAAGAGGGCCTGGGGGTTACTGGACATCACTGGCAAGCTCGGAACTTCGTAGCTGTTCAGTATCTTTAGCATTATCAACTTTGACTTTGTTGTAGCAAGGATGGATTGTTTTTATAGCAAGAAAAACAACGAGGGTTATAATTTCTATACATCACTAGTTAAGCCCTGGGAAGTGGCTGGAAACAAACTGGGAGAAACACAAAGAGAGGGCAGGGTGAGTCAACAGCAGATACAATAACCCAAAATCTAGAACCAGAGAATCGTAAGTATTCCTTTTAAATCATATTATTGCTTTGACCACATTGGTTGGCTAACCAAATTATTTTCAGGCCGGACTCAGTGGCTCATACCTGTAATCCCAGCATTTTGGCAGGCCCAGGCCGGTGGATTGCTTGCACTCAGGAGTTCTAGACCAGCCTGAGTAAAAGCGAGACCCCCGTCTCTACTAAAAATGGAAAAACTAGCTGGGCATGGTGGCAGATACCTGTAGTCCCAGCTACTCGGGAGGCTGAGTCAGGAGGACTGCTTAGCCCAGGAGTTTGAGGTTGCTGAGAGTTAGGCTGGTGCCATGGCATTCTAGACTACCTCAAAAAAAAAAAAAAAGAAATAAAAAATCAAGTTTTTTTCAGCCAAGATGGTCTGTTCCAAATTTATTTCAACATATGCCTATTATTCCATATATTCTCAGCTATGGTGGGTCAACAATGAGGAATTCCTTGACCTCCCAGAGGTTTTCAATCCTTCACCTGCCCTGACTTCCCAGCGGTGCCGCACAAACCCTCAAAGGGTTTCTCTGAAAAAAATATTTGAATATCCACTGGCCGTGCTCTTCATGGACTATTCCATGATGGTTTTCTTGTGTGGCCTACACACCAGACACACGGGACACAGTGTGAATGGGGAAAGAGCTGGTGGGGAGCAGCCTTTTCCTGGAGTCCTCTGGAAAGTTCCATGCAGAGGAAGGGGTCCTGACCGGGGCAGCCCAGGCTGCAGGTCAGGAGTCGGGGCCTGCATGAGGCAGGAGGCAAATGGAAATGGTGTCCTGCCTCAGGGCCCCAGGCCTCGTATGGCTCTGCTGGGCTGAGGACATCGGAGTTCAGAGAACGGGCAGTGGGAAGTCGTAAGCGGGGCTGCCATGGCTTTCCGCAGTTTCATGCAAGGTCCCCAGTGCTGGGACCTGCATTCTGGCCATGTCCAGAGAGGGCCTGGGGCTGCTGAGCACCTGCTGGCCTTCCCAGAGCATCAGCTGGGCAGGGGGGCAGATTCCAAGGGGAGAGGCCCTGGCAAAGTGAGGAGGCTCTCCAACTTGGCACCTCCTGTGTTGAGTTGTCCTCAGGGGACAATGCTGGAGTCTGGGGCTTTGGGTGGCTGAGGGCAGCCTGAGCCTTTTCCACATTGTCCTGGGCTATGCAACATTCTCTGTTGTCACTGAACTCCTCCTAGAGCAAGAAAGGTGGCTCAGGGGGCCCCAGCCAGCCTCCGCAGTGCCTTTTCTGAGTCTGTGGGTCACCGGCCATCAGGTCCAGTATTTGTCAGAGGCTTTTGCTCTAGTGGGGCCTTGGTGTTCAGAGACACCTGTCCCTCACTGCTCATCCCTCCTCTCCCTGCTGTGTTCCCTGCATGGGGGGAACTCAGGGAGTGGGGTTAAAGGCAGGAGCCAGAATATGGATTCCAGATCAATTGAGCCACTGAGCCACTGTGAGATTTGGGGACAGTCTTCCTGCCCTTCTCCATTTCTTCCTCCTCCTCTCTCTGTGGACCATGCCCTCTGTTGCCAAAGCTGCAGCTTCAAATTACCCAGAGAATAGGGACAAGAGGCACCCGGGTTCCCAGGAAGGGATGGACAGAGGCAGCGGCCACTAGGTCCATGGAGAGGGGGAGGAGGACAGCCTGATCTTTCCTGTCTCAGGGTTCAGGGAACAGAAACCAATGGACAAAGAGCTCAGGGACACTGGGGCCTGCAGAGTTGGAGTACTGTCCTAGGCTGAAGGGGCCACAGGTTCAGCAAGTCCCCAGAGCTGGCCCCCAGGCTGCCTGCTCACAGACTGCAGAGGAGAGGGTGTGTGGATCCCACATGAGCTACACTCACTCCGTGCCCCAGCTGTGCCTGGGAGCTTGAGAGACCAGAAGACTCCCGCAGCACAGGGGGGGAGGGCATGTGCAGACTGGGAGCTCTGCGCTCACGCGGGGGTGGTGGTGGTGGGGTGGCAGCAACCCTGAAGAGCCTGGCTTGCCGGCCTCTTCATCCTGAGTAGGTTTGTCTGCTGTGATCCAGTGACCAGGAGGAGGCGGCTCCAGTTAGGGATACTGAAAGTCAACAGGGCATCCTTCGTGGGGGCAAGGAGTCGTCTACTGCTTACAAAACTTAGAGGATGGTGAAGTGTGAGCCTCAGACCCGGGTGCTGTCAATCTCAGCAGGGCCAGTCGCTCTTGGCCTGGTCGCCTGAGGAAGGGATGCGGCCCCTGACCCTGGGCCACCAGAAGATACTGAGATTAAATCCTCACCTTTGGTCTCACTGTGCCTTCCACCCTCCTTCCCAACTCACTCAGCCTGGGTATGGCACACTTTCCTGTTAATCCCTTGTGTGCCCAGCAGGTCATTTCCAGTTGAGTTTTCAGAACCAGCTCTAACGGACGAGCTGGCTTTCATCTAGCTCCTCTTCCCCAGCTTGCCCTCAACCCTAACGGCATGGCCATCCCCCCGCCCCCCTACACACACACACACACACACACACACACACACACACACACAACATCAGAAGGGAGCCACTGCCAAAGGCCTCCTGGTCCAGTGGGCCAGGTGGACTCTGGATAAAGTGTCTCTCTGAGATCAAAGGCCACGGTTTCCCCCAAGGACTTGTTCCCACAGGCTCCTGTGCCTCAGATGTGTTTTCCTGGAAAAGGTTACATGCTTCCAAGAGAGTTAATTGGCTTAGCTGTTTCAATAAGCTCCCTTGAGACAGGCATTCAACAGTTGCACACCTGTCTCGGATCACATAAAATGCAGCTCACAGGGTTATTGTTACAAGATGTGTCAGGGTTGGCAGGCAGGCGCTCTCCTTGGAAGGGGAGACCTGTGCTCTAGGAAGTTTGGAGAAATGTGATTTTTATGGGCTCAACTTGGTGGTCCTTAGAGAGAGCTGCCAGGAAGCAAGGCTCATTCCAGAAAGCTGTGTGTGCAGTGGGAAGGTACCAGGCTGGAGCCCAGGCAGCTGGCAGGGAGACTTGGGATGTTCACTTCTCCCATCTGAGACCTTTGCTTTCTCAGCTGTAAATGAAAGGATTTGACTTCTGGGTCCGGCTGTGAATGCTGTTAATTGCACAAGGAAGGGCGTCACATCTAAGGGGCCTTATCCATCTACACTGTGGACACTGTAGACCTGCAGATCTGCTTTGACAACTGGGGGCCCAAGCTAATAAATTGTTATGAAGAACATAAGCATACCGAGATCATTTTCTAATAGGTGGGAGTTAAGTGTTTCAAGAAGAAATGCTTAAAAAAATTTTTTTTGACACAAAAGTGCCCGGGCTCGATGATGGTCCTCATTGGCAGTCCTTCGATTTCCCCCAAACTCTGTATTCTGTACTCAGGATTTGTTGATCAGGCAGCAGAAGGAGCCAGCCTAGGCTGGGAATACCCAGCAGAAAGGCAGACTCCAGACAGAGATAAGAGCAGGTTCCCCCAAATGAGCCCTAATTAGGTGCAATTCCTTTCAACCTGCTCTGGGAATGATGAGGGAACAAGCTGGAATGCAGATAGCACATGTCCTCAAAATTTACATGAAACCAAAATCTTGCTCCCAAGTTCCTGACTGATCTTTGAAACTGCAACACCAAGGCCACTGGCTCTGATGTTTTCTTCCCCACAGACCTCTAGGACAGAGACTCAGACAGCCCTGCTTTTCTTGGTCATGTTGGAATGACTTGCAGTGACCTTAGGTGAAGAACCCCGGAGAAGCCATGACAATGGCCTGGAGGCAGCAGCTTGCTGAGGTTGAGCAATGCTGAGCCAGCCCACAGACCCGCCTGGAGGGCCACCTGGTGGGCCCCGCACAGCCCTGCCCCTCCAGCCTGCTGATTTCTATTGGATAACGACTGAAGAAGACAAAAACAGTCCCCTTGGAAAAACTAACTTTGCTCTCTAGAACTACCAGTTTAACTTACTCCATGTTCTCTCGGTTTGTTACTGTCATTTATTGCTAGCTGTCTCCTTTGACAGTCATTTATCAGTTCTGGATTTTAACATGAGAGAGTGTTTTTCCTTTTGAGATTTCACCGAGGGACCATTCTGGACAAACAGAGTGGAAAGACTGCACCTGCCCAAGTCTCCATCCACTTGGGTTCCAGTCCAGTCCCTCCTCAGGCACACAGGGGGAGGTACACACTTCCACCCACATTCATGGCGTCTGCAGGACTTACATTCAGAGTCTCTGAAGAGTCCAGAGGGATCTTCTGGCCTCTTCCTGTCACCTTGACTGTCTGAATAGATAGTAAGTTGTTTGTTTTTTTTTTTAGACTCTGCCACCCTGGGTAGAGTGCGATGGTGTCATAGCTCACAGCAATCTCAAACTCCTAGGCTCAAATGATCCTCCTGCCTCAGCCTCCCAAGTAGCTGGGACTACAGGTGCCAGCCACCATGCCTGGCTAGTTTTTCTATTTTTAGTAGAGACGAGGTCTTGGTCTTGCTCAGGCTGGTCTCAAAACTCCTGAGCTCAGGAGATCCTCCCATCACCTCCCAGTATGCTAGGATCCCAGGAGTGAGCCACCGCACCAAGCCAAAAGGTAGTAAATTTTAAAGCCTCATTTGCTCTGCTATGCAGGCTCTTTCTCTCTGCTCTGCTGACAGAACTACAGTGGTGGGATGACCCTGGTGACAACATATTGATCCCACCTCTCAGCTCCCACTCCCAGCACCCTTCTGTGCCTGGCTGCTCTCTAGACATCACAATCCCCACAGCTGCCTAGTATCCTAGTTCAGGGGGCTTCAAACTGGGTTCCCCCAGAATCTCCAAGAGCAATATTAGTTTTAAGGGAATCAATTCCAAGATCCTCAACTTCCATATGTATTGCTAAAGTTATCCTGACTGAAAATGCCTGCCTCTGACCTGTGACGCATCTCCCAAAGGTGCATTGCTGTGGTGTATGCCCCCAGCCAAACACATGACAGTTCAAAATACCACTGCAAGTGTATAAAACTGAATGAATCTAGCGACAAAACAGCAAAACTTTAAAAAAGGTATTTCAATGTTTGCTCTTAAATTATTTAAGACAAACTTAATTGTCAGCTCAAATATTATTTAAACATTTATGATGATAGATCACAGTGTGAATTTTGGCATTCAAAGAAGCAGTAAAAAGAAATACACTGGTACAACAAACTACTTCTATTTCCATCTACTTATTTATGGGAACCACTTCCTGAGCACTTACCTGGCCTCATTCTAGAGATTAGTCCTGTCCATCTGGGGATATATGAACAAATTTTGAAAAGCATCCCTATTGCTTTCATTAAGAGATGCATTTCTAATACAATGTAAATAAAATTCTAATAAAATGCACCTTTTTATGTTTAAAAATTATTTATGGAAGGTTGGGGGTATACTTGGTAAAATGACAGGCTAAGTTATTTTGAAAAACTTGTCTCTCCAGGAACAACTAGAAAGCTGCTGTACTGAGAGCATGTGTGTGAGGGACCATAGCGAGGCCAAAAGAAGTGTAGTCGGCGGGTGCTGCCACACCTCAGTCAAGTGCTGATAAAGCAGCAGTTGAGGCTAACACGGGAGGCAGCGATGCAGGACAGAGGAACGGGTAAAGATTGGAGAAGAGACCTTGTAAACATCTCAGATTTTAAATTGTAACAAGAAAGGGAAACCTTCTAGGAGGAAGAATGAGCTAGAAATAGCAAGAAGGAAGGCCTTCATAAAGACCAAGCAAGCTGAGTTTTGAATCATCTTAATCCCTGATCAAACCTGCTCTGGGCGAGGTGCGGTGGCTCATGGCTTTGATCCCAGCACTCTGGGAGGCCAAGATGGGAGGATTGCTTGAGCTCAGGAGTTCGAGACCAGCCTGAGCAAGATCAAGACCCCATCTCTACTAAAAATAGAAAAACTAGCTTGGCATTGTGGTGAGCACCTGTTGTCCTAGCTACTCAGGACACTGAAGCAGGAGGATCTCTTAAGCCCAGGGGTTTGAGGTTGCTGTAAGCTATGATGACACCATGGCACTCTACCCAGGGCAGCAGAGTGAGACTCTGTCCCCCCAAATAAAAAATAACCTACTCTAGATTAAACTGGTTTGCCCGTAGCCTGAGTGCCCACCATAAGCAAACATACATTCTCCATTAGAAGATAACGTATGGGCTTGGCGCCTGTAGCTCAAGCAGGTACGCCAGCCACATATACCAGAGTTGACAGGTTCGAATCCAGCCCGGGCCTGCCAAACAATAATGACAACTACAGCCAAAAAATAGCTGGGTGTTGTGGCGGGCACCTATAGTCCCAGCTACTTGGGAGGCTGAGGCAAAAGAATCACTTAAGCCCAAGAGTTTGAAGTTGCTGTGAGCTGTGACACCACGGCACTCTGCAGAGGGCAACACAGTGAGACTCTGTCTCAAAAAAAAAAAAGAAAAAAAAGAAGAAGAAGATAACATGTGGGTGTCAAATGATATCTACAACTTTTATATATAATAAATAGCATTGAAGTCTCAAGAATAGCAGAAACTACCTTGGGTCAAATGAACAACCGTTAGATTAGACCTATTCTAAAGCTATAAAAATGAGACAAAATGGTATTTATGCAAGAACAGACAAAAGACTCTAAGAGTAAGGGTTGGAGATCTTTAAAATATACCCATAAATATATGGTCCAATATCTGATTTATGCCAGGAATGACAATGCTGAGCGGTAATAAAAGATGGTCTTCTCAAAAAGATTTATATTTCAAAAATATAAATCATAAAAGGTAAAAATTCTAGAGGAAAATCTTCATGACTTTGGATAAGAAAAATATCTTTTAAGCAGGAAAAAGTAGCACTAATATACAAAGATGATAAAGTAGACATTCAAATGAGAAGCTTCTCTTCATGAAAGTACACCATTAAGAAGGGCAAAAATGGATTACAAAGTGGAGGGAAACATGAGACAAACGAAAGGTTCCACACCTGGAATATATGCAGAATTCCCATAAATACAAAAGAAAAAGTTAACTCACTGGAAAAATATGGAAGAGATTTGAGCTGACTCTTAACATAAGTGGATATTCAAGTGGTCAGTAAACACATGGAAAGATTTTCAACACCATTAGTTATTAGAAAAAAATGCAAAAAAAAAAAATTACAATGTGGTAACTCTTCATACCTCTGTGAGGGTTAGTTTTATGGGTCGACTTGACAGAGGGTGCCCAGATTAGATGTGACTTCTGGGGGTGCCCCGAGGGTATTTCCTGATACATTAGCATTTGAATCTGCAGACTCAGGAAAGCAGAGCCCTCCCCCAAAGGTGGGCAGCCACCAGCCAATCCTTTGAGGGATGGAATAGAACTGATACCCAGGAAGGAAGAATTGGCCCTTTTCTGCCTGACTCCCGCAGCTGAGACATGGACCTTCTGCTGTCAGAGCGCCTAGTTCTCAGGCCTGCAGACGGAATTAAAGCCACCAGCTTCCAGGAACCTCCAGCCTGCAGATGACAGATCACAGGGCTTCTCAGCCTGCATAACTGTGTGAGCCAGTTCCTCATCGTGAATCTATTTATATGGGTGTGTGTGGATTTACCACTGCTCCCGTTTCTCTAGACCAGTAATTTTCAACTGGTGTGCCGTGAAACTTTTCAAAGATCATTAATTAAATTATTTTTGAAAGAAATTGGAAGCACAGTAAGTTGTTTTTTCTTTTTGAGACAGAGTCTCATTCTATCCCCTTGAGTAGAGTGCCGTGGTGTCATACCTCACAGCAACCTCAAAATCCTGGGCTCAAGTGATCATCCTGCCTCAGCCTCCTAAGTAGCTGGAACTACAGGAGCCCACCACAGTCACCCAGCAAGTTTTTCTATTTTTAGTGGAGACAGAATCTCGCTCAGGCTGGTGTCGAACTCCTGAGCTCAAGGGATCCTCTCACCTCAGCCTCCCAGAGCGCTGGGATTATAAGCTTGAGCCATCAGGCCTGCCCAGCTTTCCTTTTTTTATAGAGTATTAGATGGACAGGGAGAAGGTGATTGGAATGTCTTCTGTTAAAGCCCAGAAAGTCTACCAAACCAGTCACCACTTCAATTTTTACTCTCACTCTTTTATAGACACAAATATGATTTAAATATTTCCCAAAGTATTTACATACTTTATTTATATGTATACATATATATAAATTCTAAAATATTATGCCAATAAATACAAAGACATAATTATTTTAATGCTGCACGGTGCGTCATAATGTTGCTATACTATCATTTAACCAGACCTTTATTAGCAAATGTTCAAACTGCTTCACAATGTTATTTTACAAATAACATTTAAAAAATATGTTTGTATATACAGGGTGTCCATAAAGTTCATGTGTAATTTAAATTGCACACAGACTTTATGGACACCCTGTACAACTTTATTTTCTTAGACTATATTCCTAGAAGTGGTTTGGAAAGCGAAGCATGTCTACAAAAAGCTGTGGTCTCAATGAATGAGAGTGATCCAGGGATACACCCCAAGACCCATGCCTGATCTTGATATTTTTGAAACACAGATTTTGGTCCATGGTGGACAATGGCATTGATTTAAGGCTGGGCACATTGGTTGAAGCCTGTAATCCTCTGGGAGGTGGGTGGACTGCTTGAGCTTAGAAGTTCGAGACCAGCCTGAGCAAGAGTGAAACCCTGTCTCTATTAAAAATAGAAGAACTAGGCTCCGCACGTGTAGCTTAGTGGCTAGGGCACTGGCCACATACACCAGGGCTGGTGGATTCGAATCCAGCCCGGGCCTGCCAAACAACAACAATAAAAAAAAATAGCCAGGCATTGTGGTGGGCCCTTATAGTTCCAGCTACTTGGGAGTCTGAGGCAAGAGAATAGCATAAGCTCAAGAGTCTGAGGTTGCTGTGAGCTGTGACGCCACAGTACTCTACTGAGGGCAACATAGCAAGACTCTGTCTCTAAAAATAAATAAATAAATAAAAATAAATCCAACTACTTATGGATTAAAAAGAAACTCTTATGGGACTTGATGTAAACAGGGATGACAACTTTACTGACAGATTAGTTAATAACAATAGTGAAAATTCTACATTTCAAAACCTCAGGGAGATGCATTTTCTTTTAGGTCAGAAACAAATCAGGAATGTTGCTATCACCACTGTAATTTATTGTTACAGAATTTCTCATCAAATCAAGAACAAGAAATAAGGAAGAAATGAATTCTGGAAAGTGGCAAAATACTCACACTCCTCCATGACACGCACAACACACGCCAACACAGAAACAAAATTTCACCAGATTACGGACAATAAACACTAATACTTCTTTCTTCTTTCTCCTTCTCCTTCTTCCTCTTCCTCCTCCTCTTCCTCTTCTTCTTCTTTTTTAGACAGTCTCACTCTGTCCCTCTGGGTAGAGTGCTGTGATTTCACAGCTCACAGCAACCTCAAACTCTTGGGCTCAAGTGATCCTCCTGCCTCAGCCTCCTGAGTAGCTTGGAACTATAGGCACCCACCACCACCACGCCCGGCTAGTTTTTTTTCTAGTGGAGATGGGGTCTCTTCTCGCTCAGGCTGGTCTTAAACTCCTGAGCTCAAGCCATCCTCCACCTCGGCCTCCCAGAGTGCTGGGATTCCAGGTGTGAGCCACCACACCCAGCCACCTTTGATTCTTTTACTTCATATTGGGAGAGACAGGGTCATGGCTCAGAACCCTTTAACTCATTGATTGTCAGCTTGCTAATCTAGTGGACTATTTCTAAATCCACAGGATAGTGAAATCTGTATTTTATAATTCTTTGACCAATCAGATGTTACCTAATACTTGATTCTAGAATAAGCAAAAGTACGTTGGAAAACTTAGTTGCCGTGAAAAACCCGTAAAGAAAGACCTATGCAGTGGCTCAGGCCTGTAATCCTAACACTCTGGGAGGCCAAGGCAGAAGGATTGCTTGAGCTCAGGAGTTCTAAACCAGCCTGAGCAAGAGAAAGACCTCATCTCTACTAAAAATGGGGAAACTAGCCAGGTATAGAGGCAGGTGCCTATAGTCCCAGGTACTCAGGAGGCTGAGGCAGGAGGATCACTTGAGCCCAGGACTTTAAGGGTGCTGTGAGCTATGATGATGCCATAGCACTCTACCCAGGGCAACAAAGTGAGACTCTGTCCCGAAAAAAAAAAAAAAAGTTTTAAAAAACCCAAGAGAAAAACGTTTTAATTGAGGTATTTGTGTGTACTAATTTTTTGTTTCAAATTAAGAAAGATAGCCATTATCCAACCTTTGTCTGTCTCTGCCTAGGACGCCAGTCTGCATAGGAATAACATCTGAGAACCTCTGCTCCAGTTAAGCAAAATAACAGTTAAATATACCTCCTATCAGCAATAAGTTATTTTAGTTCATGAAAATATTTTTTAAAGCCTTATTTTGACTAATGGTGTTTACTTCTTGAAATAGGCTCATAGTGCTACCTCGGTTATTGAAGAGTAACTGTTTGCCATCTTTTTCTTTCTTAGGCTGCGAGGTTGAGATTCTTGGTGTCAGACCTACTTACTGCCTAGAATATAAAAATGTCCCAACGGATATCAATTTTGCCAATGCTGTCAGTGATGCTCTTGACTCGTTCAAGTAAGTGTCCTGAATTCTTAGCCACATCATTGTTCTTCCTTGTTTCTGGGACCGGTCATGGACCAGAAAGGTCCATGAATTAAGAAGGCTCAGTGGTGGTGAAATGATGTCTCAGAGCGCTGGGGAGACTCTTGCCTGGTGACTGTTAACCGATGGTAGGAGATAATTGTGAGCAAGTGATTTCACTTTTGTGGGGCTGATGTCTGGAAATGTTTAACGGAGAACAAGAAAGCCCCAGGGGTTTGGGACCTCCTTTTTTATGTTACTGGACAATGGAGAAGCAGTATAAATGTCAGCACTTCCCTAATAATGATTTTGGGAACAATTGTATCGCAGAAAATCTTAGTAAGTATTTGGCAAAAAGGGAGGGCCTGTGGTCAGATAACTTTGGAGAATTGCCCATGCTTCACCTTCTTGGGTAGCACATCAGCTTATTAGAACATAGAATCGGCTGGGTGTGTGGCTCCTTGTATTCTAGGTGACCGAGGCAGGTGGATTGCCTGAGCTCAGGAGTTCAAGACCAGCCTGAGCAAGAGCGAGACCCTATCTCTACTAAAAATAGAAAAACTAGCTGGGCGTGATGGCAGGTGCCTGTAGTCTCAGCTACATGGGAGGCTGAGGCAGGAGGCTTGCTTGAGCCTAAGAGTTTTGAGGTTATTGTGGGCTATGATGGTGCCACAGCACTCTACCAAAAAAAAAAAAATGACATAGAATATTTTCTCTCTCCCACATGTGGAATCATGACACACAGTTTGAAAAAAATGTACTCAGGGCAAGTGAGACTCTGTCTCAAATCAGGAAATGCTACCCTGAAGAGCACCTTACAAACATCAGCTCGTTCAAAACCTAGCATGACCCTTTGAGTAGGTTTTTCTGTCGGAAGAGGCCTAGACACTTTTGCAGCTCATCTGAGACCTCCAGGTCAGTGAGGAGTGAAGCCAAGAGTTTCACCCCAGATTTGGCTAGTTCAGATGCCACCCCAGTCGAAAGATAACTTGCAAAATTGGAACTTGATCATGTGTTTACTACCTCTCTGTATGAGGATTATGCCAAAGTTCAACTTAATTTCTCCCTGAGGGGAGTCAGGAGCATGATGAAGCTGGTTAAAAGGAAAACGTGAGACACACAAACAGGTGGCCAGACTTGGTGGTGGCTCACACCTGCAATCCTAGCGCTCTCTGAGGCTGAGGCGGGTGGGTCACTTGAGCTCAGGAGTTCAAGACCAGCCTGAGCAAGAGCAAGACCCCGTCTCTACTAATAACAGAAAAACTAGTCAAGCATGGTGGCAGGTGCCTGTAGTCCCAGCTACTTGGGAGGCTAAGTTAGGAAGATCACTTGAGCCCCAGAGTTTGAGGTTCCTATGAACTATGATGATATCACTGTACTCAGGGCAAGTGGGACTCTGTCTCAAAAAAAAAAAAAAAAAAGGCATTCTTACCTTTCAGGGTGTTTTTGAGGATTAAATAAGGTAATACATGTGAAAGTCCTCAGCTTAGAGCCTGGCCCACAGGCACTATTTTGTGTCAAGCGCTTACTGTCACTAAACATTTGGCCAACAGCTGCAGAAACCAGAGCTCAGATACAAGGGATAATAAAACATCAGGTAAGGTAGAAGAATCTCACAAATTAGAGAGGGAAAAGGACACTGAGGTGGGTAGTTACAGCCTACAGTAAGAAATGGGCCATGGGCGGTACCTGTGGCTCAAAGGAATAGGGCGCCGGCCCCATATGCCGGAGGTGGCGGGTTCAAACCCAGCCCTGCCCAAAAACTGCAAAAAAAGGAAAAAAAAGAAATGGGCCAGAAGTGGCCCTCAAGTGTGTGAGGCACACACTAAGGCCACCAGGTCTAGCCTCAGGGCAGCAGAGGAGGCAGTGTCTCCCCTGCGGCCCAAAGGGTGACCCTGGTCAGGTAAGTCAAGCTCTCTTGACCCCAAGGCTCTCCCTCCACCTCAGGGCATCCAAGGCATTCCTCTGCTCCCAAGTGCTGGGCTGGGAGCCTTTATAGGGAAACCAAGCCAGTTCGTGCATTTGTGTCTTTAAATTACATATAGGAAAAAAAGGTACAGTGTAGTTTTTCAAGAGAAATCAGGCAACCTGCCAAGAATATTCGTTATTAACCCTTGTAAAGTCCAAGCAGAGAAATTAGCTGTCCTTTATTTTCCACTGCTTCATCTCATGTTGTCCACTGGTGGGGAAAGATGAGCTTGGCCCAGCTAGTGAGGGATGGAGCCAGGAACTGTCATCATCATCATCACTGTGGTTGTCATCATTCTGGTCTATTTCAGGTGCTTTATGGGCAGAGTGTGGGCAAAGCTAGAGCTGGGCAGGGGACCCTCGGTGGCAAGTGCTCTGTGGAGAATGGGGAGCTCACTTCCAGGCACTCCCCTCCACCTGGGGCTCTGCCCCGCCTCCTCTGTCACTAGTCCCCAGGCACTCTGCACCCAGCCTTGAAGGTGAAATAGTTTGGAGTTTTATATCAACACTCTGGCCCAGAGGACAGTTTTGTCAGCACCAGGTCTTCCTGGGCCCTGGAAGTGTGGACTCCTAGATGTGGACTCCTAGAATCCACTCTATGTCCACATCGGGGCTGATCTCACACATGTCCCCATGATGCAGATTCTGGGGTGTCTGCTGATGTCACCCCAAAACCCATTTGCCCTCCTCCTGCAGGGCTGCTGAAGTAATGCTGTTTCTTATTCTTGCCCGACCTGGTGGCGCTGGCAGATGGTAAGGGTGGAGGTGTGAAAACCAGCTTCTGCCTGGAACCACATCGTCCCCCTCCTTGAAGCACTATGAACAATGCCATAGAGTTGAGAGGGGGTGACAGGAGACATGCTCTGTGACATTCACCATCCAGGAGCCGAGGGCTGGCAATGTGTGTTTCCACATGCTTGTTTTTCCCTCAGAGCTCCCCATGGGCAGGGCTCAGGGGATGTGAGCACCTTGTCAGAGGCCTGGGGGTGGCAGGGGAACGGGCTGGCAGGGCCCTCTCAGCTGCTCCCCTCCCTCCCGTCCCTTCCAGGAGTGGCCGCGCTGACCTGGCAGCCATATACCATGAGCGCATCGATGTGGAAGGCCACCACTATGGCCCTTCATCTCCTCAGAGAGAGGACGCCCTCAAGGCTGTGGACACAGTCCTGAAGTACATGACCACGTGGATCCAGGTGACCTGATGTAACGGTGCCCGGTCTGCCCTTGTCCCCTGATACTCTGCTGGTCCTCCCTCTGTCCCCCGCGTCTTCCTCCTCTTCCTCCTTCTTTTTATGTTGAGATAGAGTCTTAGTCTCATCTGAGTACAGCACTGTCTCTCTCTCTCTGCTATAACGACGGCCCTTGTGCACCCCACAGGACCGGGGCCTGCAGGACAACCTGAATGTCCTCATTTTCTCAGACCATGGAATGACGGACATCTTCTGGATGGATAAAGTGATTGAGCTGAACAAGTACATCAACCTTGACGACCTGCAGCAAGTGAAGGACCGCGGGCCTGTCGTGAGCCTCTGGCCGGCCCCTGGGAGACACTCTGAGGCAAGGGCCCCAGGACAGTGGGCAGGGAGCAGAGCACACCCTCGTTTGCCACCACTCTGGGCTTTGTCAGTTTCCCACAGTCTTAATGCAAACTGGATCATCTGCTCCCTGAGGCCAAGCCTCCAACGCTGCAGACAACCTTGTCTGCCTCTCAGACCTGAGTAACCCCCTCTAGCCATTCGGCTTCCCTGTCTCCATTTTTAATTTTTTAAAGTCGGCATCATGGTGTTGGCCTCACTGACCGCTATGCAAATTAATTATGAAGGATGTGCGCTGCTCAGCATATGTGCACTCAGGCAAATCTTACTAAAGCAACACTTCTCAGGCCAGACTGGGGACTGGCCCCTGCAAAAGGAGTTTGCTCTTTTCCTGGAGGAATGCTGCCCGGCTGATCTGGGGGTGGGGTGGGACTGGAGAGAGGGTGCTGAGTGAAGGGAGCAGAGGCCAAGTGTGTTGGAGCTCAGCGATTATCTCTGGAGCCACAAATTCCAGCTCTGGCATTAGCCAGAAGCCAGACAAGCTACCCACCCGGGCCCCTCTGCCTCTCTGTGTGTGCTTGCAGTGACGGGGTCACAGCTGCCTTCCACGTAGAAGTGTGCTGAGCCCACTGCAAGACCGCATGTGTCAGTCACGGGGGACGTCCCCAAGAAGGGTGTGGTTGCACCCCACAGCATGCAGACAAGGGGCAAAGCCTCACGCCCACAGTCTTTGCCTGCAGGAGCTCAGCACCCTGAGAAGACTGGACCTCCACTTTAAACAATCTAATAATCAGCGGGACTGGGAACCACCCTAAGGAAACGAGGCAGAGCACGTGGCTCCTCTGGCTGACTGCTCAGCCTAAGGGTTCCTAGTCATCTTCCACCTTTGTGGCTTCATCTATTCCCAGATAAAACTGATCTGTACCAGGAAGCAGCTGTCTTCCTGGGGGTAAGAGAGGCTGCTGCTGGGAAATGGTGCCAGCCACAGGGATGCGGGGAATAGGTTCTGGGCCTCCATCCTCACGGCAGTGGGGCATTTGACTCTGGACTGTCATGGTATCAATGGAAGCCAGAGGCCCCCCCTTTGAGCTGGAGAGACACCCCTCCTCGCCCCCTTCCCCACTCCCATATGGGATCTGCCCATTTTGGGGTGGAGGAGCACAGTGGCCCACGATGTCTGTCTGGGTCCCCAGCCTGTCTGGGTCCCCAGGAGCCACACTTACCCTTTTTCCTCAGACTCCACAGTCAGAAAGTACAGGAGCAAAATGTGTTCATACAATGTCCCCATGAACTGCCTAATGTGAAACCAGGAGGAATATTTTACACATTGGCAGGTTCTTGAAAAGAAGTTCTGGCTTTTTTGGCAAGGAGGATCGTCTTTGCCTCCAATTTGGCACTTAGGAATGTGCAGCCCCCAGAATGCTCGGGCCTCAGCCGCAGCTGAGCTGGGAAGAGCCAGTCGCCACGTGATGTGTGAGTCAGGAGCTGCCAACAGCCCAAAGCAGTTGGTAGATTATTCAAAAGTAGGGGCTGTGTTTTAGCAACAGTTTGTCATGTGACGGACACAACAGTTTGTGAGAGCTATTGGGTGTCACCAGCTTTTTCACTTACACAAAAGCATTCTATAAATGCACCCTACTTGTCTTCAGAACTCTGGATTTTCTTAAGTAGGAAATCATAACTCCTGGAGCCATCAGAAATCCTCTACTAAGTCATTTTTTGGAGTTGAGTTGATAAACTCATCTTACATTCAGTTACATCCAGGAATTTGGGTCAAAGTTAACATCAAACAGTTGATTTTAATTTTAGCCATAAATATTTAAGCTGCTGGTAATATGAAAAGAATGTACAACATTTACATCTTCATCATAAAATTAGGGAACCCTTTCTGGAATGGCCAGCAGAGTGAGGTCTGACAATTAAGTTCATGAATTCATTCTAGAAAAAGTGCTTTGGGGCTGTAATCCTAGCACTCTGGGAGATCAGGGCAGGAGAATCCCTTGAGCTCAGGAGTTTGAGACCAGCCTAAGCAAGAGCGAGACCCTGTCTCTATTAAAAACTGAAAAAACTAGCCAGGCATGGTGGCAGGTGCCTATAGTTCCAGCTACTTGGAAGGCTGAGGCAAGAGGATCACGTGAGCCCAGGAGACTGAGGTTGCTATGAGCTATGATGCCAAGGCACTGTACCCAAAGCGACAGGGACTCTGTCTCAAAAAAATAAAAATTAAATTAAATTTTAAAAATTGCTTTGAAGGGTGAACCAGGTGCTGGCATAGCTTCCAAAGTGGAGTACTTCAAAGGTGACCCTAGTTAGGTAGGTAGCACTTTTTCTAGGATGAGTTGATGAACTTCATTATCAGACTTCGTGTTTAAGAAACAGAGTGCCAAACCAGTCACACTTGATTTCTCCGCAGGTATATAACAAGCTGAGCGCTGTGGGACACATGACTGTGTACGAGAAGGAAGCCATACCAAGCAGGTTCCACTATAAGAAAGGGAAATTTGTCTCTCCTTTGACGTTGGTGGCTGACGAAGGCTGGTTCATAGCTGAGGTAAGAATAGAACGTGCCACAGGTTATTCAGTATGCAAATTCCATCCGACAGTCCAAGACAAACGTTACTCGGCTTTACACGTGAGAGGCTTTTCCACTGAAGCATCCCTCAGCACATCACTGCCTTCTTTGGAGAATCAAAAACCCTGCTGCTGGGACTCTGTAGACATAACTGTGGCTGTGAACCCATAGTCCTGGTTTAGACTTCCTGGCTCCAGACTCACCTTGTTTTAACAAACACGCCTTAACTCGATTACCCAAGCTCGCAACATAACCTGTTCAGTTTAAAGTGGAACAATTACTGTGAACCAAAGGGATTGCTCAAGGGCAGACAAAAGCAAGCAAGGGCTCAGCACTGCTTCATCTTTAAAAGAAATGTTTGGCGAACGAGACTCTGTAATCTAGGTCCCTGGCTTGAGAACTTGATTCAGTGGATGTTGTCTTGCATTTTGGGCCCAAACCTTAATTGCCTCGTGCCTGAACGGCTTCACCACCTCCTCCTAGTCTGCATGGTCAGCAGGGAACAAAGAACCCAGCAGCTGTGGCCAGAAACATTGGGGTGGGGTCCAGGGGCCAAGCCAGGCCTATCATCAGCACACAGTAACTTCCATGCCATGTGATTTACAAGGTCTCCAAGAGGGTCCCTAATGCTGTCTTCTCTACAAACCAAAATGCTTCTTTTCACTTTTCACAGAGTGTGATGGTCACCTGGACTGAGGTCAGATTAGGTCCCCACACTGCCATTCACGGTACTTTCCTCAGGGCCTTGCCCTGAACAACAAGCCAACGAGTAGGTCCCCTTGAGTATGTGCCTTGCCATTTTTTAATTTCTTTTTCCTTGAGTGCCTGGGTAGAGTGCTGTTTTGTCATAGCTCACAGCAACCTCAAACTCCTGGGCTCAACCCATCCTCCTGCCTCAGACTCCCAAACAGCTGGGACTACATGCACCCACCACACTTGGCTAGTTTCTCTATTTTCAGTAAAGATGGGGTCTCACTCTTGCTCTGGCTGGTCTTGAACTCCTGAGTTCAAGGGATCCTCCTGCCCCCATCTCCCAGAATGCTGGGATTACAGGCGTGAGCCACTGTGCCCAGCCTTTGCCTTGTCATTTTAAGAAAAACTAGTGGAGTGGTGCCTGTGGCTCAGTGAGTTAGGGCGCTGTCCCCATATCCAAGGGTGGTGGGTTCAAACCCAGCCCCAGCCAAACTGCAACAAAAAAATAGCCGAGTGTTGTGGCAGGCACCTGTAGTCCCAGCTACTTGGGAGTCTGAGGCAAGAGACTCACCTAAGCCCAAGAGCTGGAAGCTGCTGTGAGCTATAACACCACAGCACTCTACCAAGGGTGATAAAGTAAAACTCTGTCTCTAAAAAAAAAAAAAAAAAAAAGAAAGGAAAGAAAAACTAGTGGATTTATATATGACCAGACAGACCTCAAATTACCTCTGGGCTAAGTTTTCACCATTGTATGAATGTGTTTATTGTAGAGTTCAGAGTGTAATCAGGACCTTAGTCTTCATCTCCCTTTGTCCTGTTTGTGTTTGGGGGACACACACATGACTGGGGTCCTAACCGGTTAACAGCAAACACGCTCTACCCTGTGCTTCGGGATTCACTGCCTCAAAGACTGTGAAAGGGAGAAGCAACACATTCAATTAGCTGAGGAAGCTAAACTGGGAGGTGTTGTGACCATCACCACAGTCAGATAAAGAACAGAAAGAAAAAGGTAGAGACTCAGTCAGTTAATGAAGCATTCCCACGGAAAACACAGGCCACAGCTAGAGAAGGAGGGTGGAGCGATGATGGAAATGCAGGAAACAGAAAGATTTGGAAAGCAGCAATGAGAGGGGGCGATTTATAGGGTGAGACGGGATGGGTGTGCAATGCAATATGACAGCTAAATGGGCACATCAGGGCTGGGCCCCACAGCCAGCGCCGTCTGCAGACCAGACCACTCGCTGAGCACCTAGTGGGGACAGGAACTTTGCACACAGTTATACCGTCCCCACAGAGGCCCCAGCAAGGCAGGGGTCACCATCCTCATCTTCAGCAAGGAGACCAAAGCTCATAGAAGTGGAGTAGCCAGCCAGGATCACATAGCCAGAAAGTGGCCGCTGGAATTCACCCCACACTGACCCAGTTCCAAAGCTTCTTGGGTGCTTTGCGTTTGGCCACACTGAGTGAGAAAGCAAGAGACTAGGGGGGACCTTGCTGTCTGGTGCTGGCAGCAGTGCTGTGGTGACCTCTGGCTGTGAGCAATGGAAGGTGCACAAGGACCTAGTGGCAGACGACTCCAGGCCTGTGTGATATCAGCTGTGTGATCAACCGCTCTGTGCCAGAGTCCCTTCAACTACAGAATGGGGGAAATAATCACTCTGAGATTTTTTTTTTCTAGAAAGAGTCTCACTCTGTCACCCAGGCTGGAGTGCCATGGTGTCATAGCTCACAGCAACCTCAAACTCTTGGACTCAAGTGATCCTCTTGCCTAAGACTCCTGAATAGCTGGGACTACAGATGCCCACCACACCTGGCTAGATTTCTATTTTAAGTAGAGACAGGGTCTTGCTCTTGTTCAGGCTGGTCTCAAACTCCTGAGCTCAAGGGATCCTCCTGCCTCAGCCTCCCAGAGTGCTGGGATTACAGGTGTAGCCACCTCACCTAGCCACAATCCCAGTTTTATTAGAAAAGGTACAGCTTAGGAAGAGCTATAGGAAAGATCTGCACAGAGCAAAGTTTAGGAGGGGAGGACGCAGAGCTCCTCGTCTCCAGAAGCCCCTTTCTGTGGATGTCCCAGTGGAGGTACCTGTGAGCTCAGTCTCCAGAGCCTCTCCTGTCCCCTGGGTTGGCTCCTCTGGTGACCAGCCCCACCCTGAAGCTACCTGTCCCCAGCCCCACTGCATGGCTCATCTCAGTAACATCGCCTCAGGGTGGGGCAAAGGAGCGTATTATGTATAACACAAGACACTCGACCACTCAGCAAACTCCACGGGTTTTAGGGGCTCTAGGTCAGGACCCTGGCACAAAGACCAAACATGTATTTATCACACCACTGATACACTTGACTAGCCTTCTGTCACTCACATGGCTCTCAAGCTGCTCACGAGACAGTTCAGCTCTTCTGAACTAGGGCTCTCCACTGCCCAAGAGCCAAGATGGTTGGAGGACAGGGCGAGGGAGCCGAGGCTGTGTCCCCCCAACCAGGGGCGCTGGGGAAGATGTCCCACAGTGAGTAGCTGTCTGCAGCAGACACCCACGCAGTGCCACTGTCCAGACGCAGTGTCATGTAGCTACCTTGCTTGATTTCAGGCTCGGGAGACGCTTCCGTTTTGGATGAACAGCACTGGTAAGCAGGAAGGCTGGCAGCGCGGGTGGCACGGGTATGACAACGAGCTCATGGACATGCGTGGCATCTTCCTGGCCTTCGGACCCGGTAGGTGACTAAATGACCAAATGCTCTCATTCCACCGTTCCCAGGAAGGTGTCTCTAGCCGGGACTAGCAGTGCCAGTGACAGAGCCGCCTTTATGAACCAAGCCGAGCAAGCCCAGCTGAGCCCATGAGGCATCTCTGGCTGGCTTCCTTTCAAATGCTGCTTTGGTTTTGGCAAATACGGCCAAAAACTTTTTCCTTATAAATTTTCAATCCTGAGTGCAGTGGAGAAAATGTATTCCACATGTTTGTGATTTCCTTTTTTTACTTAATTCATCAAAACGTTATTGCACAGCTATCTGATGTCCAGGCTGCCGACAGCTGTGAGTCTCGAAGTTGATGTGATCGCTTCTCAGGGTCTACGGCACACACTCCGAGAGGCCCTTGCAGTTCAGGGCCCAACCAGAAGCTAGGGCATGGTCAAGGCAGGCTGAGGAATGACCTAGAAGCTGACTTTGAGCCAGGATGATTAGAGGTGTCTTGGATGAAAGCAAATTTGCTGTGCTCCCCTTTTCTGGAGACAGAGTCTTGCTCTGTCACCCAGGCTGGAGTGCCATGGTGTCAGCCTAGCTCACACCAACCTCAAACTTCTGGGCTCAAGTGATTCTCCTGCCGCAGCCTCCTGACTAATATTTTTATTTTCACTCTTACTCAGACTGATCTGAACTCCTGAGCTCAAGTGATTGTCCCACCTTGGCCTCTCAGAGAGCTAGGATTTCAGACATGAGCTACTGTGTCTGGCCCCCAATTCAAATTTTAAACAAAGTACCCAAAGCTGTGTTAACTCCAAGTTAAATTCTGGGGGGAGATTTCGTCCACTAGCAGAGGGCTTCATTGCAGGTTCCTTTAAAACTAAAAGGCATCGGTCTTCTATGAACAGAAAGACAACCCCTGATGCAAATGGACAGGGCTAATTGTAAAACGTTCCCAGGCAGATAAGAGTGTTGAGAGCCTCCCATTTCTGGCTCCAATTCTCATGAAAGATTAAACAGCTTTACCCACTGACTGTTTACTGAGGAGAACATTTAGGAGCAAGCCCTTAAATAATGACTGAGCTGCACTCTGAGATAAAGGTTCATGCTTCCTGAACCTTACTTAGGGTGGACGCAAGACATAATTGCAGCTGCCCGGAGATGGCCTTAGAAGTCAGTAAGTCTGGTCTGGCAACGAGCAAGGGAAATAATTCTGGAAGAAAGCCTCTCTCTGGTTAATCCCAGCTTCTAATTTCAACAACCTAATTTTGCCCTCGAGAACTCTTGCACTGGAGATGAGACAGCAGGGCTGTGATTTAGTGAGCTGCCTACAGCCAGCCTCGCTCAGAAAGCAGCTCAGGGCGCCAGGCATGGCCTGCAAAGACTTTTCTCTTTAGGGGACACATTTTCAATATTAAAAAAAAAAAGTAAACCCATGAAAATAACTTGGATTTGCAATGCCACGTTGAGCTAGTGGAGCTTGTCCGGGTCCTCCGTGGTTGGAGCAGGCATTGTTTTGCTATTCAGGAATTTTCTAGGAGATTTCATTGTAGCCTGGATCATCTCTGCATTGAGCCCAAAGTCTCATCCCTGCAGAACAGGAAGCCATGAACTACAGGGTGTGGGAAGGAAAATCCAATTTTCCTTCCTGCTCACGTATCCAGTATTTGGTTTTATCCTTTCAATGTAGAAAGATAATACTTTCTAACATTCTTGTCAGAAGAGCATGGTCTTGGTAAAGTGTTGAGGAAGCGGATTTTTGAAAGGCTTCTTATTGGTCACCACCTCACATGCCCTCCTACTCACACACAGGACAAGGACGTGGCCACCAGTGGTGAGTGGGACTGTCACATTCAGGGCACATGGAAAGTCAGAAGGAGGCTGGGCACCTTCTGGGCACGCCTGTAATCCCAGCACCTGTGAGGCCAAGGTGGAAGGATCCTTTGAGCTCAGGAGTTTGAGACCAGCCTGAGTAAAAGTGAGACTCCATCTCTACTAAAAATAGAAAAATTAGCCAGTTATGGGGGTGGGCATCTGTACTCCCAGCTACTTGGAGCTGAGACAGGAAGATCACTTGAGCCTAGGAGTTTGAGGTTGCTGTGAGCTATGCTGAGGCCAAGGCACTCTAGCCTGGGTGACAGAGTGAGACTCTATCTCCAAATAAAATTACAAAAAAATCAGAAGAAGCAAAACTTGTCACTTAGGAAGTTGCCCTGGATCTAACATACTGTGTGGCAGAGTTTTCTATACATACAGAAAGTCCCCTAGTTACAAACATCTGACTTATATATGACTTTCACTTATGAATGGAAACTATTACAGTAATAGGTAAAATGCCCCATTCTAACTTACATAAATTTGACTTAAGAACGAACCTGCAGAACCTATCTCACTCACAACTCAGGGATTGCTTGTAACTTTTTTCTAATTTGCCATTCCAGCATCTGATCATTTCAGCAAAGCAATTTAAAGATTTTTTCCTAAGATAGAAAACTTGGCTTTACAGCCCCCAAACTACTCTTTTCCTTTAAAAATCTCAGGTAAACCAAAAGCACACGCATAGGCCTTCATCACGGATAAAACCTCCTCCCTGAATTCAACCTTAGTGTGGCCCTAGGTATTTTGTTGGAAGGTCTACTTTGGAACCTAAAAGTGAAGTTGCTTACGAATATCCCCAAAGTCTTCTATTTACTATTGAAATGGACAAGTGCTTTGAATTTAGCATCTTATTTGCCTCTTGTGGAGAAGATGTATTTGTTTAAAATCCCTTCAAGATTGTACAGTCACTTTCAGTGCCTCTTACTCTGCTGCAAGTGGCCAGCCCGTCCTGCTTGTCCCACAACCCACGAGTTCAGTGCTGACTCTGGCAGCGTCACCCTATTCTCCTCCATCAGGTCACTCAGGGCCCTCACTTGTATCTCTTCTTCCAGTACCAGTCTGCTTATTTCCACATGGCTAATTTATTTTATCTGTCAGTGAAAGGCTCCCTAAGAATTTTCCATTGACCTTTTGTAATGTGTTTAGGAAGCTATGGTCCCTGCTGCTGAACTAGCCAGCCCCAAGGAAACTGCATGGTTTCACATTCCATCAAGACCTATGACATGAAAGTAGAGTAACCATTCTTGAGTCTGGAGGGGTCTCTGCAGTAGAAATTGGCACCCTGTATGGACTGGTGTTCTGGAAGATGAGCAGACCATAATTTGGTTAAGGGGAGCTCAGTAAGACAGTGTGTGACCACCAGACTCCCCAGCCCTGCAGACATGGGGCAGCTTCAGAGGGCCTTTCTGAACAGGAAGGCCTGTTTCACAAAGAGACCACAGCTATACACAAAGTCTCTTTGCTGACTTACCTTTAAAGCAGCTCATCTTTTTCTTTCCATAGGAATAGAAAGCTATTCCCTACAAAACATAACCTGGAGTCTTCCAGATGCAATACCCGGTTTGTGACCACTAGGCCACATTTCCTGGTTGGAGCCAATTTCCCAACCCCAAGGTCTCCAGTAGCCTGAATGCAATTCCTCCACCACGTGACTCAGCACCCCCTGTGCTCTGCTGGAGGCTCCAACAGCTTGTTTGTTTGCTTTTCCATTTCAGATTTCAAGTCCAACTTCAGAGCCGCTCCGATCAGATCAGTGGATGTCTACAATGTCATGTGCCATGTGGCAGGCATCGCCCCCCTACCCAACAATGGGTCCTGGTCCCGCGTGCTGTGCATGCTGAAGGGCCCGGCCAGCGCCGCCCAGCCAGGCCCGCCGAGCAGCTGCGTCCTGGCCCTGATTCTGCTCCTACTGTTTGCATAACTGAGCGCTGCTTGTCCCAAAACACTGTCAGAAAGTCTGCCTCCAAAGTGGAATGATTTTCATTTTCTGTGTAAATAATAGCTTAATTAACACAATCAAGGCCATAAAAATCGTAAATTTATTATTTTTGGATGATTCCATACATGAAAGCTCCTACTTCTTTAAAAAAAAAAACTTTGTTTTTCCCAAAGGGAGGAAAAATCCTAGCCTTTCATTTGTTCAGCTAATTTTTCCCTTTCTTTTCATATAGTTACTCAGGATGAACTATCTGAGCAGAGGCCTGCTCCTGCAGCAGCCTCTCTGAGAGGACACTGCATGGTCATTCCGGGCCCCTCTCCGTCCTGCCTTGTACAAAGTGGCCCTCAGGCCTCATGTCTGTTCCCTGGCCACTCTCAAGAGCTGTCCTCAGGGTCTGTTGCCATAATCTTGGACTATGAGAGCAAAAGTTACTGTTTGTTTCTGACCCAGATTGTGGAATTTTTTCATTGCATACAAAGTCCCAGAAAGGATGTTATCTTAGCATGAATCACCCCCAATCAAACAAAAAAAATTACTAATCATTGAAGAATTCATAAAACAAGGAGAACGAAAGATGTGGGTCCCCCTCCCTAAGTCTGAGTGTACAGAAGCCTCCAATAGATATGGCCTTCACCTTGCACAGTACACCATGGTCCAAAGCATGCTGACAGATGGATAGGTTGTCTGCCCGCCCACCCATCTGCCTGTGTGGTGTGTCCCCAGACAGTGCCACACTTTGGCTCTGGAGTCAGGGACATCTGATGCGTCATTACAGGCCCAGAAGGGGGTGTTTCACTGATGAGAACATGGATGTGGCAGCAGGCTCTCAGGTCCTTGCTTGGAACAGTGATGTATTAAACACAGGTTTTACACACCGTAGTCCTGAAGCAAGGCTTGCTGAACTACGGCTGAGAGAGTCTTAAAAGTGACACAGAATGCCTAAAGAATGGTGGTGGGTGGGGAATGGGAACCGGGTCCTGGTTCTAACTAACCAGGCATTTTTGATGATCGGGAAAAAAGTTTGGTCACAATGCCACCTCAGAGACCTAAGTTCTTTAGAAACCCTTGAGGAGAACCACTGAGCCTGAGTTGGAATAGTTGAGTTTAGTCACCTAAGTCTGCTGTGAGAGGACTCGTACAACAAGGGACAACTGTATTTCCAGGTGACAAGCCATCGCTATAGGGTGTCCATAAAGTTCGTGTGCAATTTACTACCTTAACCTATTTTAAATGCACGTGGACTTTATGGACACCCGGTATACATGTTTCCTGCTGTTGCCCTGAAGACACATCTGCCCTACACAGGGCACAGCCCCAAGTGAGATTTTTTGTAAGGAAAAGGCAATACCCCAGGTCTCCCCAGATGACGAAGGCTTTATGTGGTGTTTTCCCTTGAAAATGATTCAGCAACGTCTTGAATGGTGACAACAAAGGATCACTGCTTACCAATACTGCATTTACCTGCACAAAGGAGTTCTAAGGATTTATGTAATGTGTTTTTAAAGCTCCAGCAAAGCATCGAATCAGTTGGAAAGAAGGCAAATCGGCCTTTGTTATCTGGCTGAAAGCAAATCAGCACCTTCAAAACCTGGGCAGTAGTTGTTGAAAAAGACGTCTATTGTTCAAAGTTTCTTTTTCCTTAAAGGATAGTGTCCCAGTAAGTCTGGTGGGGCGCTAACTCTTGATTTTTCTCTTTCTCTCTCTCTCTTTCTTTTTTATTTTTTTTTTTGATTCAGAGTCTCATTCTGTCATCCTGGATAGAGTGCCGAGGCACCATAGCTCACAGCAACCTCAAATTCTTGGGCTCTAGTGATCCTCTTGCCTCAGTCTCCCAAGTAGCTGGGACTATAGGTGCCCACCACCATGCCTGGCTAGTTTTTCTATTTTTAGTAGAGACAGAGGTCTCACTCTTGATCAGGCTAGTCTTGAAATCCTGAGCTCAAGTGATCCTGCCTCGGCCTGGGAGTAAAGGAGCCACCCAGTCTAGCTTTTCTCGCTTTTCTTTCTTTTCTTTCTTTCTTTTTTGAGATAGGGTCTCACTATGTCACTGTCAGTACCGTGCTGTGGCATCACAGCTCACAGCAACCTCAAACTATTGGGTGTAAATGATTCTCTTGCCTCAGCCTCCCAAGTAGCTGGGACTACAGGTGCCCACCATCTTTCTTTCTTTTTAAAGACTCACTCTGTCACCCAAGCTAGAGAGCAGAGGCATGATCACAGATCACTACAGCCCTAAACTGCTGGGCTCAAGTGATCCTCCCACCTCAGCCTACTGAATGGCTGGGACTATGGGCACATGCCACCATATTTTTTTGTAGAGATGAGGTCTTGCTATGTTTCCCAGGCTGGTCTCAAACGCCTAACCTCAAGCAATCTTCCTGCCTCGGCTTCCCAAGGTGTCAGGATTACAGGTGGGAATCACCTTGCCCAGACTTGCACAGTTTTGCATTTGATTTTTCTGCTCTGCCATTTTCCTCCTTCACTCCTAGAAAATCTGCAAGTTACATAATAAAATTTTACATTTTTTTGGAAAAAGTATCAGTCAATAAATGATGCTGAAAAAGCGAATAAGAATTAGGTATAAAAGGAATCATGAATACTGGTAAATAATAAAGAAAATTCAGACATTGAGTGGAAACAAAACCTTTTTGCCTTAAATAATTCATACATGTGAATGGCTTGATTATTTGGTTAAAATTTATTCCTTTTTATTTTTGTTTTAAAGTTAAATTGTTCTCCTTAAGAAAATTCTATTTTCTCTAAATGTGTTTCGTTCTGCAGGAGCAAAATTTGCTAGGAATATGCGTATTTATAGACACCTTTCCTCCTGGATTATTTTACAACTTCCCTGCTAATTCCAGGAGGAAAATAATTGGGTTGACCAACCAAAGATAAAAGAAAAGAATGATCTTTAAATTAAGGATGAGCTGAACAGATGCCTTTCCTGCCTGTGTGCCTAATCTCCACAAACTAATCCAATTAAGTTCTGGAGAAGTGAGCCTAAACCAGAATAGGCTCAGGGAATTCTTCTGAACCCACAAGAGTCTTGAATTATAAAGTCCCAGTTCTCTGTATCGTTAAAGGGACCTTGGAAATCCACTTCAGATCTTAGTTTAGTCATAGAGGATAGTTTGCAAACTTTCTGGGCTTTTAAGCATTGTCCAATTCACCTCCTGGGATATAGGTCAGAGGATCTGGGATGAGACAACACTTCTAAGTCATACTAATCTGAGATTTGGGTTTGCTTCAAGGAGAGGTGGGTTCTGACTCCATCCTGGTAGGCCTGAGTTTCCTGAGAGGTATCTCATGATCAGCCAGTTTCTCCAAAGGCTGTTTCTCCAGGGATCCTCAAACTACGGCCCGCGGGCCACATGAGGTGGTGTGATTGTATTTTTTCCCGTTTTGTTTTTTGACTTCAAAATAAGATATGTGCAGTGTGCATAGGAATTTGTTCATAGTTTTTTTTTTTTTTTTAAAACTATAGTCCGGCCTTCCAATGGTCTGAGGGACAGTGAACTGGCCCCTGTTTAAAAAATTTGAGGACCTCTGCTTAGCTGCTGACCTCAGCTAGGTGGAGCTTCCAGCCTTCCTAAACCAAAGTACGTCGGCAAAGACCCCCTGGAGGAATCCAAAAGAGGCAACCTTGGCTTCTCTATGCCTCACTCTTGCTGTCCGACAAACTCAGACATTGTTCAAGACACACAGCTACTGTACGAATTTTCTAAGACAGTGTTTTGCATTTCTGTAAATATCAAGAGATTCCAAATAACTGTGTGTTTTATCTTTGTAAGCAATTTAGGGGCGGCACCTATGGCTCAGTGGGTAGGGTGCTGGCCCCATATACCGAGGGTGGTGGGTTTGAGCCCAGCCCTGACCAAACTGCAACAAAAAAATAGCCGGGCATTGTGGCAGGCGCCTGTGGTCCTGGCTGCTCGGGAGGCTGAGGCAAGAGTATCGCCTAAGCCCAGGAGTCGGAGATTGCTGTGAGCTGTGACGCCATAGCACTCTACCGAGGGCAATGAAGTGAAACTCTATCTCTAAAAAAGAAAACAAAAAAAAAAAATTGCAAGCAATTTATGGTAGACCAAAGT